>NC_139900.1:8767500-9432989 GCF_905171665.1 Trachurus trachurus
CGTATTAAATGAGAATTGCGATTCTTATGTGAATCGATTTTTAGGCACACCTCTAGTAGACATCGCTCCATGGATTGATTTCTCGCTTCACTGAAAACAAACGCACATGGTCAGGAGGGGAGGGAGGACAGTGAAAATTGTCGGTGCAAGCTATTTTTAGAACGGCGGAGCAGAGCCGTGAGCTGCTCCGAGCTACGCTACGGAGGCTCATTATGGGATTTCTTGGTTTCCCTCATCAAACTCATCAAATACACAAGCGTTGTTGACATTTTCAGATTCATTCACGTCTCTTCTTTCGCTGCAGCATTGCTGTGTTCGATAAACCACGTCCGCGTCGGCCAATCAGACCTGAATGATTTGATCTAAATGACTCTGTTAACTTCGTGTGTCAGTGTGAGGCTCAAACACCATGAAGAGAGGATTCACCAGCACCGTGTTGAAAACGTGATCAACTAAAAGGTCGTGGAGAGCGACTGCAGCTCAGTCAGAGGAAATTAAATCCAGGAGTCTTTTCTCTCTTTGTTCTCTGCCTCTCTGAACTTGTTACTTTATTTATTTCATATCGGAGGAGGAAACCTTTCTCCTGTTTCAGCTCCTCGTCTTGACGCCGGGTGTTTTGTTCTCCTGGATGTGAGAAATACAATTCTTCACCCTTTTCTCTCTCCTCTTGTTTTCACCGTCGGATTCGCTTCATCTTTCTTCTCTCGTTACTTGTCTCCACTTTTCCTCTTTTTCTTCCTCCTCGCTCTGTGTTTTCCTCTCCACCTCTCTTTCTCTTTTTTTTCTTTTCTTTCTCTCTCCACATCGGCTACATAGGTTACTGGTTGTGTAATTTAAGTCGTCTGTTGTGTGCACCGACCCTGCTCCTGCTCTGCTACAGTAACACCAACACATCCAGGACTGAACCGAAACATATTGCAGTTTGCTTTATGAGGCACAGAAGCAGCAGCCGCTCAGGAGCCGAGCTCTTTGTCCAGTCGTCTGAATGTGGTGAATGTGCAGGTCACAACTTGTCCACCAGAGCGTTTTGGAGTTGTCGGATTGTGTATTTGATGAGTTTGTTGAGGGACAGGGGACCTGTACCATTCACCTCCATTGTGTTCACTGAGCAGCTCACGTCTCTGCCCCGCCGATCTCAAAACAACATGCACCGATAATTAAAGGTGATGAACCTACTGCTATGACTATAGGGATTATGGCTATAGCAGAATTTGCCAAAAAATGATGAACTATCCCTTTAAGGGGAGCCCAGACTGACAAATGCTTCTTACAGAACAACTGAAATGTCTCCAACAGCAACGACACGACAACATGCAGAGATTTTTTAATTTGACATCACAACGAGCCCAGATGTCATCACACTGCACCTCTCTATGAGAAAGAAGAGACCAAACACAGTTTGCTGCCAAATTTGCTTTTTCAAACTGTGTTTAGAGTTTGTACCTGATGACAGAAACTCCTGATAAAGGCCTTCTCGCCGCCGCCGCCTCCCTATGTAATCAACACGTTGTGAACAGCTGTAATGAAACTGTAGACATGAAGTGAGTCAGTCTCATCAGAGGATAAGAAGAAGGCAAACACAATCAGTCTTAAAAAAAAAGACTGTTTTAGTCTTTTAGTCATTTGCAGCATTTTATCTGTTATTTATCTTAGATTCTGCTGAGCGTGCTCGCTGTCCTTCATCAGCAGACTTTCTCCCATCGTCCTGATTCACAACCGCTCTCTGACTCTCTGGGTCTTTTTTTTTTTTTTGCTTTCGAGGCGCTCCAAGCTCCTCCAGCTAACTTGTCTTAGAAATGTTCTGCATTTAAATATTTCCGTGCACGCTCGCGCTCTGAAAATAAAAACATGTTTTGATTTTCTTTAACACCCTGTGACCTTCCCTCTGAGCCAGAATCACACTAATCTTTACATTTTTCATGTGCGCCGACCGACCGACCGACCGACCCGCTGCTTGTTAATATTTTCCATGTTCCCATCAGGAAGTGATCTATTGATTTTCGGTGACCCCTCTCTCACACACACACACACACACACATCCCAATTCATATAACAGTCTTGCTCAAGGACTCTAGCTTTTTACACAGGGGACCAAGTTGCTGTTTCATATTCCACAACACAGTTTTTCTTCTATCGGCACCAAAAAAAAAAAAAAAAATATATATACCGACAGCTGAGTCTTAAAGGGACAACGAGGAGTTTCTATTCGGTTATAAAAAAGTCTCACGTTAATTTGGATGAATCTCCGCTACCCACACTTGTTAATGGGCCCATTTTCGATAAATATATCGTTCTGTCTCTATCGTTATTTTGTTATTATTAGTGGTGGCGGAGATGCTGGTCGAGCCGACCAGCGTTTTTTACTTTCGGTTTCGCAACGAGTCATGAGAATAACGCAGCTGAATCGCCGTTTATGGTCGGAACTACGACGGTATGTGAACCTCTTTGAACCTCTGACTTTAATTCTTGATGAATGAAAACATGACTCCGTCTTGCGCCGGTCAAAATAATTTTACGGTGCGCACGGAGGCTCATAAATGTAGTGTGAAAACGCTTCGCTTTTCCAAAACTCCTCGTTGTCCCTTTTAACCCAAATGTTCACTGCTACTTTAGAGAGATTAATTTTTCCTCCCTGACGACCCAAAGAATAGTGAGAGAGAGCTTCCTGTATATTAATTTCAATTCATTTGCTATTTCTGATCTCTGTCCTTCTCACCAGGTAATCAAATCATCCATCCAGCGAAACGAAACACTCCATCATAAACTGCTCTCCCCCCAATAACATGATAATTATCCAATTAATCAGTGCCGGCAAAGTGCTCCTGTGTGTTTTTAAGTCTTGTCATCCTTTTCCTTTCCCTCTCATATTGATCGCCCCCCGTCTCTTTCCACTCTGCCCGCACCGTCATCAAATAACTCATCACAATGAGTGTGTTGACAGGACGGGCTCCACTCCACTTCATCATGCAGGTCCACATCCTCACAACTTAGTTTTTCTTCTCCAGATGAAGTTGTTGTTCTCATCCTCCGCTCCGAGTGGCAAAAAATATATACGATCTTGATATGAGCCTGAAATATCAGAGCTTACATTTGCTCGTCATCGTCTTCCAAACTGTCTGTGTTTGTCTCCCTGAAGCTGGGACCGTCTCTCCCTGAAGAATCACTAATACATTTTTAATGCCAGACTGTGTTCAGCTCTTTCTAGAAGAAGCACAAAGTGTCTTGTCTCTCTTTTTTTCTTTTTTTTTCAGTCTGATGCAAAAATGCATCCACTAATTTGGACTTGCTGGTGCTCATCTATCTTTAATGATGTCTTCCCATGTTTCCTTTTGCAGTTTATCACATATTTGGCTCCAACTCTCTAATTCGAGTACTGTATGCAGATATCCATTAGTCCCTCGTGAACTGAAAGAGCGGTGACCTCGGTGCGATCCTCTCTATGGGATGCTGAGAAAAATGAAAAAATGTGAATATTCATAACAGCAGAGAGGATTTCATTGGGCTGGTTTTCACTTGTCTGAGCATCAGGTCAGACAAAACAATGGAAAACAAACTTTACAACTACTTTAAAGAGTTAGTTCAACATTTTGACAAGTAGTAGTCATAGCAGTAGGTTCGTTACCTTTAATTGTCGGTGCAAGCTATTTTTAGAACGGCAGAGCAGAGCTGTGAGCTGCTCAGAGCTACGCTACGGAGGCTCATGGGATTTCTTGGTTTCCCTCATCAAGCTCATCAAATACACAATCCAACAATCCAACAACCCCACAACGCTCTGGTGGACAAGTTGTGACCTGCACATTCACCACGCTATGAGATAATAACACAACGTTACCACACAGAGTTGTTTTAGAGGGAAATACAGAGCTTGCTGAAAAACTGTCCCTGAAGGCAACGTGCATCAGCGGTTTTGCATGAATTTCCCTCTAAAACAACTCTGTGTGGTAACGTTGGGCTCTACTTTGGTAGACTAGGTGCAGGCGAGGCGCATCTGCCCTGCGCCTCGCCTTCGCTTCGCCAACGGGGAGTGGCCAGGAGCAGATTGTGATTTTGCTTCGAGACGCAGCGGAGCGCATCCCGCCTACTTCCCTCCCACCGGCGCAAATGGCATAGAGGGTGGAGAGAAGGCGTGGAGTGGGTTTGACACAGCCGAGTCAGATCTTCACCAATCAAATGAGCTCCTCTCCTCACCTTTAAATCCGCCGCGCGCGCAAGGCGGACGTTTGATTTCACCGTGGAAGAGAAGATTTGAATCAGCACATACAGATTACAGCATACACATTCAGCACATCTACAGTATATCGATTGTCCCGTCACACTGATGACAGATCAAAGGCTGCACAGATGAAAGATGAGGATGGATTACTGCTGTGTTGACACTACACGATTATCTGCTATATTTATGTATTTACTTATTGATTTATTGAGCCGCATCGTCACGCGACCATAACAAATAAAACTGAAAACAAATAAACTATCATTTCTCACAGCAAACCACAATCAGCCTGGCATAGTGCTCATAGTGAGCAGATATTAACATCTCCCCTCTCAGGTAAATTCTAAAGAAAAAAGAAAAAGAGAGACGCTCCGCGATGCATCCATTACGCACAGCTGTTTGTGCACACGTGTTTAAATATAGGTTACTAAATATGAGTGTCTTTATTAATGGAAAAGGGGTGTGTGTGTGTTTTTTTTTTTTTGTTTTTTTTACTGGGCAACAGCTCTCAATCTGTCAGAGCAAGTGAGACGGGAGGAAACTGATGTTCTGGTCCGGTCCAAGCTGGCAGTGTCAGGTCACGCGAACAGACCTCACGGGCTGATGGTGCAAAAGTAGTCTGGGAGGGAGGAGGTTATGATGTTTGCTCTGACAGTTTGCTGTTGCCCAGTAAAAAAAAAACAAAAAAAAAAACACACACAGCCCTTTTCCATTAATAAAGACACTCATATTTAGTAACCTATATTTAAACAAGTGTGCACAGATCACAACATAACAAACAGCTGGGCGTAACGAGGCATCGCGGAGCGTCTCTCTTTTTCTTTTTTCTTTAGAATTTACCTGAGATGGAGATGTTAATATCTGCTCACTATGGTGCCGAGGCTGATTGTGGTTTGCTGTGAGAGATGATAGTTTATTTGTTTTCAGTTGTATTTGTTATGGTCGCGTGACGATGCGGCGCTGGCCCCTAATAAATCAATAAGTAAATAAATAAATAAATAAATAGCTGATCATCTGCAACGGCACAGTGTGTAGTGTCAACACCTGCTCTTGGGACATCCACGGCTGTCTCAGTCCCTCCCTGGTTTCATCTGTGTTAATTCAGTCAGGCTGAGTTTCCATTACGCAAGCCTTTGATGGTCATCAGTGTGACGGGACAATCTATATAGATATAGGTGTATGTGCTGATTCAGATACAATAAATAGGGGTTATTGTGATGATTATTATTATTATTAATTGCATTTAAATGTGCCTGGAAGTGTGGAAATCTGCCTGTGAGGTCTTGGTGACGTGTCTGCACTGCGCGCTGGGCAGTCAAATTGCCACTGCGCTGGCTGCGCTTCGCCTTGCGCTGACATTAGACCAGGTTGGAGCTGGCGAGCTTTCGGCGCACTCTCCGCGCGGTCTATCGGCAACAAATTGTCACTGCGCCACGGCGAATCTGTCGACACCTCCCCCTGCTGCGCGACCACTCCCATCTCAGCGCACAGCAGTCCACCAATTTACCGAATCCGCTGCGCACCTTGTTGCACTGGAGGAAAATGCCACTGCGCCAGCTGCGTCAGGGCTCGCTTCGCTGCGCCCCCGTGAGTTGCGCCAAGAAATTAGGGCCCGTTGTGTTATTATCTCATAGCGTGGTGAATGTGCAGCTCACAACTTGTCCACCAGAGCGTTGTGGAGTTGTTGGATTGTGTATTTGATGAGTTTGATGAGGGAAACCAAGAAATCCCATGAGCCTCCGTAGCGTAGCCCTGAGCAGCTCGTGACTCTGCTCCGCCGTTCTAAAAATAGCTTGCACCAACGATTAAAGGTAACAAACCTACTGCTATGACTATAGGGATTATTATTATTACCTATTATTATTATTATTATTATTATTATTATCCCTTTAACTAACTTCTCTCTCCTCCTCTTCTGTTCCAGGTGGGACCTCGTCCTCCGAGCCCCGGCGCCTGGCTTCCCTCGGCAGCCTGTTAGATGATCAGTATTGGCACCACGTCGTACTGGAGAGACGCAGCTCTCACCTCAACGTCACCGTGGACAAACACACCGAGAGGGTTCAGGTCCCCGCGGAGTTCAACCACTGGGACATCGAACAGGTGCCGCGGTGCAGCAGAATACAGAATATACTCACATCTAAAACACCTGAATGTACAATCAGGGAAACAGACCGGACAAACGTGCATTATAATCAAAGACACTGCACTGTGTTATTGTTCCATATGCGTGTAACTCTCTGTGTGTTGTCGTCCCTGTGCAGCTGAGCGTAGGAGCCGTCCAGAAACCGCTCACGTCCAAGTCGACCTTCCACGGCTGCGTGGAGAACCTGCTCTACAACGGCCTCAACCTGATCGAACGAGCCAAACACAACAACCAGCAAGTCACACTGTTGGTGAGTTTGTTTAGCTTAAAGGGATAGTTCAACACTTTGGCAAATTGGCCCATTGCCATAATCCCTATAGTCATAGCAGTAGGTTTGTTACCTTTAATTGTCAGTGCAAGCTAGTTTTACTCTCTGTGACTCAAACTACTTTATAACTCAATGTTTGATTTGAGATCTAAACTACAACATCCAGTGATGTTCAGACCAACACCTCCACCACTTAGCCAGCATGGTGACTGCAGGTATCAACTACTGAACCACTGTTATATTTATAGAGTTTAATGACTCTAATAGAAACTGATCTACCAGGAGTGGGGTTCGAACCCACGAGGACTCTGTGTCCATTGCATCTTAAGTGCAACGCCTTAACCTCTCGGCCATCCTGGTGACATAATGCAGAACAAGTAACTGACAAGTTGCCAGGACGAGGTCTCTAAAGCAGGAAAGTATCATGGCGTGTTATTTATGATTGTTCTCAGCTGCCAGATTTATCAACGTCAGGCCAGTTTTACACCGAAATCAGCAACATGAACACCTTTCTTACATCACGTGCACTGATTTTTTTTACACCAGATCCTACTCACTCTTGATAAATGAATGCCAGTGTGTATCTTTTTCATTGTGCTTATAAATTTATTCATGCACTACCTCTATTAGCCATCTCCTACCAGGAGTGGGATTTGAACCCACGAGGACTCAATGTCCATTGCATCTTGAGTGCAACGCCTTAACCACTCGGCCATCCTGGTGATGTGAGCGTAGTTAACTGTGAGGAATATATATAGGGAATATATCTTTACAGATTGATGTTCATTGCTCCAGTGGAGTTCAGTCACTTGTAGAATCAATGCCAACCATCACTGCCACTGTTCCTGCAGCACAACACACCTCATGTTGGTGTTTCCATCTGTATCTTCATAAAAAAACAGCTATGAGTGTTAGCATCTACTGGATCTTCAGTGCAGCACTTTAACTCTTCAGCCAGTACAGGTGAGATAAGCAAAGGTCAACAACCATCTTGGTCCTGATAAAGAGAAAAACAACTGAGTGGCTCAAACTACTTTATAACTCAATGTTTGATTGGATTTGAGATCTAAACTACAACATTCAGTGATGTTCAGACCAACACCTCCACCACTTAGCCAGCATGGTGACTGCAGGTAACAACTACTGAACCACTGTGAGATATAGATTAATGACAGACACATCTACCAGGAAGTCACACTGATGGTGAGTTTGTTTATCTTAAAGGGATAGTTCAACATTTTGGCAAATTGGCCCATTGCCATAATCCCTATAGTCATAGCAGTAGGTTCGTTACCTTTAATTGTCAGTGCAAGCTAGTTTTACTCTCTGTGACTCAAACTACTTTATAACTCAATGTTTGATTTGAGATCTAAACTACAACATCCAGTGATGTTCAGACAAACACCTCCACCACTTAGCCAGCATGGTGACTGCAGGTATCAACTACTGAACCACTTATTTTATTTTATAGAGTTTAAAGACTCTAATTCAAACTGATCTACCAGGAGTGGGGTTCGAACCCACGAGGACTCTATGTCCATTGCATCTTAAGTGCAACGCCTTAACCTCTCGGCCATCCTGGTGATGTGAGCGTAGTTAACTGTGAGGAATATATATAGGGAATATATCTTTACAGATTGATGTTCATTGCTCCAGTGGAGTTCAGCCACTTGTAGAATCAATGCCAACCATCACTGCCACTGTTCCTGCAGCACAACACACCTCATGTTGGTGTTTCCATCTGTATCTTCATAAAAAAACAGCTATGAGTGTGAGCATCTACTGGATCTTCAGTGCAGCACTTTAACTCTTCAGCCAGTACAGGTGAGATGAGCAAAGGTCAACAACCATCTTGATCCCGATAAAGAGAAAAAACAACTGAGTGGCTCAAACTACTTTATAACTCAATTGGATTTAAGATCTAAACTACAACATCCAGTGTTGTTCAGACCAACACCTCCACCACTTAGCCAGCATGGTGACTGCAGGTATCAACTACTGAACCACTGTTATATTTATAGAGTTTAAAGACTCTAATTCAAACTGATCTACCAGGAGTGGGGTTCGAACCCACGAGGACTTCGTGTCCATTGCATCTTAAGTGCAACGCCTTAACCTCTCGGCCATCCTGGTGGTGTGAATGTTGTCGTCAACATGCAACTCTGTGGAGATGGAGAGAAAAAAAAAACTGAGGTCAAGGTCGATATCTGATTGGAGCTTTAGGCCTCAAACTGCAGAGAAAAGGTCCAGTAGAAACATGACCAGGAGCCAGCATGGTGACTGCAGGTAACAACTACTGAACCACTGTGAGATATAGATCCCTGAAGGCAACGCGCATCAGCTGTTTTGCATGAATTTCCCTATTTGATGAGTTTGATGAAGGAAACCAAGAAATCCCATGAGCCTCCGTAGCGTAGCTCTGAGCAGCTCGCGGCTCTGCCCCGCCGTTCTAAAAACAGCTTGCACCGACAATTAAAGGTAAAAAACTACTGCTATGACTATAGGGATTATGGCAATGGGCCAATTTTGCAAAATGCTGAACTATCCCTTTGAATTAATCTTTACTCACTACGTCTTAGCCTTTCTTAAAGTAACATTGCGGAGTTTTTCGGCCTTAAAATAATGTTTCCAGACTCACTGCAATGGTAGAAAAATGGTTAATAGGATGAATGGTGCTGCTGCTGCAGCCTGAGCCGGGTCGCGTCGGCTGAAACTGCACTTTGTAACTTCACTGCACGGGTACGAAACATAGTTTATCCATAGTATATATCATTTATTGTTAAAGTTTATTTTTCAGTTTTATTTTGCTAAGGATTTTTTTTCTTCCACTGGTCACTCTTAGAGGCCCCAGTGTGTGTGTGTGTGTGTGTTAGTGTGTTAGATTCCCCCCCTAACCCACAGGGATTCAGTCTAAGTGGTGAAATATTGGTTTTACCACTCAGACGCCGGCTTAGTTAATAACGGACACATCAGTGTAAACACTTACACTCTCACTAATGCCTCCTCGTTTTGGCAATTAGGACCTTCAGATGTTTCCACAGTCAGAGTGAGTGGAGCGAGCTCATCATGTAAAGGGCTGTGAAGCGCTTCTTTAGAGACCAATAAACCCAGTCTCATTAGTGTAAAGATCCGGACAGAAGAAGGAAAGAAAACATGAGTTATTCTCAGTAAAGAGCTGAAGATCTAACAGAGCTCCTTTTGTAAAGACGCTGAGGCTCTTAACAAAGTTACAGTTTAATCTGTGAGGGGAACATGAGCACAGAGAGAACAGGTGTATGTGCTGCAGGGCCGTTTTTTTGGCCCCATGGCATGAAAAATGTGATTGTGGTTATTTTTTCGTGCTTGGGGAGGTCTCTGGGCCTCGTATATACTGCCCCATGCATCAAACTGGTCATAAACGGAGAAACACACACCGCATATTTGTAGGAACTGTCTCTTTAAGACGAGCTGATAGCACTTCTTCCTTTCTGTGATGTCACACACAAGGTAACTCCGCCCACCGTGACCAGTTGTTGTTTTTTTTCAATTTTTATGAATGCAGCTTAGGTTTCAGTTACTTGCCTGTGATTGGCCCGACCACATGCCACTCAAAAACAGTCAGCCAATCAGAGGAGAGGCTCTCATTCTCTCTCCTGATTGGCCAAATGATCTGTGCCTGCTAGAGCTCCAGAAAGAGGCAACAGAAAGGGGCAGTATAAACGATATTAAGCAGATCACAGGTAGCTACTCAAAACCAATGATACATCTTGTTAGGGATATCAGCAGGTAAATAAACCCAGAGAAAAGTGCACAGCATGGGGCCTTTGATGTATTTTTATTCAATTATTGCATGAATTTAAACAGATGCAACAACTCAATTAATACAAGTAAACACAAAAACAAATGTAAACACATGGGAATCACTATCAAAGCAATCTATCCATATTCCATTTTCTTTTACTCAATCAATTTTTTTTTGTTTTGTCGCTGTTCAGTCATGAATATTGTCTATCTCA
The DNA here is from genome assembly GCF_905171665.1 of Trachurus trachurus. Classification (NCBI taxonomy): domain Eukaryota; kingdom Metazoa; phylum Chordata; class Actinopteri; order Carangiformes; family Carangidae; genus Trachurus; species Trachurus trachurus. Next base: position 8,778,120 of record NC_139900.1, read on the forward strand.
TCCATTTCTCTTGGAACTGAACTTCCTGTCGCCTTAGGCCGTGTGTCATTTTTTTCCCATTGTGTAGATTTCCTCTAAGTCTCAGGGTTTTTAGGGGTAACTTTGTTCCGTGGCGTCGCACCATCCCACTCCAAAATGAATTATTGTGCATCACTTCTAACTGCACCACAAAGGGCTTTTAGATGTCATCTGTGTTTCCAGAGCATTACAAAGATAGCAGGCTGATATTCCCAGCAGAGAGCCGGGGCCTGTAATATATTACTGCTGTAGCTGTAGCTGTAGCTGTAGCTGTGGGCCCGGAGTCATTACCACCACTCAAAACAATAGACTGTTACAGAGATGTCAAGATACAGCAGCAGCAGCAGCAGCAGCGTTGGGCGCTCTGGGTGCTCTCCTCCTCCTTTCAGTCCCAGTCTTTATCTCTCTTACATCCAACTTAGGTGACTTTGGTATTTTTTTTACAGTTTGCTTTCCTAATCTCATCCTAAACCTTTGCTGTTATCACTATGGTAATACCAGTGTCCTCTTCTAAGGAGACTCGCTGATGAGATCACGGCGACACGCGGTGACATCGACACGCCCTCTGCAACTGATTAATATTCATGTTTCATGTTGGTTTATCTCCGTGGTGATGATCATTTTCCTCTCTCTCTCTCTTCGTCTCAGGGCAACGTGACCTTCTCTTGTGCTGAGCCGGTTTCCGTCGCCGTGACGTTCCCCGGCCCCCAGAGCTTCCTCCGGTTGCCGGGGGCGACGACCGCGGCATCAGGGGCCGTGTCCGTGGGGTTTCAGTTCAGGACGTGGAACAAGGCCGGGCTCCTGCTGACCTTTGACCTCCCTCGCCACGAAGGAGTCGTCTGGCTGTACCTGAGCGACGCCCGGCTGCGGCTGCAGATCCACAAGGCTGGCAGGGCGCTGCTGGAGATCAGTGCAGGTCGGTCCAACACCCAGAACTTTTAAGGTCAAAGAATTTCACGGTGCGCGCGGAGGCTCATAAATGTAGTGTGAAAACACTTCGCTTTTCCAAAACCCCTCGTTGTCCCTGTAAAGGTCCAGTGTGTAAAATGGGGGGAAAACGGTGACATCTAGCGTTCAGATCCTAGTTTGCAGCGCTCACCCCTCCCGTCGGCAAAGTGACGGTAATTATAAGGCTACGAAAACCAAACTAATTTTATTTTATAGCGATTATACACTTATACAAATACATTAATGGATAATATATTCATATTTTGCCAATAAACCTTGACAAATATTACACACTGGACCTTTAACTTCTACACCTTCAGGTCCATATTAAAGTCATTGCTGTCACATCTTATCCGAGTTTCTCTGGATAGTTTTAGTAATCCTTATGTCAAAAGGTGATCTTTAATCATACCTTAAAGGGGAACTATGCAAGTCTGGTTGCTTTTACGCTGTTCTGGTCACTTTTTTCCCCCTGCAGCTCCCCCTACAGTTTCAGAGTGCATACTTTCACGGTGGTAAAAACTTACTGCTAACCCGTGCCATAAAGCAGTCCATGTTTCTGGTGAGACGAGAGCTGGGACACCAACAACAACTCACCACAAAATCAGCAACATAAACACCTCTCTTACGTCACGTGCACTGATTTTTTTTCACCAGATCCTACTCACTCTTGATAAATGAAGGCTTTTTCATTGTGCTTGCTTATTTTTCATGCACTACCTCTATTAGAGGTCTCCTACCAACCACTCGGCCATCCTGGTGCAGCATCTTCAGTTCAGCACTGTGTTGTCGCCCAATGCCAACCATCACTGCCACTGTTCCTGCAGCACAACACACCTCATGTTGGTGTTTCCATCTGTATCTTCATAAAAAAACAGCTATGAGTGTGAGCATCTACTGGATCTTCAGTGCAGCACTTTAACTCTTCAGCCAGTACAGGTGAGATAAGCAAAGGTCAACAACCATCTTGGTCCTGATAAAGAGAAAAACAACTGAGTGGCTCAAAATACTTTGTAACTCAGTGTTTGATTTGAGATCAAAACTACAACATCCAGTGTTGTTCAGACCAACACCTCCACCACTTAGCCAGCATGGTGACTGCAGGTATCAACTAGTGAACAATGTTATTTTTATAGAGTTTAAAGACTCTAATTCAAACTCATCTACCAGGAGTGGGGTTCGAACCCACGAGGACTTTGTGTCCATTGCATCTTAAGTGCAACGCCTTAACCTCTCGGCCATCCTGGTGGTGTGAATGTTGTCGTCAACATGCAACTCTGTGGAGATGGAGAGGAAAAAAAACTGAGGTCAAGGTTGATATCTGATTGGAGCTTTAGGCCTCAAACTGCAGAGAAAAGGTCCAGTAGAAACATGACCAGGAGTGAGATTAAACAGATCTTTGGACCGATGTGTAAGACAGTCCTCTCTCCACCACCTTTATTAAAGAATAAATCAGTGAATATATCTTCACAGATTGATGTTCATTGCTCCAGTGGAGTTCAGCCACTTGTACAATCAATGCCAACCACCACTGCCACTGTTCCTGCAGCACAACACTCCTCATGTTGGTGTTTCCATCTGTATCTTCATAAGAACCAGGATTTTAGACTTAATGTCTAAACTAAAACATCCAGTGTTGTTCAGACAAACACGTAACCAGCATGGAGACTGCATGTATCAACTACCGAACCACTGTTATATTTATAGAGTTTAAAGACTCTAATTGAAAGTCATCTACCAGGAGTGGGGTTCGAACCCACGAGGACTCTGTGTCCATTGCATCTTAAGTGCAACGCCTTAACCTCTCGGCCATCCTGGTGACATGATGGAACACCGGGTCGGAGGCTCTGATCTTACAAGGTTGGTTTTCAGCCAAGAGACGCTACAGTAGGTGGAAGGTAGAGAGCCTCCATTCTCCCTGGAACAAGTCATTTAACCATCACAATTACTCTGAAGCTGTTTGATTAAAGTCAAAATCTTGCATAGTTCCTCTTTAAAATGTTTTTTTTTTGGTTATGCTTGATACAGGTAATATCCTTCTTAATAGAGTTAAGTTGTGAGAAATACATGAGTAACAAGCTGTTTTGTGTGGTGTCTGAGCTGCAGATGTCTAATTCTGTCGTTACTACATCAGTGCCTGAGCTTCCCCGTCTTTTCCATGGAACAGAAGTCATGCGACATCTGCTGCAGGTCTTTAATGGCTCCGTGTGCAGCCATGAACACCTGAGAAAACACTCTCTCAGCAGTGTGTGTGTGTGTGTGTTACTGTAATAAGTTCTTGGTTTCCCAGGTTCTGCTCTGAATGACGGTCAGTGGCACTCGGTGGAGCTGAACTCCAGAGGAGGACGACTGACCATCGCTGTGGACAAGGAGGACGGAGGCGTCGCTCACGCCAGCCCCTCCTTCCCTGTCGCCGTTGCCAGTCATCTCTTCTTCGGTGGTAAGTGCAAAACAGGTCAGCTGTGTCTTTGTGATACAGTTCAGTGGTTCTCGACCTTTTCAAACCAATTTGACAGAAATAGAAAAAGCCTTTTTATTTGCATCGTCGCATATTTTTTAACAGTTCTGAAGACGAAAATGCGATTTTAATGCTGTGTTTTCCAGACATGTGAAACAAACAGCTAATTTATGAACTCTTTTAGCAAATGTTAACAAATGTAAATTGAAAAGTGTATTTTTAAAAGTCGCTGTTCACTGAACATTGCACCTTATTGAGTTTTACACCATCGTCCTGTGAGGTATTTCACAATAAAAGCCCAAATATAGAAATTAATGGAGGCTGTTCACTGAAATGCAGCCACATTTTGATTTGAAACTCAAGTCAAAATCTGGCTTCTTATTAAAATGACAAATTTCCCATTATAAAAAATGGGACTGGGGAAAATGCCAATTAGCTTAGCTTCTGCAGTTTAGGCAACAATGATGGCTCCAGTCACTACTGTAGCAAAATGATTAAAAAAAAGGTCACTCAATAAAATTATATTTTATCGTTTTAAATACCTCTTGCAATTACACCAAGTACCACTAGGGGTCCGAGTCCTCCTGGTTGACAAACAGCGAAAACAGCCACATGGAAGCTGCTGAACAGTAGAATAAATATCACTAAATATTTGTTTTATTGGTCAGTATGACAGGACAGCTGTGTGCAGATGTGTGCTCCATCTAACCAACCGGTGACTCCTCTGTCTGTGTGGTCGGTTCAGGTTGTCCGGCTGCAGACGACAGTCAGGAATGCAGAAACCCTTTTAACGTCTTCCAGGGCTGCATGCGTCTCCTAACCCTGGACAACAGCGTCGTGGATCTGATCCTGGTGCAGCAGAAGCAGCTGGGGAACTACAGCAACCTGCACATCGACATGTGCGGCATCATCGACAGGTCAGTTTCCAGAGACCTGCTCATTAACAAGCACTTTTTTTTAAACTAATGTTCTGCACAGCTGGAGGTTTTCCACATCAGTTCAGTTCCCTTGACGTGTGCATTCACTCACTAGAGGTGGTGGCATTAACTATAAATCATCGCAGTAATAATCATTATTTCAAACCACGCTGAGTTCTCTGGGATGCAACAAGCAGTGACAAATCTTCCAGGTGAAACGTTGACTTGGGCTCTGACAGCTGCTGATCACAAAGCAGAGATGATGTGTGTCTTTTCTTATTACCACATTGTCTCTATTTAAAACATCTCCTACCAGGAGTGGGATTTGAACCCACGAGGACTTAACGTCCATTGCATCTTGAGTGCAACGCCTTAACCACTCGGCCATCCTGGTGATGTAAATGTTGTTATCCAATGCCAACCATCACTGCCACTGTTCCTGCAGCACAACACACCTCATGTTGGTGTTTCCATCTGTATCTTCATAAGAACCAGCTACGAGTGTTGGGATTTCAACGCTGCATCTTCAGTGCAGCACTTTAACTCTACAGCCAGTACTGGTGAGATAAGCAAAGGTCAACAACCATCTTGGTCCTGATAAAGTTGTCGGGGGATCTTTAGGCCTAAAACTGCAGAGAAAACGTCCAGTAGAAACATGACCAGGAGTGAGATTAAACAGATCTTTGGACTGATGTGTTAAAAACAACTGTATAAATATAAACAAAAAACAAATGATTACAGTATACTTTATAATAACTCTGATTGAAACTGATCTACCAGGAGTGGGGTTCGAACCCACGAGGACTCTGTGTCCATTGCATCTTAAGTGCAACGCCTTAACCTCTCGGCCATCCTGGTGACATGGTGCAAGACAAGTAACTGGTGCAACTGATTGTATCCATCCAGCAGTGATTATACCTTCATCAATCGCAAAAACTTACACTCTGTTAGATACGCAGGTAATCTGTGATGCCGCCCTCTCCTCTCCTACCAGGAGTGGGATTTGAACCCACGAGGACTCAATGTCCATTGCATCTTGAGTGCAACGCCTTAACCACTCGGCCATCCTGGTGATATGAACAGTGATGTCAACATGCATGGAGATGGAGAAAAACAAGTGTGAGGACCTGAGGTCAAGGTCGATATCTGATTGGAGCTTTAGGCCTCAAACTGCAGAGAAAAGGTCCAGTAGAAACATGACCAGGAGTTAGAACAGATCTTTGGTGAGATGAGCAAAGGTCAACAACCATCTTGGTCCTGATAAAGAGAAAGACAACTGAGTGGCTCAAACCACTTTGTAACTCAGTGTTTGATTTGAGATCTAAACTACAACATGTTCAGACAAACACCTCCACCACTCAGCATGGTGACTGCAGGTATCAACTACTGAACCACTGTTATATTTATAGAGTTTAAAGACTGTAATTCAAACTCATCTACCAGGAGTGGGATTTGAACCCAATTTATCAACGTCAGGCCAGTTTTACACCGAAATCAGCAACATGAACACCTTTCTTACATCACGTGCACTGATATTTTACACCAGATCCTACTCACTCTTGATAAATGAAGACTTGTGTGTTTCTTTTTCATTGTGCTTCTTTATTTTTCATGCACTACCTCTATTAGCCATCTCCTACCAGGAGTGGGATTTGAACCCACGAGTGTGAGGACCTGAGGTCCTCCTAATGACTCTAATTGAAACTGATCTACCAGGAGTGGGGTTCGAACCCACGAGGACTCTGTGTCCATTGCATCTTAAGTGCAACGCCTTAACCTCTCGGCCATCCTGGTGACATAATGCAGAACAAGTAACTGACAAGTTCGCAGGACGAGGTCTCTAAAGCAGGAAAGTATCATGGCGTGTTATTCATGATTGTTCTCAGCTGCCAGATTTATCAACGTCACGTGAGTCTTACACCGAAATCAGCAACATTAACACCTTTCTCACATCAAGTGCACTGATTTTTTACACCAGATCCTACTCACTCTTGATAAATGAAGACCTGTGTGTTTCTTTTTCATTGTGCTTCTTTATTTTTCATGCACTACCTCTATTAGCCATCTCCTACCAGGAGTGGGATTTGAACCCACGAGTGTGACCTCCTAAATACTCTAATTGAAACTGATCTACCAGGAGTGGGGTTCGAACCCACGAGGACTCTGTGTCCATTGCATCTTAAGTGCAACGCCTTAACCTCTCGGCCATCCTGGTGACATGATGCAGAACAAGTAACTGACAAGTTGCCAAGACGAGGTCTCTAAAGCAGGAAAGTATCATGGCGTGTTATTTATGATTGTTCTCAGCTGCCAGATTTATCAACGTCAGGCCAGTTTTACACCGAAATCAGCAACATGAAAACGTTTGTTCTTTCACGTGCACTGATTTTTTACACCAGATCTTACTCACTCTTGATAAAGCTAGTTTGTATCTTTTTTGGTGTGCTTACAAATTTTTCATGCACCACCTCTATTAGAGGTCTCCTACCAGGAGTGGGATTTGAACCCACGAGGACTTAACGTCCATTGCATCTTGAGTGCAACGCCTTAACCACTCGGCCATCCTGGTGATGTGAACAGCAATGTCAACATGCATGGAGATGGAGAAAAACAAGTGTGAGGACCTGAGGTCAAGGTCGATATCTGATTGGAGCTTTAGGCCTCAAACTGCAGAGAAAGGGTCCAGTAGAAACATGACCAGGAGTTAGAACAGATCTTTGGTGAGATGAGCAAAGGTCAACAACCATCTTGGTCCTGATAAAGAGAAAGACAACTGAGTGGCTCAAACTACTTTGTAACTCAGTGTTTGTCAAACCCAATTTATCAACGTCAGGCCAGTTTTACACCGGAATCAGCAACATGAACACCTTTCTTACATCACGTGCACTGATTTTTTTCACCAGATCCTACTCACTCTTGATAAATGAACACCTGTGTATTTCTTTTTCATTGTGCTTCTTTATATTTCATGCACTACCTCTATTAGCCATCTCCCACCCGGAGTGGGATTTGAACCCACGAGTGTGAGGACCTGAGGTCCTCCTAATGACTCTAATTGTAACTGATCTACCAGGAGTGGGGTTTGAACCCACGAGGACTCTGTGTCCATTGCATCTTAAGTGCAACGCCTTAACCTCTCGGCCATCCTGGTAATGTGAATGTTGTCATCCAATGCCAACCATCACTGCCACTGTTCCTGCAGCACAACACACCTCATGTTGGTGTTTCCATCTGTATCTTCATAAGAACCAGCTACGAGTGTTGGGATTTCAACGCTGCATCTTCAGTGCAGCACTTTAACTCTTCAGCCAGTACAGGTGAGATAAGCAAAGGTCAACAACCATCTTGGTCCTGATAAAGTTGTCGGGGGATATTTAGGCCTCAAACTGCAGAGAAAAGGTCCAGTAGAAACATGACCAGGAGTGAGATTAAACAGATCTTTGGACCGATGTGTTAAAAACAACTGTATAAATATAAACAAAAAACAAATGATTATTTTTATACAGTGTAATGACTCTAATTGAAACTGATCTACCAGGAGTGGGGTTCGAACCCACGAGGACTCTGTGTCCATTGCATCTTAAGTGCAACGCCTTAACCTCTCGGCCATCCTGGTGACAAAATGCAGAACAAGTAACTGACAAGTTTCCAGGATGAGGTCTCTAAAGCAGGAAAGTATCATGGCGTGTTATTCATGATTGTTCTCAGCTGCCAGATTTATCAACGTCACGTGAGTCTTACACCGAAATCAGCAACATTAACACCTTTCTCACATCACGTGCACTGATTTTTTACACCAGATCCTACTCACTCTTGATAAATGAAGACTTGTGTGTTTCTTTTTCATTGTGCTTCTTTATTTTTCATGCACTAACTCTATTAGAGGACTCCTACCAGGAGTGGGATTTGAACCCACGAGGACTCAATGTCCATTGCATCTTGAGTGCAACGCCTTAACCACTCGGCCATCCTGGTGACATGAGGCAAGACAAGTAACTGGTGCAACTAATTGTATCCATCCAGCAGTGATTATACCTTCATCAATCGCAAAAACTTACACTCTGTTAGATATGCAGGTAATCTGTGATGCCTCCCTCTCCTCTCCTACCAGGAGTGGGATTTGAACCCACGAGGACTCTGTGTCCATTGCATCTTAAGTGCAACGCCTTAACCTCTCGGCCATCCTGGTGACATAATGCAGAACAAGTAACTGACAAGTTTCCAGGACGAGGTCTCTAAAGCAGGAAAGTATCATGGCGTGTTATTCATGATTGTTCTCAGCTGCCAGATTTATCAACGTCACGTGAGTCTTACACCGAAATCAGCAACATTAACACCTTTCTCACATCACGTGCACTGATTTTTTACACCAGATCCTACTCACTCTTGATAAATGAAGACTTGTGTGTTTCTTTTTCATTGTGCTTCTTTATTTTTCATGCACTAACTCTATTAGAGGACTCCTACCAGGAGTGGGATTTGAACCCACGAGGACTCAATGTCCATTGCATCTTGAGTGCAACGCCTTAACCACTCGGCCATCCTGGTGACATGAGGCAAGACAAGTAACTGGTGCAACTGATTGTATCCATCCAGCAGTGATTATACCTTCATCAATCGCAAAAACTTACACTCTGTTAGATATGCAGGTAATCTGTGATGCCTCCCTCTCCTCTCCTACCAGGAGTGGGATTTGAACCCACGAGGACTCAATGTCCATTGCATCTTGAGTGCAACGCCTTAACCACTCGGCCATCCTGGTGATGTGAACAGCAATTTCAACATGCATGGAGATGGAGAAAAACAAGTGTGAGGACCTGAGGTCAAGGTCGATATCTGATTGGAGCTTTAGGCCTCAAACTGCAGAGAAAAGGTCCAGTAGAAACATGACCAGGAGTTAGAACAGATCTTTGGTGAGATGAGCAAAGGTCAACAACCATCTTGGTCCTGATAAAGAGAAAGTCAAATGAGTGGCTCAAACTACTTTGTAACTCAGTGTTTGATTTGAGATCTAAACTACAACATTCAGTGTTGTTCAGACCAACACCTCCACCACTCAGCCAGCATGGTGACTGCAGGTATCAACTACTGAACCACTGTTATATTTATAGAGTTTAAAGACTGTAATTCAAACTCATCTACCAGGAGTGGGATTTGAACGCAATTGATCAACGTCAGGCCAGTTTTACACCGAAATCAGCAACATAAACACCTTTCTTATATCACGTGCACTGATTTTTTACACCAGATCCTACTCACTCTTGATAAATGAAGACCTGTGTGTTTCTTTTTCATTGTGCTTCTTTATTTTTCATGCACTACCTCTATTAGCCATCTCCTACCAGGAGTGGGATTTGAACCCACGAGTGTGAGGACCTGAGGTCCTCCTAATGACTCTAATTGAAACTGATCTACCAGGAGTGGGGTTTCGAACCCACGAGGACTCTGTGTCCATTGCATCTTAAGGGCAACGCCTTAACCTCTCGGCCATCCTGGTGACATGATGCAGAACAAGTAACTGACAAGTTGCCAAGACGAGGTCTCTAAAGCAGGAAAGTATCATGGCGTGTTATTTAGGATTGTTCTCAGCTGCCAGATTTATCAACGTCAGGCCAGTTTTACACCGAAATCAGCAACATGAAAACGTTTGTTCTTTCACGTGCACTGATTTTTTACACCAGATCTTACTCACTCTTGATAAAGCTAGTTTGTATCTTTTTTGGTGTGCTTACAAATTTTTCATGCACCACCTCTATTAGAGGTCTCCTACCAGGAGTGGGATTTGAACCCACGAGGACTTAACGTCCATTGCATCTTGAGTGCAACGCCAGCAGTGATTATACTTTAATCAATCACAAAAACTTTGACTCTTTTAGATACTCAGGTAGTTTGTGATGCCGCCCTCTCCCTGTTGAATGTGGTAATGTCAGTGAAGTGTTTTTATTGGTTGTATCTATGTCGTAAAGTGGACAGGTGTTCTCAGCTGCCAGATTTATCAACGTCAGGCCAGTTTTACACCAAAATCAGCAACATGAACACCTTTCTTACATCACGTGCACTGATTTTTTTTTACACCAGATCCTACTCACTATTGATGAATGAAGACCAGTGTGTGTCTTTTTCATTGTGCTTATTGGTTTTTCATGGACTACCTCTATTAGAGGACTACCAGGAGTGGGATTTGAACCCACGAGGACTCAATGTCCATTGCATCTTGAGTGCAACGCCTTAACCACTCGGCCATCCTGGCGGTGTGAACAGTGATGTCAACATGCATGGAGATGGAGAAAAACAAGTGTGAGGACCTGAGGTCAAGGTCGATATCTGATTGGAGCTTTAGGTCTCAAACTGCAGAGAAAAGGTCCAGTAGAAACATGACCAGAGATTAAACAGATCTTTGGACCGATGTGTAAGACAGTCCTCTCTCCACCACCTTTATTAAAGAATAAATCAGTGAATATATCTTCACAGATTGATGTTCATTGCTCCAGTGGAGTTCAGCCAACCATCACTGCCACTGTTCCTGCAGCACAACACACCTCATGTTAAGCCAGGGACACACCGGCCTGACCGTCGGGCGTCGGGCCTCGTCAGATGGCGTCGGGGGCTCATCTGTTTGGTGTGTTCCTCTCCGTCGGGGAGCGTCGGGTCTTGTCGGGTCTCGTCGGGGCCGATTGAACATGCTCAGTCGGGACTCGTCGGCCGTCAGGAGAGTAGACTCGTCGGGTACTCTGATTGGCTGTGTGTTAAACAAACGGTATCCTAGCCTGTCCCACAGTAAAAATGGTATACAAAATAAAAAGAGCAGTAAAGCTCACAACTAAGCATATAAAGCCTGCTAGCTTAATGCTAACGTATAATGTAAAACACCATAGACGGGCTAACAGAAATTAGCATCGGCTATCGCCATTTCGCGGCAACCGAGCCACAGCAGTAAGCTGCTAAAATCTGTTTTAATTTTGGGTTTAGCGCTGTTAACACGTGGCTGGTTAAATTGTTTTGGGGAGATTAATGTTGGTCTCATTGATGAAATTAACTGTGGCAGTGGCATTAGTTTGTTTGAATGAACAGTGAGCAGGGCTGCCTCTGGGCTACGTACTGAAATCACCACATTTACGTAAATAAATAAATGTTTTACAATGAACCAATCAGTCTAATAGATTTTATTCTGTTAAGTCAACATGGTTACTGTACATGGCAAAGATTATTACTACCACTTTATGACTTAGAATTGGTCTGTATTTCTATGGGGGAGTCCTCGCCACTCAATTCCTCTGGTCGGCAGTCGGGGCGGTGTGTTTCACTTTTTCCTTTCTCCGGACGAGAGGCAACAGACTCGTGGGCCAAAGGCGTCGGGACGTGTCGTGGCGGTGTGTTCCTGGCTTTAGTGTTGAAATTGATCTACCAGGAGTGGGATTCGAACCCACGAGGACTCTGTGTCCATTGCATCTTAAGTGCAACGCCTTAACCTCTCGGCCATCCTGGTGATGTGAAGCACGACAAGTAACCAGACCAACTGATTGAACGCATGTGCGTCTGAACCCTCCATCCAGCAGTGATTATACTTTAATCAATAACAAAGACTTTGACTCTTTTAGATACTCAGGTAGTTTGTGATGTCACCCTCTCCCTGTTGAATGTGGTAATGTCAGTGAAGTGTTTTTTCTTGGCTGTGTCCATGTGGAGAAGGGGCCAGGACGAGGTCTCTAAAGCAGGAAAATATCATGGCGTGTTATTCACAATTGTTCTCAGCTGCCAGATTTATCAACATCACACAAGCGAGCGTTTTGGAGTTGTTGGATTGTGTATTTGATTAGTTTGATGAGGGAAACCAAAAAATCCCATGAGCCTCCGTAGCGTAGCTCTGAGCAGCTCACGGCTCTGCCCCGGCGTTCTAAAAATAGCTTGCACCGACAATTAAAGGTAACAAACCTACTGTTATGACTATAGAGATTATGGCAATGGGCCAATTTTCCAAAATGTCGAACTATCCCTCTAAACCCCATGGCAGCTTTACACCGAAATCATCAACATGCACGGCTTTCATCGATCACGTGCACTGATGTTTTTTACACCAGATCCTACGCACTCTTGGCCAGTGTGTGTCTTTTTCTTTATGCTTATTAATTTTTCATGCACTGCCTCTATTTAAAACATCTCCTACCAGGAGTGGGACTTGAACCCACGAGGACTTAATGTCCATTGCATCTTGAGTGCAACGCCTTAACCACTCGGCCATCCTGGTGACACAAACAGCTTTATCAACATGCAACTCTCTGGAGAAAAAATAAATACTCTGTAGAGAGGAAATAAGAGTGAGTATCTGAGGGTAAAGATCAATATCTGATTTGATTTTTAGGCCCCAGACTGCAGAAAAAACTTCCAGTAGAAACACGATCAAGAGAAAAACAACCATGAGTGGCTGAAAGTACATTATAACTCAGATTTTAGATTTAATGTCTCCACTATAACATCCCGTTTTGTTCAGACAAACACCTCCACCACAGCCAGCCTGGTGACTGCAGGTATCATTTTACTAAAATACAAAAAAATACAACTGTTTCCCTCTGGTATTTGAAAACCCTGATGACTTAGCATGTGGATTCAATTACAAATACCCACTGAGACAAATATGCATATACATGTTGCTGCTTTTGCTTGAATCACTTACATAATTTGATACGTTATTGACATAATTGAAACTGATCTACCAGGAGTGGGGCTCGAACCCACGAGGACATTATGTCCATTGCATCTTAAGTGCAACGCCTTAACCTCTCGGCCATCCTGGTCACATGATTCATTTGCCAAACAAGTTTAGGGTCAACGTATGAAGATGGAAATGTCCTTTCCTGCTTTTTCTCCTCCATCTTCTTCCATCTGTTGCTTGCTCTTGTAATGTAGCCTTCATCTAATATGTCGACAGGTGAGAAGTTAAAGGTAAGACTAGTGTTGTGGTCAGGGTTTTCAGTCTGGCTCTGACACTGCCTTTTTTCTTTCCCCGTCCGGTTACCTTGGTCTTGTGAGCGTAGCTGGTCTGTCCGGGAGAGTTGTTACAAAGTATTTCCTTGGGGAAAGTGTCCGTGCTGACTGTGAGGTGCGTCTGAAGTCCGAGCTGCATCAGGAAATCTCTGGAGGAGGTGATCCGTGGGCCGTTAGGCAGGTTGTTTCCGTGCGCCACTGGACACTGATATCCAGAGAAGCCAAAGGAGGAGAAGTGTGACTCCGTAAATGTCCATATCGGCAGATTACACAAAAGTTTAAAAAAACGGCTAAATATTAAAAACAAACAAAAGCTGCTCTACGAGCTGACCGGTCGACCACATGAGCAGCGACCCGGAAGTCACACACCTCTGACCTCTGCACATCCAAGTGGGCACCACACCTTCTGCCAGTTCAGTGCATTATCTGCAAACATGATAAATACAAACACAAATCGTACACCCGGAAAAGAATTAAAGAAAAACTAATGCAGTGTGAAACTATTAAAATATACAACTATGCTCATGCTCAACAACATTTCAGGGTAGTTTACTTCACTGTTTGAAATTTGCTGACTGGGGTATACCACAGAGAACCAAGTTTTATATCATTTACATTCCTTCTGTTATCCCTCTCTCTGGGTATAACGGCAACACCAATAACATAATAACCAGTAACGTTAATTATACTCACACACCGTGAGTGCGTGGCTTAACAAGCTCTTACTGACTGACGCTGGCCAGCTGCCAAATTGCCACATCTTAACCTCCAACAATTTGGGTTATTCACATCGTGTGTTGTGAATAATGTTAATATTAATTCGATAAGAATAGTCAGCGATATTGAAATATAGATTCAGGTCTCCTACGCTTCTCACGTGAAGCTCAAGCTTAATTGACTGATTGATAGCGAGCACGAGTTGTTAACAAGAGCCAGGATTAGGCGAACGGTTAGCAGTTAGCGCTACCTTTAACGTTACACGTAATAAACGCCGCCTCGCCAAAGGTTATACATCAAATAAATCGCATAGCGAGCATTTTCCAACAACATTAATACTTACCTACATACGTGTAAGCTTCTTATTTAGCTATTTAGCTTTCGTGATGTGTTGTCGTCTTCACCTCTCCACCCCGTGTCCACCAGGTAAATATTGAGATCAGCTGTTCCTCGCATCTAGGTCTGATTGGTTGAATAACATCACGTGATTTGAAGCGCTGCGTGCCATTGGTTCAACTGACATAGTAGGCTGCGGCGTTTGCCTGCAAATTTAACGAACTTTAAACTATGAATATGAAAAAATGTGCAAGAATTACGAGTGCCAACAAAGAAAATCTGATTGAGAAAAAAATAAACTTTAAAACGTAAAAGATCCAGGTTTTCCCTCCATGGGGATCATTATTTTCCAAAACTAAAGCTGATACAGGGCCACGGCCCACCATCTACAAGACTTTGAGGGGGTCGAAACCAAGTCAAGGCCAAAACCACGTAAAAATTTAGTTGATTCCCGGTCAAAACCAAGACCTTGAAAATGTGATCTTGAGACCAAGACCACTCCCAAGACCACAACACCAGGTAAAACCACAGAAATAAGTGGAGAAGTGGTAGAGTTAAGGGTCAGGTTGCTCAGGTTTTCCATTTGGTTTGTATCTTTATAAGAACCATGCACCAGGAGTTGATCTTTGAACCGTTGCTGCTTGAGTTCAGAGCTTCAACTTAGTTGGTTGGATGAATAAGTAAAAAACCAAAACAACCAGTCTGAACCCAACTCAGCAAACACGTTGAGCTCAGCTACTAAAACGGTAAAATATTCATATTCACAGGCATAACAGGAACAGTGTTTGAATTATTATCACTGAATATTGTTATAGTTATTATAGTGAAACACTCAGTTAAGGTTAAGGAGAGATTTATCGTCTTGAACCAAAACTGTTTTTCTTCCCCAAATCTTCACCAGAGACAGGATTCTGGATGCAAACCTTGTTCTCTTTGTGTTTTCTATCCTCCCACGATCCTGGCTTCTCAGCTGCTGCTGTTGAGAAACGGCGCTCTCCTTTTCTTTAAAAGAAAACAAAACATCTCTGAACATAATCCAGCCTTCACTACGCTTCCTACAAAACGTCTTGGCTGTTGCCGTTTAGTTGTATAGAAAGTGATATTCCTCAGAGACAAGGTCACCTCCGTACGAGTCTGTGTTCGACGTGCGAGAGTGAATCAGTGTAAGAAGCTGCAGCTCTGGGCTCTGTAGTGGAAAAATGCACGTGATCGATTGTTCATTCAGATCCATTATTGATATAAGGATATTGATTATGGCTGCAATGATTTAAAAAAACAAAAAAACTTGTTAGATTTTAACTACAATCGACGACTGGCACGTTGTGTGTTTCTACAGCTTTCACTGAACTGAAAGTGAGGATAACTGAAATTAATTGACGTGTAGAGCGAGTTGAGACCTCGTGATAAATATTTTGGGTGTAATTTATGGATCGTGAGGTGATAAATGACGCTGCAAATCGTCAGTGACAACACAGGATCAGAGCAATAAACTTCCAGCTCAGGAAGATGAGCAGAGGCAGAGGGAGGGAGGGGGGTTCATCCAGTCACGGCAAATAGCTGCACAATTAATGAGACAATTACAACAATTATACACTCTCCTCTAGGGCATTAGCACACACACACGCACACACACACACACATCCGCAGTATATCGTATGTAAACGCCTGCATTAACAAATATTGAACCAACCACATATCTTTGGCAGATAAAGAGAATCTGCTCCAGTGATTTTAATTAAAACGTCCCCCATCTGCTTTTTAAAAAAAATGTATTTATCTGCACTCATTAGATTATTAATCAGTACAGTACAGTTTTTTGCACGGATCGGACTATTCACTGGAACAAACATTGAGTAAATCCTTTTTTTCCAGTTCAGACCCAGAGCATGTGGCCGTGTTTTTTCTTTTTTTAATGTGTGTTTCTTTTTTTTCTCTGAGTAATCCTGCTGATTTAATTTTGCTCCCATGGGATGTAAAGTCATGTGGAAAATGGACTCACCGACACGGCTGCAGTTTGTGGTCATACTTCAGAGCAGGTTATTATATCTGCAGTGGTGTGTGTGTGTGTGTGTGTGTGTGTATGTGAGAGAGAACCAAAGAGCACTACACTATTATACCAAGCAAACACTGCATTAACAGCATATGGAGCAATTTGCCTCGGTCTGATTAGTTTAGATCATCTCATATAGTGTTAGAGTAACTCACACACTTAAAGCCCCAGTATGTAACTTATTTGGCTTTTTATTAGCAAAAATCAATTATTGCTTTCATAAATATGTATAGTTGAATCACAGCTGCATACAAATGAAAGCTTTCTGGTACCTTAGAATGAGTTGTTACAAGTCGTTACAAATACATAAGTGGGCGACGCACCGAACCGAGGCGGCCATGTTGCATCGTGACCGTAGGTAACCACGGAAACTGAGCGGAGCTGTGATCTCGGCCTGTTAAAGCTGTCACCACTGTGTAGTGTGAGGAAGGACGGAGGCACTGGTGTTGCATTCAGGTGCAGTCAGGCAGACGGCCGTCGGCAAACCAACCGGATGTCATTTTACTCCACCAGAGAAAGACGGTATAACAATACCACATCACCATGACAACATATTGTCACGCCTGTATTGTTTTGCCTCGTGCTGGCGGATCACTTGTTTACATAGACGCTTGTTTATCCTGTTACATGCAGCGTCTGTTGTCTGTCTGACATCTGCCCCATTTCACGTGAATGCAACATCAAGAATACGTTCAGATATGCAACCGCACCGCTAGATGGAGGGGATTCCTACATATTATACCTTTAAATCTGTGAACATGTGTTGTAAGGGTGTGTGTGTTGCTTTTATTTCATGTGTGTAAAGTGAGTTGTTTTTTAGATTTTAGGTTTTTATTGACTGTCAACAAACACAGGGTGCACACTCAGAGTGGCGATAGGAGGAGGAGGAGGAGGATGAAGAGGCGTCTCTGCAGGGCCGTGCACGCTGGGATCAATGTCATCTGTGAGGGGCTGAAGTTAAAAGTGTTGTCAGGCTCAAATTGGCTCACAGGGCGCTGCGGGAGACCGAGCTGATGGACGCGATGTTAGTGTTTTAAAGGGGCCACTCTGTGAACGCCTCGGGGCTTGGTGTGTTTCAGTGTCTCTGTGTGTGACATTTCAGTGGATTTGTGATTTAAATGAGGTTAGTTGCAGTTTGAAAGTTTGTATTTGTTTGTATTTTGTATATACAGTCGTATTCAAAACTTCGGGGCACCGCTGAGCCGTTTCATATTTTATTGATTTTTGAAGGAGAGGAGAAGTAAACAGGAACCCTGCAGCGAACAGGCATTAAAAATGAGCCTCTCTTCATATATAAATGTAAACTTACTTTGTTTCATTTAGTTTACTGGGGGTGGAAATGTATAGGAATCATTTTACAAATTGTGAAAGTGCGACTGGTTTCTGCAACGGGATAATGATGATTATAATGTTTCAATAAGGTGAAACACAAGATGAAGCTTTTCAACAGCTCTCACAGCACAATAAATGATCATCAGTGAAACCTGAGTTAATCATAAACATCTTGTGGGTGAAGTAAAGACGATATAGAAATATTGTGTAGACAGGCAACAATATTTCAGCTCGACTGGAAAATATGTTCCTCAATTGTTATTGCTTCCGAGGCCTAACTCATGAAACTGTGATCATCTCCAGACCTTGAGCTGAGATGGACTCACAGGCTCCAACATGCATTTCCATTGAGAAATCCATAATCATCACAATCACTATTTGTACTCTGTTAAACTTGTTTATCTTTTTTGGTAGCTATATACTGTATCTGCATGCAACAAAAGAACAGTAAAAAAAAAAAAAAAAAGACAACACGGATGATTTAGATTGAGTTCAGTCTAGCTGGATCAATAGACAGATCTGTCACCGGAATCCATGGCAACACTAATATATTTATTTATTTATTTGATTTATTTAGTTGCATCTTGTTGTGACAAGATAATAAAGACATCTCGACATGTGTAATGATGAAATATGCCTGAAACACATCCTATCTGTGACATGAAAGAAAAGGAAAAAAAAACACCTTAATGGATTTATGGATGGATGATCCTGTTTGAGTCAGTGACAGACAGGAAATCCAGCAGATGAATTGGAGAGTTATTTTTATTATTTATTTATTTGGTAGGTTTTTGTTCACATATTCGCCTTCATTTCGTTCTTCTTTCTCATCTGGACATCAACAAATTAAAAGAAAGGAAAGAAAGTTAGTTGTGCAGTAAAGTAAAGTAATTTTAAAGTAAAGTAGCCTACTTTTTTTATTTCCTCGGTGTTCAGGATTTTTTTTTTTTTTTACTTCAGCAACTTCCCACAGCAACATGTTGTAAAATGGAAAATATTACCTCCAAATGTTAAAAAATTAAACTCTCTTCTTTCAATAGTTTCATTATTTCAGATACTCCTACACACATTTGTCCCAAAAGTGAACAACACAACACACACGAGTAAACATAATTTAAAATGCTTTCTGCCTGTTAGATGGAAAAGAAAAAATAAATCTTTATGTGTCATATTTATGTTATAAATGTTTTATTTTAATCTCACGCTGTTGCTGAGAGGAGGGCAGGAGTTTGAATCTGTGTCTGGTATTTTTCTACTGTAACTTTTAACTCCAGCAACAAGTCCAAGTTTTGATCCAGATGTGTCCACAAACACACTGAGTCTGAGATGTAAAAGATGCTTCAGCTGCTGTTTTTAAACAAACAAAATAAAGTGGACTGTTCTAGTTGACAACAGTCGATATTGTGTGTGGGGGGTTTTGGCATCGACTGCCTTTGTCCTCAATGACAGAGTTTTGGCAGCTGAACCTGCAGAATTGTTCCCAAATATTCAGGCTGCCAAAACAAATATTGACTTTTTTTTTTCTTTAATAAATCTGCCGTCTCAGTATGTGCCATAAAGGAGGGTGTTGTTATACTACATTTCCCTGTATTTTTTTTTTCTCCAACAGCAGACATGAAACCTTCAAGTTCCTCCTCCCACACATGAGTTTGTCAGGATGTTGTTGGCAAAAAAAATCCTTGGAAACTTTGTGATAAACTGTTGAGACACTTCCTCACACTTCTTTCTCTCTCTCTCTTTCTTTCTTTCTCCCAGATGTTCTCCCAGTCGTTGTGAACATGGCGGCCGCTGCAGTCAGTCCTGGACCGTCTTCCACTGTAACTGCTCCGACAGCGGCTACAGCGGCGCCACCTGCCACAGCTGTAAGTCCCTCATTATCCCTCATTATCTCCTCCCCCTCATGTGGACTAAGGGCTGGGAGAAGTTTCAGAGTCCTCCGTGGCTTCTCTGAGTTACAGCGGGGCTCCGTGCAGCACTGCATGTCCATATGACGGTTGCGAACGGAGCTCAATTTTCTTCGTAACAAAAAGACACACCAAAAAACATCCAAATACCTCCATAGTGCTCGTCTGTAATGTCCGTCTTGTATTGAAGCCCCAACATGAGAAATTGTTCCGAAAAAAAAAAAAAGTCTATATTTGCTCTGCCGGAATCTCGCGCGATTTGCGGAGCCGTGAACTGGGTGTCGATGCAAATCACGCAAGATTTGGACGGACCAGGAAGAGCAGTGCTGGGAGCTTCCGCTACAAACAAGCTTAAAATATAGACTTATTTAATTTTTTTCGAAACAATTTCTCATGTCGGGGCTTCAATACAAAAGGGACATTACAGACGAGCACTATGGAGGTATCTGGATGTTTTTTGGTGTGTCTTTTTGGACGAAGAAAAGTGAGCTCCGTTCGCAACCGTCATATGGACATGCAGTGCTGCACGGAGCCCCGCTGTAACTCTGAGAAGCCACGCAGGACTCTGAAACTTCTCCCAGCCCAGAAACCACAGACAGAGGGAATCTTGTCACTGACCCACTGCAAAAGAATATTTTTCCTAGCTGCAAACGTTAGAATATTATACAATCTTTTGTTGACTGCTGTTTTTAAATAGACACTTGGAAGACCTAGAATCAGGGACATGGGATGAAGATTTTCTTTTTTCTGTCTCCTGTTCTGCAGTAGTTCTGTCTGTCCCTGCATCGCCACAGCAGCGTATAATGGGAGCAGACAGATCTGAGGCTGTTTAGGCTGTTTACATCCCACAAAACCACTTTTATTTTTCACAGACAACGTCAGATGGCTTCACACAAACACAGAGGGGTTTGTTCACTTATAGAAAAGCCGACATGTTTTCTAAACGGAGATGTAATGCAAAGTCTGGCGTGAGAGTCAAGTTGACGGCTCGCTATGTTTACAGGTCGTCTGAAGCTCCTGTTTGTTTTATCAAAATAGGAACTCGACAAAATTGTGGTTTTGTGGGATGTAAACAGCCTAAGATCTGTCCGCTCCCATTATACGCTGCTGTGGCGATGCAGGGAAACAGACAGAACTACTGCAGAACAGGAGACAGAAAAAAGAAAATCTTCAGATTCAATCTTTTAGACCTAAAATATTAGGAAACTAGAACCCCAGGTTGCATTTGCCTGAAATTGCCCTTTAAGCTGCAGCATTTGACACCTACGGGTTGCTACTGTTCTCTTTTCATTGTAATCTGTTTGCTTTAAGAACCGTTACGCTACAGAGCTCACCAGTAATGTGCAGCCAGGATTGCTCTGAAATAGCCAGAGCCGACGCGGTGGTGGGTGTGTGTGTGTGTGTGTGTGTGTGGGGGGGGGGGGGGGGGGGGGGGTGTATATATTTCTTTGTGAACACAATATCACAGTTACACCCTGAGGGCACATTTCATACAAACCTTCACTTGAACTCAAGGATGAAGTGATTAGAATTCACATTCACAGCTTTTATCCAAAGCAAATGAGAAGTGAAGGACATTGTGTAAATATGAAGTGCTACATCTGTTTAATGAGTGCAAGGAGATTATGTCAAGTACGTGCACGGTAAGTAAGGGCCGGTTCAACATGCTGTTGTGTACAGTGGCAGTGATTGATTTGAGAACATTTGTGCGTAGACGAGCTATAAAACTCCCGACTCTGGTGGGACTTGAACCCACAACCTTTGAATTGCCTCTCATCTGAATCACTAGAAGTCCAATGCGCTATCCATTGCGCCACAGAGCCTGTTGATGGTATACTTGTGGTCGGAGGTTTAATAAACCATGTGTGTAGTGTTCCTCAGCAATTTGGAGAACAGAGCAGGTTCAGACCTCCTCTTTTTTTTAAATTATTCGCAGAGACTCAACTGTTTCAACCAAAAAACAAACAAAAAAAAGAATAACTTCTCTTTTACAGGCAGAAGCATCCATTTCTCCATGCATTGGGTGTGCATATTTATGATAATAGCAGAGGCATTCACTGCAACAACAATGATAACGGCTGATATAAATGATAATGATAGCCACTAACAGTAATTATAATAACTGTTGTTAATTATAATGCATTGAGCAGCAGGTGTTTAACAGGAGGTGGTTTCTATTTTCAGATATTAACTCATTCAACACATTTTTAGCCATAAATCACCAATTTATCCTCTAATTCATGATGACACAGTTCAACACTAAAGTTTTACAGAATAAAAGGTCGAAGCACAACTTCACTGTGACATATTAATGCTCAGTGCTGTTACTCTGGAAGGAGACTGTGAGCATATTTCACATTATGAATAGTCTTTTATTTAAGAATTAGCACCATGTGAACATAATGATATGAGCGGATAAAGTGGTGCATACTCCATAATATACTCTATCACCATCCAAATTTAGCCACAATCATAATCTCTCCCTCACCTTAACCAAATGCTATTAGTCTCTAAACATAACCATAAGAAGGTTTAATCTTGCTTCAGTCCTCATTATGTGGACATGAAGAAATGATCACGGTGGCGTTACGTTTCCCCCGAGATGTGTTTTCTGTTTCAGACGAGTCGTATATTTAATGGAGGATACGATTAGAGGGAGAGCAGTGACAGATAAAATGCAAAATTAGAATAAATTGAGAAGTAAAAATGTGAGAGAGCGACAAGCAACAGCAGCAGCAGCAGCAGCAGATAATGGATTTCCTTTTACACACAGTAACTGGATTTAAGCGCAGAGGCAAACTAAAAATAAAATAAAAGAAATACAGAAATAGTGAAACAGCAGCGAGATGAAAAATGAATGAACATAAACAGCCTGGAGACGACTATTAATGTTACTACTTTAACGCACACGCAGCCCCGTTCCCTCTATCATTCATGCGAAGGGGTTTTAAAGGTCGACTTTAAAAGGCAGCAGCTCCGTTTACAGCTCGACCTTCAGGACCCAGACAACCTGTAACTCTGAGGGAGGAGCAACATTGCTCAGTGATTACAGCTGCAACAGGCTTTTTCCCTTTTTCTTTCTTTCTCTTTTTCTTTTCCTCTGGATGCGTAGGAGCAGCAGTATTTATCAGAACAATGAAAAATGTGTTTTTCTTGGTTTTTGTTTCAGCTCGCTGCAGTCAGTGGGACATTTTTCAAATGAAGCGACCACTTTGTACGATTCATGTAATAATCTTTGCCCACTGCAGAGTATCTCTAAAACTAGTTTGTATGTGAGTTATGTGATGGAGTTTAATGAGTCTACAGCTGTGTGTCTGTGTGTGTGCGTGTGTGCCAAATACTAAGTGAATGAATGAATTAAACTTAAAGGGGAACTATGCAAGTCAATGCAAGCTATTTTAGAACGGCGGAGCAGAGCCGTGAGCTGCTCAGAGCTACGCTATACAGTGGCTCATGGGATTTCTTGGTTTCCCTCATCAAACTCATCAAATACACAATCCAACAACTCCACAACGCTCTGGTGGACAAGTTGTGACCTGCACATTCACCACGCTATGAGATAATAACACAACGTTACCACACAGAGTTGTTTTAGAGGTAAATTCATGCAAAACCGCTGATGCGCGTTGCCTTCAGGGACAGTTTTTCATCAAGCAGTCTCTGCATTTCCCTCTAAAACAACTCTGTCTGGTAACGTTGTGTTATTATCTCATAGCGTGGTGAATGTGCAGCTCACAACTTGTCCACCAGAGCGTTGTGGAGTTGTTGGATTGTGTATTTGATGAGTTTGATGAGGGAAACCAAGAAATCCCATGAGCCTCCGTAGCGTAGCTCTGAGCAGCTCACGGCTCTGCTCCACCGTTCTAAAAATATCTTGCATCGACAATTAAAGGTAACGAACCTACTGCTATGACTATAGGGATTACGCTCTTTGAGCCAAACACTTGAAGACCAACAGAGTTTCCCACACACTTCACCTCTGCTCTCAGTTTTTTTTTTATTGCTGTCGTTTCTGTGAAAACGTTTTTTTTCTAACCACACTGAGGCAAAGTGATGAATAAAAAGGCCTTTGGCTGTGGAGAAGAAGCCAGATAAACAGGTGAGGAGCAGAGTGTGGGAACCTTTAGATATGGATGTGTGTGTGTGTGTGAGTGGAGGGAGGAGAGGAGGACGGGTGGAGATAGTGGAGGGGGGGGGGGGGGGGCTGATAACGCTTTTATTTATTGAGTCTTTGAGTTCCCATCAGTCATCACTGTCCTCTCCAGCTGGACTCGTCTGGACTTGATGCGACGCTGCTGTAGAAATAAAACACGTATGACTCAGTGCTGATATGTACGTGCCCATGAAGAATCACCCATAACCCCCCCCCCCCCCCCCCCCCCCCAGGCCTCCTCTGTACCAGCTGATGTGGTGATGTAGACGTTGATTCATGTCGAAGCTGATCTCATTATAGTTTTTTTTCCTTCCAGCCGTGTACGAACAGTCGTGCGAGGCGTACAAACACAACGGCAACTCGTCGGGACATTTTTACATCGACGTGGACGGCAGCGGACCAATCAGACCACAGCTGGTCTACTGCAACATGACAGGTGACACACACACACACACACACACTGATCATCACTCAGCGTTTCGTAGGATTAATATTTACATAATCATTAACGATGACGCTCCTCGTTTCTCCACACGGTTCTGTCTCTGTTCACCTCTTTACCTCAGTCTCTCTCCTCCAATCAGCTTCTATATCCACAGCTGTTCCCAGTTCAGGCGCTTTGTCCTTCAGATTATTTTTTACCTCAGAACAGTAAAGTTTGAAGCTTCACAATAAAAAAAAGTTTAGGGAAGAATACTCTCAACCACCTGTCGTGGCTGGCGCACGCTCAGTTACGCATAACTTTAAAGGCATAGTTCAACGTTTTGGCAAAGTGGCCCATTGCCGTAATCCCTATAGTCATAGCAGTAGGTTTGTTACCTTTAATTGTCGGTGCAAGTTATTTTTAGAACGGCGGAGCAGAGCCGTGAGCTGCTCAGAGCTACGCTACGGAGGCTCATGGGATTTCTTGGTTTCCCTCATCAAACTCATCAAATACACAATCCAACAACTCCACAACGCTCTGGTGGACAAGTTGTGACCTGCACATTCACCACGCTATGAGATAATAACAATGTTACCACACAGAGTTGTTTTAGAGGCAAATTCATGCAAAACCACTGATGTGCATTCCTGTCGCGGGCAGTTTTTCAGCAAGCAGTCTCTGCATTTACCTGTAAAACAACTCTGTCTGGTAACGTTGTGTTATTATCTCATAGCGTCGTGAAAGTGCAGGTCACAACTTGTCCACCAGAGCGTTGTGGAGTTGTTGGATTGTGTATTTGATGAGTTTGATGAGGGAAACCAAGAAATCCCATGAGCCTCCGTAGCGTAGGAGTAACGAACCTACTGCTAAGACTATAGGGATTATGGCAATGGGCCAATTTGCCAAAATGTTGAACTATCCCTTTAAGCCTTGATTAAGAATTAAATGAATGAATTTTGTAAAAAAAAAAAAAAAAAAAAATTGAAAGAAGGTTTTTTATGTATACCAGGCTGTAAACATCTTTATTTCTGCATTCGTTTTAAAATATGAGTCTACGGAGACTGAGGCCTTTTGGAGTCAGGACTCAAGTGGCCGTCTCTACTGCATTTTCCGTGTTTACTTCTAGGTTTCCACTTGGTTGTAAACATAACAAACATAAGACTAAATCACATTTTCACACACACACACACACACACACACACACACACACACACACACACACACACACACACACCTACACACACACACACACACACACACACACACACACACACACACACACACACACACACACACACACACACACACACACACACACACAGAGAGCCTCAGTAGCATCACAGTGACGGTTGTGTTCCTCTTCTGTGTGTGTGTGTGTGTGTGTGTGTGTGTGTGTGTGTGTGTGTGTGTGTAGAGGAGAACACCTGGATGGTGATCCAGCACAACAACACGGAGCAGACCAGAGTGCGACCGTCTCCAGGTGTGAACCAGCACCTGGTTCACTTCGACTACGCCACCCGAGACGAGCAGCTGTCGGCCGCTATCAGCCAATCGGATCACTGCGAACAGGAGCTGTCCTACCACTGCACAAAGTCCCGCCTCCTCAACACTCCAGGTAAAGACGCTCTGCTGTTTTTGTATATACAGTATATACAGCGGGGAAGATAAGTATTTGATCCCCTGCTGAGTTTGTAAGTTTTCCCCCCTACAAAGAAATGGATGGTCTATAGTTTTTATGGTAAGTTTATTTTAACAGAAAGAGACAGAATATCAACAAATAATATTATCATTTAAAGATTATTGTAACACTGTATTAGATGCCTATCTCTATAACGCATTATGACCATACTTATAGAGTTATAATGCAGTTATAGCACTGTATAACTATAGTTACTGTATATCATAATGCTTTATAACAATAATCATAACACTATAAAGCATTTATGTTATTTATGCATTCATGTTATGTTATGCTTATTGTAATAAAGCCTTATGATAATTTATGAGTGTTTATGATGATAGTTATACATGTTTATAAGACAGTTATGACACATTATAACTATATTTTTAATGCATTATCGATGTGGGCATTGTCAGCGAGTTACTAACAATTAAAACCTGTTATAATACCTGACCTTATAAGTCAAGATAAAATGCTTTATAGTGTGCTATGATTATTGTTATAAAGCATTATAATCATTTATGAGTGTTTATAACTATAGTTATACAATGCTATAACTGCGTTATAACTCATTATAAGTATCTGTTATAGCAGGGGTCCCCAAACTTTTTGCAGAGAGGGCCAGATTTGGTGAAGTAAAAATGTGTGGGGGCCGAGTCGGCCGACCATTCAGCCTGACATCCTTTGAACCATTAAAATTAAATGCAAATTAACTATTTAATACTTTTTTTTTTTCATTGCAAATGGAATTCTTTTCATTTCTTCACATAGATAAATAAATCTAAACAAGTTTTTACCAAAATCACTCTGCTTTTCATATTTGAAGACCACATAAAATGACATAGGCTAAATGTCTGGAAAAAAAAGGAAGCTTAAACATATCTAGGTTAATTTGAAACATTATTACATTTTATATTAGGCTATATTATATTTTTAAAAAATCAAAAATTGCACTTGAATAAAAATCAAACCAAAAACAAGAATAGACCCTGTCTCTGTTAAGAAAAGATGCACTCAAATATAAAACCACACACAACCAAAACAATAAATAAAATGGCTTATCAAGTCTCAACAAAACTGCACTTGAATAGATATTGACCGTGTCATCACAGTAGATGAGGTGAGTAGTGACTGAGCTGAGGCTGTGTATGTCGCTCTAAGACGGGTGGGGTGGGGGTGTCAGCGGCGTGGAGCGGGTCTCTGTAGCGGGGACAGCTCCGGTGGGGGCTGTAGGGACGGGGGCGGGGGGCTCACGGCAGCACCGCTGCTGTTGGAAACAGCAGTGATGACGTGCTTTCACGTCCGAGTCTCCAAACCAGAAACGTTTTTTATTTGTAACAGTAACAGCACCGGAAAAGTCGCTAGATTTGTCGCTAGTGGCTTCTGTCAAAAAGAAAGTCGATGAGAGGGTTTGGAAAGTCGCCAGATTTAGGGAGAAAGTCGCCAAGTTGCCAACTGACGTTACCTTGCGTTGCTCCCATAGACTGTAAAAAAAAAAAAAAAAGGTTGCTCCTCACATGCTGCACTGTGTGTGTTGTACGGTGTGGTAGCGGCCCCGCCTCCCCCCACGGAGACAAAGATCCTGGATGACTGACAAGAGGCTTCACTCCCTTCATTTCATTCCGCTATGGAACAAACGCGCCCAGGTGCTGAGACAAAAAAAAATTGTACGTGCTGGCGGGCCGCATATTATTGATTTTTTTGATGACAGAGGCTGCGGGCCGGTTGGAATTTGAACGCGGGCCGCATCTGGCCCGCGGGCCGTAGTTTGGGGACCACTGTGTTATAGAGATAGGCATAAAATAAAGTGTTACCAAGGTGATAAATTAATTTACATTTGATCAAGTGAAATAAGACGGAAATCAGCAAATACTTATTTTCCCCACTACAAAATTGGGGGGGAACAGACTTTCAGTTGCATGGATTCAAAGCAGAAATAATAAGAAACCGTCTCTTCTTCCTTAAAGAGTGTTTATGAAGGCCGGCTTTAAACTGCAGCTGACAGATCCCGTCTGCTTCACTGACCATCAGAGGGAAAACAGATTAACTCAGACATGAGAGCAAATGGAAGATTTAGACTTTAAGATAGTCAGAAGTCAAATATGCATCATATGTTTTATTTATTTATTTCCATTTGCCTTTGAAGGGCTCCATTCACTGAAGCCGTAGCCGCTGAATTTACTTTTTTTTTAATTTGTGCTGCGTTTGAATCTAATTGAACAAGAGCGAGCTATGAGCCATATATCAGTTTGTTATTGCAGAAACAAAAAGCTCTGGAGAAAAAAAAAACAATTTAACTCCGCACAGATCTGCACCCTTTAACCCGCCACCCCCCCACAACACAAAACAAAATAATTTTTACACTCATTGCTGCAAATTTAATCAGCTTCCAAGGATTTTTCCTCCCATTTACCAGCGAGTCAGACAAATGGACTGTGTACGATTTGTATAAATGTCTCCTCCTTTTAGACGACGCATCGAGGCCAATTAGTTTGTCTGGGTTTTGTTCTTTGTTTTTTCCTCCAAATGCTTTTTCATGGTCTTACAAGTCATTAATTGACCCTAACGCTGCGACTGAGAATCAGTTAAACCAGCAAAAGTGTGAAGACGTGCATTTTTTTTTCTCTTGTGGAAAACACCGCCTGTGAGAAAGTGGTTAGGAAATGATTTATGACCACCATTATACAAACAGAATTTCAACATTTATCTTTCGCGTTTTCTTTTTTTTTTTTTTACTTTTAATTTAAATTCAAGCAGCATACAGTGCTCTAATTTACACAACTTTAGAGAAGAAAAACTGCTGCAGGGCTCGAGGATAAGCTTTTGATATTAATATCCTCCGTTCAGCTCCTGTCTGGTCGCAGCCAGTTTACTGTAAAACAAAGCTGGGAACCATTCAGGACAGAAGGTAGAGAAAAGGACACCATTGCCGACACTTTAACTTGTGTATAAGATGATACTTCATCTTATTGCAATCATCTTACTATGATATATAAGTATCCAGGTGCTGTTTATGAACATAACTGCAGGTCGTTGTCTTTGTTCTCCTCACAAAAGAAGGTTGTTTTATTTTTTTGGATGAGTAGCCTAAGAACTAGGGAAAAAAACAAAAACAAAACTCACAATGTTCCTGTATTAATAATGCTCACGACTTACAATACAAAACATTTTTTATGTCGTTGCCACAGTTTTTTTGTTTTGTTTTTTTTGTCCAAGAAGCGTTTTTAGTTTTTATTGCCGGAGCCAGCAGCGAACACTTGGCAGCTTTTCCAAGGAGAAGTTTCTGTTCCGCTCTTTCTGCTCAACACAAATGCCTTTTCTTCTGCTTCTTTCTTTCCTTTTGGAAGCAACACAAAGAGCCGCTGCGCCGCTGAGAGAAGATACTGAAGCTGTGTGTGTGTGCGCTCTTTGTGTGTGAAGATGTTGTGATGTGTAAAAAAAAAAAACTGAGGAGACGCACGACGTTCACACCGGTCATGAAGCGTCGCTGACAGATACTGTAACTTTGATGGTTTGTGGGAGAGCTGCTAGCTGTTTACAGAAGTAAATACTGTAGTGTCGTAGTGTTACACAGAACAAAATCCTCTCTCAGCAGCGCACGGCTTCTTTGTCTTGTTCTCTGCCCCAAAAATAAAAAAATATTTATGTAAATAACAAACAGCGTGGAACAGAAACCTGAAATACAATTCAACAAAACATTTCCTCATGTCTCTGTGTGAATAAGTCTCTCTATGTGTTGATGCATCTTTTCTTGTATTTTCTGTGTCCAATTTTCTTTTATCTACTTTTTATAATGGACCTATCTATCTATCTATCTTTCTATCTATCTATCTATCTATCTATCTATCTATCTATCTATCTATCTATCTATCTATCTATCTATCTATCTATCTATCTATCTATCTATCTATCTATCTATCTATCTATCTATCTATCTATCTATCTATCTATCGTTATATCGTTATATCTATCGTTATATCTATCTATCTATCATCCCCTTCTCTCTGTCTTTCTTTCGCTCTTTCTATCTACCCTGTTTTTTTGTCTTTGTACTTCTTTTTTTCTTTCTATCTACCCCATCTGTCCTTTACCTTTCTTTCTTTCTTTCTTTCTTTCTTTCTTTCTTTCTTTCTTTCTTCCTTACTTTCTTTCTTTCTTTCTTTCTTTCTTTCTTTCTTTCTTTCTTTCTTTCTTTCTTTCTTATCTACCCTCTTTCTTTCTTTCTTTCTTTCTTTCTTTCTTTCTTTCTTTCTTTCTTTCTTTCTTTTCTATCTACCCCATTTCTTTTCTATCTACCCTCTTTCTTTCTTCCCCTCTATCTATCTATCTATCTATCTATCTATCTATCTATCTATCTATCTATCTATCTATCTATCTATCTATCTATCTATCTATCTATCTATCTATCTATCTATCTATCTATCTATCTGTGTGTGTGTGTTTCAGAGGGCTCTCCGTTCAGCTGGTGGCTGGGCGGTCCCGGCTCGGGTCGGGTCCAGACCTACTGGGGCGGAGCTCAGCCGGGCAGCCAGCAGTGTGCCTGTGGTCTGCAGGGCGACTGCGTGGACCCACAACACTACTGCAACTGTGACGCCGACCGCCTCGACTGGTACTGAAACTACAGTAACAATACGTAGACTACGTTTTTCAGGGTGTTTTCTGCTCATAAGGTTCTTTCCTGTGTTTTTTTTTAACCCTCTAGGGGTCTGAGCCGTTTTTGAATACTTTTGATTTTGCCTTTATACACCACATAAAAAGTTCACCAACCATACCCATGCTTGATATCTTTTTTTTTTTCAGCACAACTTCGCCTAGATGATATGACGATTGTTTTTTTATTTTTTCACTTTAACTAACTTTACTGTAATAAAGGGATAGTTCAACATTTTGGCAAATTGGCCCTCATCAAACTCATCAAATACACAATCCAACAACTCCAAAACGCTCTGGTGGACAAGTTGTGACCTGTAGGTAAATTCATGCAAAACCACTGATGCGTGTTCCCGTCGGGGACAGTTTTTCAACAAGCAGTCTCTGTATTTCCCTCTAAAACAACTCTGTGTGGTAACGTTCTGTTATTATCTCATAGCGTGGTGAATGTGCAGGTCACAACTTGTCCACCAGAGCGTTGTGGAGTTGTTGGATTGTGTATTTGATGAGTTTGATGAGGGAAACCAAGAAATCCCATGAGCCTCCGTAGCGTAGCTCTGAGCAGCTCGCGGTTCTGCTCCGTGGTTCTAAAAACAGCTTGCACCGACAATTAAAGGTAACGAACCTACTGCTATGACTATAGGGATTGTGGCAATGGGCCAAAATAATCAGCTCACTTTTTCCATTTTGTAAAATGGCAAAAATGACAAATATATTGAAATAAATGCGACGCCTGCCCATCACATCCCTTTTACGCTCAGATAAATATTTTTGTACCAACAAATTAAAACTATCAAATCTCTGGTTTTACATGGTCTATCAGTTGACAGCAGCGCTAGTTTTTTTTTTGTGTGATGGTGCTTTTGAAAACGTCACATGATCTGCTCACGCCAGCGTAATCATGGACCCTGGGCAGTTAAAGCATCTGCCATCAGCTAAGCTTCACGTCTGATGAAAAGAAAAACACATCACACAGACAGACAAAGTCAGATAATTGGGAGCTCAGAGGGATTTCTTTGAATTTGCTTGTAATCAGTGATAAACTGTTCTGCACTGTTCAGAAAAATAACTATTGACTCAAAAGTTGACAGCAGGTTGTTCAGTGATACACTGCTGTTTATGGCCATTGAAAATGGAAAAAAAAGTAATCTTCCAAGTGTAAATGAAGCCAAGATAGTTGAGAAACTGTATTTTTTTTCAATATAAAATACACAAAATAATCTGCTGCATTTTTTTTTCTTTTGCAAAGCAGCCCAGGAAAAATAAAAATCTAGGTTGATTGATGTCAATATTAGACTGAGGCTGAGGAAAAAAAAAAAACACTCATCTCACTCAAGTCTGAATATCAATACACATGAGATGAGAAAATAAAATATATCAATACCAAATATAAGTGATAACTGCTCGACATGTAACTTTGGAAAACATCAAAAAAACAAAACAGTTTTAACATTTTCTCGTGTCGAACAGTCCAAACAGTTTGTGCAGCGCCGCCTCTATTTTTACAAACCACAGCTGCTCTTCAATATTTTATCAGTCTCACAAACTGCAGCGCGGCGCTCCAGTCCTTCCAGGCCTGAGTGTATTTTTATCTGCAGCTTTTTCCCTCGGCAACAAGGTTAACAGTCAGATTATCTACAGCGCATGAGGCATGAAGTGGAGAGGCGAGTGGATGGACGGGACAGGAGGTGTCTAGTTTTTGGGGAGTCGCTGCTGCAGAAGCTGCCACAGTCTCAAGTCGAGACAGTTGTGATTCTGGTCTTGGTGGAATAAACAGGCTCCTGAGAGATTGCACCTACACACTGCAACGTTTGCATCAGCTTGTCGCAACATGTAATGTTGTCACAGGACTGATGTAACATTAAAAACACACACGCCTGGAAATCTAAGCAGGAAAATGAGCATAATCTGAATTCTGCGACTGCTTCTGTTTTTGTTCTTCTTCCATAACACAGATTAATCGATGTCCCCTTTTACCTTTCTCTTATACTTTACCTTTAAACTTTCTGTCCTTCATTTCTCCTCCTCCTCTTCCTCCTGCAGGACTGAAGACTCAGGTCTGCTCTTGCACAAGGAGAGCCTCCCCGTCAGGTCTCTGGTGCTGGGCGACGTCCAGAGACCGGGGTCAGAGGCCGCCTACAGGGTGGGGCCGCTACGTTGTCATGGAGACAGTAAGTGCCCCTTAAAAAAAAAAGAAAAACTCCAGTTGCCTGGTTACCCTTGATTCGAAGATACCAGATTTATCCTCCTGTTATTGAAATGACTTGTTGCTCGAGTGGTTGCTGTCTTCCTGTGTCTTGCTAACCAACACAGGTTATATATAACTACAGTACATTATTAGGGTCCGGGCAGCGCAGCTGACAGGACACTATTGTATTCCTAGGAATTCTTCTTCTTCTTCTTCTTCTTCTTCTTCTTTCTTTCTTTCTTCTTCCAAGGAAGTCATACTTCCCATGGGCGAAAACTCACCAAACTTTGCACAAAGGTTCAGTCCCATGCCAGATTCACTCAACTCCAAGGACATGTGCCCCCCCCTCCTAGGGGGGGCACAATAAGCATTTAAATTTAAAAACTTTAAAAATTCCTACCAAACCAACGGTAGATGCTACAGTGTTGAAACTTCACCACAATGTAGCCTCAATACTGCTGAAACTTTTGTCCACTTAAACTTATTACAAATTATGAAGTCCATCACTCTGTTTTTTTCAATAACTGTAAAACTTTTAAAATGTATCTCCTCCCACAATTTTTGCTCAATTGACACCAAACTTGCTACAGAGCATCTCCAGACCGTCCTCCACAAAACTTGTTTCTCGGATTTTTGATTAAGCAAAAATTGAGCCTACAGTGCATGAAAACGTTTGACTGCAAACAGTACTGTAAACATATATCATCAAATTCTTGATAAATACATTTTCAATCTTCCTGAAAAAAAATGACAATATTCTGGAGTCATGGTTGATGAAGTTTGGCAAATATCAGAATTTTAACTCAAAAACTGAATTTTTGAGAACATTTTGAATTCTGCTCTCATGGGAACAACTGCAGTCAATGTGAGAGTGGAATTTATAAACATCAGATTTTCTCTTATGAAGCAAAACACTTATCATTAAAAACAAATCACCAACATTTCCATGCTGTCAAGATGCAATTTATGTATTATCAGATTTTTGTTTAGATGACTGAATTATTGACATTTTGACCATTTCATCACAACAGCTGCCCGGGCACTGGCTCACCTGAGTGGATAAATGAAGCTACACAGCAGGTCTCACTACCAGCCAATTAGCTCAGTGAGTTAGGAGCTGGTTCTTGGTGTCAGAGATTGTGAGTTTGAGACCCAGCAAGGGTGATGATGATGATGATGACGGATCAAAATGTCACATGTCCTTAAGCTGTTTTGCTGTCTAAATGCAATTTATGTATTAACAGATTTTTGTTTAGATAATAGAATTTCTGACTTTCTGAAATCTGCGTTGACAACAGCTGCCCGGGCACTGGCTCACCTGAGTGGATAAATGAAGCTACACAGCAGGTCTCACTACCAGCCAATTAGCTCAGCGAGTTAGGAGCTGGTTCTTGGTGTCAGAGGTTGTGAGTTCGAGACCCAGCAAGGCTGATGGTGATGATGACAGATCAAAATGTCAGTTGACCTCAATATGAAACACAAGACAATTGTCCTAATGGTGGCATCACAGCAAGCCTCTAAATTAAAAAAAAAACCAAATAGCTTGGACTGGTCCATGTGCGAAGGCTCTTAACATCTTAGACTCATAGTAGATGTTTGACAAATATCATTATTTTACCTCAAAAACTGATTTTTCTTTTTACTGTGGTTTCAAATCTGCCTACACGACAGTGAATGGCTTACTCAATTTGTGAAGCCACTGTTGAATGACACTTGTCAATTAGCTCAGTGCGATAGACAATGGTCTTTGGTTCCCGAGGTTGTGGGTTCAATCCTCAACTGATGCAAATTGAACATTATAAGGTCAGCTGTCTTGTCTTCCTATTCTCCTGTTTGTTGCTCAGAATTGCCTAAATTTGCCCAAAAGTAGCCCGGACCCGACCCATCGCTGCGCAGCAGCTATAATATATGTTATATAACTACAGTACATATATATGTTAAAGCTGTAGGGGCTGAATCAACACTGAGCACAAACACAGAGAGAGACACTAAAGTTTGAAACAAAATGAGTTCATTTTCCATCCGGTTTTTCCAGTTTTTCCAAACCTGATGACCTGAACTTGGCTGTTTTTGTTTCTGAAGTGACGAAGGTGATGTTTTTCTTAAGTGTGTTTCTCTTGTTTTTATTTTCAGAGAACTTCTGGAACGCTGCATCCTTCGACAAGGAGACGTCGTACCTCCACTTCCCCACCTTCCACGGGGAGCTGAGCGCCGACATCTCCTTCCTGTTCAAAACCACGGCCTCCTCCGGCGTCTTCCTGGAGAACCTGGGCATCAAAGACTTCATCCGTATCGAGCTGAGCTGTGAGTACGAGCTGGATCGTTGTGTGTGTGTGTGTGTGTGTGTGTGCATTTTAGGTTGTTTAATCTGGTTGATTTATTGTAGCAAAACTAATTTAGTTACTTTAATTCTATTTTCGGTAACCCTTTCATTTACAGGCCACTTATTAGGTGATAATGTCAATAAATAGTCAAAAAATAACAATTAATAGCGTAATAATGTCTAGGAAAAGCCTAGAAATAACGGTCAGTTCGTAACGTTGAGAAATATACCCAACAAATAACGATTGATTGCGTAGAAATAGCCCCGAAATAATTGACCCTTTGTCAAGTCCCGCCCTCCACGGTTACTGTTGCTAGTTTTGCCAAACAGTGGTCACGTAAGGGTTATGTGACAGTGTGAGCCCTCACTGTCACTTTAAGGACCTATGACTCATGAACATGATGGTGTCCTTAATTGCTTCCCAGTCACCACACCTGAGACTGGTTGTGTTGTGATTGACTGGGTGCCACCGTCTCAACATCTTTTGCACTTCCTTAGCAAAAGTAGAAGTAAAGCAAACACTACACAAGACATTAAGAGAACTTTATATGCTGTATTTAGAGCCATGTTGTTATGTTGGTGTGTTTGTGTGTGTTATGGTGTTTGCATGACAATTGTTTAAAGGCAGGGATTGTTTGCAAATTCTTTTTCCCCCCTGTCAGTGAACTGGCCCATTTATAGTGGGAGGGGCCAAGTGGTTAAAAGGGGGTGAGCTGAGGCTCGGTCCTCTCTATGCTGCCAGTCTGTTGAGGTGCTCAGGAGTAGGCCCACAACTGTCTCTGAGGAGACTATGTTGGTCTCCTTTTGGTCACTAACGATAGCTAGCTACCTAACGATGCTAGCTAACGATGCTACTAGCTAATGCTTAATCACCGCCGATCTCCCGTTTCTCCTCGTAAAACTTCACAAAGTTCAAAAGACATTAGCAACGGTAACGTTACATTACACCTTTTAACCATTTTGAAAAATTTAAAAGTAGTTTTTGCTGAAAAAATTGTTGTCTACCTAGCTCGTTTCATACGGTAGGCTAATTGACAATTTCAAGGACTTGGTGTAGAAAAATTCTGGCCTTTCGCAAAAAAATTCAATGCGTGAAAAGCAAGTGTAAACTTTTGCCTTTATGAAAAACATAACATTATTATGAAATTGACCGTATTAATAGGCTATTTCTTGACATTGAGCGGCCTGTAAATTAGAGGGTTAACTTATTTTCAGGTCTAACAGTGATTACTTTGCAACTGTATCCACTTTCTGTTGGGTTCTTCTTTATTTTAATTAAACTCTGAACGCTTCATTACAGTTTGTTTTATCTATTTCCAAGTGCTGAAATGTTTGACTCTGTTTCTTGTTTAGTGTTGCTTGTGTGTTTCCTCTGGGCTTCATTGTTGTTGTTTAAATCTGTTCCTACACTGAGACCTCTTACTTGCTTACTGCTCTGTACAGTAGATAGCCTGCCACATGCCCACGGCGCCACACGGGACGGCGCTGCATTCACCACCACACAGCCCAATAAAACGTGAAGAAGATTAAAGCCATAAAAAGGAAACTCATAATTACTGCAGGCAACCTTGTTTTTGATTTTACAGTTGTTTCATGAACCCAGGGGGGCATTTTCTCCACGACCCTACGTTAATCCCCGTCTCCTGCATTGTGCACACATCACAGTGCGTCATTTAGATTATGACAGTAATAACCAGCAGGGTGTTATTTAGTTTATGGGTGCCATGGAAATGTGGCGAGGTGTGAGATGTATGTTTACAGCCTGCTGTGGGTTGTGTCATTTGACATATAGCTGTATTAACCCGACAAGGTGTCCTTGTGCTTATATGGTTATGACAGTAACGCAGCGAGGTATGAAGTACACATTTATAGGTGGCAATGGTGTGTGTCATTTCGACAGGCGCGTATAG
This sequence comes from Trachurus trachurus, assembly GCF_905171665.1. Taxonomy (NCBI): domain Eukaryota; kingdom Metazoa; phylum Chordata; class Actinopteri; order Carangiformes; family Carangidae; genus Trachurus; species Trachurus trachurus. The sequence goes on from NC_139900.1 coordinate 8,815,111, forward strand.
ATGCCTTCATTGAGGTTTTACAGTCGTCCCTGGTCTGTCACCTCACTTGACCCTTTTAGTTTTCTGTTTCTCTCCTTGTTTTCGTGTTGCGTTGCAGCTTTTTTTGGGAGGGAAGTTGTTTATGAAATTGGATTTTAGGGACACACAACAGAACCGACACCTCTCTCGCCTCGGGAGATGATTGTTAGCGAGCTTGTTCCAGCTCTGGAAACTTGCTGCTTTGTTTGTTTGTTTTTTCGCTGCCTTGGATCACTGTGTAACACACTGTGGCCAAGCCCGACAACAATCTCTAAATGAAGTCACCGTAGGATGCTGGGATGTTGTTTTCATCTGGTCCTGCGCTCCCCCACAGTAATTCATCCTCACCTTCTTCCACCGGCAACAACATGAGGAATGGCGCTTTTGTTTTGTCTGCGCCTCATCTGAGACCGTCGGTGTCGGAGGAGAGGACAGAGGAGAGCTGAGCACTGTGGCGCTGTCCGTGGTGCTGAACCAGGGCTGAACTGTCCGCGGTGCTGAATCTGATGCTGAGGCTTAAGCTGGGGACACACCGCATGATTTTACCCACGACTCACAGTCGAGTCTAGTCTGTCCCAGTCGGCATGGCGAGTTGCCGCAGAAATGTTAGATTTTAGATGACTCTGGACGTAGGCGGGTAGTGTGAACTGGTTACCAATGAACAAGAGAAGGTGGGACACAGGAAATGGCCTCAGAAGGAAATAGCGGCAAAATCAAAACAACAATGAGAGATGAAGCGTAAGTCATCAGAAAGTCCTGTTACAAAGTCTCATGAAAATCATGTAATGTGTCCCCAACATTAGAGTGGGAAGTTCTGGATCATCTTGTTTTTTTTTATATTGGAAAATATATTATACAAGGTGAAAAGTTGCTACAGAGCTCCATAGTGAGTTTTAGATCAGTTTCCAGTGCTCTTAAAGGGATAGTTCAACATTTTGGCAAATTGGCCCATTGCCATAATCCCTATAGTCATAGCAGTAGGTTTGTTACCTTTAATTGTCGGTGCAAGCTATTTTTAGAACGGCGGAGCAGAGCCGTGAGCTGCTCAGAGCTACGCTACGGAGGCTCATGGGATTTCTTGGTTTCCCTCATCAAACTCATCAAATACACAATCCAACAACTCCACAACGCTCTGGTGGACAAGTTGTGACCTGCACATTCACCACACTATGAGATAATAACACAACGTTACCACACAGCCTCCGTAGCGTAGCTCTGAGCAGCTCACGGCTCTGCTCCGCCGTTCTAAAAATAGCTTGCACCGACAATTAAAGGTAACGAACCTACTGCTATGACTATAGGGATTATGGCAATGGGCCAATTTGCCAAAATGTTGAACTATCCCTTTAAATAGACTACTACAAATATCCGCAGCAACATTCAGCCTTTGTTTCTAATTTGAAAAACTTCAGTAAGCGCAACTGATCTGAAATATCCCTCTGTTCCCAAGTAAAAGTAAAAAGTACATTCACTTATTAAAAGCAGATAGAAGATACGACCGCTGACTTCCTGTGTCACATAATTAAAGCACACAGGCAATAAAAGGCAGTGATGTGGCCTGAGATATAAACATAACGTGCTCACCACAGAGAGTGATTATCGTATAGAAACTAATCTTGTTCATCAGGACACGGCCACATCCCACAGAGAAGCTCTGCTTATTATTAACTGATCTAGATTTTATATGTTAAAAAAAAAAAAAAAAATCCCCACAGTGTAACTCTAACTACAGCGCTCTCATAAAACTGGTGAGAGGCATAGAAGCAGCTCAGCAAGGCTCTGAGATGTAGAGCATCATAGGAAACCAGGGAGTCAGCAGCAGCAGCAGCAGCAGCAGCACATTGCGTAGCTCTTCATGTAATCAGTACATAACCTCTTACCAGCCCCTCTAGTCTTTTGTTTGTTGTTATCCTGCGAGGACGGTTCCCAGGCTGCTTAGTTAGAAAGCTCTGCTGGCGTCGGTGTTTGTGTTGTTTTGTTGTGAGGGAGTAATTATACCTGAGTCCAGAGAGAGAGAGAGAGCCCGGCCGCCATCCCATCCCATCCCTCCCTCCCTGGCTTCCTTCCTGCTTGTTTTGGTCTCCGAACGCCCGAGTCCAGCCCGTCCTACGGTACCTACCTACCTTGTTAAAGCTGTTGTTGTCTGTCTGCTCTGTTCCCAGTCGCGGCGCCGGCTGGCAGGTCTCGGAGCGGAGTGTGGAAATATGCAGCTGTAAAGTGATGATGATTCATTCCAGCTGCATTTGGCAAAGATTTTTTTATGGGAAGATAAATTCACCCGTGTCCTCAGACTGAATCAGAAACAAGAGGTGTCACATCTCCACTTTAATTGAGATAAACTGGAGGACAGTGTTGTTGTGTCTGCTTTTAAACTTTAAGCAATGAAGGAGCTCTCTGTCCACCACCTCTTTAACATTTAGCCTACTATATTGAATTAATTATCTGGGTGAGTGGAAACAAATGTTTGCTTTAATTCAACTGTATGATCTTTAATCTGATTTAAATTTAAATCAATCTGCTTCGCCAGGCAACAGAGTAATTTTATGGTTTTGTTTCAAGATGTTGAACGTTAATGTAACACAACATATTAATTATGATTTCTCTCTTTTCATGCTCCACTGTGTCCTTTTTCTCCATATCGTTCTTTGTAACTATGACTTGGCACTTTAATACTTTTAGAAGAATCTAATTATGCCTCTCTTGTGCTGTCCTTTCATTTATTTATTTATTAACTTTAATAATTTAAAGGTGTTAGCTACAGGTTTAACTCCTCCCGGCCAGTAAGTGTCACACTGGTTGCCAGGTAACGCCTATAGGGAGCGGCTAGTAGCTAAAGCTAAGCTAACGCTAACCGTATTTAACTAGCAGCAGCTCCGGTATTGACGGCGGACTGGAAACATGTCTGAATCATTTCACACTAACTCACCTGCAGACAAACCCGCAGCATCACGCCTGCATCGGGAACGTCACAGTACCGGCTGACCGTTAGTTAGCATTAGCATTAGCACGATGCCATTTTCTCCACAGAGCTATCACGATCTGGCCCCTTAGCTCCACCTCACGTGACATCAACGTACTAATGCTGTTGGTGCAGAGATCATTTCATGCCGACGTTGCCAATGTAACCAGATATATTTATATATTTTGGACCCGTCAAATTTATAAAACAATTATTTATACACTATTAAAGCAGAAGTAAGGTGAATGTTTGTGTTAATATAAGTCTTAAATAGTTGTATCTTCCGACAGCAATCACTTCTATGGAGTGTTTGGTCTGAAACACGGGTCTGTCAGTCACTCTGCTCTGCTGTAAGCCGAGGAGAAAACTTTCCTTGTATCCTACAACCTTTATCCAATGAGGAGAGAGAACGGCATAAAGGGGCGGTCCTCTCTTTGTGTGCAGCCAAGGGATGTGCGTGAATGTGGTGACGTAGGGACGAGGGTGGGGACTGCTAACTCCATCGGCTGACAAGAAGTTAGCCAAAACCACCGGATCGCTTACTTCTGCTTTAAATAAAATTCTGTAAAATTAATACTTGAATTCTGCACTCCTCTAGACGTTCTGTGGATGTATTATTTTTGGAAAGTTAATCATTTTGATGAAGAAGTTGTAGCTATAACCCTAACTAATGATCTTTTCTTAAATGACTGTTCAGCTTCTCCTTTAATGTTGCTGTTTTGACACCTGAATCTTCCTACGAGGATAAATAAACGTTTCAATCAATCAATCAATCAATCAATCAATCAATCAATCAATCAATCAATCAATCAATCAATCAATCAATCAATCAATCAATCAATCAATATTAAAAGTATTTTCCTCCTCTTTCCCTCAACCAGCCTCCACTCAGGTTCTCTTCTCCTTCGATGTGGGTAACGGGCCGCTGGAGGTCCGGGTGGACTCGGGCGTCCCGCTGAACGACAACCGGTGGCATCGAGTCCGAGCCGAGCGCAACGTGAAGGAGGCGACGCTCCGACTGGACGAGCTTCCCGCCGCCACGCAGCAGGCGCCTGCTGACGGACACTTCCACCTGCAGCTCAACAGCCAGCTCTTCATAGGTGAGGGCCCAGATTTCCTCTTTTTAAGAATAGATAAGATGTTAAATGTTCTCAAAAGCTGTCAAGCTAAAGAGGGAAATCCTCGGTCGTCATATTTTATCGATTTTGTTTCGCAGCCCCTTAGAGGTTTTCTGTACCTGTTTGAACTTTCTCCTCAGTTTTGGGACTGCTGAGTTCAAAGCTCTTTGTTAAATCCTCTGGGACTGAAACAATCAGCCTCTCTCCATCTCTTTTACTCGCTTCGTTTCTTTTATCCTTTTGTAGCTCAGTCTTGCTGCCTCTGCAGCTCCTGAACGAGCTCAAACACAACAGAACTTTCTGTCCACTTTTTGTCTCTTTTGGCAATAAAACTCTTGTTTTCCTAACTTCTTATAAACTGTAGACAAGTCCAAAGCTCTCCGTTGTTATTAACAGCTTTGTGCAGTAAAGGTCATATAGCCTACATAACAACCATCTGCTGCAAAGTTAATTATTAGTCAGGTTTCAAGATAGATTACTGGGATGGAAAAAGATTAAAATACACCAATATCTTCTTAAGTATTTTCTGAAATTCGTTCTTACGTTGTTCTTAAGAATTTTTCAAAGAAAACTCTACGTCGTCAGATTCATTAACGTGTTCTTAGGCTGCAGAAATGTTCGCAGCTGTGTTCTTACATTGATGGCGTCTCATCGTACAGTAAATTGAGAGTACATGCCAGGTTGGTCCTAATTAACATAGGATTAGCAGGAAAATGCCCTATCAATGCCCGTAAAAGGGCATGAGACTGCAGGGCCGTGTGCACAGAAACCACAGACACTGAGCAGAGAAGGTGAGTTGAGAAAGAAAGTTGAAATGCCCAAACGAAAATCTAAAGACGGAGAACCAGTCTCCAAACATAAAAACAACCTGCTGAAGCGGTACCACTGTAGGAAATGAACAAAAAAAAACAGCTGTTATATTTAGTGGCATCAGCAGTGGATACAAAGCAACAGAATAAAAAGATATATGGGATGCTGTCAGTTGTTCACTGAGCGCTGTATCTGGAGAAGAGCGCACTACTGACAAAGTAAAGAAGAAATGGTTTGATCTCAAATAAGAAAAAGTATTGCCAAACAATGAGAGCTGCAGAGACTGCACTCTCAGGTCTACCATCATAAATATAATCAGGAACTTGATTGCTGTTGTTCCCAATAAACATAGCCTACTTGATGTGAATTAAGTGTCTATAGTGTTTTTAAGAGCTTAGCTAACAACAAATCCAAATTACAAAACATTGGTGAATGTCAAAACCTTCTTGAAAACTTCATAAGTGGGTTTTATAAGAAGACATTTCTTCTTAAGAACGGTTCATAAATGAGGCCCATTGTGTGTGTTCAATGCATTTCCTTTCTCCCAAAGCATTTACAGAGGCTCTGTTTGTGAACCGACATCATCCAGTCTCTGCTTCACTCCCTCTGCATGTTACTGTCACTGGATGTTGATCACTGGAATAGCATAAAACCACTATATATATATATATATATATATTGCATCCTAAATCCAAAATAGGAGCCCAGTTTAATTTAATTTAATGTAATTTATTGATTTATTTGACAGGGCCAATGCAACATTAAGTAATACATTAACTTACAGTACATATCAGTTTACCGAATAAAAGCTCATAATAACAAATCAGACATGTATACATATATTAAAAAAATGACAAAAACATTGCTCCATGTTAGTACTACTGCTACTTCAACTTCACCGAGCACCTTTACAAGGTAAAAGTCACAATAAACCCACAGCATACTATATACATAGTTATCTAACTCGCTTTAAGGTGCAATGAATTATAAAAGGCAGTGAAACCAGATTAATCGGGTTGAGATGCTGTGATATTATTACCAGTGGAGACCCTGCAGACACATGTAAACCAAAGGCCACCTTAGAGAGAAGCAGGTAATGTGTATGTCAGAGTAAAGACGATATTCTATAAGTGAGATAGATAAACCAAAGGTAACATTTCTCCATTTTATTATCAATTCAGCTTCAAGAGTCGCACTATAACTCTGACTCCTCTGCTCTTAACTCTTGTGAAGCGGTGCCAAGTGCTTAAATAAAGTTTGCAGATCAGTAACAGCTCGTGCGTGCTGTGAGTTTCCCGTGAGACTGGGATTAAATCCTCAGAGAAAGGGCGGCTAAAAATATTCCTTCGCACATACGTATGTTAATCTGCTGCTGCTGTCGGCCGAACCCTGTTGTCTGCTCAGTGCTATTGGATATAAAAAGATGCTGAGTCCACACGTCTTTTCTTTTTTCTTACCACCACCATCATCCACAGCGCCCAACAACAGCAACAGCAACACAATGGTGACCTCTTACTGTCCACACACGCACTGAAAAGCATGAATGAAACTTCAGATTCAATGTTAGTCTTAAACACCAGCTGCTGCTATGATAGATAATATGAAAGTGCTGAGTCGCTGCTTTCTGACCGCACTCAGCAATAATCACATTCAACAAACAAACCAACCAACGTGCAGCAGGGAGTCGTGATTACTTTAAATCTTCTCCCTTAAATGGATCTGAAGGTGTAAGTTATTCATCAGCAGTCGTTGTAAATAACACGACGCCGCTGCTGCAGAATATCTCCAACTCCACACTTGATCGATAGTGGTGCCTCTGTTTATCTCAGCTTCATCTACTTGCAGCAGGGAAATTGAGGTGAATATTGATTGGCTGCATGCGTTCAGCCGATAATCCTGCTCTGAATAGCCAACAGGTCTCTGCCCGCGTATACGTTTACCTCTGAATTATACAGCACAATGGACTTTTGGCAGCTTTGTGCGTTTGAATGGGAATGTGCTGAATATATGAGTTCATGGTCACGATTTGAGCTATTTACGACGTCGGCTGTACACGCCTGAAATATAAATATGAATACAAAGCACACAATCCATATGTGCTTATATATATATATAATAAGCATTGATATCAGCTCAGCGTTCCTGCAATAGGAAGCCACAACAATGCTGCGAGAGCCATATTATTATGTGCATCTTGTTTATGAGTTATAACCCTGCCACCAACAAATAATCCATGAGGAAACAATGTTTATTTCTGTCTGGATTTCTTGTCTTTGCATGCATTTTATGAATAACTAAACTATGGCATCATGTGCAATGAAGTTACGAGACAGATTGTAACGTCGCTCTGCTTATTCTGTGTTCATTATAAAAAGACGCCGCAGTGTTGTGTGAATTGTTGAGCTCTAATTCCACAAACTGTGTCTATTTATGAGCTTTAAGTGTTCATCATTGTAAGGATTTATAAAGGAAGGGAATTAAATCGTCACAATTAATAACTTGTGCAGGGATTTATAAGCCGTGACATTTGCTTTTTACCAGTTTCTCCACAGACCAGTATTTGTTAGTGTAAAATATCCACATGCAGCAGTTTTTTTTCTTTTTTTACTGAAAGATTTTTTTTTTGTTGGCGTTCATTGCAAACAGTATTCCTCATTTTTTTCGTGTATTGCCTGGTTGGGACAGATAAGCTGCAGTTTATTGGCGCTGCATTGGCTTCAGTGTGTTCAGACTTAGATGTGTTTTGTGCATCATGTGAGTTGGTGGCGTGATTTAGTTAAACAGGAACTACGACACAAACACGCCCTGAAATAATGGATCTATCTGTAATTTATCTGTATCAGAAATTCTCTTCACAACCCGATGGCAACCAAGTAATTAAAGGGGCAGTTCAACATTTTGGCCAATTGGCCCATTGTTACATTATGAGACTGAGTTGTTTTCGAGGACTGCTTGCCTAAAAAATGGCCCTGACAGGAACGCGCATCGGCAGTTTTGCATGAATTTCCCTCTAAAACAACTCAGTCTGGTAACGTTGTGTTATTATCTCATAGCGTGGTGAATGTGCAGGTCACAACTTGTCCACCAGAGCGTTGTGGAGTTGTTGGATTGTGTATTTGATGAGTTTGATGAGGGAAACCAAGAAATCCCATGAGCCTCCGTAGCGTAGCTCTGAGCAGCACACGGCTCTGCTCCGCCGTTCTAAAAATAGCTTGCACCGACAATTAAAGGTAACGAACCTACTGCTATGACTATAGGGATTATGGCAATGGGCCAATTTCCCAAAATGTTGAACTATCCCTTTGAATACTTTTTTACAAAAATGAAAAAGTCAATCACCTGTGGAACCAGTGTTGTTTTTGGCAGGCATTTTAGATTTAGTCTTAGTCTTAGTCTTTTTGACGAAAATACTTATTAGTTTTAGTCAATTTTAGTCATTCCTATATGTGATAGTTTTAGTCTAGTTTTAGTCGACGAAAACTCAACAAGGTTTTCGTCTAGTTTTAGTCAGTTTCAGTAAAAAAAAAAAAAAGTCTTTCAACAAATTAATTCAATAAAGGAATGGTTTTACACATAATGTTTCCACCCAATGCCAAATACTTTATGGTCTAAGGATTATCCATTAGCCTACACACACATAAAGTCGTAACAGTAGTGCATTCAGTTTTTTTTCTGATGGAGTGACGGCAGGTGTGTTGAGCAGAATGTGCACTGCATGCCAGGTGGTGGACGTGACCACACAAGGATGCAGCAGTGTTGCAGACACTTGTTGATTTTAATGGACAGATTACACGCACAATAAGCAGAAATGTCATGCATTTGAGCGGCTGACCACCCGTCAGCGCCGCGGAGCGGCTGCACCGCACTGACCGAGGTCACCAGAGCAGCGGATCACTGCCTGCTGCTCTCTGCCGCTCTGATCAGAAGCACCGGGCGGCGGCGCACCGCGGCTCGTCTCAGCAGCGTTGTTCTGTTGTTGACGGAGCCGTTGCTAAATCGTGTGCAGCTAGTAATGACAATCCATAATATGGAATGTAGAGGCGATCACAGCCCGACCACTAACATGTACGTCCGTTCTCGTCTCGTCAACGAAAACTCACACACGTCTCGTCATGTTTTCGTCATCAGAGAGCCATGTTCGTCTCGTCACCGTCTCGTTATCGTCATGAAAAAAAGGGGCGTCAACGAAAATATTTCGTCATCGTCATCGTTAACGAAAACAACACTGTGTGGAACGAAACAATCCTGTAAAAAGACAACGCCAGTGATACAATGTACCACACTACCAAGTCCGGTAGGTGGCAAAGTTTCTCTAAGCTGGAGGCTGGATGGTTTATTATGATGTTTTTCCAGGATCTCCAACCCTACCTTTAACATTACCCACCTCGTTACACATCGCATGGATTGCCTTCTCGCCGGCTACGTTGAAAACAAATGAAAAACAGCGAAACCGCGACTGGACCTGCATAGTTCCTCTTTAAGAAGAAACTCTGTCGCTTTTGAAGTCGTGTTTGATTTCAGTAAATCTTCAGAGGAGGAGGAGGATTATCTTTGCATCTGTTAATTTATTCATACTTTGATGACGTACGGGTATTTTATCTTTTTGTTTTTCCTGCAGCAAACAGATTAGAGCTGACACTAGAAGGATTAATTAAAAAACAATAATAATTGAAGTGTTTTATCGCTCGCAACTATTGTTCAGAGGATTTGCTGCTTTTCTTCTCTGTAAAGTACCGAGTAAGTAAACTAAATACACTGTTTTGGACAATGGACTTTGGACTTCTCACTTCTTCATGGGATTACGTAAACACTTCATCGATTCACTGATAAGGAGACCAGGAGTCTGCAGCAGGAGGTTATATTTATATTTAGACACAGCAGTGCTTTGTTCATCCTCTGCTTTCTGGGCTCACAGGTCCTGGATCCATGTGTCTTCAGTCTCATACTGTACATCGCCTTTGATGATTTATTTGATCTCTACCCCCCCCTTTCTAATTGTTTTTCCATTCACGCTCCTGTGTCACACGGTGTGCTCGAGTCCAGAGTGTGTTCTCACAGTGTGATCTCACAGAGCGAGGCTTTAATCACCCTGTTAGAGCTGAGCATGTACAGGAGGTTGAAGCTTCCATTGATCTTGAAGGTCTCATTGATATAAACCTCTGACCAGAGGAGCAGGAATATCTGATTTTTGATTTTTGATTTTTTTTTATCTCTTGCTTTTGATCTTGACTCATTATGCTTTTTATAAACAGTTTAATCGTCTTGGAAGTGTCTCTTGTTGTGAGCATCGGAGCGCCTGCAGCCGTGTGTTCATGTCTTGTCCGTCCAGGATGAAGTCCTCTGGTTGATGTTGACTCAGAGGAAGAAAATGTGGTCGTTACAACATGGTGAACTCGCTTTAAATGAAGAAATGAGATGCAGCGCACTGTGAGTTGCTGCTGTAATGAGGAGATGTGGATCTATGAGTGCTCTTCTAATGAGACATGTTCAGCTCTGTGTTTAACATGTTCAATGAGCGATCTATGAACATCTTCATCCTACTTTGATACACTCTTGTTGCTGCAGATGGCTCCTCAATGAAATCAAGAAAATGGTAATTCTTGTATTCAGCTTAATGCTCTCTAAGTTATAAACAAGAAAATTCCAAGGCAAAACTAATATATTTGATTCATGGCCGAGAGGAGGGTTAGTAAAACAGCGGAAAAGCGACCAGACTTGCATAGTTCCTCTTTAAGACACCTGGGAACTATTTTAATCTGTGGAAAAGGGGCATAATATGTCTCCTTTAATATAAGAGCACACGTCTACAGCTCTGAACTCGTACTGTGGAACAGCAGTATAAAGATGACCTTGTTAATCTTGTTAATCAGATGTTCAACTTTTGTCACCAGATACAAAGTACAGCTGAGGTCAATAGGAATTTTTGCACTTTCGCATTTACGGAAACAAACAAACGAGCTGCGCAAAACTTCACGATGATGCATCAAAGTATTTCAGTCTGAACCAAGGTGATGGAACAACTCACCAAACCACAGACAGACATCTAGAGCTGCAATAATAGATCCTGTAAACCAGATTTACTGTAACATGTGCAATTTAAAGTTGCGGTGGTCAGAAGTTAGAAAGGTCACCCAACATGGGATTAGCAATTAGTTCTACTGTTTGCACACAGTTTAATAAAAGGGATATTCATCAAAAGATTCATTTTCATATGTTCAAAATATTCTTTTTTGTTTTTCTCATGTTAAAGTTTACAGATTGTAACTTGTATCATAGCAACGGAGAGTCTGAGGTGGTTTATTGGTGTGAAAAGCTGCAGACAGCTCTGTGATTCATCGGTGTGAAAAAAGGAGGAAGTCGTCATCTCTGTGAGGACAATAACAATTTCACCCTGTGATCTTTACAGAAATGACAGGTTGTCTCGTTTGAACTTTAAGCCGTGCACATCACAGGTGAGAGCGCAGTATCGCGTGGGCGCATACTGTACGTGGTCATGCACTTTTGATATGTCATCTCCGGCCTCAGGTTTGTCACCATTATGTTTAAAAAAAAAAAAAGCAAAAAAAAGCATGACAAACTGAGTAGAGGTGATGGAAAGTGAAAAGGAAATCTTCCTTCCTGCTCCACACAGACACACAGCCAGACAGTAATTCAACACGGCAGCCGACCACCTAGTTATAAAAGTCCACCAGGCTGAATGATGCTTTTCAGACAGGCCTGAAGACAGCCTGATGACGCTTCTGCTCCCAGATCAGTTTCCCACCTACCACCTTGTTGCCTCATCGCCGTTTCATGGTTGTGTCATTTCATAAGAAGAGCGTTGACAGTTTGGAGCTTGTGGAGGAGCAGAGGCAGCGTGTGGATCCGCTGCAGATGACAGGAGGAGGCGGAGAGAAGAGAAAACTAAAGAGAGAGAAACACACAGACTTGTCAGCACCTAAAGAAATGAGAGAAACGGCTTTGGAATAAAAAAAAAAGAAAAAGACAGACGGGAAGATTTGTTCAGACTAGTGCTGCGTACAGTGGCTGTGATTGCTGCACGCTTTGATGCTGATTGTTTGTGATGTTTTGCAGTTTCAGCTACACAGGAAATTTAAAGTGCAGCATTTTACATCCCCGCATCAAACATAACAGATGTTAAAGGGATACGCCAACATTTTTTTTTCATGTCTTGCCTCACTCCCGAGTCCATGACAAGCAGATAGACACCATCCTTTCGACTGTGCGTGCAGTAACAAGGGAGATAGAGCCGTATCGCCCGTAATTAGCTTTAGCTCAAACGCTGGAAGTGTATCGGTAGTGTTAGCCTGCCTCCCACCTAAAGTCGCTAATTAGCTTAGCTCAAACGCTGGAAGTGTATAGGTGAATGAATGAATGAATGAATGAATGAATGTTTTATTTTCGTGTCATGCCACCACTGTGGCCCATCCCATACGAGATTACAAGACACAATAACAAATACAAAAAACAAAAACTAGACAGTCCTTCCTGTTGGTGTTACCTGCCACACAGGTGTGACATAAATAAACAAATTCAGATTACTTTCAGTACTCAACTATATATCGCTCTTCGTCTCATTGCCCGAGCCTTTTCAAGAAATAAAGAAAATGCAAAAATATTCAAATGAAAAAGAAGTTTTAGCTTCTCAGCATCGTCTAACCACACAAATTCGTTATTTGGATCTACTTTACTAAACAATTTTTGTCTTATAGAATCATAGAAAGGACAATAGAACACAAAAGGAATTTCACTCTCCACCTCTTGGATGTCACATAAATTACAAATCCTATCGTCTTCTGCTGTGCCAACATATCTGCCTGTCTCGATATGAAGACCAAGAATACCAGCTCTCAATTGAGCACACAGGTAGTGTTAGCCTGCCTCCACCTAAAGTCGCTAATTAGCTTAGCTCAAACACTGGAAGTGTATGGGTAGTGTTAGCCTGCCTCCACCTGAAGTCGCTAATTAGCTCAGCTCAAACACTGGAAGTGTATGGGTAGTGTTAGCCTGCCTCCACCTAAAGTCATCAGAGAAACTCTTCAGCACCTCTAAACGGAAACCGGCGGGCCGATCTTCGTCTCAGAGCTGACAAAACTCTCCAGTAAGGCATCTTGAGCGGTCAAATGCCGCTAACGGGACGAGATCGGTCAAAACGGACGGTTCAAGCAAAGACGGTTTATTTTGGTTCAAGCTAGCTACATCGAGGGTAGGTTAGCTTCCTATTTCAAAGTAAAAGCACAAATTCTATCGTCATGGTTTTCTGTATGTAAAGGGCAACGGGTGTTCTATTTTGTGAAAGTAACCGGAAGTGCGTTGGTCACAACGGCTAGCTTGAGTAGCGCCAAATTCGTCCGAACAAAATTGTAAACAGCTGGTATTTAGACAAATTAACAACACACTGCTGATCTAAACGGCTACTTTCTCGCCTAAAAATGTTTGAAATGTCGATAAAGTAGAGTTTAGAGCTTCTGACTGCTGATTTCGGCTCGGGTAGGAGGCAGCCAGGCTAACACTACCTATACATTTACAGAGTTTGAGCTAAACTAATTAGCGACTTTAGGTGGAGGCAGGCTAACACTACCTATACACTTCCAGAGTTCGATACGGCTCTATCTCCCTTGTTACTGCACGCACAGTCGAAAGGATGGTGTCTATCTGCTGGTCATGGACTCGGCAGTGAGGCAAGACACGAAAAAAAAATGTTGGCGTATCCCTTTAAATACAGAGCAGTAAATACCTCTATCTTATGTTTTTTTTTATAAATCTCAGGAGGCACAGCGTCCAGACAGAAGGGTTTCCGGGGCTGCATCCGCTCCCTGCAGCTGAACGGCGTCACCCTGGACCTGGAGGAGCGGGCGAGGATCACGCCCGGCGTTCGGCCCGGCTGCCCAGGTCACTGCAGCAGCTACGGCTCGCTCTGCCAGAACCAGGGCCGCTGCGTGGAGAGAGAGACCGGCTTCCACTGTGACTGTGGGCTGTCGGCCTACACAGGAGTCTTCTGCCACACAGGTACACACACACACACACACACACACTCGCTGAAGTGGCTTATTTACACCTTCAGGAGGCAAAGAAAGAACTGCAGGAAGTTGTGTTTTTGTCCACCTGATAAATGTAATCAAATATTTATATGATACTGTAAGATAGTAGGGGTGTAACGGTACACACAAGTCTAGGTTCGGTACGGTTTCGGTACAACAGACACTAGAGATGCGCGGTTTGCGGACACATCCGCGGATAAACCACGGGTCGGGCGGGTGACATGACGATTGTTACCCACATACGAAAAACGAGCAGCACTCTTTGAAACAGTCAAATTTTCAACTACGTGCAGCCTACTCATTTTATTTTCGGCGGTGTCCCTCAGCCGCACATGTCGCTGCGCTGTGTTGTTGTGCTGTGTGCGTCACCTGGCTGGCTGAGACACATGACTGTCAGTGCAACGCAACTCATTATCACTGGCTGTTTGTGTTGTCTGTCAAAACATGGATGAATGAAACTCGACTTTATATCGACCGCGGACGTCAGGAATAGATTTTCGGCTTTTGGCTATGCGGAGACAACGGGCGGATGGTGGGCGGGTGTGGTTTTTAAAAAACGTTGGTTCGGGTGGGTGGCGTTTGGATGACGACTTTTGTGATGCGGTTGCGGATGAAATAATTGCCTATCCGCGCATCTCTAACAGACCCTAATTGAATGTAAAACTAAAAACTGTCTTCTGTTATAAAAGTTAAAAAATATATATAATTTAAAATAAAACAAGTGCATTAGGAGTGTTATAATGCCATTCATTCTAGAGGGGAAAAAATGCACTTGACACCTGCAACTATTATAAAAAAAAACAAGAAACTAACATCCATGTTGTTTTACACAATTAATTTAGGTTAGATACCAAGTGCTTTGGTGATGTTTCTGGTCTGTATTCATGTCAAGAGGCTTAAAAGCAGCAATGGGGATAAGTTGTTACACACAACTTGTCTTTTTCCTTGCACCAGTGATTGACATATCGGGGTGAACATGCGCTAACTATCAGGTCAACCACTCACGAGCCGTTGCCGTTGTGTTTCACTGAGAAGCCACACGGGCGGCTCCTCTAACTTCACACTCTCAGCACTTCTCTTCTCTGTCTGTTATGACGGTTGCTGGCAGCTTTTAGGCTCATTACCGCCACCTGGATTGGAGGGAGGACTCGACTTTTTAAAAAAAATATTCACTCAGACATATTCGTCGCAAGACTGTGTGCACCGAACCATGACCCCGTGACGAATACATATACTGTTTCACCCTTATAAGATATGATACAATACTGTATGGTACAATATGTTATGAATAAGATATGATATTATAGGCCAATAGATACAATACGACACTGTACGATATTGTAAGATACGGTACGGTACAATACTGTACGATACGATGCTGTATGGTACAACACGATACGATACAGTAGGCTTCATTGACTCTGTGACTGTGGGCTGGACCTACACAGGTAGTCTTCTGCCACACTGGTACCGTCCGCATGGATGCAGGCATTGGAGTTCACCATGCTGCTGCAGCAGGAATGAAGTCCTTCTGTACTGAATAAAACCACATAAACATTGATTTGACTTGTCTTCCAGGTTGCTGTGACAGGTATGTCTATAAAACAGGCAGACGTTAAGCTCTGTGGAAGTCTGAGTTCTGCTGAGGAAGACGAACACACAGTCGATACATAAACTGAAGCCACTTTTATATTATGTTTCTCAGACAAAAACGTCAGTGACATCCGCCTTGACCCGTCTCTGTGAGAGCTGTCCAACCACTTTACCACTTTGCTGCACAGTCACATCCCTCCCTCCCCTCCGCTCTGCTTTACCTTTACAGTAGCTCGTATATCGCACCAGACAAGGTCGGCACCGCTTCGATGTTACGTGTCAACTTGTGGCTCCTTCGGCAAAAAGGGAACAAAAGAGTAAAAAGCCGGCGGCCGTCTGAGCAGAGTTTATCCGTCTGCAGCTTAACCCTGAATATCTGCATCTCAACACAGGCTTTATATAAATAATTCCCATAATATATTTAACATTATGAAAATATAAAAACACAGAAAAAATATAGATAAGTCAACACAAGATGAGAAGATGGGAGATGAGAGGTTATTCTGAACATCAGTGTGGGTGTTTTCTGCTGCGTTAGACTCCGTTTACTGTAAGTCACTTGGTTAATGTGGAATTAATTACATTTTTAATGCTTAATAACTTTCATACAACAAAATGAACATATTAAGTTAATTCAACAACTTTAGGACGACTCTCCATCTTCTCTCCAGCCGTCCATCTACTCTCATCAGGGTGGTGCAGACCTAGATTTTAACTGAAGCCTCGGTGAAACACTGAATGGACGAAGCTGTGTTTAAAACAGTCAGGAAACATGGTCAGCACCATTTTCTGTAATTGATACAAAAGTTTTTTTTATTGCTTTTGCGTGTTTGGTATTTGCAGAACAGCTTTTCCTTCTGTTACAGTAATACTTAGTACTAATTAGGACACATACTGTAAATTTGTTTACGTGCTTTAAATATCTGATATCTGAGTTAAAAACCACCCTGAGCAGCAGACTCTGTTCCCCACTGTGCTGAATATTTGTTCAGATACTGTTCTCGATTTGTAAGACTCCCCGGACAATAACGGTTTTATGTTCTTGTAGTAAATAACACACACAGCTTCATCCATGTCCGCGAACTCACCTCTGTCTTCAGGTTTGAGCCCAAAATGTGTTTTCTTCACTGGCAGCTGCCATCTATGAGAGTGTTTCATTGGTTTATACAAAAACCCAAGGCTAAAACTCAACAAGTAATAAGTATTTTATAGCAGAGTTTGATTGAAGATTTAACTTTCAATGCAAAACAAGTGACGTCTGTCCAACATTCAAAGTCAGTAATACATAAGTGTTTTTTCTTCCCCCCCACCCCCACCATAATACCCTTACAGACAAGTAAGTTACAGACAAATTCATATCAGCAGAAAAAGAGAAAAAAATTAAATAAATACGTATCTACAGTATATATGGTAAAACAAGAAAAGAGAAAAAAAAAGAAAGAAAGAAAAAAAAAATGAAATGAGAAGAAGAGTTTCTGTCCTTGATTGGGAAAAAAAGAAGAAAAAGCTAAAAACCCTTTCTCGTAATTTTGCAAGTTGGTGTTTTTCCATCTTCTGTTTACAACAGGTTTACAACAGGCAGTCGCTCCCTCGATATTCTTTCAGAGTCATGAACTCCGAGCAAAGAAGTCTCACCTCAGTTATTTATAATTTAATATGCTCTTTAAATTTTAAAAGAACAAGGGAGGTTGAGATGGGAATAGGATCTAAGAGCGGATGGAGATTTAATAAAAATTGGTCCAAGACCAGATCTGAAACTGGATTTGCTGAAACATTATCAGATCTAAGTGTCGTTTGACAGAAATATTGATTACTTATCAAAATGCATTTCATATTCCTACAGTCTCCAGCTCCCTGACAGCTACAGTTGGACTTGACGCCCGATGACGCTGCTTAGTCTCCTCTGGTTTCTCCAAATCACTGCAAATAATAAAAATGGTCAAATATATATTATATAACTCTGCAGGGACTTGAACAAGAAAAGAAAAAGGACTTGAGTGCATCTCCTTGATGAAAACTCAGTGGTGCTGCTCTGAAAGCACCAACAAACCTTTATTGATCTGTCGAGGTTCAAGAGGTTTAAACTCACTCAAAGGCCGGAGTCAGTGCTCTGAAATAAGAAAATGAAAAAAATAAACAAAAGCTTTGAACGTGGCATCTGACTTGAAGATCAAAGCACGTCTTCGTTTTAATGTAAAATCTGATGCTGCTGACTGTAACGAGCCGCTCTGTGGCCGTGTCTCTCCTCCCCTTTCAGAGGTGTCGGCCATCTTTAAGTCGGGCACGTCCGTCAGCTACACCTTCAAGGAGCCGTACGAGTTGATGAGGAACAGCAGCAGCGGCGGCGTCGGTACGCGGCCGTCGTCCATCTACTCCGACATGACGCTGAGAGGAGAGAACGTCTCGCTGAGCTTCAGGACCAATCAGAGTCCAGCTCTGCTGCTCTACGTCAGCTCCTACTACAGAGAGAACCTGGCTCTGCTCATCAACAAGCACGGTGAGGAGCAGGAGCAGGAGGAGGAGGAGGAGGCTTTTACTTTGAAGGAGTCGGTTGCTGCCTCTTTTTTGATTTTAAGGGGATAGTTCACCATTTTGGCAAATTGACCCATTGCTATACTATCCCTATAGTCTTAGGAGTAGGTGCAGTACCTTTAATTGTCCATGCGAGCAACAAGTTGTGAGCTGCACATTCACCACGCTATGAGATAATAACACAACGTTACCAGACAGAGTTGTTTTAGAGGGAAATTCAGAGACTGTTGATGAAAAACTGTCCCTGAAGGCAACACACATCAGTGGTTTTACATGAATTTCCCTCTACAACAACTCTGTCTGGTAACGTTGTGTTATTATCTCATAGCGTGGTGAATGTGCAGCTCACAACTTGTCCACCAGAGCGTTGTGGAGTTGTTGGATTGTGTATTTGATGAGTTTGATGAGGGAAACCAAGAAATCCCATGAGCCTCCGTAGTGTAGCTCTGAGCAGCTCACGGCTCTGCTCCGCCGTTCTAATAATAGCTTGCACTGACAATTAAAGGTAACGAACCTACTGCTGTGACTACAGGGATTATGGCAATGGGCCAATTTGCAAAAATGTTGAACTTTCCCTTTAAATCTAATTTTCCACCATGAGTTTTGTATACGGTATTTTATTTTATTTTATTTTATTTTATGTAAGTGCATCATCTTCTACCTCCATGACTCTGTCTGTTTCTCATCCCTCACTCGTCCTCTCAGGTCTTATCAGCTCATTCAGGTTGATATTGTCGTCTATTATTTAGTAAAAAATGAAAAATAAATAAAAGAGCCTCTTGTTATCCTCACTTCTTCTTTCTCACACTTCCTTTCAGTCTTCCTTCACCCTCTGCACATCAGTTAATTACCTCCGTCTTTTTTTTCTTTCTTATTGGTTCTTGTTGCTCTCGCTTTTATTTTGCTCCACAGTTTCGAAACCTTAACTCAAAAGCACTCCAGCAGACTTCTCTTCCTCCCTCAGCTTTTTTTTCAACGACTTCCTTCTCCTCACATCTCCTCCCAGCCTCTCATCTTTCTACCTCTCCACCTTCTCTCTCTCTCTCTTTCCCCCGTTCCTGTCATCTCCTCATGACATCGACCTCTCCTCCTCCTCCTCCTCCTCCTCTCTCTCTCTCTCCTTCCTCCCCGTCCTTTGCTCTGCAGCTTCACCAGATCTATGAGGATCTGTCAGACCTTTCCTCTCTCTGGATTCACCCCGTCAGTAATCTGTCCAGCTGCGGCTCCAGCTATTACTGTATGTCTCGTCTCCAGCTGAAGAAAGAAAAGAAAAATCAAAGTGTTCACTGGTTTTACCGGTGAGACCAGATGCTGTGATGCTGAGGGAACAACGGTTTGATGATGATGATGATGATGATGATGATGATGATGATGATGATGATGTAGCCGGTCAACGTGCTGCTGAATATCCTTCCTCTTGTGTTTGGTCACCAGGTTTTAAATGCATAAAAGTTCCACATAGATTTGTTTATAGCATCAAGGCTTTTTGACTTTGTCAGGAACCTTTATTTAAACACATTTTTTTCACAAAATTCTAAAACGCTCTGGTTAAAATTATGACATTTGTGGTGTTATAGGGTCAATTTTGACCCTGTTATAACGATAAGAACAATAATTAGAGTTAAAACTGAAATCATAATCATATAATCAACCTTTTATAGGATAAGGAAGAAGACTAACAACGTAACCAAGAGTTGAGAAACACTCACTCATGTGTTTAAGGAACTTCTGAGTCCAGTAATTATATGAAGAGTTTGGCTTTTAAAGAGAAGAAGTAGGAGGCTCTTTGAATTTAAAACAACGTCCTCAGCGTCCAGGAGTCTGATGGAAGCGGCTCTTTGCTGCTGGATGAGCTGGAAACGGATTTATTCTGGTGTTAATGACTCAGAGCTGATGGACAGCAGAGCGTTGAAGAGTTGGTGGTGACAGTGGAGCTGTTTCTTACGTAAACTGAAGAGCCTGTTTTTTTTAATCCCTGAGAGGTTTGTGTTGTCAAGCTCCTTTATTTCTCTGCTGCAAAATATATGTATTATTATTATTATTATTAGGAACGGCAAACTGCGGGAACACTACATAATTATTCCTTCTAGATAAAAACACATCTGTAATGAACATCGTCATATTAATGAGATATTCATTGTGTTTTATTATCATACTGGAAAATTATGCTAAATGTTATTTTGTATGCACCTGAAGGACGACGTGTGATTTCTTGTTCTTCTTTTGAATCTTAAAGCTCCACAGATTTTCATTAAATCTGGTCTTAACGCTCTGAATATGAGGTAAAATTAATTAGATTTTAAATTTACATTTGTTGTGTTATTGATGGGGAATTAAATCCTAATCCTCTTAAGCTTTATTAAATCAGATACTTGTCAGTCAGTGACATACAAAAAAAGGGAGAGATTAAGAGAAACAGACCTGGAGAAAGCTTCAATAGACAATAAACTGTGTGTGTCTGTGTGTGTGTCTTTGTGTGTGCAGATAAGCTGGAGGTGCGGTACAAGCTGGACAGCAGCAGAGAGGCCGAGGTGCTGAGGAGCAGAGTGAGGAGTCTGTCCAACGGGCAACTACACACTGTCACAGTCAGGAGGCTGACCGACTCTGTGTCTGTGCAGGTAACACACACACACACACACGCGCACACACACACACACACACACACACACACACACACACACACACACACACACACACACACACACACACACACATGGAGTTGAAAGAACACACAACACTTTATTACGAGTGATTGTCCTGAAATATATGGAAGTATAAATGTGACAAGATTTGGGAGAGCGCACAAAGTCGATGCTGAGCAGTGTTGAGTCGTGCAAGCAAAGAGTTTGAGCGAAGTGAAGCCTGGTTCACACTTTATCTGTGAGAGACCCCACACATGAAGACAAAAAATCTTTGATTGAATATTTTTGATCGTATCGTGCAGCTCTGGAAAAAAATAAAGAGAGCACTCCAAAATGTTGTTAATAAATCAGCTTCTCTACATACCTCACTCTACTGAGCTGAGCACCTGAACCAAGTCATATTTAATGAGGAAGAAAGATTATAAATAAATAAATAAAAACACTGCTGTGATTAAAAATTGGGATTCATTCCACCAATGTTGATTTCTAAACTCTTCCTAAGTTTAAAAAGTTGTGTTGTGTTGAATATGAATATGAACTTGTTTTCTTTGCATTATACGGTAAGGTCTGAAAACACCAGAATGTTTTTGTTATTTTGACCTGTTGCCATTTTCTGTAAATAAATGCTCTAATGACAATATTTTTATTTCCAATTTGGGAGACATTTTCTCAGTAGGTTATAGGATGAAACAAAAGTGTTCATTTTACACAAACACAGAGGAACTGATCATTTTGAAGTGGTCTCTTAATTTTTTCCAGAGCTGGGTGCTATGATATTCCAAATACAGCACACCACACATAAAGATTTGTCTAATGACGCACTGGAATCTCGTCCCCCACGCCAGAAATCTCGTGTGATCAAACATGATCTGACGTACGGGTAGCCTACTTTGAATTTTGCTTCATTGACGGTAGCCATACTGGTTTGTTATGCTTTGTGTTCTCCAGTCAACTCGCTTCTTTATTGGATACATTCAATTTCACGTCACAATCCGCCTTCCCCCCACACACAAGACGACTTTTGATCTAAACGATCCTAAATATTGAACAGGTTTAATGTTTACGATCGTCGGCCCCGACCATTTTCTGAGCAGATTGTCGGGAGACTTTGACTCTTAACACACCTCACACCACAGGGTAATCTCATAGGCTAATCTTAAAAGCCATAAAATAATTGGGCAAGGAAAATCGGGCCAAAATCAGACAGATTATCTTCATGTGTGTAGGTAGGTACTGCCACCTTCAGCACACTGCAAAAACTCAAAATATTTGTTTTCTTTCTTTTTAAAATGTCTCATTTCTAGTCAAAACTAATCTCTTTCCACTTAAAATAATACTCATCACCTAAAAATTAACTTGTTTTTAGATCATTCTCACTTGTTTCAAACTAATTTTCAATTGAAATAAGGATAAAAATCTGACAGTGAAAGCAAGTTTTTTGTGCTTGTTATAAGGAAGAAAAACTTGTTCCACTGTCAGATTTTTCTACTTATTTCAAGTGAAAATCTGCTTGAAAGAAGTAAAAACTGTCTAAAAATAAGCTACTTTTTGATGTGATGAGTCTTATTTTAAGTAGAATGAGATTTGTTTTGACTAGAAATTACATTTTAACTAGAAATAAGACAAATATTCTTGTAAGATATTTGAATTTTTGCAGTGCACAGAGATTAATCTGTTCAGTTTAAATGTCAATATAAAAGCAGGAACACTGTTCCCTGTTTGAAATCATGTTTTGTCCGGTCTCCGTCTGGATGAAGAACTTTTTTAACTCTTATTTATACTTTTGCAAGTTCTCAAACGTTACACTCAAAAGTACAAAAACACAGGTGAAGTAGTTGAACAGATTTTTGTCAAACTTCTGAAACGTTGTGTGTGTCTTCCCAGCTCTGAGATAACGAGTCACCAGCTGTCACTTCAGACACACTGGAGCTAATGATTCACCGGGAACTCACGGTCGACCACGTCCGTGTTTGTTTGTTTGCTTGTGTGCGACTTTAATGAGTGAAGAGGAAGAAAAGAAGGAACAAACTGTCCCCCCTCTCGTTCCCCTCATGTATAATTAAGCAGAGCTACGGCAAGGCGGCGGGGACAAACTGCACATTAAATCAGCCCCAGATGAAATATGAAGCATCTTAAATCGTATCTTTAACAACAGCACGGGTTGATGTATGAGGTTAACTTCATCGAAGCGAGAGCCGGCGGCCTGGACCTCTGTGTAATTATCAACACAGTGAGATAAAATATAAGGTGACCTCTTCTCGCCCTCCTGAGTCGCTGAGGTTTGTGAATCTCCAGTGAAATATGAAGAGGGCAGCTTATCGTGCTGGTTCCCATCACCTTGAATCATGACATCATTAGCAGCGAACTCCAGGAACGTCGCCTCAACATGAGTCGACATGAGTTTCACAGAGCAGCAGCCGCAGCCGCAGCAGCAGCAGAGTCGTCATGTCTCCTCTCCCCCAGCGCCTGTCCTGCTGAAAAATGACTCGTTCTGGGGCAAATAAAAACTCTGGACTCTGATAACAGAGCAGGAACAGAGGACGCACACTGCAAAAACTCAAAATCTTTCCAAGAATATTTGTCTTATTTCTTGTCAAAATGTCTAATTTCTAGTCAAAACTAATCTCTTTCCACTTAAAATAATACTCATCACCTAAAAATTAACTCGTTTTTAGATCATTTTCACTTGTTTCAAACTAATTTTCACTTGAAATAAGTAGAAAAATCTGCCAGTGAAAGCTCAACGACTTCCTTCTCCTCACATCTCCTCCCAGCCTCTCATCTTTCTACCTCTCCACCTTCTCTTTCTCTCTCTTTCCCCCGTTCCTGTCATCTCCTCATGACATCGACCTCTCCTCCTCCTCCTCCTCCTCCTCCTCCTCCTCCTCCTCCTCCTCCTCTCTCTCTCTCCTTCCTCCCCGTGCTTGTAATAAGAAAGAAATTGATTTGATTTTTTGTATTTTAAATTTTAGACGATACGTTACACCCCGAACTCCACACAAAATATGAATATAAAAACCTTTGAGTACTTCAATCTATGCTTTACACAACAATAGATACAGATAATAATCAGGATACTAATAATTTGTTCACACAGATTTGTCTCAACTCCCAGTAAGACGTTTTACCCACAGGATCTTATTCATAAGAGATTCAAGTCTTTCAATAGAGTGAGCTGCTTTTCCATGTAAAATAGATCATAGGGAAGTGAGTTAAACGAACTTTTAAAGCTGAAGTTAGTTTGAAACTTCAGTTTTTCACTCACGCTGAGTCTCTGCGGAACCGCTCTCACCAGAAATAATCTCCAGTGGAGGATTTCACCCCGGATGACTGAATGTTTTTCACTGAAAGTTTGGGCTCATTTCTCCCACTGAGCTGCTGAGATGAAACAAAACCAAAATCTGAGCACTGTTCAGGGAAAATAGGAAATTCATCTATGAAGAAGAGTGTAGTTATGAATTCAGATTTCCACAGCCGACGACTCTGAACAAGAGGAATGTGTTGGTTGTTTCAGATCGACCAGAACGCCAGAGAGGATTTCAACCTGACGTCAGACGGAGAGTTCAACGCCATCAAGTCGCTGCTGCTGGGCAGAGTGCACGGTGAGTGAGGAGGCCGCGAAAACACAAACACGAGGACATTCACACACTTCAATATCCAGTGTATTGACACCAAACTAACAGCAAAGTCAATGTAGTTTCCATATGGGAACCAATTGTGAAAAATTACAGAGTAAAGCAGACTGTGGCCTTCAGGAAACCACAAATAATGAAATTACCAGCGCAACAAATAACCCACATACTTAAATCCTAGCTAACATGCTAACCATCTCGCCCTTCTTCTCCTCTGGCAAAACACAACCGCATTGCATTGTGGTATACACTCAAATTTGCTGTGCATTGTGGGTATTTTAGAGTCCACTGGCGAAGTCCCGCCCCTTCCCTTCGCTTGTGAGGACTCATGTTCTGGAAACGGAAGGGCGGGGCGAGGCAAATACAGAGACTGCTTGCTGAAAAACTTCCCCCGATGGGAACGCGCATCAGCGGTTTTGCATAAATTTACCTTTTTTTCTTTTCTTTTTCCTTTATTTGTTCGAGAGGGGCAGTGTAGATTAATGAACATTTTAAAAAGATAAAATGTAAATGCACCCAATTATAGCCAATAGGCTAAAACAAAAACCTCTAAAACAACTCGGTTTCCCTCATCAAACTCATCAAACACACAATCCAACAACTCCACAACGCTCTGGTGGACAAGTTGTGAGCTGCACATTCACCACGCTATGAGATAATAACACAACGTTACCAGACAGAGTTATTTTAGAGGGAAATTCATGCAAAACCACTGATGCACGTTGCGTTCAGGGACAGTTTTTCATCAACAGTCTCTGTATTTCCCTCTAAAACAACTCTGTCTGGTAACGTTGTGTTATTATCTCATAGCGTGGTGAATGTGCAGCTCACAACTTGTTTGAGTTTGATGAGGGAAACCAAGAAATCCCATGAGCCTCTGTAGCGTAGCTCTGAGCAGCTCACGGCTCTGCTCCACCGTTATAAAAATAGCTTGCACCGACATTTAAGACTATAGGGATTATGGCAATAGGCCAATTTGCCAAAATGTTGAACTATCCCTTTAAGTACTTAGTTCATCCTCCAATGGATCCATAAGGTAACCGTTATTTGATGAATTAGATGTACTGTCCAGGTTCAGACTGAACATGAATGTCGTACAGTAGCGTTGCACTTTCTGCATCCTGTAATATTCAGTGTTGCTTCTTTTCCTTTGTAAAAGTCCGTCTGCTGTCTCTTACCGACTCCTCCTCGTCACTTCCGCCCCAATGAGCAGCAGACGGCTCCATTTTAATGGACGCTTTGCTGCAAAGTTTCACCGACCGACCCGGCGTTTGAGTGCCAGGCTTTATCCACTTAGCTGCTCAGTCCCGGTTGGACGAGGGACGTGTAACAGAGAGACGGAGGGGGTGAGACGGCAATTGGCTCTGTGTCATGACTTATTCATGTTCCCTGTGAGCGGAGCCACCGGAGACAAGACTCAGATATAAGCTGGTAATAACAGGAGGAGCTGAGAGGCTGAGAGGCTGCAGGCGGCCGCCACAGCTCTCTGATAACACACACGGTCACAACAACACACACTGTCGGTTTATAGAGGAAACACTGGCTGTCAATGGCAAACGCTGAGTCAGCTTCAGTCACAGAGTGATTTGTTTTGACACAAGTTTATCCTGTCAGTGTTTCATTGTGACTATAGAAACAGCACACACATCCACAAAATCTAGTCTAGAGTTTAGATTCTCCAGAGTTATTCTTTATTATCACATTAAAGCGGAACTATGCAGGATTTGTAGCTTAACTATGCCACATTTTTACCTTAATTAAACAGCTTTGGAGTAATTGTGATGTTTAACAAATGGCTTAACTTGTTACCTGTTAAGGTGTTCAGAAATGGCCGTTTGTCCTGTTCGTCGCGCCTCCTTCCACGAGTTTACCCGAGTAAGGAAAGCAAATTCGATTGGTCGTTTTCGAGCAGGCGGGATATTCAAAGCTTGGGGCGAGACCGAGCTCCGCGTGTGTGTGTGTGTGTGTGTCTCAGATGTTTGATTGACGGCTGACGAATCCAGTATCAGTGGCTGAGCAACGTGACGCATAATTTGTGTGCCTGCGTTATCCAATGTGAAAAAAAACCCACCACACTTTCGAGCGAGCGATGAAATCTATAATATGAACGCTAGATATCATGGTTTTCCTCCCATTTCACACAATGGACCTTTAACAGAATCAATATTTTCCATTTTCACATTTTCCAGCGATGCAGTGACGTGTGAACATGAAAATGATGTTGATTTGTTTCTTTTCACTTTGATTAACTTCAGAAGAGACTTTTGTCTTCGGCTGTGACTGATTCTGTTTCTCTGCTCAAAGCTGCAATTACTCACACACACTTCTGTGCATCAAATTGCTCATTATTAAAAAGAAAAATTGAACGCAGAGTTATCAACATCAGTAGTTTCATTTTTGGGATTTTTGGCCTTGAAATATCTTTATCTGTCAAAAAACTAATTTTCGTTTTCTATTTGAAGCAAATTTCATAATAAAAACAAATGAATCCAGATTGAAATCGGACAGGCGCAGCTCTCTCAGTGTGTTTTGCCTGTTTTGGATGTAGATCCTCAGTCAGCTTAGCGCGGTGTGTTTCAACCCCGTCATGTCAGCGTGTGACGAGCGGTCGTCACGTCTGTCAAACCGGAGGAGGCAGAGAGTCAGATCATGATCAGAGAAGCAGCAGGAAAGAAGATTTCAGCAGATTTTGATTCACTTCCACAGATGCGTGTGATTTAATTTATTCATTTCCTGGGTTTTTAGCTCTGCTGGTGCAGGAAAAATCTAATTTACCTGCATTTCTGAGCATGAGAATTGTCCAAATCTGCGTTTTCAGAATGCAAAATTGTTTTATTTGCTGGTATTTGAAGTAGCTTTCACCAGATGCATCAATCAGGTGACACCAAATACCAGACTACATCTGTAAGTGTTGAGTTGTTTTATTCAAGTGGCCCTGTACTGGACTTTTAACACGTGCAGTGAAATAAAACATGCAGAGGTGTATGATAGTGCGATTTGGTGTTATAAATTAGGTTTAATTTGTTTTTTGTTTTTTTATTTTGAGAAGATTTCAGCAGATTTTGATTCACTTCCACAGATGCGTGTGATTTAATTTATTCATTTCCTGGGTTTTTAGCTCCGCTGGTGCAGGAAAAATCTAATTTACCTGCATTTCTGTGCATGAAAATTGTCCAAATCTGCATTTTCAGAATGCAAAATTGTTTTATTTGCTGCTCTATTTCCAGATTTGTCTTCAGAGTGAGAAAAATCTAACGTGAGATAGTTAAATGCACAACAAATTCTATGATAATATTAATCTATGAGTCATGACACGCAGCTCTCTCAGTGTGTTTTGCCTGTTTGGATGTAGATCCTCAGTCAGCGCAGCGCGGCGTGTTTTAACCCCGTCACGTCTGTCAAAGCGGAGGAGGCAGAGAGTCAGATCAGGATCAGAGAAGCAGCAGGAAAGCTGGTTTTCCTGTCGTTCCCACGGCGACCCCGTCATCCATCAGTCTAACTAATGGACCCGGAAGGAAAAACAGAGAGACGGAGGAGGAGGTGATGGAGCGAGAGGAGCGGAGCGGCCATGTTTCCTTTCCTCAGTCGACATGCAGATGTGTCACCTCTCCGTCATCTGACAGTGATGCAGCAGGTTGTTTCCGCGGTGACGTCGGTTTGCTCGGCTGCGGAGGAGCAGGAGGTGAACGACGGAGGGATTTGAGTCAATAAAATGAACAGATAGAGGGCGAGAGTGCACATCTGTCTGGTGGAGTGATAGATGGAGACAGCCTGTCTACTGTAATGAGGCCGCCTGCGACTGTAAGCTCAACTGATCCTGACATGATGTGGGTTTGTGTCCTGCTGCTGCTCTCAGGAGAGTAAACACACAACAGGAGGATGACGGTGCTGCATCAGCTCACGTCAACATCCTCCAGACTAATGTGACACAGTGAAGCCGAGTCCGTTCACCTGTCACTCTGCTGCTGCTGCTCACATTTCAGCCAAAACCTGCAAATATCTGCAAACTAAAGACAGTCCCATCAGCAGCTGCACATTGTGTGGCTAATGTTTTTTTTTTTTTTTGTGATCATTTTTTTTATTTTATTTTATTTCATTACATTTCCATTCATCCAGTACCCTTACCCGCACCCTTGTCCCGAGGGGTAACATTAATCATGATTACAGGGAAAAGGAAAATAACACCCAAATTTGCTGTGCATTGTGGGTAATTTATAGTCCACTATATACGTAGAGTGGTGAAGTCCTGTCCCTTCTCTTCGCTTGAGGACCCATGTACCGGAAACGGAAGGGTGGGGCGAGGTAAATGCAGAGACTGCTTGCTGAAAGCAGTTTTGCATGAATTTCCCTCTAAAACAACTCTGTCTGGTAATGTTGTGTTATTATCTCATAGCGTGGTGAATGTCAGGTCACAACTTGTCCACCAGAGCGTTTTGGAGTTGTTGGATTGTGTATTTGATGAGTTTGATGAGGGAAACCAAGAAATCCCATAATGAGCCTCCGTAGCGTAGCTCTGAGCAGCTCGCGGCTCTGCTCCACCGTTCTAAAAATTGCTTGCACCGACATTTAAGACTATAGGGATTATGGCAATGGGCCAATTTGCCAAAATGTTGAACTATCCCTTTAAGTACTGAGTTCATCCTCCAATGGATCCATAAGGTAACCGTTATTTGATGAATTAGATGTACTGTCCAGGTTCAGACTGAACATGAATGAACATTGTGTGGCTAATGTTAGCATGTTAGGACATTATTATGAGATGGTGAACACAGAAAACTAATACTCAAGACCACATTTTCATGGTCTTGGTCTTGTCTCGGTCTTGGTCGAGCTGCCTTCTGCCCAAACCATGTGTTGAAATGAGAGCATGGCTTAGGTAGTGAGGTAAACAATTTTCCAATAAAACAAAGACAGGAATCCAGTTTAAAGGGCATTTCCAGTGGTAATCAGATATCAGGTCACCTATGATCAGTTCATGTCATACCATCCATACTCCCAACTGCAGCGTGTGGACGTTTAGATTCGTTTTTGTTCAAGAATCTATTGTTTTTTTAAATTTTAGACTAATTTTAAAATTGTTCTGTGATCGCAAGTAACGTCCTTTTGACCATCATTTAAATTTTAAAATTTGCTTTACAATTAAACTAAATCAAAATTTGGACTTACCGTGGCTTCAGCATTGATCCTTTCCGGGTCAGAGAACAAACGCCTCATAGATATCTCTGAGAGTCCCTCTACTGTTGTGTTCTCTGACCCGGAAAGGAACAAATTTTGTAATACTGAATACAGTAATGGTCTTGAAAATGGTGTCGGTCTTGGGCTTGGTCTCGCCCCCTCATGGTCTTGGTCTTGGCTCAGTCTTGGGTTAGAAGATCTTGACCACAACACTACAGAATGAAAACACGCCATGGGATTGGATTTAGCTCATATCAGTGCTGTGCCTTCTTTAAGCCCTGAACTCCCATCGTAATCAACATTCATAACATTTTCAAATATAAAATATAATTTGTGTTGCTGTGTTTCATCCTCAGACTCTGAAGACCTGGACCCAGACCTGGCCCGGTTGGCGTCTCTGGGCTTCACCGGCTGTCTGTCGGTCGTCCACTTTAACTCCATCAGTCCTCTGAAAGCCGCGCTGCTGCACCCGGACACCAGCCCCGTCGTCATCACCGGACCTTTAGTCCGCTCCAACTGCGGTTCCCCGGCTTCAGCCAATCCCTACGCAGCAGAGAACACACACCACCTGTCAGGTAAAGGCTGGAAACACACGCTTAATCCTGTAGAGCGCATTTTCTTTAATGAAATCTTAATTTGGTAAAATAGATTTATGTCATGACAGCAGCTTCGTCTTGATTTACAGTGTTAAACCTTTCATGTTGTTGTATACAGGATCAGGAATAGAAAATAGGAAACAACTGTTTACATAAGACTGTGGGAGTTTGCACAATCAGCCAGGACAAGTATTGGAGTAAAAGTGCATAGCTATAAGATAAAACAAAATAAAGAAAAGTATAAAGGAACACAGGTTATATAAATCAATTTGTTCCAGATTTGGTAGAAATTATCTTTCTGGGTTTTTAAACAATATGTTAATTTTTCCATTTTGAATATTTACAAGATTAAATCGAACCAATCGTCCGTTGTTGGAGGTTCTGGGGTGAACCACCTCCTTGTAATAGATTTTTTTGGTTGCCGTTGGGAGGATTTGTAGTAAATCGTGTGCATTTTCAAACACAGTACTCAAGTTTTTTATGTGCAGTTTGTCAGAAAAGTGTCAAGTAGAAAGTTGCACGATATCAAATATGAGGTCCAGTGTGTGTTTTATTGCTTCAGTTAAAAGTTTTATTGAAGCTCTGAAACTAAAAGCAGAAGAAGCAGTTTTTAGAAACGACTGAAACTCATTTAAATTAAACTATATTTGATTTAATTTTACAGACGTCACAAACTGAGAAACAGACTCACTCACACACACTGTTGGTTTTGGTCTTTTCATAAAGTTTATTGACAATAACTAAACTCCAGTGTAACATTCAGTTGCCGGTGATGCTGACAGTTACAACAACAGTGGGTGAGCGTTGTCTGTGCCAGATTGGGAGGAGCCATTAAAATGTCTGTTGTAACTTAAAGCTCTAATTATTATTATTATTATTATTATTATTATTATTATTATTATTATTACGCAGCATGACAAGATGTTCTGCTCCAGTCGTTCTCACTCAACTTGTCTTTCTTTGCTTTTTTTGGCAAATTGAGCGACAACGAGACACAGATTTTAAATCTTTTTGCTCTAAATCAAAAAGTCGTCTTCGATGATGTGGTTTTAACGATCACTGATGAGGAGTTTAGTGGAAAAAAACAACAACAAAAAAAAACGCTGGTTGAACCTCTGCCGCCTCCTGTCGCGTCTGAGCGTGTGTGAGTGGAAATTGCATGAAAGCTGCTTTTCCTGCTCCAGAGGGGCTCGTTAATCACAGACAGTATGCTTCTTGTTTTTGGGGACTGGGGGGGGCGATAATGACAGTGTGAACAATGATTTAATTAATTTTGGACCACAGGGGGAGTTTTTCCTCTCAGGACGACTTCTTCTCCTTCTTTCCTCCGGTTTAATTCTCCTCCAGTTTGTGATGCTTTATTAGAGTCGATTATTCCCCCGTCTGATCTGGATTATTATCGTCGTCTAATCTTGTCTCCCCTGTCTCTCCTTTTCTGATCTCTTTATTATTATTGATTCTTTCCTTTCCATCAATCTTTTAAATTCTCTTTCCCCCTCCTTCCTTCACAACATGTCTTTTTTTTCTTCTTACATTTCCTTTGGGACTTTAATTGTCTTTTTTTATACTTACTGTATGTCCTTCTTTCTTTCTTCCTCTCCTCTTTTCCTCTCTCTCTCTTTCTCTGCTGTAGACCAGTCTGGTTCAGTGGGTTCAGGTCAACCTTTAGTCAATGCCATCAGGACCGACTCGGCTCTGATTGGAGGTACTCAACTCTTTAATTAACCATCTTTTTATTCTCACTGTGCTCAATCAAACAGGAACCACTTTTCATCTCATCTCACTTTTGTTTGGGTTTTTGGAAATATTTCAATGAAATCATTATAAAGTAAATTTAAAGGAGAATTCCAGCCATTTTCGACCCCTAAATCGTTGTCCTGATGGTCACCCAGTGTTGGTTGGAGCAAAAAACGCGACTAAAATTGATGCAGGCAAACCAGAGTTACACCATGGCTACCCGGCGCTAGCGATAGCCACAACGCTAACCTATGGGGGCAATTCTTTCAACCACAACAAACACTCAGAAAACAATCAAATATCTCTGGTACATGACTGGAATCCTTATGACACACTACTGAACTCAGTATAAACAATATAAACTTTGTGTTATAATAATTAATAATTAAAATAAAAAGAGAGAAATAAAAAGAGATATTATGGACATTGCCACTGCACTGCTCCACCAATTATTTTAGTAAAGAAATCATCACAACAAGGACAAAGTGTTTCTGTGGCGGGGAGAGCAGGCGCTCTGTGATGGGATAGTAATGTCTTTCTGGGATGTTTCAGAGTTCAGCTATCTGAGGTGAGTGGCTACATGCAAAAACACTAAGTTTATACTGTTTTTACTCTACACTATATGAGTTCAGTGGTGTCTCTAAGGATTCCAGTCATGTACCAGAGATATTTGATTGTTTTCTGAGTGTTTGTTGTGGTTGAAAGAATTGCCCCCATGGGTTAGCGTTGTGGCTATCCCTAGCGTCGGGTAGCCATGGTGTAACTCCGGTTTGCCTGCATTCATTTTAGTCAAGTTTTTTTGCTCCCCCCAACACTGGGTGACCATCAGGAAAAAGATTAAGGGCTCAAAAATGGCCGTAATTCTCCTTTAAGTGATGTTTAATGTAACAGAGATCCACTATAACCTGACTTCACACTTGGTCACTTCTGCTCAGGCGGACAAAGTTGTAGACAGATGTCGAGCTCGGAGAGAGAGTTCCATTTAAAACTCATTTAAAACTTTGTTGCCCTGCTAGCACGGATTGATTCAGAGCGAAGACAGAACAGGCTCAATCTATAATCGTGCAGATAGAGAAAGGTGCGACCCTGAGAAAAGTCGTTTAAAACTGCCCATTAAAGCGGTCGGCCCGACTCTGTCTCAGTGCACAAAGGGCAGCTCACCTAATTAAACCTGTGCAGGACTGAGCTTTTCTTGCACTTATCTTATAAAACATGATCTTTATAGTGTAACGTTCCCCTAAATTGATTTCAGATGTATTTTGAATTTCCAATTAAATGAAATCTGCCCTCACATCACGGCTCCCCGACCGCTGCCCAATAGATTTAAGAGATTTAAAATGATGTTTAATGTACTTTTAGATTAGCAAGATAATCAGAGCAGTGGGAAATGAAATGACTTTAACACAGAGGGGGAAGACATTTAGGTCTGATCTGAGTAGTTTCTCTCAGTCTTTCACCATGCATGAATGCTCCAGTTATCCCATAATGTTCCTCACGTCGTGAAATATCCCCTTGTACGTCTGCAGGTGTGATCGCCGTGGTGATCTTTGTGGTTGTGAGCGGCCTGGCGATAACGGCCAGGTTCCTGTACCGGAGGAAAGAGACGTATCGGAGTCAGGAGGTGAAGGGAGTCAAACAGGACGACAGCCAGGACTTTGCTTTCAACAACCAAACCACCGACTCCCAGAACGTCTCCAGTGAGAGGAAGGAGTATTTCATTTAACCAGAGGACATTTAACCTCAGGACTTCACACTGCACTCAGAGACACTGGACACGTACGGACAAGTGACTCTACAGAAATGTGGAAAGCAAAACAAACAACAAGAACAAAAGAAAAAGAACAATGCACACACAGTGTTGTCTTTCTGTACATTGTGAAAACGGAAAACGCAGCAGGCAAACAAGTGTCGGACTTTAGGGTGTCGATATCCTCGTCTCATGTGTAAATATTTCAAAAATGTAAATTCTGAATTCACGTCTTTGTAACAATCTCTGGCTAACGTCACTTTGTCATTTTTGAAACGTCGGAACAGTTGAGAGGTTTCGGTGTTTCGAGAGATCGGCGGTGAATGAAGATGCAGAAGAAAACGCCTAATTAACAGAGATCTGCTTTAATTCCCTTCAAGTGTTTTACCTGCCCCCGTCCCCACAGAGATATTTAACACCTTTAACTTCCACAAAGGCTTCAATAGAGAGTCAGTAAACATCTTCAAACATTTATTTTATCTTGAAAGACCATTGAGGAGGAGATTGAGTCCTCATTTACAATGGCACCGAGCAAATTCACAGCAACATGACAAAACATAAAACAATATGAGCTAAAAAGAAGAATTAATTAAAAGAAAATATTAGGAAATAAATAAATAAAACAACGAATAACGAATAAAAATAAGACAATGTCAGAGATAAGACTTTTGAACAGCTTTTGCAGTTTATTCCAAGTGTGTGGTGCATTATAAGAGAAAGAGATTTTACCTATTTCAGTTCAGACAAATGGAGTATATAGAGCAGCAAACTGTTTTGTGAACGGGCACCAATACTTTGTGATTTCTTTGTTCAGGTCATAAATGTCAATAAACGTCATTAATGAAGATAAACTATTGATTTTTATACAGCGCAGCCAAACAAATTCATAGTGAAGGTTTAGGGCTCTTCAATTATTATTATTAAGTAAATGAAGAGCGGTTTTAAATCCGTGACATTTGTCTCGGCCAAACATTTTCAGCAGCAATGTTAAACTAATGTATCAAAAAACAAGTCATGTTTTTATTCTTTTTTTTTCACATATGTCACAGAGACGTCAAAAACTGAATAAAAACAATGAAAAAAGCTCAAACTGAACAGAAACTGAGGTT
Organism: Trachurus trachurus; assembly: GCF_905171665.1. NCBI lineage: Eukaryota > Metazoa > Chordata > Actinopteri > Carangiformes > Carangidae > Trachurus > Trachurus trachurus. Next base: position 8,849,820 of record NC_139900.1, read on the forward strand.
GTAACAACACTTAACTTCACTTTTGAATCAAAAGATAAACAACACCTCAAAGTGCATAAAGAACTAAATAGTATTTGCAGTCTGTACTGCTGTAAAAGGTTCACAAAATGTGTTTTTCTTTGGTTTTCGGGCTGTTAAATGGGGGGAAAAAAGTTTTATCTTATTTATTATAAATTCGAGCCACCTCTGTTTTTACTTGATGCATCCACTCTCTGCCTCCTTCACCTCTGAAATCCATCTGTTAGTACGAACAAAGCTGCTCTTCCTGCAGGAGAATCGCCATTTTGATTTCACCTGCACAGAAAAACCTACAGTAGACTCCACGAGGAGTATAATTGAAAAAAAAACAACTATGCATTTGTCTGTATGTTTCACTTTTACCTTTTTAAAAGGGCGGAGGAGACTCGATTGACCACAAGTAATTAAACACGGCGAGTAGCGTCAATAAACATGTTGAACTTCAGCTCGACGCTGCAGGCAGGAAAACGCCGTAACATCAGTTAATTAACCTTTAACTTTTACAGTTACACAAAACCCTGTCATTTAAAACTGAACATGGATCTGAAACTGTAAAGGTCGAGTTCAGTTCAACACAACGCCTGAAGCTTCCTGAGACTTCCCACTCAGAGTTCATTCATGAAGGAGTTTTAAAATGTGAGTGAATATTTTCTGCAGCGACAGTTTGAGGTATTTGAGCCACGATTAGGATGCACAGGAGGACAGAGACGGTCTAAAATCACCACGAATTTGGATCATTCCTCGACTTCTACCAGATGTTGCTCCTTTAAAAACCCATTACATCCACTTCACTTTGCTTTTAAGTTCTACCCCCACTTATTAAGCCTCCTCCTCTTCCTCCTCCTCCTCCTCCTCCCTGCTGCATGGGAGCTTCCTCCCCCAGCTCTCTGAACAGTGAAGCTTTTAACACTGACAGCAGCTCCGGCTCTGTAACACTGCTGCTGTCTGTCACCTCGTTCGCTGCACGCACGCACACTTAATGTGGTTTCTTTTTCCTTCTTTCTTTTTTTTTTAAAAATGCTAATCTGCTCCGGTCTGACAGGTGGATTGTGACCTGATAGAAAAGCAGTGGGACGATCAGAATGAGACTGCCAGATAATCCCAGAGACAGAGTGTCAGGCAGACATGATGGGATGTACAGTAGGTAATGAAAACATGCTCTGATATTAACAATGAAAATGAAGCAAAGCCCTCCATGTGTTAATTCAGCTCATGTGTAAAGAGAGCTGCTGATGGAGGGAAGCCGAGAAGCAGAAAGAGCGTCGACAGCAGCTGTTTATCAAATATACACCGCCGTCTCTCCGCAAGACCCCAAAGCACAGATGGGATTTTAATGACAAAAGTTGCTAAAACTTCAAAGTGCATTTTTTTTTTTTTTTTTAACCTCACAATAAGGAGCCAGTGCAGGAATTGTTCTCAGCCATTTCTCTATCACTTATTTTATAAAGTGCATCTGTCAGGAGGAGTAAATCTAAAGCAGCGACCTTGCTACACAGGAAACTGTACAGTACGACCTTGTAACCAGACAGGTGGCAACAAAGACAACCTAACTGATGAAATTAGACTATGACGGTAGGTATATATTCAGGCAGTTGTAGTTAATGACAATAAAAAAAAGAGCTAAAACTCAGATTTCAAGTTTAAATTCACAAATTTCCTTCTATCAAGGACACAAACACGTCTACAGACTGCAAAGTTGGACAGACGTGGGTTGTTTTTCAATCTTCTCAAACTCTCCTTTTCAGGGTTTTTCTTAACATTTTGATTTTATTAAAGCTATTATAATAAAAACAAACTAAGGACACAATGCAAGACAAGGAACAGACTCAAGAGGGGGAAAGGGGGAGATGCAGTAGGCTATAATTTTGTGTAGACGTTCAAGCACTCAAGAGGTCATACACAAGATACAGTATTTCCTAAACAAGTCACATGGTTAAAGAGAGTCAATTCATAAAAATGGGACTGAAGTAGAAGTTACTGACTGAAAAATGGCCGTTCTGAGCAGCTCTGGTGGACAAGTTGTGACCTGCACATTCACCACGCTATGAGATAATAACACAACGTTACCAGACAGAGTTGATTTAGAGGTAAATTCAGAGACTGCTTGTCGAAAAACTGCCCCCGGCGGTAGCGTGCATCAGCGGTTTTGCATGAATTTCCCTCTAAAACAACTCTGTCTGGTAACGTTCTGTTATTATCTTATCGCGTGGTGAATGTGCAGGACACAACTTGTCCACCAGAGCGTTTTGGAGTTGTTGGATTGTGTATTTGATGAGTTTGATGAGGGAAACCAAGAAATCCCATGAGCCTCCGTAGCGTAGCTCTGAGCAGCTCACGGCTCTGCTCCGCCGTTCTAAAAATAGCTTGCACCGACAATTAAAGGTAACGAACCTACTGCTATGACTATAGGGATTATGGCAATGGGCCAATTTGCCAAAAGGTTGAACTATCCCTTTAAGAAGTTATGTGAAGACTGAGAATCCTAAACAATTTGCTGATCCATTGTTGTGTCACAAGGAGCTTTTTTTTTTATTAACTCACCAACAAACTGATGGACGGATTCATCTGAGATTTATTACCAACGTTCAATATCTCACCCTTGTTCAATATTTAGTTCTACAGTAACAGGTCCATGACTCTCATCTCCCCACTTTATGTTTAGTGCTGATTAGCAACTTTAGCATGCTAACACAAACAGCATTTTCACATTAGCATGCTGATGTAAACATAACTGCACTTACACCGCATCTCCAGAGGTGGCGCAGTGTGAGCCGCAGTACCTGCACTTCTCTGTCCACGCACACACACACACACACACTGATGCTTTCAGGGACGGTATAGATAGTTGGTCATTTTGGAGTTGCACAGTCTTCGCGTGACTCGTGTTGTCGTGTGTCTTGGATGTTTTGGATTATGTGAGACAGACGACTGAACTGTCGAGTCACGGAGTTTCAGGAAGAACAAAACAACAAAAACATCACAGGAGGGAAATCAATCAGCTGATCGATAGTGATGGAGAAGCGATCTGCATCTGTTCACTGTGCAACTTTAAAGTTTCAAGATGTTTCTGACGGTTCGATTTCCTTGTTTCCGGTGGTCAGTGTAGCTATGATGATGTGATGGTAAATAGTAATTGATTGGTAAATTGGTTATTGGTGAATTACAGTGATGTCAGTGAATCTGAGTGACATGCCATTATGAAAAAAAAAAAAAAAAGACAAAAACAAGTTCAAAAAATATATTATATGTATATATATATATTATTATCCAGAAGATTTTAACGATGTTCTGGTTGTTTGGTTACAGAGAAAACTCCTGTTTGATGAAAAATAAAAGTTTTTTCAGACACTGAGTGAGATTTTCAATGAATCAACTGAGGAGGTCACAGGTTCGCTTCATATTGATCAGTGGAGACATGTTTTCTGTTTATTACATCACGTTTGTTTCTTTTCAGATTGAGAGTTTTCACTTCTCTTTCACTTTTCTATTCTTCTATTCTTCTTTGGCCCACTGAAAATAAGTATTAAATATTAGGTACGTCGAAAGGATAAAAATATTGATTGATTGATCTGAAAACATGTGATATGATATCAATTAAGTACTCCACGTGTGCAATTGTCAGTCGCACACTCCTAATTTAAATGGACAAGAGAGGAAATTTTGACTTTATTCTCGACATTTCGACTTTATTTATCAAAGTGCATCATCCTCTCATTTTATTTTTCATGAGTGGCCCTAATACTCCGTACTTTTGCACTTTCTCGTCGTTGCTTCCTGTTTGTTAAAGCTGTACAGAAAAGAAAATTGAATTTGAGCCCACTATGGGTCATAAAATTAGTGTAATAACTCATCTATCAGACGATGTAGGCCAAACTTTGTGCAAAATTCTATTTTTGAGTAAATCCGGGATGAAAGTGATTTTTTTTCGCATTGGATAATGCAGACGCACGAATTATACGTCACCCTGCTCACGATTCATCAGCCACTGATATTGGATCCGTCATTCGTCAATCAAACGTTTGAGACACACACACACACACACACACGGAGCTCGGTCTCGCACCTCGCTCCTGACAAACAGGACAAACGGCCATTTCTGTACACCTTTAAATGTTTTTAACTTGTGAACAGATTTGTCTTCAGATCAGAGGACGTCACAGTGTTTCTGCCTCAAATGAATCAAACACAGATCACTGATCACTAGTACTGGTTGTGATCAAAGACTCCGACTAAGGAGCAGCCCAAAGATGTCTCATTGTAACATGTCGGCCAATCAGCTTCATGTTTACTGTGTTGCTAACTAACTTCCTGGCAAAAACGGAGTGAATTTGCTCAGTGACGTTTTATTTTGTAGGTTTTTTTTTTCAGATTGGTCTTTGAGTTGTGTTTACGTGACTTCCTGCTTTTTTCCACAGCTTGTTTGTGAAGCTCCGACTCTACAACGACCGCCACAGAGTCTCAGAGTGTTTGACTCCCAGAAAACCTCTGATCTGACGTTTTACTCACAGCAGGAGATCATTGTTGTCTCTTCTTCAGGAGACGCTGCCGGCGGTGATACAAAGCAACGACAGCTGTGTTGATGCTGAGATTTCCTCTCGTCTGCTTCATTACCACTGAATCCTGCTGAGATCCAGGAGGAGCCACTTCCTCCTCCTAGCACCTCCTCCCTGCAGCTAATCTCCTCTTCTCCTTCCAGATGAAGCAGATGTTTGTTTCGCAGGAGGGAGTCGATCCTCTCTTCATCTTCATCATCATCATCAGGACTCCTGTCGACTGACTCCTGGACAGACACAGGTTTCTTTTAGCCTCGTAAACCAGCCGCTCCTGGAAATGCAATTCATTTCATTTCTGAGGGAGAGTCTGGCCTCATCCCCGTTGTAAGCGTTTGGCCTGAAACCCTCAGAAGGTTAGGGCTGCCCCCGACCAAAGATTTTGTTGGTCGACCAGTAGTCGTCACTTATGGCGATTAGTCGACTAATCGACCCCCCCCCTTGAGGAAACCCCCCCCCCCCCCCCCCCCCCCCCCGCCGCGTTGGTCATGTTCCGCCACAGTGGCGCACGCATACAAACACACACATCACACAGCTTATGAAGTTGATTAACAGTTAACTGTCTCAATACCAGTGTTGCCCCTGGCTTTCTTTTTCCTTTTTTTTGCCCGCTCTCAGGTTGAGAATTAATTAATTAGTGCTCGACTCCGGCCGTGTTGGGTCCGAGAATCAACAAGCCGGTCGGGTTTAAGCCTACCGTTATTACCGGCAGTATGCCTGTTTATCACCAATAAACACAGTAGGCTAGATGAGGAGGGTAAAAAGTTAGTGAGCTCAGGCTGTGTGACTGATGGGGGGGTGGGGAGTCCGCGGCGTGGAGCGGTGCGGGCATAGACATATGTCTATGGGTGCTCCGTGACACTGCAGGCTGACCGCCGGTGAGCGCTGTGGGACGGGACCGGAGCTCAGACAGCACCCGCTAATGGTGACAGCGGTGATACGAGAGAGACTGCCGTGCCGTGTAAAAAAAAACAACAACAAAAAGTGTCACGTCATGACTTCCTGTATCTGGCCCTTCAAAATAAAAGCCCCATAGCCTTTCATATACAGTTCAGTCATTGATTTTGACTTAATTTTGACAAGACACGGCTCCAAATGTTGTTGTTTTTTCTTGCGACCAATCGACCAATGAAATTTTGGTCGGCTAATGATTTTTTGGTCGACCAGTGCTTGGTCGACTATTTGGGGGCAGCCCTACAGAAGGCCGAGCCAATCAGCGTCGCCGCTGTGATTGACACAGCACGTGGGCCAATCAGGGACCGACTGGTGCAAAGCCCCGTCACTACACCAACTTGCTGATTGGCTGAACGGGTTGTCTGTCAACGCTACTACTCCCGCCCAGCTCCCGCCCACCCCAAACGCTTACAGGGGGAATGAGGCCAGACTCTCTGAGAAATGAAATGAATTACATTTCCGGGAGCAGCTGGTTTACGAGGCTATAGGTTTCTTTATCTCAGGCTTAAAATGCAAAAAGGTGAAGCTGATTTAAAAGACTCACATCATCTGTTATTTCAATGGGGTGGAAGGAAACTGCATGAATTAGGAGCTCTGGAAAAAATTAAGAGACCGCCCCAAATGTCTTCTTAATAAATCAGCTTCTCCACTTGTTTAGCAGCCGTTCGATTCCAGTGTCTATTGAATTTCAACACAAGCACATCTTATTCTACTTAATGAGGCACTGATCAGCTGATCACCTGAACCAAATCCTTTTTAATGAAGATGATAAAAACCACCGCTGTGATTAAAAATTGGGGTTTAGTCCACCAATGTCGATTTCTTAAGTCTATAAATGAGTGTTGTGTTGTTTAACCCTCCTGTTGTCCACCTAGGTCAAGGAAGGAAGGAAGGCAGGCAGGAAGGTCAAAGGGAAAGAAGGAAGGAAGGAAGGAAGGAAGGAAGGAAGGAAGGAAGGAAGGAAGGAAGGAAGGAAGGAAGGAAGGAAGGAAGGACAAAGGAAAGATAGATGGAGGGAGGGAACAGATTGGGTCAAAAAGGAAGAAAGGGAGGGAGGGAGGGAAAAAGGATTGTGGAAATTAGGAAGGGAAAAAGGAAGGACAGAAAGATGGAGGGAGGGAACATTTGTTCAAGGAAGGAAGAAGGACGGAAGAAGGGATAAGAAGGATGGGAAAGGAAGGAAAGAAAGGTGGAGGTTCAGTTGGATCAAAAGAGGAAGATGTATGAATGGAAGGAAGGAAGGGGGAAAAGGATTGAGTAAAGAAGGAAGGGAGAAAGGAAGGAAAGAAGGAAGGATGGAGGAAGGGAACAAATTGGGACCCAGAAAGACAACAGGATGGTTAAAAATGAATATGAACTATATATATATATATTTACCAGTTGTCATTTTCTGCAAATAAATGCTCTAAAAGACAATATTTTTATTTAAAATTTGGGAGAAATGTTGTCAGTAGTTAATAGCATGCCCTAGAATAAAACAAAAGTGTTCATTTTACTAAAAGACATACCTAGAAACAGTAAAACCAGAGAAACCGATCATTTTTGAAGTGGTCTTTACATTTTTTCCAGCGCTATGAACATAACAGAAGGACTCGGTGGTTTTTAAACGGCTGCTGTAACACTAAGGAATAAGATTGTCTTTGAAAACAGAATGATTGATTATTTTTAATGCTATATAAAACCTGATGGAAGAAGCTTTCTCTCTTTACCGCCGTCACTTTCTCGAGCCACTCCGCTTTCAGTATCACTCAGTGAAATGTTTCTATAATATAAGGTGTCGGGTTCATTCATTTCACTTATTAGCAGACCAACAGCGTGGTAAACAAGTGCCCAACACAAACATCTCATCTGCTGTCGTCATAACAACCGGTCATTACCATGTCAGGATAATTGCTGCAGTAACACGGCGCCACACTGTTATAAATTATAGCTCAGGTTATCACTTGACGATATAGAGGTGGAAGGACAGTGTGTGTGTCGCTGTTTAATGGTCCAGTTTAGAGTAAATTAATTTAATCTGCTGCTCCAGGTGAAACAGGAGTAAAGATTCAGACGTTATTTCTAATTCTGAGGGATGTTAAGATACAATAAAAACACACTGCAAACACTCAGACCTGCAGGGACATTAAATCTGGATCACTACTTGTGCTCAAAAAGGTTAATATGACATTAAACTAAATCATAACCTCATTAGAGACTTTGTTTTCTGACACTTCAATAAGAGTCCTCGTGTTGACATCCTCTCCTCTCAGGCTGAAAAAAAAAAAAAAAAAAAAAAAAAGTTGAGACACAAATAAACAACAAAAAAACGACCTGTCATACACTTGACGCACAGTAACACCCATAGTTACAGGTTTTTAACAACACAGCTTCATTTTTACTTCCAAGATTGGAGAGTAATTACATGATGTCGCTCGTCAGAGAAGAGAAGGATAAATGCAGGTTGTCCACAGTGTTAAAGCAAGTGGACCACACTGCTGTTAGTTATTTTATTTTATTTTACAGTGAGGACAGTTTCTGTATTCAACACCTAAGATGAGACGTCACTACATCACCTGACAGGAGTTACTGTAATAACATATTTGCATGTTAATATAACAACAGGACTGAGTTTATTTCAAAGTGAAGTGGAAGTTTGAGGCTGAAAGATACAAAAGTGAAACAGGTGTTGGTGGTCGTGTGCAGAAACAGGATTTAAAGAGGAACTATGCAAGTCCAGTCTCTTTTCCTCTGTGTTGCTAACCCTCCTCTCGGCCATGTTCATTTGTTTTTAACGAAGCTGGCGAGAAATCAATCCATGGATTGTAACATCGTATAATACCATGTTACCATGTGTATATTTGTGTAGTCTTATCTGTCATAAACAAGAGATTACGGGTTACGAGGCGCCAGGTGGAAGGCAGAGAGCCTCCATTCTCCCTGGAACAAGTGACAAGTCATTGATTTAACCAGCACTAGGACACTGAAGTTTAATGAAGTTGAAAATCCTGCATAGTTCAGAGCGACGACTTTGTGAGAAAACATGTGGGTTCATTTCTGGGAAAAGTCAGATAGGTAAAGGTAAGATGACCTTTAGTCAAACTGGTTGAAGATGCTGCTTTGTCGGCTTTCAGATGCCACTTCCTGTTTTTTAAAGAAACTGTCAGGAGCCGGGGGCGACGCTGGAGTAAAGGAGGAGTTTGTCTCATTAAAGCTTCCTCGGTGCTTCAGGTCTGAAACCGTGGATGGTTCAGGCATGATGCTGCTGCTGCAGGGAGAAGCTCTCTCTCTCTCTTCCTCTCCTCCCAGCAGGCGGCTGGTAATTATCCGGCCCACCTGCAGTTTATAATCTGAGCGGCTGTGGAGATGTTTCTCATTGTGGAGGTTTTAATTCAATCACATGAGTAATTAGTTGACAGAGTTTGTCCTGTTTGTTGTCAGCCCACCTACAATACAGCAGAGAGAGCGGGAGGGGAGTCAGTCCACCATCAACCCACTCCTTCCTCTTATCCAACAACTGATCCAACAACCCTTCATTCATTTGGTTCATGTGTGGGTTCGTTAATTCAGAGCATTGGTTGAATTCAGAACCGGCTCATTAAAAATCTATCTAAGTAGTTTATATTATGTACTTTTTGAGAGTGCATGTGAAATGTGCGTGAGCTATTTCATGGCTCCAAGAGTCAGGGTTAGTTGTAACAGTTAATTACGTTAATCTACTCCAACCAAAATGTTTATGTTTGCTTTGGCTTTCAGTGCCTATAGGTCTTTAAAGACAAAGATGAAAGGATTAAGGCCAGACTATGGCTGACAGTTACTAATATACTTGAGACACGCACCCACCCACCCACACACACACACACACACACACACACACACACACACACACACACACACACACACACACACACACACACACACACACACACATCCCTGTAATGCTATCTTTGTGAGGACATTTCATTGACATAATGTATTCCCTAGCCCCTTACCCTAACCTTAACCATTGCTCTTAAACTAACTTAAACCTAATTATAACCTAAAGTCTTAACCCTCAAATGAAAAAGTGAGGACCGGCCAAAATGTCCCCACATCCCAAAAATGTCCTCACTCTGTCGGTTAAAAACTCTGGTCCTCACAACCTAGTAAGTACAAGAACACACACACACACCAATTATGTTAAAAAGTAATTTAAAGGGACATTGTGTAACTTCTCCTGTCATCTATTCAGGAAAAATTTCATTCAAAAGTCTGTTTTTCATTAAGCAGTAACCCCCCCCCATCAACAAAGTGAAGTGTTCCTTTCAGCTCTGAATGAGCCGTTCATATCATTCATATCTCCATGGAGCGGGTAAGCTCGGTGCTGCTGCCATGTCGTGTCGCCATGTTTTTACATTCAGTGGCAGCGTGACGGTAGGAAACCACGGAAACTCAGCGGAGACACCAGACGGAGCTGTCGGCTCAGGTGGAGGTGGCGTCTGTGAAAAGTCACCGTGGTAACGCAGTGAGGAGGAATGGAGCGTTACACTGATGCTGCATTCACCTGCAGTCGGGCAGACGGCCGTCGCTAACAAACCAGATGTCATTTTAGTCACAGAAGTCCAGAGAAAGCCGGTAAAACAATACCACATCGCCATGACAACATATTGTCACGTGTATTGTTTTGCCTGGTGCTGACGGACCACTTGTTTACATAGAGGCTTGTTTATGCCGTTACGTGCAGCAGCTGTCGTCCGTCTGCCATCTGCCCAATTTCACGTGAATGCAGCATGAAAAATACGATTGAGTTGCTTGCGATCTACAACCGCAACGCTGGATGGGAGTAATTCCTACACAATGTCCCTTTAAATGTTCAATAAAAAGCTTTCAAACTTTAAACTTTATACTGTATATTGCTGAGTGGTTGTTTACTGTAACCATGTTTTAAAGGGATACTTCACCCAAAATCGATTATTCAATTTTCCCCACAGTGATGTTGCTCAGTAGAAACTGTGAGACGAACTCCTCTCACAGAATAGAATCATCTCTGCGCTCACTCCACATTCACCAGCTTCACGAGTTATTTTGCAAAAACATAATTTTTCCAACAACAACGTCGCAGCAGAGACGCAGCGTCTCTTCTCTCATGTGAGGACGATGAAGACGGAGGAGCATCAACGACCGTCTGGATTCAAAAGAGTCAGAGTTAAAGACGTCTGCTTTCAATTATGCACTCAGCCTCTTATTTCTCTGTAGATCTGCTCCACCGTTGTTGGTGTCTTCAGGCACTCACTAACTTAAGTGTCTCATTTACCCCCCCACCCCCACCCCTCCTGCTCCTCTCCCATTACACCTACATCCTGACATTTACACTGGAGTCCCATTCTGTCGTTACCTCCACGGCTATTTCCAGCTCAGCGGGCTCCTTCCCATTTGCCGCAGCTCCATCTGCAATTTACTCTCATTCTTTTTTCTCCTCCAGTCTTTTTTTTATATACTATATGTATATCATTTTTGTGTTTGTTGCCTGATTTTCTCCTCTGTGACCTGCAAAAAGAAGCAGATTACTGTAAAAGCAAACTGTGGATGGAAGTCTAATCATGGACAATGTAAATAGCATCTTTCTTGGTAAGGTTGAAAAGGAAGAAATACTGAATATTGTTAAAGGGACAACGAGGAGTTTTGGAAAAGCGAAGCATTTTCACATTTATGAGCCTCCGCGCAACGTGAAATTCTTTGGCCGGCGCAAGACAGACTCATGTTTTCATTCATCAAGAATTAAAGTCAGAGGTTGGAAGACGATCACATACCATCGTAGTTCCGAAAAACGGCGATTTGGCGGCGTTACTCTCATGACTCGCCAAGAAAACCGAAAGTACAGAAACGCTGGTTGGCTCGACCAGCATTTCCGCCACCATTAATAATAACAAAATAACGATAGAGACAAAATGATATATTTATCTAAAATGGAGCCATTAACAAGTGTGGGTAACGTAGATTCATCCACATTAACGTGAGTCTTTTTTATAACAAAATAGAAACTCCTCGTTGTCCCTTTAAAGGTTGTGCAAGCAAGGGATCAACTGACTGTGATGATCTAGACATGATTCTAGTGAAGAATATAATTGAATCGGTCATTGTACCTTTCACTTATATATGTAGCTAATCTGTCCTTTTTAACAGGAACTTTTCCTAATAGTATGAAACAGCAAAAGTAATTCCTCTTTATAAAAATTACAGACCAGTTTCCCTGCTTCCTCAATTTTCCAAGGTACTAGAGAAATTATTTGTAAATCGGTTGGATGAATTTCTAGACAAATGTAACATTTTAAGCAATAGTCAGTATGGTTTTCGAACAGCAATGGCAATAGAACTAACAGAAGAAATATCCACTGCAATAGACAAGAAGGATTACTTTGTGAGTATTTTTGTGGATTTAAAAAAAGCCTTTGATACCATTGATCATACAGTCAGCGGGGAGACTGCATGTGCACTCAGAGTGGAGAATCAGACAGCACATGTTAGATAACGGTGGCGATGTGGTTTGTGTTGTGTTTAGGGGACAGCTTATTATGTGTATTTGTTGGGACAATCCAACTCAGAGTGGAGCAGCAGCCTGAGTGGTGGATACGGTGCATCATCTTAGCTGTCGGAGAGGGGGAATTACGTTTTCCCCCACAAACTGACACTTGTGGCAGCTGAGGGAGCTCCTGGGTAAATAACATCCTGCTGAAGTAAAGTTGGCGGTGAGGGGAATCATTAGCGCCACCCGAGGCCTGTAGGAGTCTGAGTGGACACGACGACCGACGGCCTCCGAGAAATATCCCACACAACACATCTCACAATTTATTCAGCCGAGTTTGGAGGGAGGAGAGAAATGTCTCCAGGAAAATGAATTAAACATGGCAGCAGGTAAAAATATATTAGTGCTTATAACCACATCCACATGAATAATGTATTTACAAATGGATCTATTTAAACCAAGATGGGTTTTTTCTGCTTGTTTGTGTGTTCAGCAGCTCAGCAGAGGTGGAGCCCACAACCACAGGCTCGGATTAATTTCCCCACGGGGCAGATTTGGCCTTGTTGAAATGACGTTTTTAGGAACCATTCTTCCCTCTGTTGGATATTTATATATTTATATATTTATATGTGGCATGTGTAAAGACAATTTCGGAGGCGAGGGAGCAGACGTCTTGTTTACACTAAACCATTTTGTCAGCTGTTGATTTTTAATGACAAATCTCTCGACAAAGACGCTGCGGTGTCAATACTGTACCTGCTGATGCACAAATACATACAGCGTGAGTATCAGCAGCAGCAGCAGCAGCAGCAGCAGCAGCAGGTGGAGGCAGCGGGAGGCTGCAGCAGCTGAGGGGGATGGGAAAAAAAGAAGAAAAGAAAGAAGAAGATGCAATTTCATTCCAACATCCGGTACATTCAGACCTCCCAGCGTGAGCTCTTGGAGAGCGTTTCCAATCCTGCAGGTCGTAATAACCGAGGTTTCCAACCCTGCAGGTCGTGAACCTCAGAGCGTTTGTGACCAGATGAGACGTTTCTGCTCATTTTGCTCCTCAATTTGAAACTGGACTGGTTATTATGGTGGCGACCAGGGGCGGGGCTTCAGGGGGAACTGTTATTTGTGGCACCGAGCAGAGCAGCGCCTTTAATTTTGTTGTATTGTTCACAATGTAATGACAACAAAGGCACTTTGGACTTTGAAATAGGAAAAGAGAGGAAGGAATGACGCACTGGGTGGAATCGAACTGGGTCCACTGTCCGTTTGTGGAGCGCCTGGTCGACCAAGTGAGCCGTACAACTCGATGTGATGGATTCTGTTTGAGGAAGCCCAAACTGGCTCAAACCAGTACGTTCAAATTGGACCTATCACAGACTGAGCTCCTCTTATCATGTGCATAACTAGACCTAGGACATAAGACTGTACAATAGCATAAAAACAGAAAAAGGATGGAGGAAAATATGCTAATATAAAAAATATAAAATGATTTTATTTATTAAATTCAGTCTCGACTTGTTCAGCTTGGTGTTCAAAGTGTTGACGTGTCTAGAGTAATGATCCTGCATGGGGGCAGTTATGTCATGTCAGTGTGTAATAGCCACACTTATCCCACTGCACATGCCCTCCCCTCCCCCACTGACCTACAGGAAGGAGGGAAAAAAAGTCACTGATAGAGCGTTTTATATAAAATAGAGGAAAAAGGAACAGCAGTCAGGCCATGCACAGCTGTTCCTCATGCACCATACGACTGTCACAGGGTGCACACACACTGATCTGACCGACCCTTGTTGGCTCGCTTCCCTCCTGTAACTCCTGTTCACCAGCTCAGCGCTGGGCACTTGTTGTGCAGTTTAACATACAGGAACAGCACCTAACAAGGTCGGCAGTGCCCTCACACAATCCTCCTCACCAGCCTGCAGCAAATCAGCTGGTGAGGACTTCAGACAGACAGCTGCCTTTCTGCCTGATTAGGGCCTGTCCAAATTTATAACCCTGCCTCCCTCCAGCGGCTACATTCTACCCCCCCCCCCCCCCCTCCCCCAAGCCGACGATTTACTACACTGTAATAACCTATTTGTTAGAGATTTCGCAGCCAGCATACTCACACCACGGGCAGTGCTCGGCAACAGCAACTGGTGGACTTCCTTGTTTCCATCCGAGGAGTAGGTAAGGCGGTACAGACATCCCTCTTTCTCCAACAGACGATGCCACTTCTGAACCAGCTCCCTGCTCTCCTTACCTAGACTCTCCTTCTCCACAGCCTCCGGAGGGCGGCCCTTCTGCCAGAGTCTCAAAACAGGTCCAATCACGGGGTCTACAGCTTGCAATGAGGCGAGATCAGGACGAGAATGGCTGGGGAGGGTTGTCACCTCGCTGCACATGGCCTGCACTGATGCTTGTGGTACTCCAATACCTGTCACAAGCTGCCTGGGAATTGCTGTGTCAGGTGAAGCTCTCTCCAACGGCAGCCGGGACAGTGCATCAGCATTAGAGTTGGAACGCCCAGGCCGGTATTTGAGCGTAAAATTGAAGGATGCCAACTCTGATGCCCAACGCTGCTCCATGGCTCCCAACTTCGCAGTTGCAGATGACAAAGGGGATTATTATCTGTGTACACAATGAAAGTGTTTCCCAGGAGGTATTCTCTGAACTTGTCGCAGACTGCCCACTTGAGGGCTAAAAACTCTAGCTTCATGGAACTATAATTTTCCATATTCTGTTCTGTTTTCTTCAGGCTGTGACTTGCATAAGCAACTGGTCTGATCTTACCATTGTGCTCCTGTGATAGGACCGCCCACAGTCCTTGGTGGCTGGCGTCTACCTCCAGGATAAAAGGCTTGTCAAAATCTGCAAAAGCCAATACTGGGGCTGTACAGAGCCTCTCCCGTAGGGCCTGAAATGCTTTATCACAGTTCTCGTCCGGGACAACAGTGGGATTTTCGGGGTCTTACCCTTGCGGGGACTCAATAGGCTGACTAGATGGTTAAGTGGCGCTGCCAGCTTGGAATAGCCCTCCACATACCTCCGGTAGTAGCCCGTAAAGCCGAGAAACGATCTGAGCTCATTCAGGTAGGTGGGCCTCCTCCAATCTCGCACCGCTGCAATTTTCTCAGGGTCTGTGGCAACCCCCTCTTGTGACACCACGTGCCCCAGGTATCGCACCTGTTCCTGAAAGAAATGACATTTGGACAGGTTTACTTTTAAATCCTGCTCTTGTAGGCGTTTGAAGACCAACACCAGTCTCTCCAGGTGCTGCTGAATAGTGGAAGAAAACACAATGACATCATCTAAGTACAACAGGACGGACTGGTGGCGCTGATCCCCAAACAATCGCTCCATCAGCCGTTGAAAGGTCGCCGGCGCGTTGCATAATCCAAACGGCATCCTGTTAAATTCAAACAAGCCAAAGGGAGTACAGAATGCAGTTTTCTTCCTGTCATGTTCTGCAACTTCTACCTGATTATACCCGCTGGCGAGGTCCAAGGTAGAAAACCATCGGGCTCCTGTAAGGGCATCCAAAGACTCGTCAATTCTGGGCAGCGGGAATGCGTCTTTACGGGTTTTAGCGTTAAATTGACAATAGTCTACGCAATTAATCTGCGTGGTGTGACCCAGACATCCCTCGTCCCCACATTTGTGACAGGTGCATACAGTAAACCCTGTTCTGCCTGAACTAAAGATGGGGAAACTAATAACCCATCAGGAAGGGTACCCTCCTCTTGACCAAGGGGCTCCAGTAAAAACTCCACCCTACTTGCAGATGGAATCTGTGGGCAAGTGACAGGGACCATAGTTAATGTACCTGCAGCCACCTGCACTGGTGTGTTACCCTGAACTCTGACCTTATAGACCTCGGTAGAATTGACAATTGCTTCTCTTTTTTCACAGTACCTTAGGGCAAGTTTCCATGCTGGATGAGCTGACTCAACCTGGGGTGTATGAAAAAGTCCCAACCCATGTTGTCCAAGCAATATGTAATAAAAATCTCTAACAATGTTCATACCCAAAACTATGGTGTCCCATAGACATTTACAGTTAGCGTTACATAATCTACATATAGGATATCAAGCCCATTAGCAGCTTTAAGGCCAAGCCATTGACAATTGCCCACTTTGGGTTTACCAGAAGCATTAAAGTGTTCATCAAAAAAGCTTTCTGTGATAGTGGACACCATTGATCCTGTATCAAGCAGGCAGGGGACTTCGACATCCCCCATATTTACCATTACCACCGGGCAGGAACCAACCAATTTGTTAAATGTCATGGTACGCTCTTCCTCTTTTATTTTTGAGCCCATTGCCCCCACCTCCAGCATGTGGGTCTTCAAACTGGGGGGTTCTAGTTTTTTTGTTGCTCTGTCTCCTCTCTATCAGGGACCGCTCTAACTGGTCTCTCCTGGCCATTGTTTTTACAGTAACGAGTTATATGACCTGCCTGATTACGAATACAGATGGGCTGCCCATCTGGAGAACGCCTAAACCGAGAGCTCTGCTATAGGCCTCTGCACCCCCCCTGTTGTAATCACTGTGTGCCCCTAAGGTTTTGGCCAACATATCCAATTGTTCCTGCTGTTTCATCACAATATCCTGCTGTTTCATTACAATATCTTTAAGTTCTGAAAGCTCAGATTGTCAAGCACTAGCACCTTCACTTGTTACAATGGCTTGTGTTTCATGAGAATGAGCTGTTTGTCGAGTGTACCTCTCCCTTTGTGGCTGTCCCTCCTCAACCCAGCAAATGGCCTCCTTTCGCAGGTCAAGGAGTGACAACGTGGGGGTCTGGCGCACAAGCTTTTTCAGCTCCCTGCGCAGCATGTGGTCACGTACGCCCTCACAAAACTGGTCTCGTAGCACCTGGTCAGAATTAGGCATAGCAGCAGAGTCAGTTTTCAGTATTTTGTCCCTGATAGACAATAATCCTAATGAGTATTCTTGTAGAGATTCACCTTTTTTTTGTCTGCGATCAAAGAACTGATATTGTAATGAAACATAAGAATTGGAACATGAATACAATTCTGTGAGAACATTGATCAATACATTTGGATTTTCTCGGTCTGTTTGTGGCCTAAATTTGATTTCAGACCGAGCCTCCCCCTCCAGATGATCATACATGAAAAGTGCCTTTTCTCCTTCAGACATATGACGGCCTCTAGTGCAGCACTCCACTTCCTCCAGCCAGTCTTCAATAGACAAGGACCCAGGTCCAGTCTTTCCAGAGAAATTGGGGCATTTTCGTTCACGGGGGATGTACAACTTCCCTCCGCTGGTCACCCTGGCTGCGAGCCCCATTACCTTGATCTACTGGTTCTCTGAGTCTCTGATTTTCCAATTTCAGGTTTTGTAGCTCCTCCCTGAGTCCATGAGCCAGTTCCTCGTCTTGGGACATGGCTGTTGCAGGTGGCTCTCAGACACGAAGCTTTGTCCTCTTCAACTGCTGTTCCTTTCCCCTTCAAAAAAACAAAACACAAAACCACCTCCCACACTTTTTTCAACTATCAATTGTTAATTATTGCTCACCAAAATATTTTGTGCCAATCCTGCCGACAACGCCAAAATGTTACCCTTGGTTCGAAATATGAGCCAGAACTCCAGTATAAAGTTTTAAAACAACACTTGTTTCTTTTCTTTCCGATAACCATTGAATTTACAGGCTGCTTATTACATAGTAATGTCAAGAAATAGCCAAGAAAAAATTGTCAATTTCATAGTAATGTAATGTTTTTCATAAAGGCAAAATATTACACAAGCTTTTCATGCTTTGAATTTTTCTCCACCACATCTTCTTGCAATTGATCGTTATTTCTAGGCTATTTCTAGACATTATGATGCAATTACTTATTATTTCTTGGCTATTTCTTTACATTATCGTGTAATTAGAAGCCTGTAAATCAAAGGGTTACCTAATTTTCCTCCACAATAACAAAAAGCAGAAGAAACAAACAAACAACTCAATAAACACTGACAACATAAGTTGAGAAGCAGGTCGAGCTACAATCAGATGAAAAAACACAGAAATAAAAGCAGGTATACTGTATTTTTTCTTTTTTCTTTTTTACTTTAAAGTGACATACAGGTTTGTCTGAGTCATTGTTTGTTTCCCCTGTGTTTGGTTTCCTCACACCAACAACAGTTAAGTCTAACACCACTGATGAATCATTTACAGACTGTGTAAACCCGCTGCATCTGTCAACACGGTCGTCGGCTCGGCTTTCCCTCTGATCCAGCAGTTGTCCAGAAGAACGGTAATCTCTCTCTCTCTCTCTCTCTGTGTTCAGGTGAGGAGGTTTCATTATGTTGATTTCCCAGGAGCCTCACATCACACTACAACGACTCTTTGTCGGGTCATTTCTGTTCCCTCCCTCAGACCGTCTCATTACTCTGCAGCCCAACACCAGAACTTATGGATTCACAAATGATTCTGCAGCTCCATCGATTCTCCTGCTGTAATACCTGTTGTTATTCCTCTGATCTAATACCAGCTACTTTGCTGCTTCTCCCGTCGCATCATTCACTTGTAAACGCTCCGCTGCTGTAAAACCACCAGCAGACATTAATCATCGTCTCAGCACTCAGTCCTGCTTGTTTCTCATTCAGCCGGCGCTCCGTCATGGCTGCCTCTTCCCAGAAGGCCGCTGGCTCACAGCTTGTTACTGTGTCAACTCGCTGACCACCCACCACTCCTGTCTGCAGCGCGCCTGGGCCTCGCCCCAGAGACGCTCATGGGTAGCAGGAAATCGAGTCTCAGTGAAGAAGTATCTAGCATTCAATGTTTTTGTTGTTTTGACTCTGACAATCATCTAAATGGTGATTGCAAAGAAATAATTTTAAAGAGGAAATATGTCTCTGCAGGCTGTGAGCTCAGAGCGGCGGCTTCATGGACCGAGGTCTCTGCAGAGCCTCCTGTCCCAGGTCTGCATGGGTCCAGGATTCACCACCAGCTCAGGAGATGTCAGAACCCAGTGTGAAGAAAAATCTAAACAAGATTATTGATGATAAAAACCCAACTGTAATATATCACACATGATGAAATAAGATAACCGAGCAGGCCTCCACACACTCAACTCAACAAATCTGTTTGAAGTGAAAAATCTGCAGCCACCGAGGCGTCTATATAAAGAGAACATCACAAACCTAATGACAGAAGAAATGCTATAGAAACCACATTGGATTTACAATTTCCTCTCATTGTAGGTGATGTATGAGTCAACCACGCTGCAGCATGATGACCTGGTAAAACAGGCCTTTAGCAAAAAGTCAAGTCAAGAGTGGGATATTAACCATCACACCCCATCTGGTGGCGTTTTCTGTTTCACATGAACACACAGCCGCACACTTTTTAATTGCTCTATACCGTTTAGCAGTTCATTCACATGTTTTCACATCTCAATTTTTGGAACTTAGCTTAAATTAATGGAAGAATTTTGAGCACTTTTAATAATAATAATCCCCAACTCAAACCAAATAAACCCTGCACTGTAAACCTTGCTGAGGGGCCAAAGTGGATAAAAGCTAGACAGACTGGTGAGAGGCTGTGTGTGGTTTATTTCAGCACACCCCAAAGACAAAGTCAGATTTATTGTGTATTTCTGTGATATACAAGAATAACAGAGGGCCCAGTTTCTCTTTGAATATGGTTATGGTTCGCACATTTAGCTGTTAATACAAGTAGCCTACAAGTTTATGAGTTCTTCTTCTCTTTTACCAGTTGTTTAAAATGAAGCCACAACACTTGAACAGAAAATAAATGTGCGTCAGTGTGTGTTGGTGCATCTGGTGACGAACGGCTTGTGGCTGAACAGCAGCAGATCTGATTTTAGCTTCAACAGCAACTTCTGGACGGAGTCCCGCTGAGACACCAGACGAGACCAGTCACGTCGTCCACACCGCAAACATCCAAACACTGACACCAGCTCAGCTCTGGGAGGATTAAGATAAAATAAGATAAGATACTTTATTGTCATGAATGTACAATGAAATTAAGGATTCACACTCAACAAGACTCAATGATAAAGATGCAAAGAGTAGCTCTGTTTTCATCTGCACGTTTTTACGCTCATTAAAAATTAAATTAAAATTCGATTGAATGTCATGTCGATCTCACCGGATTTTCTCTTGTTTGCTGCCGTCTTCTTGGTATGTTGCAATTAGCTGGCACATCAGCACTATTTTAACTTGTGCAATATTTGTTGGTAGATGCGATCCATGGCTGGTGTTTATATTACTCAGTGGTTTCCAAGGCAGCGACTCCAGCGGCTCGTCACACGTTTGGCTTGTTGCATGTTTGGTTTTTTCGATTCAGTGCAAAAATGAACAGAAACGCCTCAAAATGCAAGAACTCTAATCGATATATCAATTTGATAACAGCAAAACAGCGTGGGGCGTCATTACGCACAGGTTTTTATACGATACAAAGCTCTTAGATGGAAATGTACTTGCACCGGCTTTATTCACATTAATATTTTAAGCAAACTTCAGATAATTTTATTGACAAGTGGATGGAAACATCTTGAGTGTGGAGAAGAAAACTCGACTCATGAGAAACAAACTGCTGCATTCAAACTGGATAATAAATGATGGCGTGAACTAAACACATCTATAAATATTATATAATCCCCATCAGTGACAGACAGATGGTTTAGAGACGATATATTAATGTGATTATGTCGAGTGTGGAAAGTAAATATATAGACAGTCTGATTGGAAACTGAACAGGAAGTGATCAAATTGTTTTAGAGTGAAAAACAATTAATATTCAACAAAAACATTTTAATCTGTTATGGATGATTTAAAATTCAAATTAACACTTAAGGACAAAGAAAGAAGAGCAATAAATTAATGAATAATTAATTAGCATATAGTGGGTAATTATGGCTGGGGTCAAAATGGCAACAAATAATCTGTTTTTCCCCAAATGATGATGTGAATATTAATTTACCAGCCGACTGAAGGGTAAGAGGTAAAGATGCAGAAATGTTATTACTGTATTATTATTTTTAAATGGTAATGCTGTTGTGTGTGTCTGTGGATTGTTTCAGCAGAGAGAAAGACACGAAAGAAGAAGTGATGGACGGACAAATGGATGATGAACGGACGACACGCTGGAGAGAAAAAGGCGGTGAAAGATACTCAAGGTTGTAAAAATGACTCCTTGTAACTTTTGTTTTTACACTCAAGAACTCGCTTAAGAGTTTGTACCTGCACTTATCTTTTCCGTGACAACATCTTTATTTTTCTTCCAGCTATCTCTACTGTACGACCACTCTGCAGACACACACTCACGCACACATATGTATGTGGAGTGTGAGTGCAGTGAAAACAAAAGTTGTTGATGGAAATGCTGATTTCTAAAAAGCTGCGATTCCATTAACTAAAATATTAAATATATGTAGCTTTGTTTTGAGGTATAAGCACAATTCACACAGTCTCTCGTTATAGAACAAGACAGATGCCTTCAGGGCTTCTCTTAGACGTTGTGATTAAAAAACTTGAATAAAACAAGATTTTACTAAATTCCTCTTCCCCACAATAAAGACTGTTGACAAAACAACGGCTCCTGTCACGTTCGACTTGTTCCAACGTGACTTTGCACAAATCGCACTTGAGTAAAAAAAGAAAAAAACTTTTCTATATGCCACCAGGCTGAAAGACTCATCAGAGAACAATAAAACGGACACATGTGGCTGAAGGAAATTAGCAGCTCCACCGCGGTCATTTATGTTGGCTTGTCTCAATTTAGGAAGCTCACACTGACTCTGCTGGTGATTTGGCTCTGATTGTTACGTCCTCTTTGGGTTTCACTCCGGGTGAAAAGAAAGTCATTAGACGTGAAAATGTTTTCAGGGAGAAGATAAAACCCATCGAGGAGCTTAAATCAGCCCCTCCGCAAACACAAAAGGATGAAGAGGATCAGATCTGGACGGTCCAGGGACAAATGAATCACAGAGACGCTGAGGTGTCCTGCAGCGTCTCCTCTCCGGCTGACCGGCACTGACACGGGTCAGAGGACCAGATTGTTTTGTGGTCACAGAAAGAAGAAAATAAAAAAACGTGTGGAAACTTGAGGAGCAGCTCTGTGACCGACTGTCAGAGCCTCTAATTGAATTTGCTGCCTGAAGGTGGAAAACAAGAGCGAGCGGTCGGCTGGACCCACGACCGGAGCTGCGGGTGATTGACAGGTTGGGATTAACAGAGAGAGAGGGGAGATGAGCCCGGAGCAGAGGAGGAGGAGGAGGAGGAGGAGGAGGAGGAGGAGGAGGAGGAGGAGGAGGAGGAGGAGGAGGAGGACGGGTGGAGCCGGTGGTTGGTGCAGAGGTCTGAGGCCGCGGCTGCAGGTGGAAGTGCATGAGTCAGAGTCTGGAGCTGAGGAAGGATCATGTGATGGGTTACAGTTTCATTTCCTCACTGAACCCGACGTCTGAACTCGTGTCATGTCACTGGGATGATTTTGACTTTGGACAGTTTATTGTCTTATTTCTTCACTTGGATCATCTCACAAAATCCACACAAACCGGCCTTTCTGATTGAAACCGTTTGGGAAATGTCCACTTTGTTGCTAATGCTGCGTTCGAAACAACTCATCACTCTGGTTTTTCCATCACCACCTCAAGTCAGATCTTCCACTCGGGGAAACTCGAGAGAAAAAAATCTACCCAGACTCCTCAGAGAATCAGTTGTCTGACGTCACACAACAATCTGCAACTGCACAGACCCACAATGTCAATGGTCAAACATCGATTAAAATGCATTATTAAATGCATTTTTAAAGCCAATATACATTAAAACATTATGAAATATACAATATTACAGTTACAGATTACCTGCTGATGTTGTAGAACACAATAAATTCATGTTGTTATTTCTCTTTGATTTTAAATGATTTTTTCATTATTTTAAAGGGACAACGAGGAGTTTTGGAAAAGCGAAGCGTTTTCACACTACATTTATGAGCCTCCGCGCGCACCGTACATTTCTTTGACCGGGCGCAAGACGGACTCATGTTTTCATTCATCAATAATTAAAGTCAGAGGTTCAAAGAGGTTCACATACCACCGTAGTTCCGACCATAAACGGCGATGCGGCTGCGTTATTCTCATGATTCGCAACGAAGGAAACGCTGGTCGGCTCGACCAGCACTTCCGCCACCACTAATAATAACAAAATAACGATAGAGACAGAACGATATATTTATCGAAAATGGGCCCATTAACAAGTGTGGGTAGCGGAGATTCATCCACATTAACGTGAGACTTTTTTATAACCGAATAGAAACTCCTCGTTGTCCCTTTAAAATGCGTCTTCTTTTAAATTGTTCTTCTGCCCTTTTTAATGTTTTAATGCCTTAGCTACTTTGAATGCAAAGTTTGTCTCGGTTCGCCATGTTTTTGGTTCTTCCGGCGTGTAGTGGTGTGTCTCAAACGCTTAAGTCGGAACTCAGAGTTTTCAACTGGGAGTTTCCAAGTCGTCTCGAACGCAGCATAAATATGATGCTAATTAGCTGGTTAGCCCTTGCTTTGCTAACAGCGAGCTAATGTGGCTCAGTTCGAAGCTACATTACTGTAATAACCTGCTCCTCTTACACTTCCTCTCATTTATTACAGTTTTAAGACATAAAGCATAAACATGACAATGCCTGCACCTCGGCCTTTGTATTGATTAAACAACATTAATTACTCAGCTTTAGCGGTAGGCTACGAGCAGACACTAATGTCCGACTTTCTCACTTTGAATCCTTAGAAAAGACCGGCACATATTTTCACGCCGTTGCCGACAGTCGATCTCATTCTCTGTTATTTGCTCTCATGTCGAACCAATTGCTCGCTGCAGTTATCTGTCACGGCTTCAGGCTGCACATATGTTTTGGTTTTTTTTCAGTTTCCCGACCAACTGTTTCATTTTTCAAATCTGGATTGCGAAGAAAATATTATTTCAGTCACAGAGTCTCATAAATCACCCACAATGGCCCTTGAGGTGCAGGAGGAACGTTCATACAAAAATATTCCACTGCATTAGAAAAAAAAAAAAGAAAAATCCCACATCGTTTACTCGTGTATTATCGAAGGCCTTCTGCGCCGGCTGAGTTTCTTACACTTTCTGCACCACGGGCTGTTAATTTGTGTCCCTGAGCGGCCGGCGCGCCATCAGTCATGTTTGGGGAGGATGACAATAAGGGACTAGATTGACTGACAATGATGAGTAAAGAGGAGCTGAGGGCAGAAAGAGGCTTCAGCCTGCAGCTGGATGGAAAAGGTCAGAAGACAAATGTAGCTGGAGGCGGAGAGCAACTGTGTGTGTGTGGCGTGTGGCGGAAAGAGACCAACTTTAAATCCACTGCACTTAAGAGGGATTTCTCTCCACAAGCTGTTGCCGTGACCTTCGGGGTCGTCTGAGCCACTTTAGCTTCTTCACCATGTTCAACGTCTCTGTCATTTTCCTGTTCTGAGGCCACAGAGGAGTCTGAACCAGTCAGGGGCCGTCAGCTCTTCAGGCTTCAGCGGCTCCGGTTGCTTCTCCTCTCTCCACTGGAGGGGGTTCGTAGCACCGCCATGCGTCAGAGTGAAACATGCTCCCGATATATATGAATGCACGGGGTCTCCCAGGGTGAAGGCGAAGGTCAGACTCTGTGAGAAACTAATTCTTAACCCACCACGGTGCTTTTAACATCTTGATCGTTCATGTTGTTCCAGCTGTGACTCTATCAACACAACGTTGTTCCTCTAACACCACCTACAGGTCAAAATGTCAATTTTCTACATTTGTTTAAAACTAAAATTTTGTCTACTATTATCAAGAATCCACACATTCATGTTTAGAAACAGGTCAACACCTCAAATGTTGATTTTAAAACCCTTACATTATTGGACAAAATCACCAAACACATGAAAGAAAACTAAAGACTCAGCTGCATTTATTGTCAACTCGTAGAGAAAGTTACTGAAGAGACTGATTATTTCTGTCGGTTTAGCCTTTTATTTTATTTTTATTTTATTCATATGCACAATGATAAAAACAAACATTATATGTCTTGATACAAGGGCAAATACTTGTGCAGGAGAGGAAAAGAATTAGAAAAAGAAAAATAATTTTATTGAGGCAGGACTTTCTCTGTTTAATTGAGAGCAGCTTTTTTATCTGTCACATAAAAATAATGCATCACATATTAATACAAACTAGTAATACTTCTAGTTATTGTTTCAAATCAAAGTCCTCTTGCATTTCTGTCGGCAGAAACCCTTTGTGTCTTTTTAAAAAATATTTTATTCATGAATTTTCAACATATAAAATAGGCACACTGCAGCACAATAAGAAAAACACAAACCCTTTATGTCTTAATGGGGTTTTTATTGTTGTGGTGAAAGTTTCTTCAACATTCACCAATGACTTCCTCCCACTCCGCGTGTCATGTTGATGTAGAGTTATTCCTCTGTCTTCTTCAGTAATAACAACACGGGTAGGCTAATGAAAGTTGTTTATTTGCTGTAATGGAGGGAGAGGCCTCAGTGTAAGTGAAGCACTCCTCCTCTTCCCTTCCTCATGCACAGTCCAGGCTTAAACCCACAGTTGTTTACGTCTCTTAAAGGGATAGTTCAACATTATGGCAAATTGGCCCATTGCCATAAACCTTATAGTTTTAGGAGTAGGTTCGTTACCTTTAATTGTCGGTGCAAGCTGTTTTTAGAACAGTGGAGCAGAGCCTTGAGCTGCTCAGAGCTACGCTACGGAGGCTCATGGGATTTCTTGGTTTCCCTCATCAAACTCATCAAATACACAATCCAACAACTCCAAAACGCCCTGGTGGACAAGTTGTGACCTGCACATTCACCACGCTATGAGATAATAACACAACGTTATAAGAAAGACTTGTTTTCGAGGCAAATGCAGAGACTGCTTGCTGAAAAACTGTACCCGACGGGAACGTGCATCAGTGGTTTTGCATGAATTTACCTCTAAAACAACTCCGTCTCGTAACTAAAAATAGCTTACACTGAATATTAAAGGCAACAAACCTACTGCTATGACTAAAGGGATTATGGCAATGGGCCAGTTTGCCAAAATGTTGAACTATCCCTTTCAATAAATTGACAGTGCACTAAGTTGGTAACGTTGCAGGCTATTTGTACAAACATTACTCTGCATTCACACGTTGTCTCATTAGTCAATCAGTTTTCTAACGTAGTGACTTCTACTGTGGGTCAAAGGGCAGATTAAGACACAACTGCAGCTTCTTATCCAGTCCTCCAGCAAATTAAAAAAACATGAACTTCAGTCACAAAGATGTAGTTGTAGGAGTGAGCATATAAATATTTAACGCAGCTTCCAATAAAACTTGTGTCTTGTCTTGTTTCTGCAGGAAAGCTGCGACTCAGGACTTTTTTTTCTCCCACGTTTGACCTTCTCTCCATTTACAAGACAGATTGAGACAGCAAACACTTATTTTACTCTTCCATTAAAAAAGTGGAGAGCGAGGGGTGGAGGGGTGTTCTCCTCCTCCTCCTCCTCTGGTTATAAGACAAGCTGTGACAGCAAACACTGAGAGCAGGGATTGCACTGTGACACCCAACTGCTTCACAGGACTGAATTACTGCCTGCTGCTGGAGAGGAGCCAGCTCATCATCACTCTGCTGCAGAGACTCGGGAGGGAAGGATTCAGGGTTTCCCACGCGTCCTGGAAAACCGGGAAAATGGCTGACCAATTAACCACTCATGGAAAATGACCAAAAGAAAGTCAAATGTCCTGGAAAATTAATTACCCCACCAACCAAGGATTTCTTTTCCAAAGTGGAGTTTCCATATTGGACAGTGGTGTTTCCATATTGGACGGCGAGCATGAGGGTTTTCTCTGCTGAGTGACAGATAGAGAGAGCAGCAGCAGAGTGGTTTAAAAACAAAAACAACATGTTTGCATGATAAGCATGTAAAATATTATTTCATTGATAAGTTAGAGCCATAAACTGCACATCTATAAAGGTCCAGTGTGTAATATGTAGCAATGTTTACTGGCAAAATCTGAATCTACTACCCATGAATATATTTGTATAATTGTTATAAAATGAAAGTTTGTTTGGTTTTTGTAGCCTTATAATTATTTTTTTTATATATACATATAGCAAGGGTCTTTCTTTAGAGAGTGTCGCCATCTTGCGCCGCCATGTTTGTATGGCAGCCTGAACGGAAAATCCAGCCAACCAGAGAGCACGTTTCAAGACTTTCACATGAATAAATAAACCAATGAAGGAGAAGGAAGAAGGAAAGAAGAAGGAGGAAACAACAGCAACATATCGTAAAATGGTTTAGATCTTCACCTCATCGCTCCATGCTCCTGAAATATTCCCAGTCGTGGTAAACAAGTTTTTTTGTCCTTGGAGGCCACCGTCACTTTTCCCTCTGCAAACTAGAATCTGAACACTAGATATCACAGTTTTTACCCCCATTTTACACACTGGACCTTTAAATCAGACTGCCGGGGCTGAGAGAGGAATAAACATAGAAACTAAATGGTTAAATGTACAAAATAAGGTACAACTCCTCCAAAGCATGAATGGGACAGGGGATGTATTATAGTGTATGATGATGTGGTGTGATAACATGGTCTGTCATAAAGTGGCAGCTGAAAATGTTCTGGAAATTTCGAGAAAAGAGTGGGAACCCTGAAGGATGTACAGTAAGGAGACGAGTGAAGGACGGATGTGAGGACAGAGGTTGAAGCGAAGGTGTCAGATGAGGGAGGGGTGGGGGGGATGAAAGACGTTTGAAGTGGAAAAAGAGACGATCAGAAGCTGATGAGCTGCAGCTTCACAGCAGGAAACACGAAGCTGGTTCCTCTCATCATCACACCGTTAACGACTCCTATGGAAGTTTTTTAAATCGATTGAACTCGACCAAAGACTCCTGGTAAAAGTTTCAGACATTTACTGATGAGGACCTTTAAAGACAAATCTGTTACCGGTCAGTAATGACTTCAATGAAGAACTTATTACATCACTTTATACTTTATACTCACCAAACACGACCAGCTGCCGTACAGTAGCAACTACAGGCAGGAACGAGTTTATTATGGTGAAATCAAATCAAAGTGTTTCCACATGTTAGGATCTTTATGAATATTTATCTGAAAATGTAATTAGAGGATAAACTCCTTGAGAAGAACCGTCTCGTTTTCAAGTGGCTCCTCAAACACAAAACAAACTAACAAGCGAGTTTAAAAGAGATAAATACATAAGTAACAACACACACATCAAATATCAGTGTAACATCAACGGGACACACACATCATCTTAAACTACAACAACAACTAGTTACACATAAAGAAAAAAGAAAAGAGAAAGAGAAAATAATTACATGAATAAATATTACCATCATCATTTTTTATGTTGTAAAAATAAGGATTCAAAGAGATTAAACATTTATATATATATATATATATATATATATATATATATATATATATATATATATATATATATATATATATATATATATATATTAACCATATTAACCATATATATATATATATATATATATATATATATATATATATATATATATATATATATATATATATATATATATATATATATATTATATTGCATTAGGTGTATGACTGTCCCTGTGGATGTTGATGGTCACATGGTTTCTTGTTTTCAACTGAATCCTCGACGTTACCTCGACGTCACTAAAAGCGTGGTATTTTCCTTTAGGAGTTGGAAGATCTAAAATCTTTGATCGGTGAAATCAGCTTTCTACTCCCTCAGGTAATAAAGTTCAGCGCCTCGCTGCACTAATGACCCGATATGTTAAACAGCCTCCGTCCTCTGAAGGTCGATGTGGGAAAAAAAACATGTGCAACCTCTTTAATTCGATTTGTCTACTCCACTCTGAGGAGCTGCAGGATTTCACTGCTCGGGTTTGTTCAACTTCCCTTTACCACTAAACATAGCAAGTATAAGTGTTTTTTTTTGTTTTTTTATGGGTAAATCCTGAGTGACACCTTGAGTTTGTGTTTCTGTTTGGTCTGCCCTTGTCCCAGTTCGCATGCAACTGAGAAAATCGAATAACTGACGGGAACGTGTCCTCCTCCTCGACACCTGGTGGTGATATGCGTCGTTTCAGCGGGTTAATACGGAACCATTTCAGGTTGACCTATTAGCATAGACTGTAAAAAATATGGCCCATTGGTTTTGTGGAGTCGTTTTTGTGACTCAAATATGGCGGCCTGAACAGCGCCATGTTGGATTGGCCGGCCGAGAACCCGCCCACTGGCCTCGAAGCAGCTGTCCACGGAGCTGCTCGGACCTGTCACTCAACGTGTCCGCGCCCTAATTGGCCAGAATTTTAAACCTAATAACAGTAAAACGGTAGAGTTAAAAAAAAATTCACCCCCCTCAGAGTGTGTGCGGGGGTAGAAACTATCGGTTGAGACCAAAAAACGTGCTGACACCAGGCTTTGATCATGTTTATTGAGGATGTAAAGTCGGCGATTTTAACATGGGGGTCTATGGAGAATGCTGCTTTCTGACACCAGCCCCCAGAGGCAGCCGAGGGGATTGCAGTGAGCTTCACTTCTCAGACCGACAACTGCCCCCTTGCCTATTAGCCAGGCAGCAGACCGGCGTTTTTGAACAACAGCAAGATGGTTAAAGCAGAAGTAAGCGGAATATTTGTGTTAATATAAGTCTTAAATAGTTATATCTTCTGACAGCAATCACTTGTATAGAGTGTTTGGTCTGAAACACGGGTCTGTCAGTCACTCTGCTCTGCTGTAAGCCGAGGAGAAAACTTTCCTTGTATCCTACAACCTTTATCCAATGAGGAGAGAGAACGGCATAAAGGGGCGGTCCTCTCTGTGTGTGCAGCCAAGGGATGCGCGTGAATGTGGTGGTGTGGACGAGGGCGGGGACTGCTAACTCCATCTGCTGACAGGAAGTTAGACAAAACCACCGGATCACTTACTTCTGCTTTAATCGTACAGCTTTGTTCATCTCGTACGTAATGTGCACGTTACTTATTGTGCAGATAAGGTGCACTCCATCCCTCGTGGTCATGGTGGTTTCTAGAGACAAACAAGAACGCCGTAAGAAAGTCGAATTCCAATCGCATTATCTGGGCGTCTTAATCAGAGCTGGAAAACTTTGATATTAGTCGGACTAACGCATTCACATGCACTCAGTTGTCCAGTTATAGTCGGATTAAGGCAATAATTTGTTTTTTTCAAGTGTCATGTAAACGTACTGAGTGTCAGATTCTCCATGATGATTGTTTTTAAAACTGATCTGGGGGCTGCAGCTCACTCTTTTCTCACATCACCAACAAAAGCTGGAAGTTAGTTGGTGTTTGCGAGTTAAAAACAACAAAGTGAACAAAGAGCATGCAGGGCCTTTAGGAGAAATATTGTTCTTTTATCTCAAATGTTGAATGAAAAAAACAAAATCACAATCTTCTTCTAAACATCACAGAGCTTAAACATTAACAGCATTAACATTTTAACAGTGCGCTGTTATCACTAGAAGTAGATAACACAATCCAGACGCTCATTTTCTCCAGACGTAGTATTTGTCGCTGACTCTTAGTTGTGCATAAATGTGCATAAATAAAACATTACTCAGCTAATTCCCTGCATGGAAACTAAAAGCAGTGATTTATCTGATAATAACAAAGACGTTTCCACCAGAAGCTGCTAACTGTTTCTTATTTTTATTTTAGAAATGCTTTTTTTTAGTGCAGATAAATCTCTTGCGTCTTGTGAGATAAATCTTGTGTTTCCCTCCTCGACCTGGAGGAGAATCTGAGATTATTTTGCGGCGGTTATGAAAAATATTTATGGAGAGGAACAAACAGCCTCTTTACATCCACAGTTATAGTACACTCCCAATCTTGCTGAGGAAGACGTTTTGTGCGTAGAAGTAATGAGATGTTACAAAATAAAAGTAAAGCCTGTGAGCCTCCGTGTGTTTGTGAGGCATGAAGGGATAAAATATTGTTTTGTTTTCAGCTCTCCTTGCACCGCTGGTCGCCGCGCTGCTGCTGCTGCTCGTTGCTCCTGATTTATTTTAGATCTTTGTTGTTCTTTTTTTTTTTTTTTTTTTAGTGTTGTGTGAGTTGAGTTGTTTTTGCATAAGGACATTGATTAGACACCGGGAGTTTGAATATGGAGATGGTGTCGGCAGGAAGAGATTGAGTTGGACGGGCTGTTTCTCTCCCTGCTCGGCTGCTTTAATGACAGGCAGCAAACTCATTCAGCAGGACAAACAAATCACTGGGACAAACCTCAGCAGGCATCTTCACACACACACACACACTAAAACTGCTCCCTGCTGGAAAATCTATAACTCTGCTGGGGTCGTCAAAGAGGAATAAAACTGCAACATATAAAACCTGAAAAAAACAACAAAAAAAACAGCTTTGTCCGAGTTGTGAGGCTCATGAAAAAAGCATAAAGAGAAGATATAGGACACACACACACTCATACACATGGGAATATACACAGCTAATAGGTGAGAGCTTCCCATTGGATAATTACTACATGGATGATTATGTTTCAGCTATGTTTCAATTTATTTATTTATTTTTTATTTAAAAAAAAATACAGACCATTTAACCCTAAATGAAGCAGTCTCACTTCTTAAACAACCATGTTAGACACATCCAGATGTTAATCTGTTTCAGAAGGGACAAATTATTGGCATCAAGCAAATAAACCATCCAAGGAGATTGAAACTGGGTTAAGAACTGTCCAACGCATTATTAAACACTGGAAGGAGAGAGGGGAAACATCATCTTCAAGAAAGAAATGTGGTCCAATGTGACCACAGAGTCCAGACCTTAAAGGAATAGTTCAGCAAAAAATTAAATTCAGTCATTGTTGCCTCCCCCTCATGCTGATGAATACTCCGGGGTAGTTTTTTATTCCTCGAAGTGGATCTGGAGACCTGGGAGGCCGGTTCCTAGTCCAACCAAAACTTTATATGAGAGTAATAGGGCCCGACACAAAAACGTCCATAAAACTACACGAAAACCTTTTAATATTCTTCCACTGCAATCCAAGTGTCCTGAAGGGAGATAGTCCAGAGTTTACTAGAAATGACATCATTGAGACAAGTCCAGGCAAATTCAATACAGGACTGTTTAGGCTGTAAAAATGTCCTGAATGACATCACATTGGACCACATGACTTTTTATTTGGACGGACAGTGTATTTATAAACCAAATCTTTCTTTTTCGTCCTCTCTCTCATTCATCCAGTCGATCTCAGTTTTCAAGTCTCTCACTCAGAGATGAAATTCAGTTTTTGTGGTTTAGTTTAGTTTTTTTTTCACCAACAAATCAAAACGAAGTTTCACAACAGGAGAGAATATGACAACATGAGCTCTTCACTTCTCAACCTTTTATTTCAATAAACTGGTGTAGTTTCACTGTCACGTGTCATTTTTCCACCTCAGTTAATTCAAACAGGCGACAAACTCCCTCTCAAGTGAACTAATTACTCTGCATTTGAACTGTTGAAGCTCAAACTCCAGGTTTCTCAGCTGGTTAAAGAAGCAGTTCGTGTGCAACACAGAGAGAAAGAGAGTGTGTTGTGGCTTTAAGGATAATGAACCAGTGACCTTGAGCTTCTCTCCAGCTGCTGCACACATCTGTAAATCAACCGACGGTGGGTGGGTGCGTGGGGCTGGATGAGCAGCACTTCATCGACAATAAAGTCTCACTGCAAGGTCCATTGAGTCGATGCTCCAGAGCTTTCAGTCGATGAGTGAGCGCCACCTGCTGAAGATCATGTGATGTGGCTGAAAGCTCCAGAGCCGCTTCTAAACGGAGCTGGAAGTCAGACTGATCTTAGTCGACTGTACCTTTTTGTTTTGTTCTTCGTTTTTTTTTTTTTAACTTTCACTAGTTAATTAATGTGCTTAAGCTAATCAGAGGAAAAGTGTACATACTCCCTGAGCTTCATCAATGGGACGATGCATGCCCTGCAAAAAACTTATAGAGAAACTATGTAAATCTGGTCGCTTTTCCGCCGTTTCACTAACCCTCTTCTCGGACATGTGCATTTGTTTACAACGAAGCCGGCGAGAAATCAATCCATGGAGCGGTGGATAACGTTATATATATCATATACCATGTTACCATGTGTATATTTGTGTAGTCTTATCTGTCATAAACAAGAGATTACGGGTTACGGGGCGCGTTACGTTTGTGTGGCGGTGCTGCAGAGACGAGAGCTGGGTCGGGGGCTCTGATCTTACAAGGTTGGTTTTCAGCCAAGAGACGCTCCATTCTCCCTGGAACTAGTTACAAGTCATTGATTTAACCAGCACTAGGACTCTGGAGCTGCTTCATTAAGGTGAAAATGTAGCATAATTAAGCTAAAAATTCAGCATAGCTCTTTAACAGAAGTGTTTCTGGGGACACAAAAAAGTAACATACCAGCTAAAGACTAAAGCCTTATTTATGCTTGACGGCGTACCCTCATAGACCTCTGCGGCGCTGCAAACCCTTATGCCGTCCCCTGACATGCACCTCCAAAAAAATGTCTAACTATTGCACAGCGATGTGTTCCCTCGATGCAAAACTTAGAAAAGTGCTTAACGGCGTCAAAGCCCCGGTGTGGTTACAGCGGGGAGTGGACACTGACTCATAAACCAGGCTTAATGCTAAGCTAATAGTACAATAATATCTGAATCAAACTCTTCTGTTGTGCTGTGAGTTTTGCAGCTCATGCATTGTCAAAACTTGGTCTTTACTATTTTTTATTCAATTTTATAAATTATTTTTGATTTCTTTTGTGCATGTGTGTGTGAAAGTAACGCTTGTCGTTTTCAATGTCACATGCAGTGACAATAAGGACATTCAATTACATTCAATACTAATGAAGTTGTTTCTGAATTTGTCCCGTTTCGGTCTCTGCGTGTGTTTTCTTGAAGTTGCAGCGCTTTGAGCTCATTTATTATGCACATGAATCCTGTCCCACTGTCAGAGACATTGTTGTGACTATAATTGCAGTGTCTTGAGCAACTGTTCGACAGACGTCAGCTCAGAGCGCTGAAATGAAAATTGTACCTTTCAGACCCGGGACTGACAGTGACGGGGGCCGACAGCGCAGCACTGAACATGACAAACAGCACAAACACGGAGCTGACGACAGCTGCAGTCGTGTGTTGTGAATGTTTCATGTGTCGTGTAGCGAGGAGCGACGATGCAGGATGTGTGTGTCTGACTGATGAAGACGTGTTGCGTTTGACACATGAGGAAGCTTTAACTCACCTCTGATGATTCTTCAGGCGGTGTGACAGTTTTTCACACAGACTGAAAGATTTCAGCAGCTTTAAAGGGATAGTTCAACATTTTGTCAAATCACACAATCCCTATAGTCTTAGCAGTAGGTTCATTACCTTTAATTATCGGTGCATGTTGTTTTTAGATTGGCGGGGCAGAGACGTGAGCTGTGGGGAGTGCATGGTATTTTCGCCCTTCCTTCATCAAACTCATCAAATACACAATCCAACAACTCCAAAACGCTCTGGTGGACAAGTTGTGACCTGCACATTCACCACGCTAAGAAATAATAATGTAACTTTACGAGACAGAGTTGTTTTAGAGGTAAATACGGCTGCTGGGCGTTCTGCATATTTGCTTTATATATATGTTGTTATCTCATAGCGTGGTGAATGTGCAGGTCATAACTTCTCCACGAAAATGTTTTGGAGTTGTTGGATTGTGTATTTGATGAGTTTTGAGGCAACGGCGAAAGTACCGTTTCGTGAGCAGCTCGCGTCTCCGCCCCGCTGATCTCAAAACAACTTGCACCCACAATTAAAGGTAATAAACCTACTGCTATGACTACAGGGATTATGGCAATAGGAGAATTTGCCAAAATGTTGAACTATCCCTTTAAAACCCCACGAGTTGATGAGACACATTTCCCAGAGACACAAAAACTCTATTGTGAATTGTAACGAGCATATTTGTAACAATGTTTTAATTTGTTTGTATGTGTCCAGATGTTTGGTTTGGTTTGGTCACTACACCTACAGTATATTTGACCTTTGACCAAGAAAAAAGTGATAAATTCCCGAATCTGAATGAATGTTTTTACTAAATCGAAAGTAGGTGAGGTTACCATGACTTTAAACCCTCGTCCTTGAGTCCATGTGAATATTTGAACCAAAAGTGCCTTCAATCACTTTGACCCCGAGGATCTGTTGAACATTTCAGTCCAACTTTGTGATGAAATGTTTCTTTCTCAAATTTTGAAAAAGACAACATACAATTGATAACCTATATAAGACACAATGATATAAATAAAGATAAAAACAAAATTTATTTTTAACAATTTGCTGATCGATAATAAGTTTTTTTCCCTTTATCATTATTATTACTTTTATTATTATTAAATATTCTTAGTTATTTACTATTACCCACTGGATACTTGTATTAGGTTATTATTGCTGACTTGATTACCAGTAATAGCATCTAACAACGTATTACCCATTATATGTACACATGAGAAGGTATGCTTTGTCCTTTATGTGTTTTTTTTATTTTATTTTATTTTTTTGTTCTGTTTTTTGGTGTGTGTGGATGAACTGAAGAAAGAAAAGAAAAAAATTATAAAAAAAAAAAGAAAAAAAGAAATGTTTCTTTCTCAAATTTTGAAAAAGACAACATACAATCGATAACCTATATAAGACACAGTGATATAAATAAAGATGAAAACAAAATAAAACCAACTCCCATCCAGGACTAAATACAACAAACAGGTTCGATGACTAGATGATCGACCACAGATCAATCTGCGACTCTCTTACTCCGATCACACGATTTTGTCAAGAAATGTGAGAATCCAGTTGTTCGCCGACAGCGCATTACCGTTTCCACCTCGTGAAGATGTTCTGTCAAGGTGTTGAGTACAGTGTTATACAACATTATTATCATTATTATGTGACATAATGTTGGTGCAGTACAGAGGGACGACAAGACAACGTGGCTTTGTTTGACTCGATACTTGAAGATGAGCTCAGCTTCAGGAGAAATGTGAAGAGTGAGATACGACGACGACAACAACAAGAAAAACCAAAAGATTAAAAAAAAAATCTGTCTCCTCGCACCATTAAAACCCTGACAGCTCTGTGTGAAGATGAAGGAGCTGTGTGTTTCCCGTCCATCACACTCAACTGCCTTCTTCTCCTGATCAGTGCCACCACAGAGATTGATTGACAGATGTGTGTGTGTGTGTGTGAGTCAGTGCAGCAGCTACACAAACTGCGGCAGCATGAAATGAGCTTTAATTAGTGCCTGTTATTATTACTCAGATCTAACGTTGCCGTTGGTTTCGCTCCAGCAGACAGCGACTCGTTTGGTTTGTAGATGAGTTTGAAAACGTTGTTGATGCACTAAACTTAACATCTGCGAGTCGGCGAGGTGGTTAAGAGTCGTTTCACCTTCACCTACAGATTCAGATTCAGATTCAGGCCACGTTCACACATGTTTTCCAAAACAATATCGATGATGAAAAGTAGGATGGAGAGTGGAATATTATTTTGACTGCATAGAGGTGATTATAAAACCTTGTCTGTTTCTGTCCTCTCTTTCCTTCTACTAAAGTTATCATACTAACTGGCTAACTCCGACCCCGTCACTTTCCGATACCGAGTCACTGTAAAGTCCATGTGTTCGTGCTAAAATTGGGTATGTAAAATTATATTCATTGGTGTTTTTCTGTGACGGAAATTTACTTAAATCGTTTACTCAACATGATCTAATTGTTTTGTTTTTTGTTGTTGTTTTTAACTTGAAGCCACAAATCTACCGTTGAAAGTCTCCTATAACTTTGGCGCCCCCTACTGGTCACACCTCGGTATCACCACTTTGAGAAAGTTGAGATCTAATGAAATCATCTTCTTTCATTTTTTGAATTGACCAAAGTTTTAAAGGAATAGTTCACCAAAAAATGACCGGTTTGTAGTCCAACGAAAACTTTATATGAGAGTCAATAGCGCCCGACACAAACACGTCCATAAAACTACACAAAAACCGCATGAACGCGTGAGTGCGCCCCAGGCAAATTCAATACAGGACTGTTTAGGCTGTAAAAATGTCCTAAATGACGCCATTTCGAGTAAACTCTGGACTATATCCCTTCAGGACACTTGGATTGCAGCGGACGAGCAGTGTGGAGGAATATGAAATGGTTTTTGTGTAGTTTTATAGACGTTTTTGTGTCAGGCCCTATAGAGAATGTGAAGTTACGTCACGCCGTGGGACGTTGGGCGCCATCTTTGGAGGATCGCGGATGTAAACACTTGCTCGTCTCCCTAAAAAAAGTTCCCCAAAGTCGCTTAAAAGTAATCATGGTGGGACAGCTGCTGCGTAAAAAAATGCCACAGTAGTATATGCACTAATACCAAAAACGAGATAGTTCACGATGTCTGGATCAGTCAGTGGAGGGAGTAAATCTGGGTCTTGAATCCAGTCCCCACTCTCTGTTTATGTTTGCGTTCCTCCAAAGATGGCGCCGTCGTTCCCCAACGCAAAGCGGCGTGACGTCAGCTTCACATTCTCTATTGACTCTCATATAAAGTTTTCGTTGGACTATGAACCGGCCTCCCGGGTCAGATGCACTTTGAGGAATAAAAAACTACTCTGGAGTATTCATCATCATGAGGGTGAATTTCATTTTTTGGTGAACTATTCCTTTAAGCATTAAAAAAAAATCTCAATCAAGTAAAAACTAAACTTTTGATGCTTCTGAATATTTCAATACCAACCTATATATATTATATATATATATATATTATTGAAGGACAAAAGAAGGAAGAGGTCAAACACGGAGCGAACAGGTCAGAGCTCCACTGCCACCTACTGGATGTTTTAGGACGAGCAGCTAATTCACGTCTTAAGTAACTGGTAAAAATCCCAAAACCATCCACCAACATCTTACAGTTTTTCTCGATTGCTAAGACACATTTCTCGAAAGCTGCTCTCCTTTTCTCTAAACTGTGAACACAAACCCCAATTTTCAAGCTACATTCACAAAACCTCAGACTCTTCTTGCAAAACCAAACTTTCACATCAAAACAGTTCAATCTGTGCCCAAAACTGAACTATGTTGTCAAATCGTGCCCTGAGTCAATCAAAATTACAGTAAAGTGTGTGTGTGTGTGTGGTCAGACGTTCATGTTTAACAGTGAACACGGCAACAACAACTGAGAGAAATTAAAGTTAAAGAAACATTCATCGTGGAAATGTGACGAATCATCTCAGACAGATGAAAGTTGACGATGGTTCAGGCGACGCTCATGTTCAGAGCTAACAGACAAACTGACTGAGTCTGACCTTTGACCTCACTCTGCTCTCACTCTCAGATAAAGAATATGATTTATTCACAAGACAGGAAATGACGGATCCTCCTCTCCATATGAAGCACCTGTCTCTTATAATTTACTTCATTCTCTGGCCTCATGTTTCTTTAATATCTTGTCTCGGAGCCTTTTTAAGTCTCATGTAAAGAACATCGCATGAACTCAAGGTTGAAACGTGAACTGAAAATGAACTTTTGGTCCTTCCTTCTTTCTCCCATTAATTTCATACATGCTTCTTCTTTCTCCGCACACACACAAACACACACCTGTCCTTGTGTGTTCTGCCTCATCATGTGCAGAAAACAAACTATCAAGTGCTTCATGAATATTCATTATAACTCTGTTAAGTCCATTATATTCTGATTTTAATCTTGTTGTACTTTGCTCTCTGTATAAGCCGATGTTCTCCGAGCTGTTCGAGGAGAAAGTTCCACTTTTATTCTCCTGGACCTTTTGAAAATAACATTTAAGTCTCATTATTTATTTATTTATCTTTAATTCCAGCTCATCTTTGCCGGCTGGCTGCATTGAGTCATTATCACCCCCCCTCCTTGGCTTCCCTCCTCCACCTCCTCACTATGATTTCATTGATTTTTTTTCTCCCTCCTCTAATTGCACATAATAACTTTACATATTGAAATCAGCCATGCACATAAATTGTCATTTGCCCACAGCAGCGAACAAAAAAAAAAGAAAAAAAGAAAAGGCGATGGTTACACTTTCATTTAAATTTACATTTTGATAGAGCTCCAACGCTGCTTAACAATGATAATCATGACTTTATTATTTATGAATAATCAGTGCTCATGCTCTCATGACAACTGCAGCCTGGTTTGCTGCTGCCGATCGTTGCGTGGTCTTCTAGCGCCACCTGCTGATGCATCCTGGGTAGTTTTGTTTTTACTGGACCTGCAGCACCTTCACTTTTTACTTCTGTTTACATTCAAAGAGTCTGAAAACGGTTTTAATCTCATTGTTTGTGATTTTTTAAATTTTTTTATCACAATTTGGAGCCAAATAAAAAGTCTGGACATTTCAGTTTGTTTCTAATTGTTCTTATTATTGGTCGTGAATTGATTGGCAACAATGGGAATTCCTAATCCATTACAGTTTTTCTCTATTGGTTTGGCTCAATTCTTGAAACAGAAATTACATTCTCAAAATAACATGGACAAATCTCCAAACCACCTTGCAAATGTTCACAACAGAATGGCATTTCTCATTGATTTCATCAAATTGCAAATGTCTTAGTACATGTCTCAAGTGTCTTAGTGCATCTTTGCAAATGGTTATGTACAAGTACCCTAGAGTTAGCACAATGAGCATACATTTAGCACGTTTTCCAAATGAATAGATCTTGCTGATCTAAGCTGATTAGTTGATTCTCAGTCTAATGGTTGCTCTCTCCAAAACATGTCAGCATGATTTCACTGTGTAAATCATCATATGCACAATAGTCTGTTCAACTGTCAAAATTAGTCAACATACTGTAGGCTAATACCATGAAAACCATATGAATTTCTTGCAGCATTTTATAAATTCATGACAGTAATTGACAGTCAGGTGAAATTAGAACTTGAGAGTGTATGAGCATCGTGCTCAAGACCAGAGGTCCCTGCTCCATGCCATGGATGCTGCGTGTGATGACATTACAGGGGATCAGTGTAGGGGATGGTTGCGTCATTCACGCCGCTTTTTCCCTCGCTGCATCGCGAGGGAAAATATCCGCTGTGATGTTGATGAAAATATGTGGCCAATCAGAGCGCAGCGTATGGATGGTCAGGAGGATGAAGATGGTGGCCAGGAGACAGAGGGTGATGACAGTGATGACCAGTGAAAATGTCTCTACTCGTGAAACTTTGTTTACTGCACTATAAGCTTGGTATATTTTTTCTGTTTTTTTTTGTGTTCATATTTCATACATGTACAGAGAACTGTAGGCCTATACATTTTGTTTTTACAGTACATAATCTTGAGTTACTTTATGTAGGCTATATGTGAATAAAAATGGTTACAATTTCCTTGGCAATATGAGTGCAGTGTGTGTGATGTCAAACTTTGGAGGCTGCTCTTACTGTAAAGTCCTTTTCTTAGGTTTTATACGTCTCTGCCATAGTGACAAAACATCTAAGCATTTTGACTTGCAGTGCTCACAGAATGCCACAGGGATGATGCATTTTGGGGGCACTGACTACTTACATGAGAAAGAAGTTTGGTTTTGACACATAAGTAAACTGTTTTGGGAGAGATATGAGGTTCTGCAGCTCATCCATGGTGTTATGCTGAACCATCCAGTTTATTTTTGGTAAAAGCACTAAGTGAATGCAAATGAGCCAAAAGCAATTGAGAAAGATCTTTGCCATTTTGATGGTACTGACACTTTACATGGTAAAGGAATCTAGTTTTGAAGCATGTGTGAACAGTTTTGGGAGAGATATGCGCTTTTGCTAGTGAGCTGTAATGTTGTGCAGAACTGTAAGACTGTTTGGCCAAATGGTCTTATAGTTTTAAGAATGTAATTTCTGTTTCAAGAAATGAGCCAAACCAACAGAGAAAAACTGTAATATTAAATCTGTATCACGATAAGAGGACCAAGGGAACGTGTAGAGTCTGAATACTGAATGAGGTCACTGTTTACACACGTTACCTCAGATTGACCTCTATAATTATTACACTATATATTATTTATGCTATATAATTATTATATTTTCAATGAGTTACATCAAATGGTCCTAGGTTTTTTGTATTGATTTAAAAAAAAAACTATTATCAAAGCCTCAGATCTTCTGCTCCTTCCCAGGATTATTAAAGATCTGATGAATCTGTTTATTTTTTTCTGAAAGCCTTTATCTCTCCTGGAATTTAAATTTTGTATTTCCTGTCAATTGACATGATACTGACTATTTTTACTGTTTTCTTGCTGAAACTCTTTGTAACTTTCTTTAAAAAAGTGCTGCTATTATTATTATTATGAGGATATTGTTGTGTTACTATATATTACTTTCCACAAACTGTCTTGTGTTTCTCCCTGTGTTTTCTATTATCACTGAATCAGAGCTTATGCTTGTGATGTGCACTGCAAAACCTCAAAATCTCACCAAGAATATTTGTCTTATTTTTAGTCAAAATGTCATTTCTAGTCAAAACAAATCTCATTATACTTAAAGCAGAAGTGAGTGATATATTTGTGTTAATATAAGTCTTAAATAGTTATATCTTCCGACAGCAATCACTTACATAGAGTGTTTGGTCTGAAACACGGGTCTCTCAGTCCCTCTGCTCTGCTCTGAGCCGAAGAGAAAACATTTATCGTATCCTACAGTTTTTATCCAATGAGGAGAGAGAACGGCATGCAGGGCTGTGTGTGCAGCCAAGGAACGCCGTGAATGTGGTGACGTAGGGACGAGGACTGTTATGGTGCGTTCAAGGAAACTCGTATTTTTCCGTCCGTGAAGTCGTACCAGTTAGATCTGGTACGAGTTCACCGGTCGGAAGTTACGAGTGGCCGTTATAGTGACTTTCACCGGTAAAACAGGTCGGAAAAACACGAGTGGGTTGCCTGGAACGCTACAAAGTCGTAAGTTGTGACTTGAAGCTGTAATTTACGATTTCAAAAGCCTGCCTGGAACGCAGCATTAGCGAAAACGACCGGATCACTCACTTCTGCTTTAAAATAAGACTCATCACATTAAAAGTATGGCTTGTTTTTGACACTTTTTACTTCTTTCAAGCAGATTTTAGCTTAAACAAGCTTGACAATTATCTAAAAACAAGTTAATTTTTAGGTGATGAGTCTTATTTTAAGTGGAAAAAGATTCATTTTGACTAGAAATTAGATATTTTGACAAGAAATAAGACAAACATTCTTGGAAAGATTTTGAGTTTTTGCAGTGAGTGGATGAAACTAAACCAAAACAAACTGAATCAGTCCCTCAGTTACCCGTCTGCATGATGAAACAGGAAGTGGAAGAAGTAACAGGAGCGACTCCGAGGTGCTTTCTTATATTTTATTGTGATGGGGAGTCATAAAAATGGAGCAAAAAACTAAAATAAAAACAATACAAAACGACAGTGGATTTACAAAGGGTGTGTAGAGGACAAACAATATGCAGCCTTCGACAGTACAATGGAACGAGTTGGCACACAACAGAAAACAAGGTGTCGGGTGTTTTTTTTGGAGAGTGGGGGGTCGAGGGTGAGGGGAAAGAGGAGGAGGGTCGAGCTAAATTTGGCTTCAAAATGAAAAAAAAAGGGAGGAGTAACGTCTTCATAGCAAGATCCTTCATCAAAACAGCGACGACTCATGCTTTAAAATCACAGAGGTTTAGAATTCAGTAGCTTCATAACGACGCAGAGCGGATGCACATGTAACAGTTTCTATTTCTCAATTCATTCCCGTCTTTTTTCTTTATTTTTTTTTCTTCTTTTAGCTTAAAACAGAAGTCGTGTTTACAGAATACAGGTTTTTTATCTTTTTTTTATGTGTATTTTTTTTTTGTTAAAACAAACTTTCAGCTCCCAGAACCACACTTTGGGATTGATTTTTTTTTTTTGTTGATGTTGATGTTGTAGTTGGTTTGTTTGTCTTGAGGTTATTTTTCATACTAAAATATATTATTGTATCAATTCAAACTACAGTAATGTACACTACAATGTGTAATAAATAACCATAAAAGAAAATATAAAAATAAGACACATAAATATAAAAAAGTCTTCTAAAAACTAAACAGGTACATTTTTTTTAATCTGTGAAAAGGGTTCTAATACTGCCATTGTTGAAAAAATCAAAAAACAAAAAAAACAGAGGACACACACATGAAACAAAAGAAATGTAAAACAAACTAATACTATAAACACTGTTCGGTAAAAACCAACTGAAAACACTGGAGACCACATTCACTAACGTTTGTTACCTGAAGTGCGGGACAGCTTGCAACAACTTTTATTTCTTTCTGCTTTAAAAAAAAAAAAAGAAAAGAAAAGAAAAGTGCACGTCTGATAAAAGCGGATGAATTGGTTCAGTCTATACGCTTCACTGTAAAACTGATCTGGGCTTTGTGGGTGTTTCGCCCTTCAAATACTTAAAAACCTGCATCCACAGATCATCCTCTGCTTCTTTTGTCTTTTTTAAAACACTTCTGTAAACATTTTAATACTTGTTTTTACTTTAATGATGTAAAAGTACGACGTGTTAAACTTGCATTTCCAAAAAATAAAAAATAAAAAAAAGAACATTTCAGTGGGAAACTGATTATCTCAAGGTTACAAGGCATCAGCTCAGTCTGGACTGTGTCTCTGGCTTCAGTCCACACACATTTATCTGATCTAAACTTTGTGTTTTTGTGGGTTTTTTTAGATACTAAAGGACAATACATTAACTGAACGAGTCCATAACATCAAATAC
This sequence comes from Trachurus trachurus, assembly GCF_905171665.1. Classification (NCBI taxonomy): domain Eukaryota; kingdom Metazoa; phylum Chordata; class Actinopteri; order Carangiformes; family Carangidae; genus Trachurus; species Trachurus trachurus. The sequence continues at coordinate 8,893,574 of NC_139900.1, forward strand.
TCAAGTCTGACAGAACATGCACTGATTGATTTAATGATTTAATGACCACGAGGTTCATTTTACATTGATCTCCAACGTAGAGCTGAAGCTTCTTCGGTGTGAAGAAGATTTGCTGGTTCTACTATTATATTCACTTTTATTTGTGTATTTTCTGACCCTTCTCTGATTATAGCTGGTCCAAGTTGATGCTTTGGTGTCTTATTATCGATGCAAAGTGAAGATTTAGCTCGTGGACTGTCGGTTTAGAAAGAAATGAGACGTTCAAAGACAATCTGAATGTGCGTTTTTTTCCTCTCCTTTCTTTTCTCACATCTTGTAAACAAAACTATCGGTTATGGAGGAAAAAATAAACAGGCAGAATTAACTAATGATGGCGATAATTATCCCGTCGTTTTTCCTTTTCATGTGTATGTGTGTGTTTGTGTGTGTGTGTGTGTGTGGTTTCAAATACTGTTCAAGGCCTCAGAAATCTTTGCATTTAATTTCACAGGAACTGTCGTCGTTTCATCGACGTTTGCGACATAAATCTGCTGCTCTGTGCAAGTGAACAAACATTAGTCAATATGGGTCTTGTTGAAGTAAAAGTAACACAGGGACATAATACTGGCTACATGTGTGAAGAAGAAGGAAACGATAACACTGTTCAATGGCACTTTTAACAGCACACAGGTCTTGCATAAGGCTGGAGGCATCGGGGTGGAGCCAAGGAAAACGCGTTCCCAGCTCCTTGTTTTCACGGACAGTATGACTTCATACGTTAAGCTTTGTAACGACACGGAAAAAAACACTGACTTGAGAACTAAAAGCCAAAATAAGGAAGGAAGGAGCTCGGTAAGAAATGTGGCGCCTGTGTTGTTTTTTTTTTTTTTTTTCAGGAAAACCACGGGCCGAAGCCGGACGGGCGTCAGGAACTCAGTCGGTCAAGTCGTGCGTTTTCATCTTCACCCAGACGCTTCACTTCGCTTCACTTCGCTTCGCCCGGTCCGGGCTGCAGGATGCTGGCTTTGAGGTTGTGACTTTACCTTCCCTGATAGGACAAATTTGGTTATGGCGAACAGAAGCCACGTTTCTCATCCCGGACTCCCCATCCCATCCCATCCCATCCCATCCCATCCCTCCCCCGCTAAGAATACTTTGTTTTCCTTAAGGCTAACAGTCAAACTGAAAAGTAAAACCTAGCTAGCAAAGACTAATAACACTAACACGGACGACATCTCGCTAGCTAGTTGTACATAGATAACACTGAAGGGCATACAATGCATGAGGCATGTTTCCATAGGTAAACCAGGAATACTGTAGTGCAGAGGTTTTTGTTCGTAGAACTCAATAAAATACTGATTTAGGAAACTTCATTGGCAATAAAAAGGTATAGAAATCTTTCTCATCTTTACAGGTTAAAATGTTTCAAACAAGAACAAGATTAGTAACATTGACCAAATAAACACAGAACAAAAAAAAACAAAACAACCTGGGATGTCTCAGTAACAAGTCGTCTAACAAGTTGATGGGTGAGTTTTCGCTTTTTAAAATCTGTACTTCTATAAACAATTTTAACACTGATATTTAATTTTTCACAAGAAAAAAAAAAAAAAAGAAAAGTCACTGTTTTGTTTTTTTTTGTTTCTTTTTCTTTTTTCAAGTTCAGGCACACCTGGGTTTTTGTACACAGTAGTGGACCGTTAAAATCAGGCAACCGCCGTGACTTCCTTCTGATGGCGAGATGCCACGTTGTTGTTTTTTTGTTTTGTTTTGTCTCAATGAACTCTTTGACTTTGAGGACCGACACATTCGCACTGTCCCGGGGAGAGAGAGAGACGCTCCTTTCATTTATGTATTTTATTTTATTTTACTTGGCGTTAGTCTCCAGCTCCTCTGTGGGCTCGGCGCCGTCTGACGTCTCCCTGATGCTATTATTATGGTCTGTATTTGCTTCACAGTCGTTTCCCGCCGCCTCGGTCTCTGCACCTGCTGCTGCTTCTTCTTCTTCCTCTTCTTCTTCCTGCTGCTGCTCGGTCGTTTTCTCCCCCGTCTCCTCCACCTCCATGTGATCGTCCCCCAGCTCGATCTCCACCACGTCGCACACAAACTCCTTCTCCACCTTCTCCTCCTCCTCCTCCTCCTCTTCCTCCTCCTCCTCCTCCTCCTCGTCTATGATCTCCTCCCCTATCATCTCCTCGTCGTCGTCGTCGTCGTCAAAGTTTCCCTCGTAGATCTCGCACTCGCCGTCGTCCACCTGCACCACCCGGATGTCGTCCATGCACATGGCCTCCTCGTCCTCGTCCTCGTCCTCCTCCTCGCTCTCCCTCTCGTCTGAGTCCAGCTGGGAGGGCGGGGTCGTGGTGCGGCTGTCCGACTGCGGCCCGGCGCCGGGGCTGCCCAGCTCCAGCTGCAGCCGGCGTGGCCCCGAGCCGCCGCCGCCGCCGCCCGAGCCCGAGCCGGGCCCGTCCTTCTTGCAGTAGGAGTAGCGGTGGTTCATGTGCTGCGAGTACGAGCCCGAGTGGGAGAAACGCTTCCCGCACTTGTCGCACTGGTAGGGTTTCTCGCCCGAGTGCAGCCGCGAGTGTTCGATCAGGTGGTGTTTGTGTTTGAAGGCCTTCTTGCAGATGTTGCACTCGTGAGGCCGTTTTCCTGCAGACGAGGAAAAAAACAAAACAAGACAAGAGTCAGAAGAGACGCCAGAGGCTTCAGTCGCTGTGACGCTGCAGCTGTGCCGGTCAGTCAGGGTGCTCATCAATGTTTCATTTAAAATGAATAGTTCAACATTTTGGCAAATTGGCCCATTGCCATAATCCCTATAGTCATAGCAGTAGGTTCGTTACCTTTAATTGTCGGTGCAAGCTATTTTTAGAACGGCGGAGCAGAGCCGTGAGCTGCTCAGAGCTACGCTATGGAGGCTCATGGGATTTCTTGGTTTCCCTCATCAAACTCATCAAACTCATCAAATAAACAATCCAACAACTCCACAACGTTCTGGTGGACAAGTTGTGAGCTGCACATTCACCACGCTATGAGATAATAACACAACGTTACCACACAGAGTTGTTTTAGAGGGAAATTCAGAGACTGCTTGATGAAAAACTGCCCCTGAAGGCAACGCGCATCAGCGGTTTTGGAGTTGTGGGATTGTGTATTTGATGAGTTTGATGAAGGAAACCAAGAAATCCCATGAGCCTCCGTAGCGTAGCTCTATTATATATAAATATATATATAATACTGTGAAAGTATCAAAGCCTCAGTCCATCTAAAATCTCAAATATGTTTTATTATTCAAATTGTCAGAATACTCTGATTGAAGTCTCTGATTGGCTGACTCTCTTAGCCAATCAATCTCTTCTGATTAACTGGCTGACACAGACCTGTTGTTACTAGAGCTCCAGAGAGAAGCTGAGAGAGGAGGATGGAAAACTACACCGAGATGTTTTTTGTTTTTTTGTTCTTGCATCATCACAGGAGAAGTGTGAAACCTGGGACCTTAAATCGTATTCAACTCCGTTAACAGGGAGGTGAAATTATGACTTAAGTGCCGTGAGGCTTTCGAGGCAATTAAGAACATTTTTCTCAGTATCACGTACTGTCTGTGTCTTCACAGCCTGATATCATCCCTCTGTGCCTCATAAATCTGCTGCGGTTTCTCAAAAAAAAAAAAAAAAAACTATAAAGACTTGGATGTGGTCACTGCACCCAGAGTGTCAGGTATCAGGACCAGGATCAGGTAGGAGAAATGTGTTGGTTTGTTTTTTATCCAGAGGCTCAGATAGGAGTGTGTGTGTGTGTGTGTGTGTGTGTGTGGATGATGTCATGGCTGAAGCTACACACACACACACCTGTAGCACAGTAGTACAGATCTTTAATAAAAGCACATTCCTACATGAAGCACCGCTGCAGCTTCAGGGAGAAACTCTCATGTTCATTCACCTCAGGAGTCTCATCATGTGTGTTAACGGTGATGTCACCAGGCTGGTACATTTACTGGACCAGGTGTCCCGTTAAAGCTGCGATCACACACACACACACACACACACACACACACACACACACACACACACACACACACACACACACACACACACACACACACACACACACACACACACACACACACACACACACACACACACACACACACACTATGTCTTACGTGTTTAACAAGAGATGATGTCATGTGTAAGATCACAGCCTGGGAGTGTGAGTGTGTGAGTTAACGCAGCGGGAGAAAGAAAACAGAAGAAAAACAAACCAGATTTATTCAAATGATCTGTGAGTCACAGCAAACACCGGTGTTAAAGGGATAGTTCAACATTTTGGCAAATTGGCCCATTGCCATAATCCCTGTAGTCTTAGCAGTAGGTTCGTTACCTTTAAGTGTCGGTGCAAGCTATTTTTAGAACGGCGGAGCAGAGCCGTGAGCTGCTCAGAGCTACGCTACGGAGGCTCATGGGATTTCTTGGTTTCCCTCATCAAACTCATCAAATACACAATCCAACAACTCCACAACGCTCTGGTGGACAAGTTGTGACCTGCACATTCACCACGCTATGAGATAATAACGCAACGTTACCAGACAGAGTTGTTTTAGAGGGAAATACAGAGACTGCTTGATGAAAAACTGTCCCTGAAGGCAACACGCATCAGCAATTTTGCATGAAAATAGCTTGCACCGACAATTAAAGGTAACAAACCTACTGCTAAAACTATAGGGATTATGGCAATGGGCCAATTTGCCAAAATGTTGAACTATCCCTTTAAAATGAGGGCGAGGCTTCTTTACCTGTGTGTTCGTATTTGTGCCTGAGCAGGGAGCTGCCCTTCTGGAAGACCTTGGAGCACAGATCGCAGGGGTAGACGCCGTTCTCCAGCCGCCGCTTCTTCATCAGCCCGGCCGGGTCCGAGTCGCCGGGCTCCTCCGCTGTGGACACGGCGTCGCTGCTGTCCGAACGCTTCTCCTGCTGCGGGGAAAAAGGAAAGAAACAAACTCAGAACCTGCTCGTGGTGATGCCGTTCTGGGTTTCACGTGAAAACACAGAACAGAAAACTGCATCATGTTGAAGCTCTGGTGTCTGTGTGTCATCAACAGTCACGATCTCCTCGGGAGCTTTGAAGCAATTAAAGTTCGTCTGCTCCGCTCTCACATCTCTGGGACCGAGTTCCCGTCTGCTGACGTTACTGTCGTGTTGCAGGCGCAGACACACAACCCACAGCTTTCTCTTTTCTCTTTGGAGCTAATTTTAGTTTGTGTCTTAGTATAGGGATAGTAGCATTTTTTTAAAGTGGGGTTGTATGATCTACAAATAGCCCCTAAGTACTTTAATTGCAGTAGAAGACTCTCTGCACTCCTCCCGTTAGCAACGCCAGCCCATAGCCCTGCCCAGAGATTTACAACATACAGTGTTGTGAACAGACCCAAAGAAACGGCCTATTTTCACGGCCTAAAAGAGGTTTTACCTGAAAAAAAAATACACAGTTCCATTGTTCGCTATAATATAATTTTTTCCAGCCCTTCAAAGTGCAGGAAAAACACAGTTTTTACCCTGGGCGGAGGGATACGCGAGTTGGTTAGGTCCAAATAAAAACTGTGTTTTTTTTGGTGGTTTTTCTACGGAGTGATGGACGTAAACCGATTTTTCTTTAAGTTAACTTTTGTCTTTTAACAACGGATACGTCTCATTATTCATTCTTGTAAGAAAAAAAAAACGACTGACCGTTCAAGCCTCCCGTGTGATTTTGACATCACGAAGAAAAGCCACAATTGGCGTTATTACATTTAAAATGGTCAAAATGATCACGTTATTGGCCGTTACCTCCTGTTACGTTTTCGGTTGCTACGCGACGTAAACTATATCACTCTGATGATCAATAAAGTTGTTGTCGGTTTGTCTGAGTTGTGTGTGTTTGTGTGTGACGGTCCGAACCTTGTGGCCGTTGAGGACGACGGTCTTGGCCCCGGCGGCGTTGCCGTTGGCGGCGGCGGCGTAGGTGTAGGTGAGCTGGGGGATGAGGATGGCTCTCTTGGCGCCGAGGCAGCCCTGCCCGGCGATGGCCACCAGCGTGGGCAGCTGCGTCGCCGTGACGATGTTGACGGGCTGGCCGCCGGTCTGCGGCGCCGTGGCGACGTAGATGGTCTGACCCTCCTTCCTCAGGCAGGTCAGGTTCAGCGGCTGCTCCTGCTGCTTGGCCGGGCCCGCCGCCGCCGCCGCCGCCATTTTGGTTTTTTTCAACGCTTCTGCGATGTGTTTGGGGAGGGAGAGGTCCAGCGGCTCGGCCTGGGAGTCGGCCGCCTCGGGGTCGTCCGGCTCGCTCTTAACGATCACCAGGTCGCCGGTGTTGACGCCGAGCGCCGAGCAGTCTGGCGGCGAGGAGCTTCCGGATTCTGAGGACGCCCCGTCATCGCCGTCGTCCTCGTCCTCTCCGTTCTGATTCGAGTTCGTTTTCCTTTCAGTCTTTTTGGAAAACGCCGCCGCCGCCGTCCACTCCCGGCGCTTCCTGCTCCGGTTTTTCCCGGAGTTCATCTTGGCGAACCACTTCCCGATGACCTCGGTGGGGATGCTGACCGACTCGGAGATCTTGGCCAGCTCCTCCTGGCCGGGGTTGGCGTTGGAGGCGAAGTAGGTCTTGAGGAGCGCCACCAGGTCGTCGACGGGCGGCTCCTCCAGCGTGACGCCCGCCTCGCTCAGCAGCGCGGCGAACGACGGGTCCAGGGCGGCCGAGTCCACCGCCTCGCCGTTGGCGGCCTTGCGGTGCTGCAGGAGGTGCAGCGCCTCCAGGTTGTCGGGGCAGTCGTCGCAGAGTAAACACGTGCTGGCGGCGTTGGCTTTGGGCATCTGAGCCGCGTCCGGCGTCCTGACCTGCTCCTTTTCTGTCCGTGTCGACGCCGCCGCCTTCGCCGCCGCCGCCTCCACCGTCTCCGTCTCCACATCGGTGACGGGCAGCGACTCCGGCTCGGCCTTCACCAGGCTGAGGTCGGCCGCCTGCGGGGTGGCGGGTTTGTCCGTCTTACTGGCGGTCGGCGCTGCTGCTGCTGCTGTGGTCACAGTGGGCGGCGCCAGAGGAGGGTTGCTCTTGACGACGAGCGACGTGGGCTGTGTGGTGGCGGTGGCGGTGGTGGTGGTGGTGGTGGCGGCGGCGGGGCTGATGCTGTAGTTGATGATGATCTTGGTGGTGCCGTCGTGGTCGACGAACGCCGGCAGGCTGATGATCTGCTGCTGCGGCTGCTGCACCACGATGCCCTGCTTCCCCGTCGTCACCACGCGGTTGGCCGAGCCCAGAACCTGCCGCAGCACGTTCCCGTCCATCGCCACCTTGGATACGGAAAGGCAGATGTGCACATGTAAGATATGGCAGTATGGTATATGAAGATATGATATACAAGTGGAGTATAAATAGAACGTATGGTAGTATGAGCGTGTAGGAATGTGGGTATAAATGGGTATGAAGGTATGTACATATAAATATGTATGGGTGTGTGTGTTTATATATACAGCTCTGGAAAAAATAAAGAGACCACTCCAAAATGTTGTTATATATATCAGCAATAAATCAGCTTCTCTACATGTGGCAGCCATCGATTCCAGTGTCTATTGAACTACAACACAAGCACCTCACTCTATTAATGAGGAAGAAAGATTATAAATAGATTTAAAAAAAAACAAACACTGCTGCGATTAAAAACTGGGATTATTCCACCAATGTTGATTTCTAAACTCTTCCTAAGTTTAAAAAGTAGTGTTGTGTGGTTTTAAAATGAATATGAACTTGTTTTCTTTGCATTGTACAAGGTCTGAAAACACCCCCCCAAAAATTTTTTGTTATTTTGACCTGTTGTCATTTTCTGCAAATAATGCTCTAAATGACAATATTTTTATTTCCAATTTGGGAGAAATTTTGTCAGTAGGTTATAGAATGAAACAAAACTGTTCATTTTACTCAAACACAAACCTATGAACAGTAAAACCAGAGGAACTGATCATTTTGAAGTGGTCTCTTCATTTTTTCCAGAGCTATATATATAAGTATTGTGTATAGGAATGATGAGATAGTATAGGATATGAAAATATGGATCTATAATATAATATAAAGAGTATATATGGCTGTAGTAAAGGTGCTGATATGTAATCGAAAAAAAAAAACCTCACCATGGTAATTGGTTTGTTTTTTGTTGTTTTGTTTTGTTTTGTTTTTGTTTTAATTTTTTGTTTATGAACTGATGTTTTTATTTTTTGCTTTTATTGTATTCTGAATATATGTAATTGCTGTAGTTTTGCTGCAGCTAATGTGGATCTTAATAATAAAGAACAAACCTTCAGCACGTTCTGCAGGTCGTTGAGGTTGATGCTGATGGGCGACATCAGCCCCACCGTGGGCACTACCATGGCGACGCCCTGAGGCAGCGTGGCGGCCGTAGCCGTGGCGGCGGCCGGCTGCGCGGCGACGCCCCCGTTCACCACGCCGTTGGTCCCGGCCGAAGTGGCGGGCGCGGCCGCCGCCATGGCGGGCTTACACTCGTATTCCACAGGTTCGGATTTGATCTGTGTGACGGGGAGCTGCTCCTGCAGAGGTTTACTGTCCGTCTTGTCCTTCAGGATCATCCGGGCCGGAGCGATGGCCACGGGCCCGGTCTGAGCGCTGGGAGGCGGCGGCTTGATCGACGTCCGAGCGACGCCGTTGGGGGGCGCGGCACCCACGCACTTCTTACTGCTGATGTGGGAGCTGTAGGAGCCTGAGTGGGAGAATCGCTTCTTACAGTTGGAGCACTCGTACGGTTTCTCTCCTGAAAGACAAACGACAAACGTGTTAAAGGAGCCGGTCGACTGTTTATGTTGTTTTAAAAATGTAAAATAAAGGAAGTTATTTAAACAGCGGCATCGTGCAGAGGTTTGAGCACCACTGGTCAAAATGTCTGTTTCTGTGAACAGTTCAGCAGGTGGAAGATGAAATGATTAATGCTAAATTTAACTGTTGTTTTAATCTGAAATTTGCAGCTGTGTTTATTTATTCATGGTACCTATTGAATGTATTATCCACTGTATTTGTATCATTGCATTTATTGTGTTCAGTATATTTTATTCTATTCTAAAGCCTGAGCAGGGACAAAGACTGCTAATTAGCTGAAGCTAGACGTCTTATATGCATCACGTTTTCCCATTTTTTGTGGGAATGTTGTATGTATCGTCCCTGTTTAATAAACATTAAAATAAAAAAATAAAATAAATGATCTCCAAAAGGCATAAAGTTAAACATGAAACACTCTTTTGCAACATTTTAAGCAATATCAGTGTATTCTTTTTTGTTTTCTACCATTTTAGAGTGAAAAAGGGAAACAAAGCAGCAGCCTGCAAAAGAAATGGAAACCCAGGAGACTGGAGCTCTCAGATAAGATATTTACTATTTACACACTGGGATAGTTTCCAAAGGGGGGGCTACTAGCTACTAACTATGCAGGGCGGCATTTTCCTTTTTTGTCATTTTGAAAATGTAAAAAAATGAAAATAAAAACAAAAAATATATTGTTTAAAATGTAAAGGGAATGTGTCATCTGTAACTTTATGCCTTTTGGAGATCATTTCATCTTCCACTTGCTGAACTGTTCACATCTACTGTACAGAAACTTTGACCAGAGGTGCACAAACTTTTGCATGACACTGCATATACATATATATATATATATATATATATATATATATATACTGTATATATGTATATTTAGAGATAATCTGTATACTATATTGAAGATCTTAAATATCTGGAGCTGAGTGGAGCTCTGATACCAACTGAGTCTTAAACGATTGTCACCAAAAAAAGACGTGAGCAGCCTGGAGATTTGAACAGCAGCTTAGATTGTGCCAAGCTGGGGACTCTGTGTGTGTGTGTGTGTGTGTGTGTGTGTGTGTGTGTGTGTGTGTGTGTGAGTGGCAGTTGCCGTGCCAACAGCTCACCGCTGTGAATGCGCAGGTGCTCTTTCAGGTGGTGCTTGTACTTGAAGGCCTTGGAGCACTCGGTGCACTTGAACTTGCGTGTTCCACCTGTTCCTCCTGATCCTCCTGTCGACTGCGAGACGTGAAGCTGAGGAAAAAAAAAAAAAAGAAGAGAAAAGTGATGAGTAACTACGGCAAGAGAGAGGGTCACATGACTCACTGATCACCTGATACGACGTGGGAAGCTTCTAGTTATCTGCTGTTAGTAAAAACTGTTCTCTGAACCTTAAAAAACAACAAAACAAAAAAAACACTGAATATTTACATTTCCTTCAGTTGTGCCTTCGGCCAAAGGTTTAAACTGATCATTGATTATCTATACAGAGACAAAGTGTTTTACTTTTCCCCACAGGGTAAAGCTAAATGTTGGATTTGAAGGATAAAATAAATCAGTTCTTGGTCCTTTTTTATTTCTTAACCCAGTTGCAAGTTTGTTTGCACAATGCACTTGTTCAAAAATGACCATTTTCTATATTCTCAGGGTCAGTAATTTTTCTTGTATTATTATTATTATGGTCACACTTATACCGGTATTGCCATTCATTTGCTCCATTAAGGTGCTGTAAGCTCCTATTGGAAACTTAGAATATTACATGAAATCAAAAATGGACCAATGACATAATCTGGTAGAAAACATTAAAAACTGCAATTTTTTAAACTGCAAGTGTTGTGTTTAGAATGAAAGATGTCTTCCCTAAATTGTGTGCCCACGGTGGAGCCAAACTGTACAGCCTATATTATTGATATATTTAAAGAGCTGAAGTTGAAAAAAATAAAATAAAATCCCTTTCATTCCATATGCACAGACAAAAAACAAAAAAGAATAAGCGGACTTTCAAAGCCTTTGAGCTAATGGTTAACGTTTTTTTTTTTTTTTTTAAGTTCAAATTAGCTGGAGCTGTGGAAGGAAATTCATTTCTCTGGAACACCTAATGTCAGATAAATGAAATAATGTGCATAATGCGCGTGCAGAATACGTTATAAATCTGGTATAACAGAGTAATAAAAGCCCCGTTTCCACTGAGGAAGCTCCAGGTGGAGAGAAAGAGGAGGGAGAGGGGGAGGGGGAGGACCTTTAGCCTGCAGGACCGTCCTCTCCTCTCCGTCGGCTGCAGCTGCAGACTCGGACCCTCTGGAGGTGACGTAATCACGTGCAGCTGCTTCGATCCTCACGTAATCGATATCGCGTAACGTAATAATCGCGTCGTCGTCCTGTGCACGGATCATTACATCATCGTGTCTCCTTTTACTGCTCCCGTTGTTGTTGTTGTTGTTGTTGCGGCCGTGCTGCACGCGGCGCTCCCCTCTCGCTCCTCTTCTCTTCTGCAACACGCTGCTTGTTTTTGCGCTTTCTGTTGACGTCACATCCCGCGCTGAGGCGACACCCAATCAGCACCGAGTACACCTTAACCCCCCCCCACTCCCCCCTCCCATTACCCCCGGTGAAAACACAGGTAAGAACGACCCCACGCCCCACCCCCACCGTAAAATGACCCGAGGCTCGCGCAGCGGAAATGGCCCCTTTCCCTCGAGGACAAAGCCCTCGCGCCCCGCCCCTCGCGCCCAGGTGAGTGGTGAGTGTAGTTGCATATTGGAGAATTTCTTGTGTGAAATGATCCAGGCTGGGTTTTGATTCTGTCCATTTTTTTTTGTGGATATGAAATTTGGCCATAAGTAGTGTCCAACTTGTTGTTTTCAAAAAAAAAATCTTGTAGAGTGATCACTTGTCCGGTTGTTCTTCTTGTGAAGTGTTGAATGTCAATCCAGAATGTTTTAGAGTACATGCATTTATAGAAAAGGTGCTGTATTGTTTAGATTTCAAGACATTAAAAATAAAAAAGCTATGAAAATGAACTGTATTTTTGAAAGATTCAACATAGCCCCTCTTTAAGAACTTTTTACTAGGTAAATGGATTCCTCCAAATCTGGCAATGTTTATTTTTATTTTTTCTTATTTGTAATGTCATTATTTGTACTGTCATTGTCATTTTTGTTTCCTTTTCTCATTATCCCCCTGTCTGCTTTGTCCACCTCTATCTCTCTGTATAATGCATAATGTCAACATATGCTATGTTATGTGCTTAGATAATTCTGTTATGCTTATAATAAAGCACAAAAAAAAAAAAAAAGGTGAGTGGTGAGTGGAGGTGTCACCTGCTCTCTGCTGCCCCTGTGGTGGCTCATGTGCCTCTCCAGCTGGGAGCGGTAGGTGAAGGTGTAGCTGCAGTGGGAGCAGCTGTAGTTGTCCTCGCTGGTCTCGTGCCGGTACTTGATGTGCTCCTTCAGCGAGGCGTTGCGTTTGTAGCCCCGCGAGCAGTACGGGCACGTGTGCAACTGGGAGAAGGAGTCAGGTGTGCCTGCAACAGCATAACACATAAAACATAACACTCTTTACTTGATCCCACACATGGGCAGTTTGGTTTGTTGTAGCAGCATGTGCAGGGGCGTGACAAGACCCTGTACATTCGATGTACACAGCCAGTGACAACAGCCATCCGTGAGGGGCTCTAGGCAATTGCCCTGGGCTGCCTGCCCTGTTGCAACGCCTCTGAGCATGTGTAACATACAAGGTAAAAATCAGAAAAATATGCAAATATCGAAAGATGTAAAACGAACATAGTTATGTACAAAAATGTTTCAAGAATAAACAGTTATTTACATGAACAGAGTAAAAACTATATACACAGTGTTGGTCGTTGTAAGGTATAAGAAAGTATTGCACAGATGGGGGGTGTACAGCAGTAAGGTGTGCAGTTTGTACACAAATATGGAAATGTTGGACATAAATAATAAACAAATAACAACTGTAAACGGTGTGAATGCAGCCTAAATAGTGGAATGAAAAAACTAGAGATGTGTGAATGTAAAAAAAAAAAAATGGCTTCATGAAAGTGCAGGATGATCAGAGTCCAGAGTGTATTTTTATTAAAAACACATTCCTCCTCTTCTTGGCATTTTAGTTAGGTTTGATTTATTTTCATTTCTGTTTTATTGTTTTATTGCATGTTTTTACTGTTTATTACATGCATCTGTTTAGTTGTATTGTATGTTTTGTGTTTTTATGTACAGCACTTTGGTCAACTCAGGTTCAAGTGCTTTATAAATAAATGTTGTTGTTGTTATTACAGAGTCAGACTGGTGTTGTATAGTCTGACGGCAGCTGACTATGTAGGTTTCTTTGTTTTTTTTTCCAAAATAAAAGCTCATGAGGTGAAGCTTCGGATGCTGTGTGCTGGTGGTCGTCAGGGTTACCGTTCTCATCAGCACCGCCCGTCTCCGCCGGACTCTGCTCGTCCTCGGGGGCTTCGGGGTAGATGATGGCTGTGTCTCCCTGCTGGAGGATGTCCTTCACCGCCTCATCCTCTTCCTCCGACACACACTCCTCCTTCACTAAAAACACACACACACACATGAACAAAGTTTAGCATCATTTCAGCTCCTCTCTTCTCTGCACATTTAAAAAAAAAAAGTCTCCATCTTGAACACATGTAGGACTGATTCTGTGTTTTCAGTCTCTCTGAGCAGTGACCGAGTTTCTGAGTGTCTGTTCTGCAGATTCACCACTAGAGGGCAGCACAGGGTTTGTTATGATACACCTTTATGATGAGTGTGTGTGTGTGTGCTCCTCATGGACCTCCATCCATCTTCAAAACAACAAAAAATGGAAGTAGGTTTCTAAAGTTAAACAAACGGCTCCGACAGATTCACTAAAAAGATTTTGTGGCTTCACCTGCTTCTCTCGAGAGGAAGCAGTCGGTTGGCTGCGTTCACAAAGCAGGTCTTAATGCTCAATTCAGATTTTTTGCAAGATCCATTTAAAAAGAAAAAAATCTAAAATGTGGCCTATATCAGATCCCAGTGTGAACAGTTTGACCCGCATGCTCAAAAGAACAATAACAACGACGGCAGGCGCAGCAGCTATTGCACAGGAAACATAGAGGGAATGAGTATTTTCACTTTTATTTAGAATTGTCTGTGAAATAGAAGCTGGAAAATGTCTGAGCAGCTGCTGAGGAGGAAAAGAGTGAAGAAAAAGAGCCAAACTCTGTGTTTTAGTTTCAGTTAGGCTCATAATAAATGGGAGACAACATGCTCGAAAAGGGTGCTGAATTCCTAATAAGGTATAAAGTTCAAAAAGTGTAAGAAACAGCACTCCGAGTTTAACGATTTGTGTGTGGCAAATAAATCTATAAACTTGGAGTGCTGTTTCTTTAAATGTTTTTGAAGTTTCAGTTAGGCTGCCATTACTTCAGTTTGTACCTATACAGGAATAAACCTCCTAAAGTGTCTCAACCCGCTGGGCAGCGTTGGGTTTATTAATAAGAAACAACATTAACAAGGTTATTACAACCTTTTTTGTTTATAATCTCCTCTCCTCCAGCTGTTCTGTTGTCGGTAAACACACGTCACTGCACGTCAGATTATTAACACAACTTAGAGTAAACATTGTAACGTGACGTAAAAGTCGCATCAAATCCGCCTCGGCTGTTCACACCGGGGTCGCTGAATCTGAATCTGGTTCAGGACCACTATGGAAGTGGTCTGAATCTGATTTGCAGTCTGAACGTAGCCACAAAAAAAAAGAAAAAAAAGAGAGAGACAGAAATACTGTATCTGATGAGAGAGTTGAAAGGCACGTCAACTAAAGACACTTCAGGGTTTCGTGTGTGTGTCTGTATGAAACCTGTATGAAAGTCTTCACATTTTCAAAATGACACAAGAAAATATTCCACTTGAGTAAAGAGCTTTCAAGTGCAGAGTTTTTACTCAGCCAGTTCAAAGCAAAATACCAAAACTGCTGTGTGGTGCGTGAAGCCAGAGAAACCTCCATCACTGCTTCTTCAACCAGGAAGCAGGAGGAAGAGGAGGAAGAGGAACTAGGAGGAGGAAGAGCAGGCAGCTGAGGGATAAAAACCAACCTGAACAAAGAACATTTCTCTAGACAAGTCTCATCCAGCAGCAGCTGAACGAACGGCCTCGATAAAGAAAAACAACCTGTTGATGTTTCGGTTCGTTTAGAACAGCTGGTTTTACTGTGAAAGAGACAGGAAGGGCTTTTGTGTTTGTTTGTTTTCTTTCCCCTGAAACTGAACTGGTTCAGCTTCACTGAGATCAACTAAAACCAGTGGGTTTGATTCGATTTGAACGTGGCAAGTGAAAGTGATGACGCGTCGCTACGACACTGACACAGCTGCTGCTCCATCCAACACGACCTCTCATCAGATATAAACACACTGACTCCTCCTCCGCTCACACTCACCTGCACACACACCGCACAAGTCAAACTGTCACAATCAGGACACTTTAGTTAACGGTTAATAGCCATACAAATAACTGTGATTAACGATTTAACTGTCTTTTTCTTGATCATTTCATTCCTCTATTATAGTATAAGCCTGAACAGATTTAAATGATACACAAAAAGAAGAAGGAGAAGGAGAAGAGCCATTTGTCGGCTTTAAACATAAAAACTGCATTTCTTGTTTCATTAAACCACAGCAGAAGATGAAGATGGGGGCGCAAGGTGATGATGTCATTAAAAGAGGACCAGCCAAACCTCAAACAGTGGGAAACGACGAGGAAACATTGATGGAAATATGAGATTTCTGTTAGTTTCATCCAGCTGTTTTTATACAGAACGATTTGAACTTTATTATGCAAAAAAAACCAACCAAAAAAAAACTGCGGTCAGCTCCAATAGTTGCCATCGGGCGATGATGTAATAATTGTGACAGGAGGGGGTTATAAAATACAGTACTCTGATGATGTAAATAAAAATGAGCACATAAATAATGTCACAAAACAACTAAAAAGGGGGAAAACGGTCAAAGCTGCTGATCAACATAAAAATAAAAGATCTCAGCCCTGGTTTAGAAACATGAACTGCAGGTCTGTGTTGTGTAACTAAACTCTCTCTCTCTCTGCTTCCTTCTATCTTATGTCTGATCATGATGAGTCCAGGGTTACACAACACAACACAACACAACACAACAGGACTCCTCTAGTTTACAGAGACAGAAGGCCGAGGTGTCACTGGGGCTCAAACTCTTTAAAAAAAAAATCATTGGATCCTCCATTTCCCATAATGCAACAGGCCTCATGTGAAGAATGTGAAGCCTTGTGACCAATCTGAGATCCGAGTCGAAGAGCTGAGGCCACACAGCTGTGAGCTAACAGGGTTTATAAGGCTTCTCTCTCTGTTTCTGTCTCTTTCTGTCTCTTTCTGTCTCTCTTTCTGTTTCTCTCTGTCTGTCTCTCTTTCTGTTTCTCTCTCTTTCTATCTCTCTCTGTCAATTCAATTCAAATGGCTTTATTGGCATGACATACATTGTACATATTGCCAAAGCAAGCGTTTGGAATTAAAGATAATAATCATAACAATTAAAGCAGATATCAGCTTCACGGCCGTTTCGGCTAATGCTGCGTTCAAGGCAGGCTTTTGAAACCGTAAGTTACAGCTTCAAGTCACAACTACGACTTGGTAGCGTTCCAGGTAACCCGTAGCTCGTGTTTTTACCATCCTGTTGTCTGTGAAAGTTCCCTATAACGGCCACTCGTAACTTCCGACCCGTGAACTCGTACCAGATCGAACTGGTATGACTTCACAGGAAGGAAAAACACAAAGTACGAGTTTCTTTGAACGCACCATGAGTTAGCAGCCCCCGCCCTTGTCAGGCATCAATTGGTCCTCGTGCTACGTCACCACATTCACGCGCATCCCTTGGCTGCACACACAGCCCTTCATGCCGTTCTCTCTCCTCATTGGATAACACTTGTATCCCACAAGGAAAATTTTCTCCTCGGGTTACAGCAGAGCAGAGTGACGGAGAGACTCGTGATTAGGCTGAAATACTTCATGTAAGTGATTGCTGACGGAAAATAGGACTATTTAGGACTTATATTAACAAAAACATTCCACTGATATCTGCTTTAAGGAAAACAACATCTACAGTAGGCTATAGTGTTGTGATTACTGTAGAAATAAATGTATAGACACTGTAGAAATACAAATACAAATACAAATACACTCTCTCTCTCTCTCCACATCAGTTGTTGTGTCACACATTAAGGTCGGTGTGGAAACTGGGGCAGAGAAGTTACTTCACTTTCAGTGTAAAAAACAAAACAAAACAAAACAACAACACTGATCAGCACACGCAGTGAGGTAAAACTGACTGTGACCAGCGTTTCCATGGAGATCAGGCATTTTAAACACTGGCAGGCAGGGGTCGGTGCCAACAAAGGCCACGCCTCTTCCTGCTGAGCCTTGTCAGGGACAGGTGCAGCTGTGACTCTGTGTGTGTGTGTGTGTGTGTGTGTGTGTGTGTGTGTTAGTGTGCAGAACCTGTAATCACAGGACCGGTCATAAAAATAAGGGAGGAGACTGAAGTGTGTGTGTGTGTGTGTGTGTGTGTGTGTGTGTGTGTGTGTGCAGGCCGAGCCCCATTAAGCCTCATTTTAAACGCACACATCTTGAGCTTCCCATGATCTCATCCAAATATCTCTCCTCTTCCCCCCTCAGAGACACACTCGTCCAGCTCTCATACTTTCTCCTTCCTCCACCTCTTTTACTCATCCCTCTCTCTTTTTTATCTCCTCCTCCTCCTCTCTCATTTCTCTTCTTCACCTCCACCTTTTTTTTCCTTCCTTTTTGTCTCACTCCCTGTCCGTCCTCTTTCTCCTCGTGTTTTTGACACTTGAAAACTGAGCTGAGCCTGAGGAGAGAAAAAGAAGAAGAAGAAAGACTGTGGTTCGATCTGAAACCACCGGTCTCGTGCTTTCTGTCTTTCTTTCTTTTTGAAGGGAGGATGAAACCTGAGCTTCAGTTAAAGGGATAGTTTTAGAGGTAAATTCAGAGACTTCTTGATGAAAAACTGTCCCTGAAGGCAACACGCATCAGTGGTTTTGCATGAATTTCCCTCTAAAACAACTCTGTCTGGTAACGTTGTGTTATTATCTCATAGCGTGGTGAATGTGTAGGTCACAACTTGTCCACCAGAGCGTTGTGGAGTTGTTGGATTGTGTATTTGATGAGTTTGATGAGGGAAACCAAGAAATCCCATGAGCCTCCGTAGCGTAGCTCTGAGCAGCTCACGGCTCTGCTCCGCCGTTCTAAAAATAGCTTGCACCGACAATTAAAGGTAACGAACCTACTGCTGTGACTATAGGGATTATGGCAATGGGCCAATTTGCCAAAAAATGTTGACCTATCCCTTTAAATGTTGGCGTCAGGCCGGTCGACTTCACAACAGAAAGTGAACACTCCGGAGAAGCAGACAATCATGACCCGTCACCTCCCGTCGACCCTGAAGCATCTTCTTTAACACGATGTGGCTCTGTGCTTTATTTCTCCTTTAGTCTCACTGTTTCATATATACACATCTGTGCTCTCTCTTTCGTTCTCTCTCTTTGTTTGGGGCTGGGTGGAGTGCCTCTACAAAAATGCCTGTAAAAATCCAGAAATGAAAACAACTAAAAAAAAATGCAACTCGTATGAAAACAAGGAGGAGGTGATGGAGGAACCTGCACAAACTACAACAACTGACTAATGAACCACAGAAAGAAGAAGGCAAGGCAATTTTATTTGTATAGCCAATTTTTACAAAGAGTTTGTCTCAAAGGGCTTTACATCCCATCATAACAACATCCTCTGTCCTTAGACCCTCACATCCACTGAGGAAAAACTCCATAGAAAACCCTTTTAACAGGGAAAACCAGGAGAAACCTCAGGGTGAGCAACAGAGGAGGGATCCCTCACCCAGGACGGACAGATGTGCAATAGATGTTGTTACAGACAAGAAAACAGTTTATAACACAGAATGTGGGAAACATGGAAATGTTAAGAGCTGATGGAGGCAGAAGAAGAAGAAGATGAAGAAGATGGAGATGGAGCTGAAACACTGATACAGACACACAACAGTGTTTTACTCCTCTCTTCTTCCCTCAATCTCTGACTCTCTGTCTTTTACTCTCCTCCTCCCTCCATCAGTCTCTCACATGTTTCCTCTCCTCTTCCTCCGTCTGCACCTTCACCTCATGCCTCCCTTTGTTTCTGCCTCCTCCTCCCCCTCCTACTTTGACTTTATTTCCCTCCATCCCTCCTCCTCCTCCTCCTCTGATACACCTCTCTGCATATTTTCCCACCAAACTCTACAATTACACTTAATGCCTCACAAAAAAAAAAAAGCAGCGCAGTAATGACGACCAGGACTCAGCAACACACACACACACACATGTGGGATATCAGACTGGAATGAAAACAGGAAATCATGTGGTACACACACACACACACACACACACACACAGAGAGCACATAACTGCGTAGACAAACACACTTGGCGGAGTTACTCGTGAACACACACACACACACACACACACACACACACACACACACACACACACACACACACACACACACACACACACACACACACACACACACACACACACACACACACACACACACACACACACACACACACACTGCACTGCTCTACCTTGCCAGAACCTGTCACTGTGAGTCCGTGGTGAATGTATAAGGCAGGATGGATTGGAGCTGCAGTGCGGCCCAGACTGCAGGGGGAGTAGCAGACTCTAATCTCTCACCAGAGGAGCAGCTCAACACCAGCTGCTCCCCCTCTCCTTCCCTCCCTCCCTCTCCCTCTCTCCCTCCCTCCCTCTCTCTCGCCTCAGACGAGGAGAGGAGGAACGAAAGAAAGAAAGAACGGAGCGAAAAGTTTAAGACAATCCAAAAATATCACGTCGACTCTTTGAAGCGTTCCCACAGTGGCTCCACGCGGCGGCTGCAACATTTCAGGACTTTTCCAGGACAACCCCCCCCCCCACCCACCCACCCCCACCCTACCTCCACCTCTAACCCCCCCCCCCCACTCCCTCCATCTCGGTCAGAGTTCGCAGACAGAAACACTTCTCCTTCCTGGTTGGTTAATGTTTCCCTAGAGCAGTGAAGGGAGCTGGTTTCTGCTGCAGGTGCAGGTGGAAAACAGGTGAGGTCACATGACCCAAGTCAAATATACTGTAGACCAGGGGTTCTCAACTAGTCTCACTCTGGGACCCACATTCTCTCATGGTCATTAAGTCCCGACCCACTTTTATAGAATTCAAACCAAGATTTTTTTTTTTTAAGCCTTTAAAAACTAATTTTGCTCTTTATTGAGCAAAGTGCATTTCAGAGCACATGAATGAAACTGAGGAGGACCATGACAACTGCATGTACGGAAGTGAATAAAAAAATATCCAACTGCACAAAATGGAGACCAACAAATCAATATATGTGACTTCTAATGCATCTCTGCATTCAGAGCATGTTCACAAAAGTGAATAAATATCAAATTGCACAAAATAAAGACCCACAAAACAAGGTATTTTCACTGCATCAGGCCACATTAATAAGAAACTGATATCTTTGCATTCAGAGCAAACAATAAGAAAGTGAGGAGGAGCATTACAACTGCATGTGTTCACGTGTCTCGTGTGTCTTTCAAAATAAGTTATTTTTTAAAATAAAAGACAAGTCCAACATCAGATGTGCATTAAATATTATTTACTTTTTTGACCAGCTGTCCGCGACCCATCCAGAACGGGTCCGCGACCCACTTTTGGGTCCCGACCCACCAGTTGAGAACCACTGCTGTATACTACCTGAGCTCACACTCACACTGTCACATACTCACACTCAGACTTTCTCCACTCAGGACCAGTGTGTAAACTGTTCTCAGTAGCAGCTCCAACACAGTGTAGAGCAAACAGGAGTTTAGTTTCTGATCCTCTATTAGTGCTGTGAACAGTGTCAAAGGTCAAACAAGCAGCATGCAGATGATAAACTAATGTTTGTTTGTTTATGTGTGTGTCTGCTCAACACGCTGCATATTTTACTACAACCTCGTCATAACTAAGCAACACCGATTCACAGTAAAACACAACAGAGCATCAACAAAAGAGCTGTTATCAAGTGGTTTATAACTCCTGGTCTAGAGATCTGTGAGGCCAGGTTATTTTAAATATGGTGCAACTTCAGAAAACATCTGACACATATTCACTACAACAATTACAAACTTTGTCATTTTCTGTCATAACCCGTCATACTCATTTGCAAAGTAACGCTGTGGTTACAGCTCATACCATGTGTATCAGTAGATACACAGAGTCATTCATAACTTTTGGTCCCTGTATTTGTGTCAGTCAGAGTTCTCCTCGGTCCTCTCCTATGCACCTGTCTGCCTCTGTAGGTGTGTTTAAAGGGATAGTTCAACATTTGGCAAATTGGCCCATTGCCATAATCCCTATAGTTTTAGGAGTAGACTTTTAATTGTCAGTGCAAGCTATTTTTAGAACGGCGGAGCAGAGCCGCAAGGTAAGTTCATGCAAAACCGCTGATGCGTGTTGCCTTCAGGGACAGTTTTTCATCAAGCAGTCTCTGCATTTCCCTCTAAAACAACTCTGTCTGGTAACGTTGTGTTATTATCTCATAGCGTGGTGAATGTGCAGCTCACAACTTGTCCACCAGAGCGTTGTGGAGTTGTTGGATTGTGTATTTGATGAGTTTGATGAGGGAAACCAAGAAATCCCATTAGCCTCCGTAGCGTAGCTCTGAGCAGCTCGCGGCTCTGCTCCGCCGTTCTAAAAATAGCTTGCACCGACAATTAAAGGTAACGAACCTAATGCTAAGACTATAGGGATTGTGACAATGGGCCAATTTGCCAAATGTTGAACTATCCCTTTAAGTTTTTAGTGTTTGATGCAAGTTAGTTAAGAAAGAAAAACTAAAATATCATTTAAACATTAGTATTCAGACTCTCTGCTGTGACGCTCATGTAGATCATAAAGCTGCAACATAATAAATGATGATAAATTGAAGGCAGAGGGTCTGAATACTTTCCGTATGCACTGTATGTTTAACAGCTCAAACATACAGTATCTTCTATATTAACCCTCTAACAGCCACACTGGTGGACACACAGCCACAGCGCCACAGGATGAGGCCTTCAAAAGTTACAGAAGTTAGTTTCTCCACCAAAAAAAGTCAAATAAAGCGAAGCTAATGTTGAGGTTTACCGAACAACAACAACAACAACACCACCGCGCTCAGCAGAGCTTTAGTGGATAATTAGCAGCTAATAATATCCAGCTATCATTTCAGACACGGAGCGGAGGCTTTCACATGGAATCTGACGACGGATACTTAGCGGGAGGAAGAACGGAACGGGGGGAGAGGAGAGGAGAGGAAACACATGCACAAGGAGGAGGCGAGGAGAAGAAAGTGAGAGAGAAGAATGGATGGAGAGATGAAAAGGGATCAGTGGAGGAAAGCAGCAGAGAAAAGAGCGGAGAGAGTGCAGAGAGAGAAAGAGAGAGGGAGGGAGGAAAACAAAGTGGAGGAGAGCGAGCACTGCTCACACCATGTAAGGCTTTATTCAGCAACAATGAAACCAGCCTTGAGAGCAATATCTCCGAGTGTCACATTCTCGCCGTCTCCATGGTTTTAGTGTTTCCTGCCTGGCTGCGACTCGCTCCTGCCGTGTGTGAGATGAAGGCAGATGCTTGCGTGGGCTGAGCTGTTTGTGGGGAACGGAGGATTAAAAGGGCGTCGAGCGGCGGCGGCGGCGGTGTAAACACAGGCCAATCAGCCGCCGCTGCTCGGTGCTTATTAAATCTGGTGGTGGCACCTCTGCAGTTTTTTTTTTTTTTTTTTTGGGGGGGGGGGGGGGGGGGGGGTTTGTACGTTGAGGTGTGTCATGTCATTTTTTTTTCAAAGTGTCTTCGGATGTGTAAGTAGCTAATCCTGCAGACTTGCTCAACAGGGGGTGTGTGTGTATGTTTGTGTGTGTGTGTGTGTGTGTGTGTGTGTGGAGGGTTTAAACGTACGGAGGTTTTTTTTTACACAGAGCTTCTGCAAGAAACAATTTAACAAACACAAACATCTGTCTCTGTCTGCACAAGTTTCCTGCAACTTCTGTGACTGGAAATGGGAAGAAGTAGGGTTCCCACTTGTCCTGGAAAACCTGGAAAATGGTTGACCGATTTTCCAGTCATGGAAAACACATGGAAAATTTGAAAAAAAAAGTCAAATGTCCTGGAAAAGCTTCAGTTGTCCTGGAAAATGATTTACCACATCAGCTACCAGAGCTCTGTTTGCCGTTTTCAGACCTCACGAAGGATTTATTTTCGTAAAAAAAAAAAAAAAAAGTGCCTAGTGAGAAGAGAGAACTAGAGACTTGAGTTGATGAGTGTTTCCAGTGTTGGAGCCCATGTTTGTGTTGTTCTATGATAAATTCATAGGAATTTCTAAGCATGTTACTGTAAGAGATTATTGCATAATTTAGAGCCATAGACTGCACATCTTTAAAGGGATAGTTCACCCAAAATCCAAATTTCAGGATTAGGGTCAGAGGATGTAGAATAACATGTCTGTCAGACTGGAGCCGCTGGAAAAATCCTGGAAAATGATTTCAAGAAAAGAGTGGGAACCCTGAAGAAGAAGGAGAGGAGGAAGAAGAATAAGAAGAGGGATGAAGAAGGTGAAGAGGAACCAGCCTGCCCTGCGGTCCAGCTGTGCTTCATAAAGCTGAACCTGGAGCTTCCTTCAGGACCAGACCGGCCCGCTGCTCGTATACAAGCCGACCTGCGGCGCAAATAAAAGCCGCGTGCTGCTGCTGCTGCTGCTACGGACGCGTCGCCGTGGAGATGACTCAGCTCCATCACACTCACACACCGGGTCCCTGCAGTGCTAATGAGGGAACTCATTACGAGGTTATTTCACTAATATCTCTGTCAACACGCCGGGCAACTAGCGCAGCAGAGAGACGCAGGACGGAGCAGATCCACTGAAAACAACTGTGAGAAGGGAATCTTCAATTAAAGCAACATATGTCTCTTCCTCCTGCTCCTCTTCCTCCTGCTCCTCCGCTGCTTCTCTTCATCGCATGTGACAGTAAAATGAATAATTTTGGGGGGATTCTGCGCCGTTGCACAGATAAGAACAGACATCTTAAGATGCTATTTGGCTTCGGGATATTGTGAATTATGATAATTTCAGGAAGCAAACAATTTAAATTAGCTGCCTCAGCTTTTTTTTTTTTCTTTTTCTTCTTCTTTTTCTTAAACTATTGCCTTGTTTGACCTCCAAGTTTTCATTTTCAGAGTCATGATCCATAAATACAGATTATAGTTATTATGATTATTATTAGGGCAAATATTTTCCAGATTAATCCGTAATCTGAAACACACGGTGGAGCCAGCCTGTATTATCATCATATTATTCATCTGTTTGCATATTCACAGGGCTGGAAATGTGCATTTAAAACAAAAATATGAACAAAAATGGGTGAAAAACAATAATAATCTACAGGTATTAGCACAAGTACCAATCCAAACAGATGCCTGGTGTCCATAACGGAGCAGGAGGAAGTTGATGGCTGTGATTTCCTGTCTCCTCTCTCTGACCCACATAATAAACATGATGCTTATCACACATCCATAAAGATCCGTCCTGGGATAAATGACAGTAAATATAGAGCAGTGGTTTCCAACCTTTTTTGACTCGTGATCCTATTTTGACATCACAAATTTCAGTTGACCGCGTCAATCAAGATGTGCCAGCTCAGATATTTTTATTTATTTTGCTGCATTTTATTTGAACTCGATTTATATTAGAGAAAGTGAAAGTATAGATACAGTTGTTTAAAGGTATAGTACGTAGGAATTCCCCCCATCTAGCGGTGCGGTTGCATATCGGAACGTATTCTTGATGTTGCATTCACGTGAAATGGGGCAGACGTCAGACAGACAACAGACGCTGCATGTAACAGGATAAACAAGCGTCCATGTAAACAAGTGGTCCGCCAGCACGAGGCTAAACAATACAGGCGTGACAACATGTTGTCATGGTGATGTGGTATTGTTTTACCGTCTTTCTCTGGTGGAGTAAAATGACATCCAGTTGGTTTGCCGACGGCCGTCTGCCTGACTGCACCTGAATGCAACACCAGTGCCTCCGTCCTTCCTCACACTACACAGTGGTGACAGTTTTAACAGGCCGAGCCCACAGCTCCGCTCAGTTTCCGTGGTTACTTACGGTCACGATGCAACATGGCCGCCTCGGTTCGGTGCGTCGCCCACTTATGTATTTGTAACGACTTGTAACAACTCATTCTAAGGTACCAGAAAGCTTTCATTTGTATGATTCCACTTCAGTGAAATACATATTTATGAAAGACATGTTTGATTTTTGCTGATAAAAAGCCAAATAAGTTACATACTGGGGCTTTAATATTGTGTGTGGTGTTTTTAATCATAATTTTAAAAAGAATAATAATTAGTTAAAAAAATATTTTTATCAGGCATTTTTTTTTAAATCAATTACCGGTACTAGACATTTCAGGCGACCCCATTTGAATTTCAGGCGACCCAACATGGGGTCCCGACCCCAAGGTTGAAAAACACTGATGCAGAGACGCCGCACCGCTCTGTGTTTTAAAACTGATACGATGCATTTGAGTTTGTTGTTCCCTCATTAATATGTTAATTTATGCACAAATGTAAACACACATGTGGAGGTGAAGATGCTGAGAGCTCGGCCATGAGGTCACGTGATGAAGCTTATCACTGGGTTTCATCAGAGAGAAAGTGTGTGTGTGTGTGTGTGTGTGTGTGTGTGTGTGTGTGTGTGTGTGTGTGTGTGTATGTGTGTGTGTGTGTGTGTGTGTGTAGCCTTCAGGATGAGGAGGTGGTGGTGTATACAGGGAGAAGAGAGAGACCAGCAGAACATGTTGCTCTGCAGGCGAGGGAGCGTTGAGCTGAGGGGAGGGGGGAACTAATCTGATCAAAGGAGCAGAGAGCAGGTAGATACACACCCACAAACAACCTGACACACACACACACACACACACACACACACACACACACTGAATCACCAACAGTGATAGAATAAACCTCTATGAACATCTAAGGAAAGCCCCGGCTGCAATCTGTGTCAGTGTGAGTTTTTGGAGCATGTCAGATTGTGTGATGAATATCTGATGAGTCCTGAGGCGAAGATGTAAACAGGAAGAAAAAAAAAAAAAAAAAAAACATCGGCGTGTTTTTCTAATTGGTTTGTAAATATGAGGCGAGGCAGCAGGACGTCTTTGATGGTCAAATCGTCTGTGAAGCAGCAGTTAGCAAAGACTAATACGTCTATTACATCATCGATGATGTAATCAATCAGCTGGTTGACAAATCCTGACTTCTGCCTTTTTCTTTATTTCCTCTGAGCTTTAAAGTTCCCACTGAGGTTTTTTTTTTTCCTTCATGAGTCGTCACTTTCATCTGAGCCGTGACTCGGTGACATCGTTTGAACGTCTCTTGTGTTTGTGTTGAGCTGGAAGCTGAGGAGCTGAGCTGCCTCCTGTTCCAACACTCACACCCTAGGAGATTCACATTTATCAATTCTGGAAAAGTGAACATGTTCTCTATCAGATTTGGAATAAACTGACCCCAATCTGAGCAAACGTTATTAAATGACCCCAAGGTCTTCAATCTTTTTCCTCTTATTCAATGAAATAATAAAAACGCAGATGGTTTATATACACTGAAGTAGAAAATCTGCACAGTTATGGAAGCTGGTGAGAAAATAAAGACGTGTTTGTGGGTAAATGTGTTAAACCGAACTCCACAGAAGACAAACTGTGAAGATGAAGGGTCAATACGTTACGGCACACATGCATACACACACTGTGATTCTTACACACTTGTTTCTGCAGATCTGCATGTATAAAGACAATGGGAAACAGCCTAAAAGCATTTGAGCTTGAGCTCTGAAGAGCTGAAGTGGTTTTCCATCAGAGAATACACTCAACCTGGACACAGACACACAAAAACCATACGCGTCACACACTCTGACTGTCTGGGCGACATCTTGCCTTCATCTCATAAAAAAAAAAAAGAAAAAAAGATGTGTATGTTGTTGTGCTTGTGTCGGACAGTTGCACAATAACACAACCCAGAGAACAAGAGTCTGTTTCTGTCCTGATCTGGTTGCACTTGATAACACAGTGGAGCAGATAATTAGTCACAACACCACCTGTTCTAACGGATCTCCACACACACACACACACACACACACACACACACACACACACACACGGCTGACTCATTCTAATATTAATGCACCTTGTCAGTGAGCAGTGATGGGGATAACTGCGCTACTTTTTTCCGTGACGATGAATCAAAAAAGTTACTGTTTCCTCCTGTTACAGCGTCGTTACTGTTACTGACGACAAAATGCGCCGTTACTTGACTCAAGAAGTCCCGTCACAAAATAATAACACACCCGTTAAAGTGTACGTTACATAGCCTACACACTTGTTTCAGTCCATCAGCTAGACGCAGCGTGGCGGAGGGATACTGAGTGAGTCGGTTAGCTCCAGATAAACGGGAGGTTAGAGGGAGCAGGTTCAAGTCATTTGACATATTTGAGCAATAGTTACTTTTCCTGGTAATTAGTTACTTTTATAATGTAGTAATTCAGTTACTAACTTTTTGGGGAAAGTAACTAGTTACTATAACTAATTACTTTTTAAAAGTAACGTGCCCAACACTTGTTTCGGGCCTGTAATAATATATATTTTCTAGCGTAAGGTTTATTCAGAACTAGTGAACTTAACTGGGATGAACTTTTTTGGGGCTTGTGTGCTCAGCTACTACAAGTGTGAAAAATAAATTGTTTTTCTAGCAGCTAAACTCAATATTGTAAATAGAATAAAATACAATTACAAAGAAATGGCTTAAGCCAGACATCCCATCTATTGATGAATAGTATGATGTAATTTACGATGTATTTGCAATGTAAAGAATCACTTTTTTTTCTTTCTCTCTCAATCTCTTTATCTCTCTCTCTCTCTCTCTCTCTCTCTCTCTCTATCTATCTATCTATCTATCTATCTATCTATCTATCTATCTATCTATCTATCTATCTATCTATCTATCTATCTATCTATCTATCTATCTAACTTTTTTTATTGTATAATTATAACAGAAAACACCCCATGTTCATGTGTTATTGTTTACGTAAAATGCTTTGTAAAAGGAAAAATAAATAAAAGAATAAATCAGTAACGCGCCCAACACTGGAGGTGAGATATGTTGGACATAGAAGTTTTTGGCCTGAATGTCTCAAAACATGAGAAGAAATCTGTGCGGCCCTCTGTGGTGAAAGATGAACCCTCCCTGAGGTGTGTGTGCACTGGGAGGCTCGGAGCTGGGAGTGTGTGTGTGTGTGTGTGTGTGTGTGTGTGTGTGTGTGTGTGTGTGTGTGTGTGTGTGTGTGTGTGTGTGTGTGTGTGTGTGTGTGTGTTACTGTGTGGAGCTCAGGGTTCCTACACATTTGAAATTTCCAAATTCCATACTTTTTCCAGACCCTGATTTCCAGACTTCTCGGTAAAAAAATCAAATAATTTGTGATATTTAAGTAAATAGACGTGCTCTGTGGAGGCCCTATGTGCCACCAAGGCATGAAGTGGATAGAGAGAGAGAGAGAGTAAATAGACGTGCATAATATAAAAAAAAGCATGCAATTTATCATTTGTTTTCATTATTCTCAATGGGTATGCCATTATGCAACCAAATAATTACCAGGAGATTGTAGCGAAGTACAATAGCACATACAAAACAATTAACCCAAATAGGTAAGACCAAACCAAGATAAGATAAATAAAATAATTTCCATACAATAGTTTCTATTTCCCATACTTTTACAGACCTGGAAATGTATAAAATCAAATTCCATACTTTTCCATACTTTCCATACTTGCGTAGGAACCCTGGGAGCTGAGACGGAGCGAACACACTCAGCTCAGCCTCCCAGAAAGAAGAACAGATAAACAAGAGGACTTCGTCACACTGATCTCACCTCCGTTCCAGGAGCCGTTCAGGGGTAATACTGTCGTGGCGTCAGCGGCGTCGGCGGCGTCTGTGTCAGCGGCGTCGTGGTCGTCCTGCAGCTCCGTCCCGTCGGCCTCGGCGGTGGCGACGGCCTCTGCGGCGACGGCGGCGGCCTCGGGCTCATGCAGGCTGTCCTCCTCCACGATGTGTAGCTTGTCCTCATCGTCCGAGTCTGAGCTCAGAGCCTCCAGGCCGTTGTTGAAGTCTGTCACTGCAGAGAAGAGACGGAGACGATGAGAGACGATGAGAGACGATCTAATGGGAGGTGACACTTCATCGGCCACTCCTGGAGCTAACATAACATCAGCGTGATCAGTGTGTGTGTGTGTGTGTGTGTGTGTGTGTGAAAAGGTTTAACAAAGTCCAGTTCAGTCTAAATGAATCCTCTGGACAGTGAATCCTTAACCCTTAATAAATTAAGTGCTCTAAACCAGTGGTTCTCAAAGTGGGGTCCGGGGACCCCCAGGGGTCCTTGAAAGGGTTCAAGGGGGTCCCCAACTTTTTCTCAAAATTTTACCACATTTTTTTTACAAACATTTCTTGAAATATTTTCCAAAACTTCATGCCAATACCTGTAATTTGAACCTACAGTGACTAAAAAAAGTAACGATATTCAGTCCAAGAACAAATATTTGTGTATTTCCCGTGTTTGTTTCGAAATGTTGTCCAATGAGGGGGTCCGTGGTCTAATTTGTGTCAGTTTAGGGGTCCTTGATGTGAAAAAGTTTGAGAACCACTGCTCTAAATGACTCATTGATTCCTAAAGAAGTAAATGGTGCAAAAGTGCCGAGTGTGTGTGTCCCTCCTCTTCCCCTCCCCATAGAATACAACTAGAATACAGTTGTTTAAGATTGTGTGTGGTGTTTTTAATCATAATTTTTTAAAAGAATAATAAGTTAAAACATATTTTTATCAGTAATATATATATATATTTTTTTTTTTAACAATTCCTAGACATTTCAGGCGACCCCATTTGAATTCCAGACGACCCCACGTGGAGTCCCGAACCCAAGGTTGGAAAACACTGCTTTAAATCATCCACTGCTGTAAGAGTGGATGAAATATGGCGGCCACGATGTTCCTGTTATGTTTATGGTAATCTCCTCAAGATGGAGCCACAGGTTTTTCCACGGCACCTGTGCTCATACAGGACGAGGTCTGAACCAGGAAGTACACCGGATCGCCTGTATGTCACATTAATATAAAACAGAAACTGCAGTTCTTCCAAAACCAAAAAAAGAAAAAGAAAAACCTGAACATTTCATATTCCGAGACGCAGTTTCTGCTTCAAAGAAGATGAAAGAGATGTTCGAGTTGCCAAAAAATAACAAATGTTATACATTAAGCTCTTAGAAAATGCTCCTCTGGTGTAATATTTCAAAATAAAACTGCGTGTTCTCTCATCCCGACATCATGGACGCTCAGAAGTCGGTAAATTACCAAACCGACGTTCAGTCCACACCCGCTGCTTCACACTGTGGAGATAATCTTCCACACGTCACGTCATCCATCAGTCTCTGACTCCAGGTCCTCACACTGTTTATTTCCCCCTCTCTTCATTTCACACAGAGACGTCGACGATAAAAAATAAAATAAATAAATAAAAACAATAAAAAAAACAGGAGAAACCGCCGCGACCACGGGGAAAAATAATCACCTGTTTATCAGCCTGAGAGAGCAAATCTATTCTACACTGAGTCTGTCTGTGGGGCAGCGAGGCTTAATGGAGGCTCAGGGTGAAGAATGGATCAACTGGACTGGTGTGAATGAACTCAGAGTGTGTGTGTGTGTGTTGCAGAGAAGTTGTAGGCGCTGCAGACATGAGAGTGTGTAGGGATCGAAAGGGATAGTTCAACATTTTGGCAAATTGGCCCATTGCCATAATCCCTATAGTCATAGCAGTAGGTTCGTTACCTTTAATTGTCGGTGCAAGCTGTTTTTAGAACGGCGGAGCAGAGCCGTGAGCTGCTCAGAGCTACGCTACGGAGGCTCATTATGGGATTTCTTGGTTTCCCTCATCAAACTCATCAAATACACAATCCAACAACTCCACAACGCTCTGGTGGACAAGTTGTGACCTGCACATTCACCACGCTATGAGATAATAACACAACGTTACCACACAGAGTTGTTTTAGAGGGAAATGCAGATGCTTGATGAAAAACTGTCCCTGAAGGCAACGTGCATCAGCGGTTTTGCATGAATTTCCCTCTAAAACAACTCTGTCTGGTAATGTTCTGTTATTATCTCATAGCGTGGTGAATGTGCAGCTCACAACTTGTCCACCAGAGCGTTTTGGAGTTGTTGGATTGTGTATTTGATGAGTTTGATGAGGGAAACCAAGAAATCCCATGAGCCTCCGTAGCGTAGCTCTGAGCAGCTCACGGTTCTGCTCCGCCGTTCTAAAAACAGCTTGCACCGACAATTAAAGGTAACAAACCTACTGCTATGACTATAGGGATTATGGCAATGGGCCAATTTGCCAACATGTTGAACTATCCCTTTAAGTGATGATGATGAGTGCTATGCTGTATAAAGTATAATTGCCTTCTCAATGTCAGCGTGTGTGTTCTTGTGACTATGTATGTGTGTAGGTGTAGGTGTGTGCGCTCTGCAGGGGAGCTGTACATCTTGTACGATGCCTAATGAGGAGGAAAAGACCGGGTTTGTTTGTTCACACAGGTGACAGGTGCACACACACACACACACACACACACACACACACACACACACACACACACACACACACACACACACACACACACACACTCATACACACACACACACACACACATCTCAAACCACAGCAGCTCTGCTCCTCTGTGTGAGGTAGGAAGCTATTTCAGGTTGCACCGTTAACCACGGACACACCCCGGCCTGCGCACACTGCTGCTGCTGCTGCTGCTGCTGCAGACCCAGATGACGCACACACACCTCCTTTAACCCACCTCCGTCTGAGACACACCCTGAGCACACACACACACACACACACACACACACACACACACACTGCTTCTACACACACACACACACATGCTCCGGTGTGAGAGATGTGTTGCTGTCTCTGCAGACGACTGTCGCTGCTGCTGCTCCAGACTGACGAGTGGAGCTCAGAATGCAAAAGATGTGATTGTGTTGTGTGTAGATGTGTGTGTGTGTGTGTGTGTAGGTGTGTGTGTGCGTGTGTGGGTGGGTGGGGGCTGGATCGATGCGCGTCTGGATCGATGTGAGAGGCTGGGCCAGAGGAGAGCAGCGTGAGGTTTGTTCAGGCTGCAGCTCATTTAGAAATAAAAATGTGAGTCACTTTTAGCTTTTAGTGGTTTTGTTTTGAATACTTAGATGTGTGTGTGTGTTTCTGTGTGTGAGTGTGTGTGTTTCTATGTGTGTGTGTGTGGTATCAATACAGTCATAACCTACATGAGTGTACTGTGTGGTTTAGTGCTGGAACTACTGATTATTTTTAACTTTTGGACTGAAAAATGTCAAATCACATCTGGTTTTGTCAATGAACTCAAAGATATTCAGTAGAAAACAAACACCACCAACTTCTCAGTAATCACTATAATCAAAACAGTTGCTGATAATCAACCAGAGCCTCTTTATACAACATCCATTAGGTTGTCTATCATTACTCCCTCAGTTGTCTTGAAAGCCCAGTTTTCATTTGTTTATTATTTTATTCTTCAGTTGATTACTTTTATAGATTTATATATAGATTATATATAGATTTACTTCAATGATCTCAAACTGTAATCTTCAGCATAAGATTAGGATTTATTTGTCATTGTGCATTAACAGTGAAATATTGTTCGAGCAAAACCTCCAGATGCAAAAAAAGAAAAAGTGCTTAAAATCACTATACACTACAAGCATATACACATAATAGTAAAAGATAAAGTAAAAATAAAATGCAGATAGATTCATCTCAGGTAATATAAATTATTTGCAAACAAACTGCACTGTAAAGATAAAAATATAACTCTACAAGTACGTACGTGTAGTGCAGGTAGATTAAAGGTGCAGAACGTGACAGTGACTCAGCCTGAATGTCATTTCTATCTCAGATACAGATGTTCAAAGACATGCTGACTGATCCTCTGGTGGAGCCACATGCAGACGCAGCGCTGCAGTTCATATCTACAACAGAGTATCGGACTGAGCCGACACACACACACACACACACACACACACACACACACACACACACACACACACACACACACACACACACACACACACACACACACACACACACACACACACACACACACACACACACACACACACACACTCTGTTAACAGTCTGGTTCCTTCAGCGCTCAGGGTTTTGAACATGTTCAATGTGCTGTGTCTGCATCCACTCTGAGTTACATCATGTATTTCTTGAGTAGTTCAGTGCTGTTCCTAAACTATTTAAGATCTGAATGTGTCTGGGTTGGGTTTTTTGTTTTTTTCTTGGCAGATCTCTGTGTGAAAACCCTGAAGACGAAGCTTCAGGAAGCTGAGCAGATCTGGGCCAATGTTTTATTGTTTTAATGTTTCATTTTTTTAGTTAAGTTAAGTTTAGTTTAGTTTATCTTAGCTTAGGTTAACTTAGAGCTGCTACAATTAATCAAATAATCGAACAATAATCAGTTATTAAATTAATCGTCAACTATATTTTGATAATCGAATAATCAGTTTGAGCAGTTTTTTAAGAAAAAAAGTCCAAATTCTCAGATTTCAGCTTCTTAAATGTGAATATTTCTGGTTCCTTTGTTCCTTTATGACAATAAACTGAGTCTCTCTTTGGTCTGTGGACAAAACAAGACATTTGAGGACGTCCTCTTGTGGTTTGGGAAACACTAATTAACATTTTTCAACATCTTTTAACCTTTTATTAACCAAACAACTAATCGATTAATCGTTTAAATAATCGACAGATAAATTGATAATGAAAATAATCGTTAGTTGCAGCCCTATTGTCCACCTAAGTGGAGATTTTACTTTGGTTTTCCCACATAAAATCACAGTACACGCAGACAAGCCATACAAAAAAACCCTATATTAGCTGTAGCCCTTTCTTTTATTGACTTTAACTTATTATCATTGACTGTATTTATTTGTCACTTGTTGTCTGTCATTTATCTGCTGCAAATCAGTTTCCTTCGTTGGGACATGATGATAAAACTGAACTGAACTGAACTGTTCAATTAGCCTAAAAGGCAACAATTTAAAGTAAAAAAACAAACCGAGCGGCTCACAGAGGCTGAAAACAGCTGAAACGCTGCGTCCTGAGAAACCTGAACTCAGCAGCATCAGATCAGTCTCCTCTCCTGCTCGTTTGGATTCAATTACAGGCTGATCAGGTTAGAAGACATGAGCTCGCTGTGTGTGGTTTAATGACATTAGATTCAGGATTTCTGGGTATTAGGGATGGGTTAGGTCTTTTCAGAGACAGATGTGGCCAGATGCTGCTGCTGTGGCTCAGGCCTCACAGCTTTTAAGGAAAAAAAAACAAAAAAAAACAAGAATCATTTCAAATCCAGGTGAGAGATCTTCATGATAAACAGGAAGAGAGGAGCAGATATTCCTCCTCCTGTAACTCCTGCATACTGTAGTTACCATGACGACAGGCAGGGGGCAGCACTTTGCAGGGCAGAGGGGATGTATAAAAAAAACAAAAAAACACTCATGAGTGCTTCCCAACGCCTGTGATGCAAAACTCAACCACAACCACACACAGACAGACACAGGTCCAACAACTTGTGTGTGTGTGTGTGTGTGTGTGTGTGTGTGTGTGTCAGTGTGTGTTGGAAAGAGACCTGTCCACATCATCATCATCATGAAACGCGTCAAGTGAACTGTTAATCCTCCATCTGGAGGTCTAAAGGAAGAGGGAAGTCTAGACGATAGCATTCCTCCCTTCCTGTCATCCATCTCTCCGATTAAGAAGCCGTTTCATAACGTTCCCCTTCGTTACCGCGCTCGGCTAATGTTCCTGCAGCCAGAGCCCGGGATTTCTGACACTTCACGTCACTTAACGACTCTGAACTCGCCGCAACAGGGTTTGAAATCACCGATAGAATAAATCTGATGCATGTTGCACTTGTAACGGGACTTATGAAAACAAAGCTGAGGAGAGGAAGCTCGTTTTAAAAGCCTGAACTTCTACTCCAAACACATCTGGGCATAAACTGGTCTAGAGTGACATTTTTGTTTGTTTGGACAATATCCAGAATGTAATTATCTGGATACAGGCCAACAATACATACATTACTGGATTAGTTGGGGATTTTATCAACTCCAACATAAAAGAATTCAGAATATGAAGAGAAAATGCTGCACACGACGGCAGGAAGTGGCCTTGATATTCGATATCGCTGAAAACTGATCCGATCCGTCTTTTTTTATTTACATTAAGCCCGTTCATTCAGTCAGTAACAGTAAACACAAACCGACCGCGTTATGAAACTCTGAGCTTTAATTAGGAGCTGCGCTGCCAACAGCAGGCTGAACTTATCCCTTGATTAAAATAAAGGGAAGCGGAGATGCAGAGATGGAGGGAGCAGAGGAGAGGACACAATATCCTGTCTGAGGCGGTCGGACAGAAACATTAAAAAGAAAAAAAAAGAAAAGAAACTGCAACAAGACCTTAACAAGAAAACAGCATCACTGTCACCTCCATTTAAATAAAACCTCACAACTAAAACCAGACCAAGTCTCAGTTTTAAAGGGATAGTTCAACATTTTGGCAAATTGGCCCATTGCCATAATCCCTATAGTCATAGCAGTAGGTTTGTTACCTTTAATTGTCGGTGCAAGCTATTTTTAGAACGGAGGAGCAGAGCCGTGAGCAGGGCTATGCTATGGAGGCTAAGGGAATTTCTTGGTTTTCCTCATCAAACTCATCAAATACACAACCCAACAACTCCAAAAGGCTGTCGTGGACAAGTTGTGAGCTGCACATTCACCACGCTATGAGATAATAACGGAAAGTTACGAGACAGAGCTGTTTTAGAGGTAAATTCATGCAAAACCGCTGATGCGCGTTGCCTTCAGGTACAGTTTTTCAGCAAGCAGTCTCTGAATTTACCCTGTATTTACCTCGAAAACGGCTCCGTTTCGTAACGTTCTGTTATTATCTCATAGCGTGGTGAATGTGCAGCTCACAACTTGTCCACGACAGCCTTTTGGAGTTGTTGGGTTGTGTATTTGATGAGTTTGATGAGGGAAACCAAGAAATTCCATTAGCCTCCGTAGCGTAGGTCTGAGCAGCTCACGGCTCTGCTCCGCCGTTCTAAAAATATCTTGCACCGACAATTAAAGGTAACGAACCTACTGCTATGACTATAGCGATTATGGCAATGGGCCAATTTGACTAAATGTTGAACTATCCCTTTAACAAGTAAACAGCATCACTGTCACCTCCATTTAAATAAAACCTCACAACTAAAACCAGACCAAGTCTCAGTTTTAAAGCGTCTTCCTTTGACTCTCAAAGCGCCGAGCGAGGAGGAAGTAAAGAGTGGGAGCGGAGAGCAGCAGCCGCTCGCTGAGCCACTAACAAAGCGTCTGACTTGTGCAGCGTCAGTGGAGTCAGACCCACTGCAGGACACGGGAACCTGCAGGGGAAGTCATGTGTGTCTGACACAACACAACACAACACAGGACACAACACAACCCTGACTGGGCCACATGGCCTAGTATGTGGGTCAAAGGTCAGCTGCAACGCATCAGGAGGAGGGGGAGGGGGAGCGAGGCTAAAATCCACCAGGATAAAAATAGAGCATGAAGCTCTGAAGATATAAAACAATACGTAAGGGTTTTTTCAGACTTAAAGGGAACATGTTATGTAATCATCACTTTTTGCAGGCTCTTTATTTGGGTGTTTGTTTTGCCTTCAGGCACCAAAATCTGAGAATTGACAAAAAAAATCTGTAATTTTCAGGCTCTCTAGGTTGAAATCCATGTGGTTTTACGAGCTGTTCCCTCTACCTGTGAGTACAGGTACAGGTAGAAGGGGGCGGGGCCTGGTGAGCAGTGGCTCATTTGCATTTAAAGGGACGGGCACCGAAACCAGTCGTTCTGAAAAGGATGAAAAGAGCTGTGATGTTTGATCCTATTTTGACGGTGTCTTTAAGACACTTGGGAACTATTTTAATGTGTGGAAAAGGGGCAGAATATGTCTCCTTTAATGACTGAGTGGGCTCTGAGCTAAATGCTAACATGCACGAGGCTCAAAGCAGAGCTGAGGTTGATTGATTGGGAACTGGCCATTATATTTTCTGACCTGAGGATGGTGCTAAGTGAAAACTAGACTTTACAGAGCAGCCGGGGGCAAAACAACCTCAAGAGAACAAGAGTATCTCCACAAAGCTCCACGTTAATCCATTAAACAGCTGCTAAAATATTTCAACAGCATTTGACACATCACCACGGCTACAAACATCCATCAACTTGGCCTGAAATATATACTGTATATATATATATATATTTTTTTTTTCCTCCTAAATTGATCCAGAGAGAAAACCAATAAACTGTAACTAATTCATCACAATCAATCATCAATTAAAGAGCCGATGATTTCCAGCCGACAGCTGAACAAACACTCTTTGTGCCGGACGTGAATGAAAACGAGTCGACTCTTTTATTTATGATCCGTTATTGAAAAGTCCGAAGGAAAGAAAGACGTGTGAACAAAACATTAGACTGTATGACACGGCCGCAGTGAGTCTGCCTGCTGAGTGTGTGTGTGTGTGTGTGTGTGTGTGTGTGTGCGTATTGACCCAGTGCAGCTGTGCAGGATGGGATCTCTGCCAAGCCTCTAACAGACAATTACCCCACTGTGTGTGTGTGTGTGTGTGTCAGACCAAACAGAAGAGTGTACATCACTAAAGCTGTCTGTCTGCTACTAGATGTGACCAGACTTTAACATGCTGAGCAGCTGCAGTCGGCCCACTTAAAGGGACAGTCACACATTTTCCCTGTCCTGGCCAATGATGTCGTCTTAAAGGAGACACGCCCAGCTTTTTTTTTAGACGGATAAATAAAAACACATATTTACAACTACAGATGGATATCATTTTTAATTTTTAGTATCTCTTATATATCCTTTTTCCAAATATAACACAATAGAGTATAGAATAAACACCTAGCTAGCACTATTAGTAGATGTCTGATGTTTTCATATGAACATTTACATTCAATTTATAATAACTACACACTATTAAGCATTAGTTAAGCATTAATAAATACTGAATTCATCATTTATGATTATTAGTATGTAGTTTACAAATAAAGTCAGTGCTTAATCAATGATGAGTAAAACATTTTGAACTGTGTTTATAAACTACAAACTAATGAGTATTCATGTGTTATAAATGATGAATTCAGTATTTATTAATGCTTAACTAATGCTTAATAGTGTACTTATTAAAGTGTTACAGAGATCACAGCTGAAATGAATATAAAAAAGTCTCTAAAGCCTGTGGTGGTGTCTTGCTTGCTGTTGCTGACCCTGCTCATCGTTTCCTGAGAGAAAAAACAAAGTTTGAAACGATCTCTCCAGCAGATTTCAACTGTTTTCTTTCTTTTTTTGTGTGTGTGTGTTTTTTTGTTTTTTTTAAAGCTAAAGCCCAGAAACACCTGAATACATGTTAAGATGTAGCACAGACACAGAGTCGTGGCCACAGGAGAACAGAGACGGCCTGGAGGATGTTAAATGTAGTGCAGCAGCAGCAGCAGCAGCAGCAGCAGCAGCACTGACTCATGCTGTCGAGGTGTCTGCTGAAAGTCAGCGTCATGAGGTAAGACTGAGGCTGCGTCATCCTCACACACACACACACACACACACACACAGGAGGGGAGAGGAGGGGAGAGGAGGGGAGGGGAGGGGAGAGGAGGGGTGTGGCTGCTCATGTCCCTGGCACGCCGCGCCGTCTTTCCATCCCCACCTTGCTTTAATATACAACCACCAACAACCTCTGGACTCGCAGCGAGGCTATTAATGCTGCAGCTCCACACACACTCACAGGAAAGCCCCTCTGCTTGCAGCCAGACATGTAAGAGAGCCAGAGACCAGGGACCCCCCCCCCACCGGTCCTCCCAAAGAGACAAAGCATCTGCCACGTGTATCTTCACATATATAAACGAGATACTTTTAAATCTCGTTTATTTTTATATTTCTCAGTGTTTGATCTGACTTTATGTTTTTCTTATTGCTTTTATATGCTATTAATTCACTGTATTTTAACTTCAACTTTCTTTCTTTTACTGTTTTTGTATCTGTTGTGCAGCACTTGGGTAACCCTTGTTGTTTTTAAAATGTGCTATACAGATAAAGTGGATTGGATTGGATATAGATAGTGACCTTTTGTGCGTGTGTGTGATAAATAACTGTTCTGAGAATCGTCCTACTGAAGTCCAACGTGTCTCAGGAGTGTGTGTGTGTGTGTGTGTGTGTTTACGTGTTATGTGTGTGTCCAGAGTAATCAGGACTCTCCAGCTGCTTCCTGCTCGGCCCAGGTGCTCTCTCTCTCTCCTCACCGTGACCCTCAGTGGGAGGAGCTTGTACTGAAGTTTCTTTGTTTTTATTTTTAACTTACAATGTATTGTTGTTTCTTCTATTTTAATCTATTTTGTATTGTTTGTAATGCAATTAAAGGGATAGTTCAACATTTTGGCAAATTGGCCCATTGCCACAATCCCTATAGTCATAGCAGTAGGTTTGTTACCTTTATTTGTCGGTGCAAGCTGTTTTTAGAACGGCGGAGCAGAGCCGTGAGCTGCTCAGAGCTACGCTACGGAGGCTCATGGGATTTCTTGGTTTCCCTCATCAAACTCATCAAATACACAATCCAACAACTCCACAACGCTCTGGTGGACAAGTTGTGACCTGCACATTCACCACGCTATGAGATAATAACACAACGTTACCAGACAGAGTTGTTTTAGAGGGAAATTCATGCAAAACCGCTGATGCGCGTTGCCTTCAGGGACAGTTTTTCATCAAGCAGTCTCTGCATTTCCCTCTAAAACAACTCTGTCTGGTAACGTTGTGTTATTATCTCATAGCGTGGTGAATGTGCAGGTCACACCAGATAACATTTAAGATTAAGTATAGTAATAATAAAGTATAGTAATGGTCATTTTTTTTGTTTTGATTTGTTATTTGTGTAATTAACTTGTATAGGTGAGGTTTAAAGATAAGCCCAGAGTGGGTTTCTACCTCACCTGCACATGTTTTATCATTATTTTTTATTTTATTTATTCTGTTGATGCTACAATTGTGCAAAAAAAAAAAAAGTGTTGGAACAACAAAAATCTGGGTTTGACATTCGACTCTTTCTTCCTCCCACAGCTACCAAAGAGTTTGGTGACTCTAAGTGTGTGTGTGTGTGTGTGTGTGTCTCAGCTCTGACGCGTCCAGGATGAACTCTCCCTCGCCCCCCTCCCGTGTCACC
The DNA here is from genome assembly GCF_905171665.1 of Trachurus trachurus. Lineage (NCBI taxonomy): Eukaryota > Metazoa > Chordata > Actinopteri > Carangiformes > Carangidae > Trachurus > Trachurus trachurus. Next base: position 8,933,925 of record NC_139900.1, read on the forward strand.
TGGGATTAGCTCCGCCCCCTCCACGGATCATCACTACACACAATGGATGGATGGATAAACACTCTTCCATATTGTTCTGGTTTTTATTTTCCCCACAAAGCACTTGGGTGTCAGAGTGTTTCCAGGGGAGCAGCGCCTGTTTTGGTTTTTATTTGATAGTTAATTTAATCCACCGTCGACTGTCTGGGTGGATTTAAACAGGATTTGGTTGAACCGCAGCTCCACCAGGCTGCAGCTAGCCGTTTCCCTCTGCTCCGGCTCTTTGTGCTAAGCTAATCGCCTCCTGGCTCCGGCTTCCAGGCGTTTGGCATCGGTTCAGCAGAGAGACCCCCAGTCGACTCGCATGTGGTGAGTCACTTCACTGCACTTTTTCTTTTTTAGCTGCCTCACAACGGAGCAACAGAGCAACACAGTGACAGGCAGATTCAGGCTTCACAAAGCCACAGAAACCGGCGGTCTGCAGGCCGAGCTCGCCGCACCGCAGAGGGGTTCATGGTTTCAACTGAGCCGCGACCGAGACGACAACTTTACTTTCAGCTCGTCTCTGACTCGTTTTCACAGCCCTGATGACGACAAACATTAAAACATGAAACCTGAGTCATGTATAGGAGCCGCTGAGCTCAACCCACGCTACAATCCTCCTGTTTGTTGATAAAATATAATAAAGAGGAGACACAAGTAATAAATGTTGAGTCTTTATAATAAATCAAAAGTACAGGTGAGAAGCAGAAGCACCTGAACTATTAATAAAGTGAGGATGACATAAAGACAATTCTCATTAGAATTAGAATTAGAAAAACTTTATAGTCCCGCCAAGGTAGGAAATTCATCTTTGGTCTCACTTATAGACAAAACAGTCAGAACACAAACGTTTGCCAGCAAGGCTTACATGAGACAAAACAAAGTCAACAGCGGTCACATCACATACAGATAGTAAAAATAATAGTGATTAAAAGGATAGTTCAACCTTTAATTGTCGGTGCAAGCTGTTTTTAGAACGGCGGAGCAGAGCCGTGAGCTGCTCAGAGCTACGCTACGGAGGCTCATGGGATTTCTTGGTTTCCCTCATCAAACTCATCAAATACACAATCCAACAACTCCACAACGCTCTGGTGGACAAGTTGTGACCTGCACATTCACCACGCTATTAGATAATAACACAACGTTACCACACAGAGTTGTTTTAGAGGGAAATTCATGCAAAACTACTGATGCTTGTACAGCAAGCAAGTACAGATATTAGGAAGCAAAACATTTGAATAATCAATTCATCAGCTAATATTCATAATGTTTTTTGTACATTTTACTGTTTAACAATGAATATTTTTTTTTAAATATTCATAATATTCAGTGCTTGAAATAAAGTAAATAATATAAAAAATAACTACAAAAAGTACAAACGTTGATGATGAATAATTTTCTTTTCACAGCCTCTAGAATTGAGATCATAATAATCAAAAACATCACATCAACATTCACATGAGCTCTTCATTTCCAGCTCCGTCTCATTATTTTACCTCTGACAGGAGAGAACAACAGTTCATTTAACCGACTGACAACCTGCTTCAAGACAGACTGAGACACAGAGTCATCATGAATCTAGGTTAGACCCACTAAGATTACACATCCTCTTTTACCAGGTAGACCTTTTAGCACGCACACACACAGACACACGCTGCCACCAAAGTCAAGAGTCAGCGATTTAATGTCAAAAAGTTTCATTTTGCTCCAGAGGGACGGAGATAAGATAAACAAACACCTGAGGTCTCACAGCTTCACAGGTACCAGAACCTGTTTCAAAATACACAGGAAGTGTTTCTGTATCAAAACTAAAGCTAAAAAGTCAATTACAGTAGTCTGAATTCACCGGTATTAATGAACTCAAAGGAGAGGTAGCATCAACGGCCCGAGAGCAGCAGATCCTGTTACGGCTCAACTAAGTGTTCGCTTTAAAATGAACGTAATATTTCGAAAAATGAAATAAAACAACAGTGGCTTTAAACTGAACCACTCCAACAGAATCAAACTTTCATGTCTGCTGCATTAAACATACAAGAGGCTGAGAGCAACACGCAGGCCGGGTCCCTTTAAGAAGAAGACGACTGATCGACTGAGTGAATCTTCATGTTTCTGACCTGAGCAGCAGCTGCCTACATACATGACATCATCGGTAAACTCCCCAGACCTGGTTAGGGGACTTTCAGGTGATATGAGCTGAAGTCATTTTCCCAAAAGCTCCTGTTTACAGGAAGTGTGTGTGACTGACTGACTGGGCCGTGACTCACACACAGGACGACCACGCTGCTGCTGCTGCTGCTGCTGCTGCTGCTGCTGCTGCTAATGATTATTTTCACTGGAATCTCTTGTTTGTCCAATAACATCTAACAACCTAATTAAATATTCACTTTATAATAACGTACAAGAGGAAAAACAGAAAGAAACTCCTCTAACTGTCTGTTATCTATTGGAACGTGATGTCAACACACACCTGGATCAGTGTCACACACACTCAATCAGAAGTCCGTCTCTACGGTGACGATGATATGCATCAGGTTACCGTTGTACAAGCTGTATATGTCACTGTAAGTGTAAGTGAGAGTGAGAGTGTGTGTGTGTGTGTGTGTAATGATTCATGCTGTAGGTTGGGGGGCAGCACTCAGGAGTATTACATAACTCTCTGCTCTGATCTCAGTCCTGTTACTGCTGCTCGGAAAAACCCACTGCACCTCTGCAGTGGAATCAGACGACCAATCAAATGATCATCAGTGATGTGAGGAGGTGAGGTGCGTGTGTGTGTGTGTGTGTGTACGCACTACGCAGGCTGCATCCTCCCGTGTCATCAAACTACAACTTTAAGTCTGGATTTAAAGGGGAATTGCGTTTTTTTTTACAGTCTGGACCTTATTTCTAGTATAAAATACCATCATTTACTCACCCAGATAACTTTGGTGTCATTACAAGTCGTTCCGACGAAATTAGATCCAGCCGAGAGCCGCGTATATCCGTATAATGAGAGTCTACATGGCCGCGCGGCTCATTCTGATAATAATGATTCCGCTTCGGCATTCGGGTCCATTTTTATCTCAACTAGCCGGAGCTTTAGTGAGTCCAGGTTGAGGAGAGGAAGCCTGTGGAAGCTGAACTTCATCCAGCTGCTCATTTTGTTCTGACAAGTCGGAAACTAACCGTAGCATTAGCGCTAGCAACAAGCCACGCCGCCCGGCACTCAGCGCTGACATCATCCAGGTCAGAGGTCAGAAGGTCAACCTACAGACCCCGGATGTTGATAACAGCTAACCCCGGACTCAGAGGGGAATAGCACTAGCCTATCAGAACTAAATATTGGTGAAAAGAACGAGTTTCTCTGCAGATAATGTGTTATTTAGAGGCTGCATTCTGCTGCCCTGTAGACTCCATATACGCGGCTCTCGGCTGGAGCTCATTTCATCACAACCACTTGTAATGACACCAAAGTTATCTGGGTGAGGAAATGATCGTATTTTATACTAGAAATAAGGTCCAGACTGTAAAAAACGGCAATTCTCCTTTAAAGGTCCAGTGTGTGTAATAACTGTCAAGGTTTATTATCAAAATCTGAATCTACTACCCATGAATATATTAGTATAAGTGTATAATCGCTATAAAATACAATTTGTTTGGTTTTTGTGGCCTTATAATTATTCTTAACGGAAAATCCAGCCAACCAGAGAGAACGATTCAAGAACTTTGCATTCATAAATAAATAAACTAACAAAGAAGGAGGAGGAGGAAACAGCAGCAGACATAGACTGAATCTCCTTGTTGTTTACAACTACTTCCGGGTAGAAAACCAGCACGTCATTTGAATGAGAACAGTAGTAACGAACGAGAGTTTAGCCACATATATCATATTTTACACGCCCTAAATCTGAAATGATTGAAGAAACATTACTATTTCTGTGTGTGTGTTTTGTGTTGCTATGTGTTGTATTTATTCAGTTTGGGGGAATCACAGGGTCTAGAAAGCATCAGTGACTCAGCTGACAGGGACAGCTAACGGTAGCTAAGCTAATGGCGGCTAAGCTAACGGCGGTAGCTAAGCTAACAGCAGGAATTAAAGCTGTTAAAACCCTCCCGTTGTGGGACACGACATGAAACTACTCCAGTTAGCTCAGTCATGTTGTAACTCAGATATCCGCTGGAGAAAATATTTTTTCATGGACCGTTTATTGAGTCACTGAGTTATTAAAGTGGGAGCGTGCCTATGTTCCCACAGCCCTATGTTCCCACAGCCCTATGTTCCCACGGCCCTATGTTCCCACAGTTCTAAGGTTTTCCTCAAAATTAGGCCCTATGTTCCCACTGGACTCTCTCTACCTATCTGGACTCTATCTATCTGGCCTGTCTAGCCTCTACCGGGTCTTTTTACTAAACTTAACCAACTCTTTTCTTCATTGCCTAAACCCAACCAATGGTGGGACCAAAGGGCTGTGGGAACATAGGGCCTAATTTTCAGTGACAACAAAAGTTAGAAATGTGGGAACATAGGGCTGTGGGAACATAGGAATGACCCCATTAATTAAAGTTAAACAGGTAGCTAACCGTTAGCCCGGCTAATCTATGATAACCATGACTAATTACAAAAATGTGCACACGTAAATAGTAATGTTTGTCCAGTCATTGGTTTTATAGACTTTACAAACATCAGATTAGTCTAAACGGTGATATAGTGACGTGAGAAACTAGATATATATAGCGAAACTCTCGTCTGTCACTATTGTTCTGATGCTGGTTTTCTACCCGGAAGTAGTAGCGATTCGTTCTATATCGTAACACTTTGCTAACGGGAGGGGTGAGTGCTGCAATCTAGAATCTGAAGGCTTGACATCATGGTTTGCCCCCATTTTACACACTGGACCTTTAAACTAGAGAGGTACAGTAACTCTAAACTGAGATATTCTGATTTTTTGGCGCTGTTTTATTTGTGAAAACAGGTCAAACCCACGACACAAACTGTGTTTTTGAACCGCAGCAGCAGCAGTGAGCGAATGTTCTGTTTATAAGACGCTGGCATCACCGATTTTCATAGAAAGCTTCACAGAGCGGCCAGAACAGGGAACACCAACCCAGCAGCTCGGCCTCAGATGAACCCCACTGCACACTGCACTGCACTGCTTCAACAGTCTGATATCTGATATCAATACATTGTCCAGCAGTGACTCATTTTAACCTAAATAATAAGACAAAGTAATAAAGATCCTCAGATTAGGATGGATATCAAATACAACTAATAAATCAACATCAATGTCAGTGATCCTCAGGCTTTAGTTTTTTGTAGTTGATTAATCAGTCCATCTATAGTGGAGCAGTCAGAGTTCAAAGACCCACTATCTGACACTTAGAGAAGAAACGTCTGTCAGTGTTTCAGTGTAAGAAGCCGTAGATGTGATGTGACACATCAGGTGGCTGATAAAACACCCTGTCGATCTGTTCCTGTTCACCTGCAGCTCTCGGTTTCTGTTTGAGTCGAGTCAGAGCGAAACTCTCTGTTCGACACATTTCCAGAACGCCGTTGCTGCCTCGTACCCAACGGCGCTCAGGAATCCACCCAGCAGACGACGACACGGCTGGCGCAGCCCGTCGTGCAGCAGACACCATGTCACATACACCTGGATGAAAGCTGCATTTTATTATTTATTCACACCTTGCATTTTATATGTGTTTGTTTGTTTTTTTTACTTTTTAAAATGTGCTTTGCTGCTACAGCAGAGAGACTGCCAACTTCAACTTAAACTTGAAACATGACTCCTGCTCTGTCACAACCTGTGGCTGTGACCTCAGTGTAAACAGGAAGTAGACTGGTGTCACTTTACCTGAATGAGCAGGTGAAGATAAATAAACCTGCTCTGATGATCTGTTTATTCAAATGGTTCAAACTTCACTGAAATAAAATATACTGTATATATATAATTTAAATAAATAATATCAAGCTTCAGTAAAATTCTGAAAGCAAGTGAATCTAATGTGTTTCCACAGCAGCAGTGTTCAGGACAGGTCGGCCCAGATGAACTTTAATAATAATAATAATCATAATAATAATAATAACTAGAAAATTTCCTCTCGGGAAATTTTGAATGGGCCACGGGAGCTACTGCGGGTTGTGCCATCTCTGTCGACATGGGAATCAAACCCACGATCTTAAGGTCAAGACAGAGCTGATCAGACAGACACATGATCATCTTTCTATAAGCACTGATATGGAGGAGCTGTAATCACATTAGGTTAACTGTGTGTGTGTGTGTGTGTGTGTGTGTGTGTGTGTGTGTGTGTGTGTGTGTGTGTGTGTGTGTGTGTGTGTGTGTGTGTGTGTGTGTGTGTAACTGTAATCACATGAAGCTGGCTCTAGAGTCTGTGTGTGTGTGTGACTGACTTGACACATAGTTAGTTAGTAGCTGCATCCTGTGTCAGTCTGATTTAGCTGTGTCTGTGTTTATAAACATTTAAATGAGCTCCAGGTGGATTGTTTATGAAGTTAACGAGCTCTGGCCTGAGGATCACAGAGGTTACCACGGCAACTCCAGGTGGTTACCACGGCGATAGGGGCCCCCGCAGGCTGAGACAGACAGAAACGTGGAGAAAAAGAGCCATTTTCTGCCTCTGCACCGGTCTCACAATTAGGCTTAGGGTGAGAAAACGGTAACTCCTATCAGAACAAAACACAGATCAACGTTGCTCTAAGGACTTACTGAAACTTTTGGTACGATTTGGTGTTTCTACAGTAAATATTTTGGCGACGCTGGCAGTTTTAAAACATCAGGCCGTTCTGCTTCTCTCAGAAAATATTTGTATTGGAGTCTATGAGGAGCAGAGACAGACGTGGCCGCACTTAGAGGCTCAGAGTTTAAATTCTGTAAGTCTCTCTGATATTTTGAGCAGATGATAAGAGAGATAACAAGTTTGTCTTACAAATTCTTAAAAAATTATGTGTGTAGAGTGTAAATTGTGGCCGGGCCGAGTTTGGAAAGAGAAAAAATCTGGAGTTTTTCTGGCATCTCTCCCACTCTAACCGATGATGTCACGCACTCTGACACGAACATTCCGTCCAATACACATCCATTATAATCTCATAATTTCTCCAAAAATGATCATGGTCATTGATCAGGGATTGATCAAAAACTATATGACCTATCAAAACGTGGAGTAATACGACAATACACAAGACTTGTGTCTACTGTTTAAAGTTTAAATGGAGTCTCTAGGTGAAAGTATGCCTGAGCAGTAGACGTTTGTTAAACTCCAATGATTGGTCTTTTTCGCTCTTTTTTTCCCGTCCGTCCCATTGACTTACATGCAAAATTTTGCGTAGTTTTTCGCGACTTACGTCGCGAAAAATTCGTACACTGTTGAGAAAAGTAATAGCCCCCCGATCCCGATCAAGCCGCACGTTTTGATATATAATTTGGCCTGCAACTCTTCGAGTTGCAGGACTAGTAGCGAATCGAAAACCGTCCGGAAGATGAAGAAAGAAAACTAGAAAAAGATAGCATTTCCTGCAGAAAATGCGTGTGAATGCTGAAAGCAGCTGAACGCTGTTGCTGAAGCAATGCTGAATGAGCTGAAGAAATTGTTGAATCAATGCTAAATTAGTTGACGAAACTGCTAAAGCAATGTTGAAAAGACTAATGCTAGAGTAGAGTAGAGAGTAGAGGAATACTTAATTCATCCCTTGGAGGGAAAAAGCTGAAACATGTAACTTGTAGTGTGAGATGAATGCCTTTTTAAAGGTAAAAAGCAGTAGAAATGCTAAAGGGAGAAGAAAACATTGAAATTCTGCATGTTTAAATGTAATGGCTAAATAGTTGAAATCTGCAGCTAACCTGACAGGAAGGACAACTGATGAACCAGCACTAACATAGCCGAAGCAATGGCTGAGAATATATTTAAAAGTAGAAGATGTGAGACTTTGTATGAAATGGCTGGAAATTACTTGAATTGTCAAAGAAGAGTTTGAAAAATTCCTGAATTAGGAAAAAAGTTAATGCCTACTGAAATACATTGTAAACTGACAGCAGAAGAACATTGTTGAAGAATATAGATCGAGCATTAGCTGAGGAGTAGAACATGTAAACAGCGGGTTTAATGGTGTGAAATGGTTGAGAAGAGCCTCAGTAGTTTAGGATACGTGTAAAACAATGTGTTCAACATGACCAAAATGGGGAAATGTGTATTTTCAGTTTAAATAGCTAAAGAACAAAATTAACAGCAACGAGTCCATTAACTACAACAGGAAGATAGAGAGGTACATACAAAACAGTCAGACAACTGTAGGAAAAGTGTGTGTGTGTGTGTGTGTGTGTGTGTGTGTGTGTGTGTGTGTGTGTGTGTGTGTGTGTGTGTGTGTGTGTGTGAGAGAGTGAGGAAGCTATATACAAAAGTGTGTGTGTGTGTGTGTGTGTGTGTGTGTGTGTGTGTGTGTGTGTGTGTGTGTGTGTGTGTGTGTGTGTGTGTGTGTGTGTGTGTGAGTGAGGAAGATATACAAAAAGTTCTGACCTGACAACTGTATGAAATGTGTGTGTGTTGGACGTGTGTGTCTGTTTGTGTGTGGTTAGTGTGTGTCCATTTGTGTGTGTGTTTGTTGTGTGTGCATGTGTGTCTGTTTGTGTGTAATTGTGTAAATTGTGTATGTGTTTGGTAAGTGGTTGTATGTTTGTTGGGTGTGTGTGTGTGTGTGTGTGTGTTTGTGTGTGTGGTAGTTAGTGTGTGTCCATTTGTGTGTGTGTGTGTATGGTGAGTGTGTGTTCATTTGTGTGTGTGTATGTGTGTGTTGGATGTGTGTGTATGGTGTGTGTGTGTGTGTGTAGTAGTTAGTGTGTGTCCATTTGTGTGTGTGTGTTGGATGTGTATGCATGGTGAGTGTGTGTCCATTTGTGTGTGTGTGTGTTGGATGTGTATGCATGGTGAGTGTGTGTCCATTTGTGTGTGTGTGTGTGTGTGTGTGTGTGTGTGTTGGATGTGTGTGTATGGTGAGTGTGTGTCCATTTGTGTGTGTGTGTGTGTGTGTGTGTGTGTGGTAGTTAGTGTGTGTCCATTAGTGTGTGTGTGTTTGTGTGTGTGTGTGTGTGTGTATGACCGACAGACAGTCAAACAGAGAGAATGTGTGTGCGTTGCCATGGTGACGTTGCCATGGTGAGGTTACCATGGTGAGGTTGCCATGTTGAGGTTACCATGTAACTGTTGGCTGGTGGCTTTAAGGTATGGTGGCAGCTTTAACCATAGGCTTTAACTGCTCTGTGACACCCTCAAACAGATCTAATGTACGACAAATCTGTACTTAGTACGAGCAAAAGGTTTACATTTTCCGAACCATAAGACCTTGCTGAACGCGTCCATGTCACTTTGGTGTTTCTAGAGTAAAAATTGTTGATTGTGTCGCAGGTTGGAAACTTTGGGACGTTTAGAAAATCAGCGCCTACTTTTGAATGGGAGTCAATGAGAGGAAGGTAGGGAACTGGCTGCACTCGGAGGCTCTCAGTTTAAATTCTGTAAGTCTCTCTGGTTTTTTGAGCACATGAAGAGATCGAGGATGAGCTTGTCTAAAAACGTGGCGGAAATTATGTGTGTAGAGTGTAATCTGTGGCCGTGCTGACAGGATAGAGAGAAAAATGTGAGAGGATTTTTAGACCTTCTGTCACTCTGCCAACTGCCAACGTCCGAACATTCCGTCCCATTGACTTTCATGTTAAATCTGAATTTTGTCAGAAATTTTAATGATTTTAAAACTATACATATATCTGAAACTGTTGAAGATATCAATAAGCTGAGATATAGCTGAATAGTTGAAAGGTTTGTGAACAGTTTAAAAGTTGAATGAAGTCTGTAGCTGAAAGTATGCTGAAGCTATTAGAGGCTGAATGAAGCAGAAGATTTGAAGAGTTTGAAGACTGTTTCAATGTATTCCTATGGGAAAAAAATTGCACAAAAAGTTAAATATTTTAAAAAGTATAAATAGTTGAAAAGAGTAAAATCATAGCAATATTGTCCTGAGAAAGCTGCACGTTTTGATATATGAATTGTTGAAATAGCACAAAGTATGAAGGAGCAGAAAACTGCTGAAAAAGGGTGGAAGAAGTAAGAATAATAATAATAAGTATAAAGATTTGAATAACAATAGTGTGAATGCTTGCAGCATTCACACTAATAACTAGGAAAAAATCCACACAATAACAGTAGTGCCCGGGCTTCGCCCGGGCACTGGTCCCTGCAGCTATTTCATAGCTGTAGGGATCAGTGCCCGGTGCGATTGCCCGTGGCCCTAATAAATCATATTTGTAAAATGATTTTTCATAAGATAATCTCAAAGTGCTACAGAAACCAGAAACAAAATAACAAAACACTAAGAGCAATAAGACATTCAAATCAATAACGAATAAAAAACAAGTAATAAAATAGATTAATATTATATATTATAAATAATATGTATATATATTATATATTATATTGAGGTGCGTTTGGGTTTAAAAGAAGGTGAGTTGGATTTTACAGTTTTCTCCGAGTCTGTGTTTGTAAAAAAATAAAGAAACAGCTCCACATCTCTGACATTCACCTGCCACACTGACTTACTGCTGCCGGTCTGACACACACACACACACACACACACCATGCTGTGTGTGTGTGTGTGTGTGTGTGTGCGCATGTGACACAAACGTACCATCAGCAGGATTTAACTCTCTCTGACAACAACTGGGTCACATGCTCAGTTAACACCGTGCTATTAGACGTTTACTCCCTCACCTCAGTGACAGGAGGAGGGTCCTCTGCCTCTGTAGGTGTAGTGTAACTAGAGCACATTTACAGTAAGCAGACCTCCACATACAGGAAATGACATATGGGGAAGTGGGGGGAGGGGGGAGGGGTTAAAAGTGGTGAGTGGTCACTTCCTGTTTACCTTAGCACCTTCCCTCCTGCTGCCTTCGCCTCTCAACCTCCGTCCTCCCTCCCTCGCTCTCAGCTCAGCCCTCCAGGCCTTCACCGTGAGATGATGTCATTCTCACACTACCACCATGATTTAGAGTCGACTCTTCACTTTAAAGTGGTGAGTCAGGGACGAGACGTTCAAGGCTTTAATGGTTGATAACGGTGATAAAAGGAAAGTTGAACTGAATAAAAGTGAAACTGCTGCTTAGTTCACTGCAGACAAGCAAACAAACAACAACACAACTTACTTAGATTACATAGGAATCAAAAATGTTCTGACTCTCAGACTTAAAGGGATAGTTCAACAACCTTTAATTGTCGGTGCAAGCTATTTTTAGAATGGCGGAGCAGAGCCGTGAGCTGCTCTGAGCTACGCTACGGAGGCTAAAGGGATTTCTTGGTTTCCCTCATCAAACTCATCAAATAGGCTACACAATCCAACAACTCCACAACGCTCTGGTGGACAAGTTGTGACCTGCACATTCACCACGCTATGAGATAATAACACAACGTTACCAGGCAGAGTTGTTTTAGAGGGAAATACAGAGACTGTTGATGAAAAACTGTCCCTGAAGGCAACGTACATCAGCGGTTTTGCATGAATTTACCTCTAAAACAACTCTGTGGCTCACAACTTGTCCACCAGAGCGTTGTGGAGTTGTTGGATTGTGTATTTAATGAGGGAAACCAAGAAATCCCATTAGCCTCCTCCTCTAGCGTAGCTCTGAGCAGCTCGCGGCTCTGCTCCGCCGTTCTAAAAATAGCCTGCACCAACAATTAAAGGTAACAAACCTACTGATAAGACTACAGGGATTATGGCAATGGGCCAATTTTCCAAAATGTTGAACTATCCCTTTAAAATCTGTTTATCTGACTGTGCCTCCACTAAAACCTGAAGCTCCGTCGTCGTGACTGAACTCCACTAATGCACCCGACTGTGGAAACACTTTAATTTATAATTGCAATGACAAACCGATTCCAAATGAAGGTGGATGGTTTCACTTCCAACCGGCTTAATGAGGCCGGCAACAAAAATTCACCACATGGCAACTGGTGCTCGTCCAAAAACCTCTCACTTGACTTTAACAAACAAACCAACAAGCAGGCAGTCAACAGAGAACAAAATGGCCGCGCACAAATCAAACGTTAGATCGTCTGCGAGGAAACAACACGGTGCACTTGAACGCCGCAGGGTGAGAAGAGAAGCTAAATGTGGCATCGAGTCTGGTCGGACTGTGACGGTGACTCACCTCCGCTCTGACCACGTCTCCTGACTCAAACCTACTAGTTCTGTACCACAGAGTGTTTCTACTTCCTGGTTAATAAAGTTATTAAAACACATTGATGCAGCGTCATTCACAAAAGTTTCTTAGATGAGAAACGGTTGTGCTCATGTCACATTAAGGTTTCTGATGCATGATGCTGCACAGCCAACACAGTCTCCTCCTTTATTCTCAAGCTTTACTTTCAAATGATCTCCACTTTCTTTTGTTTAATTATTCATACCTGTTGAATGAAATCTTTACCTATCAATATCATAACTTTCTTTTTTTTTTTTTTTTTACTTATTTAATCCCCTTAGATTGGGATGCACTACCTGGGATTTGTATTTGTATACAGTAAGTGTTGTGTGAAAAATCTAAAAGTATTATCTTTTTATAACTGTCTTTCTGTACCTTGTTCTCAATAATAAGATCGTTGAAAAAAAAAATCTTTTTGGAGGGCAAGCAAAAAATGTAGGGGAGCTAACACGGTAAAGAGACTTGCAAAGCAAATATTCACATTTCCTTTTCATTCATGATGCTCACACACATCAACCTGATGACACCTGTTAACGACAGAGTTCAGATGCTTCGAGTCGCCACTTCCACCTTTCATCAAATTGAAAATTTACTGGTTGTATTAGATGAGGAAGTAGATGACAAATGTACTTGTACTGTCTCAAAATTTAGGGGCAAAATGAGAAACTAGAACACTAGAGAGAAATCACCACCATAGAGTGTGCTGCTGATTCACAACTGGGAAACTGGAAGTTCCCAACCTTTTTCTTAAGGGACCCATATTTTTACCATTGAAAACTTTAGTAATTTTACACAGGTTTTTTCTCATTGTTCCATGCTGTTTTTCAAATTCATTGTGACTGATATTGCCCTGCTGTATATTATGTATTTAATGTTTTAAAACTGTTGATATTCAATCATCTATTGATATAGGCCTATAATTTATTTGTTTATCTATTTAAATACACAAATAAATGTTTAATGTGGCCCTTGAATTTTGTTGATTTTGTCACATATATGAATTAAATGCTTAGCCTACTCATTTATTTAACATTTTAATTACATTAAAATTATTAAACCCCTTAAAATCAAGAGGGCTTCGCGACCCCCCCTGGATCTTTGGCGGGTTGGGAACCACTGAACTAGAAGAATGTGACGCCATCGTCATCATTATCATCATCATCATCATCATGAGCAGCAGCAGGAGGAGGAGGAGGAGGAGGAGGAGGAGGAGGAGGAGGAGGAGGAGGAGGAAGACGCTGGAGGAAACTCTGTGCTGCCGGCGCCAGGTCGCTTTAAATACACAAGAGGTAGAAAAAAAAAAAAAAAAAGCAGAAGAGCTCACATCACGTGTGTGTGTGTGTGTGTGTGTGTGTGTGGGATGAGGCAGGCAGCCTGTCAATCACATAACCTGCACTGTCATACTCACTCATAACCTCCCTCCCTCCCGCACACACACTCTCTCTCTCTACCACACACACACACACACACACACACACCCGTCCTCAGCCGACCACCTCTCCTGCAGGGCGTTTCCCGTCTCCGCTCAGCGCAGCCGGAGCAGAGGAGCAGAGGAGAGCTTCAACTTCATCTAATACTACACAACATGCATTCATCTGCATTAGTAATCTCCTCTGCCAAAAAGGCAAATAGCAGCTCCACAGCTGGATTAAAGGCTTTCATACAGTAATCTATCAGGCCTGATTTATTGTGTACACTTACCGTTTGTACACTCAACTCTGGGTTTTATCTCCTGTGCATCAATTAAGTCGCTGATCATAACACAAACACACACAAGGTCAGAGTTCAACAACATCACACACTCCTGATTACATCTGTAAATTTGTCTTACAGGTTTCACACAGACAGAATAAGCTTTAAAATCATCATTTAGTGTAGGAAATGTCTCAGTCTAGTAAAGAACAACAGGACAAAAGCTTCAAAACTGATGTGAAACTCAGGAAATCAGTTTCTAAATGATGAAGTTCTGCTGAATCTCTCATGGACACAATGCAGGGTGGATCTCACCGCTCTGACAGCAGCAAAATAAACTGTTTCCTGTTGACTGAGAGATCCCTGATACAGTTGCTGCAGAAAAACACAATAAGCTGCTGAACACACACACACACACACACACACACACACACACACACACACACACACACACACACACACACAATAAAGGCGTAATTTGGCCTAATGTGGTGGAAAATGTGACGTCTTTTAATAGAATCTGTCATCTAGATGTCTGAGGCTGTAACTAGGCTTTTTGTCTATAGAAACACCAGGAAACAACAACAAACACCTGTTATCGTTTCCTCAGAGTCAGAGCTCCTCTTGTTTCACTTCAAACTAAAGATTTCATATTCATATCATCATATTTACGGTTCCTGCTAAGAAATGATAGTTTTGTAGTCGAGACCACCTGACTGGAGACCGCGTTAAGACCAAGTCCAAAACCAAGACCATTACCGTATTCAGTACCAGTATTTATAATAATCATGTGGCTTGATATTTACGTTGTTCCTCGGCTAAAAGAGAAAACATAGTTCTATAAAATCCATACCATTATTAATTGAAACAAAGTTTGGATTGAACCTGCTGAGTCTCCTCCCACTTTTGACACTGGTGCAACAAAGCAGAACCTTTAGTAGAACAATTTTAATTATCTTAAAGGGGACGTACTATGGAAATGTCACTTTTTGAAGGCTCTTTAACATGTTTGTTTTGCCTTCCAGACCCTAAAAAGTGAGAATTGACAAAGAAAATCTGTAATTTTCAGGCTCTCTAGGTTGAAATCCATGTGGTTTTATGAGCTCTGCCCTCAGTTGTCATCCAATGATGTCATTAGTTTTCTAATTTGCATAACACCACCCCTACCTGTGAGTACAGGTACCTGTAGAGGGGGCGTGGCCTGGTGAGCAGTGGCTCATTTGCATTTAAAGGGGCAGGCTCTGAAACCAGCCATTCTGAACAGGGCTGTTTAGAGAGGATATAAAGAGCTGTGATGTTTGATCCTTGGGGGATTTTGATGTCTTTAAGACACTTGGGAACTATTTTAATTTGTGGAAAAGGGGCAGAATATGTCTCCTTTAAAAGTTGTTGAAATAAACTACATAAACCAAAGTGACAGAGAGACATTTGTCACTGTAGATGTGGTCTTGACTGGTCTTAAGAAAAAAGCTCAACGGCGACCAAGAAAAGACCAAGACCTGGTCTCGAGCACCACAACACTAAAACATGATATTGATTATTAAACATTATTTGTATTTAGCAGCTTATGAACCGAAAAAACAAAAGATGCATCATGAAAAAAACTGTTGAAGTTGTGAATCTTCCCCATGAAAACACTCTGACACTGGGTCAGTAGAAGAGCCTCAGCCTGAGCTTTTTTGGGTGGAATATCTCTTTAATAGCACTTCAGAGTCTGAAAGCTTAAATGGAGGACAGGTTCGAGGGCAGGACCTGAAGTCAGGCAGAAAATAGCTCAAGGAGATACGTGCGTGTGCCTCTGTGTGTGTGTGTGTGTGTGTGTGTGCTGTCTGAAGGCTGCCCGGCCAAGAATAAGCGATTACCAGCAGCAGGACTGACCCCGTTCTCCTTCTAGTCTCTGAAGCAACAGACCCGAGGGGATAAAAGACGGGGAGGAGGTTACATAAGCTCTGCTCCCACAAGACACTCACATATGAGTCTAACACACACACACACACTGACAGCTGACTGTCTGCGCACACTTACAGACCGAATATCCTTGTTGTTTACATTCTACTTCCGGGTAGAAAACCAGCTCGTAATTTGAATGAGATAAATAGTAACAAACGAGAGTTTAGCTATATATATCATATTTTTCACGCCCTATCACCGTTTAGACAAATCTGAAATGATTGAAGAAACATCACTATTTCTGTGTGTGTGTGTTTTGTGTTGCTATGTGTGGTATTTATTCAGTTTGGGGGAATCACGGTGTCTAGAAAGCATCAGTGGCTGCACAGGGACAGCTAACGGTAGCTAAGCTAACGGTAGCTAAGCTAACATCAGCTGTTAAAACCCTCCCGTTGTGGCACACGACATGAAACTACTCCAGTTAGCTCAGTCATGTTGTAACTCAGATATCCGCTGGAGAAAATATTTTTTCATGGAGCGTTTATTGAGTCACTGAGTTATTAAAGTTAAACAGGTAGCTAACCGTTAGCCCGGCTAATCTATGATAACCATGACTAATTACAAAAATGTGCACACATAAATAGTAATGTTTGTCCAATCATTGGTTTTATAAACTTTACAAACATCAGATTAGTCTAAATGGTGATATAGTAACATGAAAAATGAGATATACGTATATAGCGAAACTCTCGTCTGTCACTATTGTTCTCATGCTGGTTTTCTACCCAGAAGTAGTTGTAAACAACAAGGAGATTCGTTCTATTAGGAGCAGCGGCGGTGACCGAGGCCAGACCTGGGTCCAGCAGGCGGCCGTTTACCGGCGGGCTACTACTCTACTATTCTACTCTGCTGGATCCAGTCGACCCGGTTGGACCAGCTGTGAGGCAGAGTGGGGGGGTGGGGGGTGGACGGTGGACTGAGAAGGAGAGAAAATCAATCTGAAAGCTTGAGTTTCCAATGCCAGGGGCCACACAAGAGCCTGAGCAACCGAGGGGAGGGGGGGGGGGCTGATTCAATTTACCTAAGGAGCCCAGCTGTTACACAGAGAGAGAGGTGTGTGTGTGTGTGTGTGTGTGTGTGTGTGTGTGTGTGTGTGTGTGTGTGTGTGTGTGTGTGAGAGAGAGAGAGAGCCAAGAAAAACTACAACACTAGCACTTTCCCTTCTTCTCTCTTTTTCTGTAATTCCATTTTTATGCAGGTCTCCACTTTGGCAGACATGAGAACCGAGACTAAGACATTAAATCTTCTTGGCTCGCTAAATGAACCTGTGTGTGAGTGTGTGTGTGTGTGTCTGTAACAGTGCCTAGGCTCCTGGCAGGGCTATATATTATCCATACATCACCTCTGCATGTGACTGTGATTTCATTACGGGCACAAACAGAGTGCGGCGGCGTAGCGCGGCGCAGCGCGATGCGGAGCAGAGCGGTGACCTTCAGTCAGCAGCTTCCTTATCGAAAGCTGCTCTGCACTCGTTTCCCTGTTTTTACACTCGCCTCCTTTCTCAGGACACGACCTGCAGCACTTAGCTTTTCATTTAGAGACACTCAGGTTCACAGCAGGGTGAGTATAGCTCACTAACACTAAAACCAGCAGGGAAAAAATAATGTAGTGAACTGAAATTAAAATAAAAATGACGATAAATAAAAACTATAATGAACAATGCCAAACTAACTCAAACTAAAGTTCAGTCAGATAACATCAGCTTAGTTTAGTTTTCTTAGAGATGCTTAAGTTGCAGGAAGAAAACGCCACCGCTCAATATGGGACGACTTGAGGTCCGACCCACAGGTAGATAAGAGTGATGTAACCTGATGAGGACTGATGGGAACATTATGGGATGCAACTAAAAGGGAAAAACCCACAACTTTGGAAGTTCATCTTCTCTTAAAACCTGAAAAACTAAAACTAAATAAAAACTAGTCAATTCCTCAAACTAAAAGCTAAACTAAAACTGAAATCAGTTGTTGAACTAAAACTAAACTGAAATAAAAAATAAAAATAAAAAATAAAGAAAATGTTAAAACTATAACAACCTTGGTTCAGAGGCCACTTCCCTATAACACGACTCAGAGCATCTGCGTCTCACACAACCAGCTTCATGAACAGAGTCTGTTATTTAACAGACGACACACGGTGACAGAAACATGCCAGTATGTTCAGGCCACGTCAGGCTTCTGTCTTACTCACAACCTGCTGCTGCGCCTGTGGGGGCGTCTCGTCGTCTCGACTCGGCGTGAAATATGATTACAATTTTCCTGAAGTGAATTTAAACGTGTATCTCCTCGGCCTTCAGGATGAAACGCGCCGGGAGCTGGAGATAGGAAGTGATTCTGGAGACACACAGGGACAGAGAACGGGTGATTCCTGCCTTTCACCTCTGACCTCTCTGCTGCTCTCAACCTCAGCCTGAGCACTGAGACGGATACACACAGACGCTGCAACGCTACGACGGCCCAATCGGACGTTTACTGAAAACACTGACTTGAGAGCTGCAGACGACCAGAGAGGATGAAGGGATTCAGACTTTATGATCATTAGGAGCAGGTACTGTAGGAACATCTGGGAACGGAGGGATTCACATATTTAAATCTGCTTCACAGCTGTAATTAGTTTGTTTTTTGTTCTCTTACATGTCAAACTAACAGACCAACCGAAACCATCGGATCAGTACATGTGGTTACCAGGACACTGACTGGAGCTGCTTTAGGCCGATTCTTTTTGAAATAAATAAATATCTGATGTCTGGACCTAAACTTTTTAGTTTCTGTCTCTCTCTCATCTTTACTGTCCTGATTTAAACGGATGCTTCTCTGGTGTTCCCTGCTGTTCAGCAGTTTCCCAATAAGATTTAGGAGCCTCATCAATTTCTGTGTGATCATCCACACTGGTGGGTGTTATAAACATCTGAGGGCTCCACACACAACTGATAGTTTTAAAAATGGTCTCAAAACTTAACTTTTAAAAGTTAAACTGTTTTTAACTTCTTTATGATTGCTTTAAATTCAGTTTTATTATGATTACCTGTATCACTTTTTTATTTATTTTTATTAAAATGTATTATTATTATTATTATTATATATCTAAAGTCTGTGAGCCACTTGTATGTTTTTATTACCACTATAATAGTTTTTAGCATCACAAAGATTTTCATCCTGCAAGTTGCAGCCTGGTAGTAAATAAGTGCTATTAATGCACATCAATGCTGGTTCTGGTAAGCACCATGCGGCCCCCCAGTGAGCAGCCATGTTTGAGCGTAAGACCAGGAGCCAGAGAGGAGAGAGTGCAGCCGAGCCGACAGCCACGCTGCACCAATCAGTGCTAAAGAGGTCGGAAAGGTCGCTGCCCGGCCGCCGGCGCCCATTGGCCAGGAACCAACGGCCACAAAGCATGGAGAGGCCACCACAGGAGGAGGAGGAGGAGGAGGAGGAGGACAGGTCACTGTGCTGAGGTGGGGGGTGGGGGCTCCGACCACATGGCCTTTAGCCACATGACAAACTGGAGGACGGAAGAAAGAGAAAAGCACTGCAGCTCCAGACTGGAGGCAGGTTGCATCTAAAGTTTGAGATGGAGCATCTACCTGCACATGTGCAACCAGTAAATTTGCCTTTTTTTCCCCCAACACTGGTGAAACATTGAAACGGACGACTCAAAGAATCTGGTATCTGTATGTGAGGATCATAAATGAGAAGGAAATGTGAATATTGGCTTTGCAAGACAATTTACAGCCCTAAATCTTCTGCTTGTGCTCCTAAACTGTTAAGTTAAGGGGCCACTGTGCTTCTAGTGAAAAAAACAGAAGATAGTCTGGAGCCCTGAAGTGTGTGAAACAACACGACAGCAGAGTGTGTGGATCTGCATCCAGTCATTTGAATATAAATCAGTTGAAACTCAGCAGCAGCAGCAGCAGGGAGTCTCTCCTGGTGGCATTATCAGCAAACACACAATTTTACACCTCCGGCATTACATGAGGTTTTGTATCGCAGCCCGTTCCTCTGCCACGATGTGCTGGAGAAGCTCCCACACACTCACACACACACACACACACACACACACACACACACACACACACACACACAACAGACAAATTCAAATTCATTATAAAAAAGTGATGCAGCTTTGTAAAGTGCTCCAGGTTTACTGCTCCCATCCCATCCCAGGGCCCAGTCTCCAGCCACTCAGCCAGAGTAGAGGGCGCTGGTCTGCTGCTTCAAAACAATGAACGCAGCGTAATGAACGGCGCGGTTCATAAAGTGTTTCGCCCCCCGACACTGAAAGTAACTTGTGCTCTCGTCATCACATTGTCTTCATGTCGTCCACCTGCCAATACTGGATCTACTGTTGATGGGGTCAGATCCATCAGAGTCATAGAGTTATAATGCTCTATATTAATTAAAGCAGAAGTAAACGATATTTTTGTGTTAATATAAGTCTTAAATATTTATATCTTCCGACAGCAATCACTTATATAGAGTGTTTGGTCTGAAACACGGGTCTGTCAGTCACTCTGCTCTGCTCTGAGCCGAGGAGAAAACTTTCCTTGTATCCTACAAGTTTTATCCAATGAGGAGAGAGAACGGCATGAAGGGCTGTGTGTGCAGCCAAGGGATGCTCGTGAATGTGGTGACGTAGGGACGAGGACCAATAGATCCATGACGAGGGCGGGGGCTGCTAACTCCATCGGCTGACAAGACGTTATGGTGCGTTCAGGGCAGCCCGTAACTCGTGTTTTTCCGACCTGTGAAGTCGTACCAGTTCGATCTGGTGCGACTTCACGGGTCGGAAGTTACGAGTGGCCGTTATAGTGACTTTCACAGGTGCAACAGGTCGGAAAAACGCGAGTTACGGGTTGCCTGGAACGCTACAAAGTCGTAAGTTGTGACTTGAAGCTGTAACTTACGGTTTCAAAAGCCTGCCTGGAACGCAGCATTAGCCAAAACGACCGGATCGCTTACTTCTGCTTTAATAATTAATTATTTCTTGTAATTCTTTTTTGTGTCATTGTTGTGTGAGCTACTGGACTAATTTTAATTTCCCTGCTAGGGATGAATAAAGTATTCTCTATCCTCTATTCAATTCTAATGTGTTATGCATATTGTTATAAAGCAATCATTTATGAGTTTTTATAACTATAGTTATACAGTGCTATAACTGCATTATAACTCATTATAAGTGGTGGTTATAATGTGTTATACAACAGTTAGTTCCGACCGGTCCCAACCGAGCAATTTGATTGGACAAGAGACGTTCCATGAGTGCTGATATACAGTATAACAGCACTGCTACTTTTTACAGACATTATCACTCCGCTGTTCAGCTGGACAGGAGCTAAGTCAGAGCCACGCTCCCCATACAGGAGCTGCCCCATCTCTCTGCTGCTGCTACAGTTAGAAACGGACCTGAACATTAAAACCTGGACCTGACCTGGTCCGTCTAATTGGCGATAAATCTCTACTAAACACGGCTGGAAAAAAATTGCCGCGGGGCAACTACGTTTTGACGGCGATGTGTTTTGATATTAGCGTTAGCTGTTGTTAGCCACGTAGCTCAGCTACTTAGCTTCAACTGTGTTTATATTGATTACATAGCAGATAAACAAATGTAATACGGTATCGATAACGTCTCTGTATGTCTTCACGCTGGTCCTGTTGCTGCGGTGCTAATCAGACACGGGCTCAGAACCAGAACCAGCACTGGAAGCAGCTCGGTGGAAAAGCTTGTAGCTAGTAGCCATAGATATAAATGGCTAGTAGCAAGCTAGTAGGACATGTTTATGTGTTGCCTGGCAACAGCCTTGTCTCCCTTCCAGTTGCGGAACTATTTCTGTTGGCGGAGCCAAAGAAATGATTAAATAAACAAACAAATCATAATCTTTTGTAGTTTATTACTGTTCTAAAATGCGCTCGTAGCACTGTTGTATAAAAGCAATATCACACTCGAGGTCGTGCTGTTGTACTGTATATCAGTGTGATTATCTGCGGCCTCGTGCCTACGACCGAATCACACCCGTGCTGATATACAGTACAACAGCACTCCCTCTCGTGTGATATTGCTTTATTATAGAGATAGGCGATAATCAATTTATTTAATGTATCTGGACTTGAAATGCAAATTCCTGGTGAATCCGTTGTTCCACAAACTGATCCTGGTTCAGATTGTAACACAACGCCCGGTTTCTGTTTCAAACTGATTCATGAAAACATATTTAATTTTCTCTTTCAACGTATCTATCTGTCTATGAACGCAGAAGATAAATGTTGAAAATGCCACGAGACAATAAAACTAAACCTATAAACCAGCTCCTGCATCTGTCAGAGCAGCTGCACATCTGGAGCAGGAAGTGCTTCAACCAGCTTATTAGATCCTGTGAAATGTGCCGACGTGACACTTTACCTGCCGTGAGGTACGGAGCTGCTGCGCTGTGCGGCTCGTGATCGACAAAACAAACAACTAAACAACAACAACACACACACACAGGCAGCAGATGACACGTTCATAAAGTGAGGGTGGGGGTTTGTTTGTTGTTGTTCTGAAGTGACAGGTTCTGGTGGTGGGAGCAGATCTGGGTCAGTGTTGAACCCTCTCCTTTCACTCCTGCACGCTGGCTTTTCCAGATGTTTGAAGGAGTCTCATATCATCAGTCTGTCAACAGGTTGTCACGTTTCACTGTCTCCAAATCAGTTTCAGTATTATAACACACTAAAACAAAGCAGATAGACAGAGAAAGCAGCTAGCTCTCCACTGAGGCTGAGCATGAAAGACCGGCCCCCGGCCCCCGGGGCAGAGAACATGACTCTGTCTGCAGAGTCAGACCACTACACAGGAGACACAGTGGGATAGGTTTTACAACTTAAGACACTTTCATGCCTTTTAAAGCAAAAAATAAACTATAGGAAACTTTTCTCAGCTTCTTCAGGGAGCGGGAGAAAGCACCAGGTCTGAAATGTCAAACCAGACCGACTAACATTAACAAAAAAAAGTTCACCATCATGACAAAATGTCTTGTTATTGTATCAGAGATGAGGAAACGTATGTATTTTCTTTTAAAATTTAGCTGGTGCGGCTTATACAGGTGCGTCTATAGTCCGGAAAGTACGTAAATTGTCCATGATGTTGAGTGTCAACTGTTGGATACATTCACGCTCTCTTATGACGTAATCTCACGGCGCACTCCTCCTAATCGCAAAACATTAATGAATGGAAACGGGCATAAATTCGCATTTGCTTTTTGCGCATTTTCACAAAATCCGCTCTTAAATTCGATACATTTGGCTGGAAACCCAGCTACTGACGCTGCTCTTACAGAGACCAGACAGCTGTGTTCAACCACTCCACACGTCTGTAGTGTCCTTGACAGGAAATCCCTTCTTGTCGCCGAGTGGCTGTAACGCAGCTGATCTTGACCTCTGACCCCCTCACGTGCAGCAGCAGCAGCAGGAGGGGGAGGAGGAGGAGGAGGAGGAGGAGGAGGAGGAGGAAGAAGATTCCTGCAGCTTTGATATCAGGCAGATTATCAGACTGGACCATATTACACAACAAACAGTGATGCACAGGACTCAACTGATGCCTGTGTGTGTGTGTGTGTGTGTGTGTGTGTGTGTGTGTGTGTGTGTGTGTGTGTGTGTGTGTGTGTGTGTGTGTGTGTGTGTGTGTGTGTGTGTGTGTGTGTGTGTGTGTGTGTGTGTGTGAGTCCTGCCTCCTGACCTCTGACCCTCGGCCCCAACCCCCCCCCCTTTCTCTGTCCTCCATCTCTTCCTGTCACTCCACACTGTGAGTGGGGGTGGGGCTGAACAAGGTTAATATCCCCTCCATCGGTTCCAGTGTAAAAACCACCACACAACAAAACAACACAAGCTGAGTTTCCATCAATGGTTTTCACAAGATAAAAGTGATATTTCTGAAATTTAAAAAAAAAAGTACAATAGGCTCTATGCCCAGCTCCACTACTTCCTGAACTTACACCAGCTCCTTTATTTCCTGTCTTACATTATTGGACAAACGGATTAATCCAGGTGTGTCTGACCGTTGTTGTGATGGATTAATCCGTTTGTCCAATAATGTAAGACAGGAAATAAAGGAGCTGGTGTAAGTTCAGGAAGTAGTGGAGCTGGGCATAAAGCTTATTGCTATTTACAGATGTTTTGCGAAAGAGCTGTAATTCCTCGTAAAACCTAGGTAACGGTAAAGGTAACTGTAGGAACTATTGTTTGGTTCTTCACAGGGACATGTTACTGTGTGACACCACCTGAGTTATCCGACTGAACCTCACACGCCTACGTTTTTTTTTTTCTTCTTGTGAATGAAAAACTTTTAACAGCGACATCCCATACTGCTCATAAAATCACGGCCTGTGGGACTCAATAATAAGGAAGATGGACGTTCAAAATATTTTGCATTTAGTGATTTAGCAACTGTGGCGACGTGACGGGACGACGTGACTCTCCTCTGAAAGTGACAACACAAAGTTTGGAGACACAACATCTGCTGCTTCCTGCTCCGTGTCTTGACTCCGTCTCCACTGACCTTCTCTACCAAACACCGTCGGGCTTATCGCGCTGAAAATGCCACGCAGCGGCAGCGTCGTCACCTATTAAGTCTTTAATCAGGCAGAACACTCTCCCCTGCTCGCTGAGCTTCGCCCCGTCTGCCACAGCCTTAAAAACCATTCATAACGCAGTGATTACCCTGACATAGAATGGAAACGATGAAGCCCCAGAGCCACACAAATGACAGCTGGAGGAGCAGAGAGGGAGAGAGGTATATACTCGCTTACCTCCAACACATCTTGCGTTTCACTCCACACCCTGATTTTCCAGATATGCTTTCATTACAACTGGTAATGTATTTCCAATCTGGACTACGGGGGCTAATTTAATATCCATTAGGGCCTTTTTCTGTTTCACTGGAGCCCAAACAAAGGATATCCTACAGGCAGCCGCCAGTAATGCAGAGGCAATCCGCTGATCACGCAACAGATCAATGAGCTACAGTCAGAGTATCATGTGATGACTGACACAGGGCTCCAGACCTCTGCCCCTGAATGGAGGCATTTTGCCCCTACACTTTGAGACTTTTCATCTACTTGTGCCTGTGCAACCAGCTAACTAGCTGTTTTTTGGTGAAATGTGAAAAGGGGCGACTCAAAGAATCTGGACTCTGTCATTAACAGGTGTCAGGCCCATGTGTGTGAGGATAATGAGTGTAAAGGAAATGTGGATATTTGCTCTGCAGGTGGATTTACAGTGTGCACCCGTACATTTTCTGCTTGCGCTCCTAAAATTTTAAAGGAGAAGTGCCATTTTTACAACCTGGACGTTATTTCTGGCATAAAATACGGTCGTTTACTCACCCATATAACTTTGGTGTCATTACGGAGTCCTTGGGACCATATTTATTTCCAGCCGAGAGCCACGTATATATCCATATAGTGGGAGTGATCGGGGCACCGAAATGCAGCCTCTAAATAACACATTATCTGCCGCGAAACGTGTTCATTTCATTTTGTTATGATTCACTAGTGCTATTCCCCTCTGAGTACACTGACCTACTGACATCTAACCTGGATGATGTCATCTTTGAGCACAGCTCATTCACTCTGCCTCTTTGTGTATATAATTTCTATAACTATAATACCCCTGGTTAACAGTATTGTTCTGTATATAATTGTTAATAAAGCAATTTTAAAAAAGGCTCACTCATTTTCCTTTTTTTTTTTGTGAAGGTTGGCTTGTTTACCTGGAACTTGCTACTGCTAGTTTTGTGCAGCATGGTTGAATATTTGTCCGATTTTGAGGTTGTGGACGACGACTTGTTGTTGTGGAATAGCACTAGCGAACCATAACAAAATATTGGTGAAATGAACGAGTTTCGCAGCAGATAATGTGATATTTAGAGGCTGCATTTCGGTGCCCCGATCACTCCCACTATATGGATATACGCAGCTCTCGAATGGATCTAAATATCATCCTCCTAATGACACCAAAGATATGGGTGAGTAAATAACTGTATTTTATACCAGCAATACTGTCCAGGTTGTAAAAAACGGTACTTCTCCTTTAAGTTAGGGGCCACTGTGCTCATAGTAAAAAAAAGTGAGTCTGGAGACTTGGGTTAACAGGTTTTAGACATTTCCCCAAAAAATACATCACAAGCTTGTTTGGATGCAGCCTGTGGGTTTTTCTTTTTCTTCAACAGGATAAAACTCAGTGGGTCTGATTTATGCCTCAGCAGGTACCGGTGTACTGTCATGATCTCCAGCTCCTCCACGTTCTCCTCCGACTCTCACCTGCTCAGTATTCACATCACAACACAGGCGCCGCTCTGCTCTGCTCGGCTCTCCCCCGCCACAGAAACTCCTTGGGAAATAGGTCGCCGAGCTGCAGACTTTCGCCGGGTTACAAAGAGCTGCTTAGCATCGGTTAGAGCTCAGCGCTGTGATGTGATGTGTAGAAAAAAAAAACACGGCATCTGTGTGTTTGGAGTGATAGCTGCCTCTGCAACACCAGCTACAGCCTGTGGGAGTGGGAGCGTGTATCGCCCGGAGCAACCCCTGTTTGTGTGCCATCATGGTTCGCCAGGCGACGCTAAACTAAGCGCTTAGATCAGGGGTGTCAAACGTGCGGCCCGTGCGGCCCAAAACCAGCCCGGCAAACGGTCCAATCCGGCCCTCAGGGGGATGGGTTGAGTGTAAGAATACAAGTGTAATGAATTTCAAAGTATTATGTCAATTTTCCATCTATGTTTAAAGGAATAGTTCAACATTTTGGCAAATTGGCCCATTGCCATAATCCCTATTTTAGGAGTAGGTCAGTGAACTGCTCAGTGAACACAATGGAGGTGAACGGTACAGGTCCCGTGTCCCTCATCAAACTCATCAAATACACAATCCAACAACTCCAAAAGGCTCTGGTAGACAAGTTGTGACCTGCACATTCATAAATGCAGAGACTGCTTGATGAAAAACTGCCCCCGATGGGAACGCGCATCAGCGGTTTTGCATGAATTTCCCTCTAAAACAACTCTGTGTGGTAACGTTCTGTTATTATCTCATAGCGTGGTGAATGTGCAGCTCACAACTTGTCCACCAGAGCGTTGTGGAGTTGTTGGATTGTGTATTTGATGAGTTTGATGAGGGAAACCAAGAAATCCCATGAGCCTCCGTAGCGTAGCTCTGAGCAGCTCACGGCTCTGCTCCGCCGTTCTAAAAATAGCTTGCACCGACAATTAAAGGTAACGAACCTACTCCTAAAACTATAGGGATTATGGCAATGGGCCAATTTGCCAAAATGTTGAACTATCCCTTAAAACTACTTTTATTACTACAGTACAAGCCGATAAACTAAAAGATGTTTTTAATTTAGGGGCCTAGTGATGTTTTTGTTTTTTCTGATTATCAGAGTTGGAGAACATGTATAGCCTTGCCACTTGCTATTGATTGTTGGTGTTGTTTGATGTTTGAAGTGAATTTGTTTTGAGTGTGAAAACTACACAAAAGACAGAAGAGGCATAACATTTAGGATAGCTCATTAACTGTAAACATCTTAAACAAAGGGAAAATTTCAAACTTAATTTCAAAAATAATTTTATTATGCTGTTATTTTTACTGGTCCGGCCCACTTGTGATCAAACTGAGCTGTTTGTGGCCCCTGAGCTATAAAGAGTTTGACACCCCTGACTTAGATGAGCAGTGTGGTGTGGGTCTGCCTCAAGCTTTTGTGTAAACACACACACACACACAGCCGCTGCCATATCCAAAAAATCTGTAAAAATACTGCTCTTGGATAACAGATCTGACCTCAGCTCAGCTGTGAGGTCACATCAGTCAAAATGTGTGACGAGCACGAGAAGGAGGAGAAAAAAAAGCTTCCATACAAACGTTTGCGCAGGTGAACTGAATAAAACACAACATACGTGTTCCTTAAAAATACATTTTCACATCCCTCCATGTAAAACCACATAAATATGAAACTAAACCACCGCCCATGACTTTGTCAGCTCGTGCATCGATATCATTCTTCAAATATCTAAACTAGCGCCTGCCTGGGGCTCGTCTTTAATTTATTAATTTTCATCTTTGGGGCCTGGCCTCCTCGCTGCAGCGCCGCAGATGAGGGAGGAGTGGGCGGAGGTTTACATCAGCTCTGTTGTGCTGTGGCTCTCCGGAGACGTCCCACACCCTCTGGAGCAAATAAGAGTCAAAACTTTCAAACTAAAGTTTTTGTTCGAATCTGTCTGAAATTACAGCCAAATGTTGTTGTTTTTTTTATGCTTCGTCTGAGCCGGAGTCGTCTGGGTCTTTACGCTGCAGTTGAAGTGACCGTTTACTTAAATTTGGGTTTTATTGAATAAGCAAATTTGGTGATGCAGTCGTTTCCACAATAGGAACCCAGTGCACTCTAAACTGCAAAGACTCACAGAGAAAAGTGAATCAAACAATCAACTTGGGGTTTAAAAAAACAAAAAGACTTGTCATCTCCTCCTTTCTGCTTTAATCTTGTTAAAATTGTGACCGTGAGCTAAATAACTTCAGGTTTTGGGACTTCACTTCACGTTTCCCTGAAAATTGGCAGCTTTAACAACAACGACAGCAACAATAGGAGCTGGATGTAATGTAACCTACTTTTTTTCCGACTACACAACATAAAGTCACTGTTTCTGTGCTAATCCACCTGTTGTCACTACAAAGTCCCGGCTCTCCTTGAAGATTAAGCCCTCATGAATGGCTCTGTGTATCCAGTCGGCGGCGTAATTTCATAATCGGAGCACAGATGGAGAACGGACAGAGCTGCAGCTTCCTCCTCCCTCCTCCTCCTCCTCCCGCTGCTAACGATATCTCCATCCTCCAAATCCAGCAGCAGGCCTCTTCACACCCACCCCTCCACCTTACATCATAGTACTTAATCAGACCACTGTATTTTTGGCACAAAACTAAACCCCAAAAACGCCCCATCTACTGTATGTCAGGAGTTGGCAGCAGCAGCAGCGGCGATGGCGGCAGCGGCAGCGTGCTCCGCGGGCAGCACTCTGGCACGCCGCCTCGGTTGGCACAGCGGTTCTGTCCTCGCTAAATGAAGACCATGCCGCTGCCGTCTGGACGCCGGGCAGCGAGCTGCAGCTTTGAACGGCTGTCACTCAGCGAGGCGAGCATCAAGCTGCGGGCGGAGCCGAGGGAAGGCTTCATTATCTGAGTGAGTGGCGCACGAAGCAGAGCAGCAGAACCGCGGCGTGTCCGTACGGTTTCAGCCGGAGGATTAAAACTTCTGGGATAACAGGGCTGAGCACAGTGGCCCCCAAACTTAAAGGGATAGTTCAACATTTTTGGCAAATTTGCATATTGCCATAATCCCTAATAGTCATAGCAGTAGGTTTGTTACCTTTAATTATCGGTGCATGTTTTTTTTAGAGATCAGCGGGGCGGAGTCGTGAGCTGCTCAGTGAACACAATGGAGGTGAACGGTACATGGTCCCGTGTCCCTCATCAAACTCATCAAATACACAATCCAACAACTCCAAAACGCTCTGGTGGACAAGTTGTGACCTGCACATTCACCACGCTATGAGATAATAACACAACGTTACCAGACAGAGTTGTTTTAGAGGGAAATTCATGCAAAACCGCTGATGCGCGTTCCCGTCGAGGGCAGTTTTTCATCAAGCAGTCTCTGCATTTACCTGTAAAACAACTCTGTCTGGTAACGTTGTGTTATTATCTCATAGCGTGGTGAATGTGCAGGTCACAACTTGTCCACCAGAGCGTTTTGGAGTTGTTGGATTGTGTATTTGATGAGTTTGATGAGGGAAACCAAGAAATCCCATTAGCCTCCGTAGCGTAGCTCTGAGCAGCTCACGGCTCTGCTCCGCCGTTCTAAAAATAACTTGCACCGACAATTAAAGGTAACGAACCTATACCGCCTTTCGATGTATGAATTAAGTTTAAATTAAGGAATGCATTATTGAATGTTGATTGACACCTGACTGTAGCAATTTGGGCACAAGATTGAATAAACTACAGCTGCTACTACAACTACAGATTCCAGATTCTTTGATCCACCAGTGTTAAAAAAAAGGGGGCAAATTTTACTGGTTGCACATGCGCAAGTAGATGAAAAATGTACCTGCACTGTCTCAAATTTGAGGGGCAAAATACCCCCATTTATGGGCAGTCTGGAGCCCCGGGATGATTGGAACGACAACTTGTTTGGTGTCGATTCAAAAGGACCTGCAAACGCCGCCTGGAGAAAACACTTCCTGTATGATATCTAGTCTGTTAAAGCAGATCAAACGGACGTATTTGGTGCATTAAAAGGTTTTGTTTGAATGTCTGGGCACAGGAACAAGAAGCGTCTGTGAGCAGGAGTGTGGAAAATACTGCCCTGCTCTGTTCTGAGAGCATAATGAGATGCTAGCCTACTTCTTTTCCTTTACAGGTGCGTTCAGGGAACAACATCAAAAAATAAACAATTCAAGGCTGCTCTGAGCGCGGTAAGCAATAAAAGACAAAGGCATAATCCTCAGCCTGCCGGCGTTCAAAGCAAACTCCCTAGATGTACAGGCTGCCTGTGAGGATATACGCATGTGTGTGTGTGTTTGTGTGTGTGTGTGTGTGTGTGTGTGTGTGTGTGTGTGTGTGCCTGTTTACCCAGTCACACAATGCAGGGAGGAGGGGGAAGGAAAACACAGGGACAGGCAGGACCTTCCGAACACAGTTTAGCAAAATGTCAAGCACGTTCGGATCGGCTGAAATGTCACCCGGACGAGGGGGCAGCAGAGAGGCAAACACTGCAGAGCTGGACCTGCAACCCAGCCAACACAAACACACACACACACACACACACACACACACACACACACACACACACACACACACACACACACACACATTTTATATATCACACCTCCTGGACACGGACTGCACCCAATTTGTTCGCAACGGTTCGCAAGATGCAGATGGATTCAACCACTAAGGCCTCTGTGTTTTCTTCTTCTATTAAACGCCATTAAATTTGATGTGAACTTTAACGCCCCTGGATGTCGGGGGGTGTTCGAGTGTGTGTGTGTGTGTGTGTGTGTGTGTGTGTGTGTGTGTGTGTGTGTGTGTGTGTGTGTGTGTGTGTGTGTGTGTGTGTGTGTGTGTGTGTGTGTGTGTGTGTGTGTGTGTGTGTGTGTGTGTGTGTGTGTGTGTTTTGTACGAAGTGAAAATCTCAAATAAAAACATGTGAGGCAGAGGACATTACAACATTAGAAAAAAAAGAAAGTTAAATTAACTCGTGAGATGTTAAATAAATACGGAAAATAAAAAGCAGC
This sequence comes from Trachurus trachurus, assembly GCF_905171665.1. Classification (NCBI taxonomy): domain Eukaryota; kingdom Metazoa; phylum Chordata; class Actinopteri; order Carangiformes; family Carangidae; genus Trachurus; species Trachurus trachurus. The sequence goes on from NC_139900.1 coordinate 8,965,121, forward strand.
TCGAATATAAAGTCTATAGAGACGCAGCAGCTTGAGAGAAGGTGTGTGTGTGTGTGCAGATAGGAGCTGTGCAGGGCTGTGTGTGTGTGTGTGTGTGCTGTAATGTGACTGTGCTGGAGGGGCTGCATGCTCGCGCCACAGGAGGAGAGTTTTACACCGAGGCCTGCCTGCTGGAACCGTGTCACATGGTATTTATGAAACTTGTTATGGGACTGAAGCCCGGGCGGGCGGGCACACCTGCTACGCTGGGATGTGTGAGTATTAATATACACACACACACACACACACACACACACACACACAAAATCATTCACACATACTAAAGACGTAAACACACAAATGTTTCCACCACACGGGACTCGTCCTGACATGGACTGAGTAAAAAGTTCTGGATAATTTAGCTTTATATAAACACGTCACATTATTTTCACAATGATTATTTTCTCAGTTTATCACTGAGTCTTAGTGATTGTAGCTAAATTCTACTTATTATTTCTTAAAGACCAAGTCGATGTTAAAACGTCTTGCTCCACAATAAAGACGTGAGTCTTCTATTAAAACCTAGGGCTGCTAGGCAATAGAAACAACAAAACATAAGAGCTGCAACTAACGAATATCTTAATAATCAGTTCATTGGTTGATCATTTTATCGATTAATCAATAAAAAAATAATAATTTCAATTGCTTTAGTCAAAAACAACTTTATTTCAAACTGACAGTGCAGAAAAGGCACAAATAACAGGCTGCTGCTTGACAGACGCACACTTGTGTCCGTAAAGTTGCATTACTGCCTTGTGCTGGTTATGTACTGGTCCCTACACTCACTCAACATGAGGTAGTGACGTACTGTATAATTGCGCCACACAACAAATCGAATGAAATTTGTTGCCAACCTTTTTAATAATCAAATTTCATTTGCAGATATTGTGATTGATGATGTTGAGTTTTTAGACAAACGTGTCCCTTTACATCTTGAGAATATGATTTTGTTTTTCTAGGACATCTCGCTGCTGATAATGAACAAGTTTACCTTTATCATTAAAAAAAAAAACACCCCAAAAAACCATAAAGGCAAAGAAAAGCAACAACGAACAGATCAATCTATCGACTGTGTTGCTTCTGTGTTGTGACGCTGATACGAGACAGAACGTTTGACCTTGGACAGACGGAGCAGGCGGTGCAGAATCAGATATGAAGGTTTAGAGAGCAGCGAGGACACGCAGCTGGGAAACAACCTCCCTGCTGCTGAACTCTCGGCCTCTTCCTGCCGTCTCCCCTCAGATTGTCCGGGGCCGAAGCCGCTGGGTGACTAATGAGCCTCCACGCCGGCCGGCCGGTCGGTCGGTCGGCTCGCTACGGGCCGGCCGGATCAACTCCAAGTATCTGTGAGCTCACATTAAGATGCCTGCTGCATGAGACCAGAGGGGGAAAACAAACAGCGCTGATGAAACCCAGTCGAGGCGTAAAAAGCTGCAGCCTGGGAGCTGCACCTGTGCCAATTCTCATATAACCATCACCCAAAAAGGAAAAAGTGCAGCCGAGCCCAGACTCCTGCTCTGGGTTTCCTACGTGATGAGGGCAGGAAATTAAACTTTCTGCCCATCGATTACGCCGGCTGACGGCTTCCAAAAAGTCAACAGCTAATTCAGAATAACAGGGCTGATGTATCGACATGTGGAAGAGAGCAGAGGGTGAAACAAGTCTGAAAAATGTTAGAAATGTTTCCATTCAGTGTTACAAAGTTGGTTCTGCTGTAACTTCCTTATCCAGTCAACACGCTGTTGAACATGAGCTGGCATCTGTCCAGGCAGCGATGTGAAGACGACGGTTTACCTCACCAGGTGCTCAGATAACACTCAGCAAGAAACACACACACACACAAACTGCAAGTGTGGTGCGACACTGAGACGATCAACTTTGCGACAAGATTAAAGGGCAATTCCAGGCAAATTCAACCTGGAGCTATAGTTTCCTAAGAGTTTTAAAAGAATGTGAGGATTTTCTTTTCACTGTCTCCTGTTCTGCAGTAGTTCTGTTTGTCCCTGCATCGCCACAGCAGCTTATAATGTGAGAAGACAGATCTTAGGCTGTTTACATCCCACAAAAACACTTTTTTTTTCACAGACAACGTCAGATGTCAAGTTGACAAGCGTCAGTATGTTTACAGGTGGAATAAACAGTATGGATTTACTCTGACTGACGGGAGCTTCAGACGCCCTGTAAACATAGTGAGATGTCAACTTGACTCTCGCAAGACTTCGCAAGATTGCGCGAGACTTCGCGAGACTTTGTATCGCAGCTTCGTTAACAAACATGTCGTCTTTCATGAAGGTAAACAAACCCCTCGCGGTGTGTGTTTGAAGACAACTGGCATTGTCTGTGGAAACTAAAAGCGATTTTGTGGGATGTAAACAGCCTAAACAGCGTAAGATCTGTCTGCTCTCATTATACGTTGCTGTGGCGATGCAGGGACAGACAGAACTACTGCAGAACAGGAAAAAGAAAATATTCAGATTCATTCTTTTTAGACCTGAAATACTAGGAAACTAGAGCCCCAGGTTGAATTTGCCTGGAATTGTCCTTTAAGTTCAAAAACTGGATGAATGCAGGAGAACGGTGCAGTCACAGAGGAAACCCAGTCTGGACACACAGAGCGGACCCCGTCAACTCACATCCTGCCATAACAGACACACCTTCTTCAAAGTAAACAGGCCACACAACAACACACACACACACACACACACACACACACACACACACACACACAAACACACACTTTTGTTTGCTGTTGATAAGTCGAGTCCCGTGACCTTTTCACAGCCAGGCCTCCTCGCCTTCCTTTACAGGTGAAGGTGATGCAAATGGTGTTACAGACAGTAGCTTTGATGTCGCTGCATACTGTACAAACACACACACACACACACACACACACACAACCGAAGAGGCTCTGGCTCCGGCCCACAGGTTTGGGCTCGGTGAAGGTGAGACCCTGAGACAGAGGAGACGAGAGCGGCTGCAGTGCCGCTGCTGCTGCTGCTGCTGCTGCTCCTCGTCTCTTGCAGACGGAGCAGCTGACGCCTCGGCAGTCGCTCTGCAGCAGCGCCGCCGAGGACAAAACTGCTTTGATCAACAGAAATCTACCAAAGTGGATAAGCACGGCGGTGGAAAACACTGCGTGTGTCCTACATCCTGAACAGTCAGCAGAAAGAGAGAATGACAATTACGGAGGGAAAAGTATATTGGAAGTGATAAATACAAAAAATAGGGTAAAGGGCGAGAGGAAGGAGAGACGTTTTTGTTTTTATCCAAAATGCCTTGCAGTGACACGATTTTCATTCATTACTTATCTGACCATTATTTTCTCCATTGATCTATCAATTACAGTGTTTCCCTTACACTTTATTTTGCACCCAAAAAGAAATCCAAGTTGTATTCTGCTTCAATTAAAGCACAAACTGAGGAGCCAGGAGCCGACAGTGATCAGCATGTTCGCTGCTTGACAGTCAACTCATTGAGAAAATAGTTTTCAGGTTGAAACTCCATGAAGAAATGAGGGACAAAAAAGCTAAGAACCCACATATCGCTCAACCAAGTGTCAGTGTCCTTAAAATCCTGAAGAAAAAAAAAAAAAAAAAAGACATGAGTGCCAAATCCTCTCCCTGGAGAGAGTCCAGTTTGTGTTGTAAACAGAAGAAACTCCACTGACACAGAGAGTGTGTGTGTGTCTGCTCTGGGTCACAGGCTTTATGCTGTGATTCCTGTGGAGCTCATATCCTCCTCCTCATCATCATCATCCTCCTCTTCCTCAGAAATGATTAGGCCTGGGTTTATTGGGATCTTCATTTGAAAGATCCGATACTGATTCATAAAATCCTCTGACCTTTTAATGTAATAGTACTGCTGAAAATGCAGTACTGGATGATCTTCATGACAAGAGTTGCACTGTTTACTTCTGGAGTGGCTCATGTTAAACAAATAAATGTGCATTAATTTCACTGCTTTTGGGTCTTTTTTCTTTTAATGTAAACACTAATGTTTTCAATAATGCACCAGCTTAGAGAGTTTCCATCTTTGTACAATTTGCAGCATCAGTTCTGTGGAAATCTCTTTCATGGCCAACCAAGCAGAATTGGTGTTAACTCTGAAATATATCTAAATGAATCAATATTGAATCAGGACCTTGAGAATTATGAATAAATAGCGATACTGACACCATCTCTTTAAATGACCTATTTCGTCCAGCCAGTACTTCTCCACCTGAATACATCTGAATCAAATGCCTGTCTTTTCCTTGATAACTCACTATGATAAGTTGGATTTTGATATGAATGAATCCTGTTCTGCTCCTGTTTGCTGCCACTTCTTCTGTTTAATCCTAAGTCTCTTCTGTCTCAGCAGCAAAACAAACACTTTTGCTTCTTGTACAACAGAGGGTGTGTTTGCAGAAAACCAGCGAGTCGACAACGTCACATTTTGTACGCGTTTCCACGGCCCCCGGCTACAGACCATCTGAGTCACAATTGTGTCACGTGAGTCGGTGATAGTAGAGAGTCACGTGTCAGGGTTCATACACGCTTTAGCCAACAAATTCCCAAGACTTTTCCAGACTTTTCCACCCCTAAACTGTCAATGTATGCATGAAATATAGGAATAAAACTGTTAAAAAAAATTTAAAAAATCATCATCATCTTGATAGCTGTACTTTTGATTGATTGATTGATTGATTGATTGATTGATTGACTGTGTCCCACCGTCTATTAAATATAAATATAAAAGGAGGCTCCCACATGCTTGAGTTTTACACCTCTGACTGGTATCATCAGAACAGACATGTGATTTTCAGCCTTGTATCTATTATATTTAGCCTTTGCCCTTTACAGAAAAATGTCAATCAGTGTTTCTCAAACCACAAGATGACGTCCTCAAATCTCTCATTCTGTCCACAAACCAAAGAGACACTCAGTTTCTTGTCATAAAGGAACAAAGAAACCAGAAATATTCACATTTAAGAAGCTGAAATCACAGAATCTGGACTTTATTTCTTAAAAGAAACTACTCAAACCTGTTATTTGATTATCAAAATAGTTGAGAATGAATTTAACAATTGATTATTATTGTTTGATTAATCAATTAATTGTTGCAGCTCTAAACCCTGCTGTGTGGTTGCAAAGTGACTCTCCGGCCCCGGCCTGCTACCTGCCACCAAACAACACGGTGATGCAGTTATTGTCACAGCGCCGGTGTAAACGTGTTGCTTCGTGCCCACAGCTCATCAAAAAAACACAGCGCTCTTCTCACCCTGCAGCTGCCTCAATTACAGCAGCATCGCCCCCCTCCTCGTCCTCCTCGTCCTCCTCTCTCCCCTGGTTCATCATCATCCCTCCATCCATCCATCCCAGTCTGGGTGTATCTTCCTGAGGGCTGGGTGGCCTCCATTAGCGCTGCTGCTCCTCCGTGGGGACGGGGCGGCCTCTAAAGCGCAGCACTCAGGGAGCGCACAGGGGCCCCGCACTTTACCCTAACAGCTTCATCAACTCTGCATCCCCAGAGCCACACACACACACCACACACACTCACACAGACACACACAACCTCTGGAGGGCCCAATTAGCAACCATCACCTGTAATTCAATAACAACACTCCCTTTCTCTCAGCCTCTCCAGCTCCCTCTCCCTCTCTTTCACTCGACCGTGAATCTGCTTGCGTGATTTAAAAAAGGACGCCTCCTAATGTTCCCCCACATCAACGCGCAGATCTAAATCTACGCTGACAGTTTATTAAGGCCTCTGAATAGACTTGCATACTTTGTTTGCAAGCAAGAGGTGTCTGCCCTGCTCCCCCTCCTCCTTCCCTCCTTCCCTCCTTCCTCCCGGTGTTCACTTTTTTTTTTATTTATTTTTTTACAAGCGTCATATATCATCGCTCTGGCTCCAGCACGCACAGCAAATCAAGCCCACAGGACACAGGATGGAGGACAGAGACAAAGAGAGACGACCCGCCACACTACGGCGCATCTCTGCTCGGCTCCTAATCAAATCCTCTGTTCCATTTCAACGTGTTCGCAAAAACCAACAAACCGTCCTGCGTAGTGGGAGAGAGAGACGGAAACATCCGACTGTAACACAAACGTAACATCACGCGACAGATACAGAGTCAGTGGTGCAGCGTTTAACTGTGCGCAGTCGTTAGGGATGGGCATTTCGAATAATTTTCTAACCGAGTACCCTAACCTTGTCGTAACCGGGTAACCGAATACTGTAATAAAAAATAAAATGACGTCATGTCTGACGGACAGAGAGCAGCCGGTGCATTAATGTGCTCTGTCCGTCAGACAGTCGCATTACTGACACACAGCGTCGTCAGAGTAAATATCAGGTGGATAATAAGAGTAGAGATGGAGTTTAAGATGCACTTATTACACGGCTCTATTGAATGCTGCTCTCTGATTGGTCCAGCGCTGCGTTCTGCGGTCTGTTATTTCTGTATAACAGACCGTCGTCAAGTATAACAGACCGTTGCTAGGGACGCCGCTCTGATCAGCGCAGCACAGAAAAGAGAAACTATGCAGGATATTTACCTTATATTTCATTTTTACCGTCATTAAACAGCTTCGGACTATTAGTGATGTTAGATAAACGACTTGTAACCTGTTACAAGTAGAGTGGAGGCTCCTTCACATCGCTGCTGGAAACCAAACCTGCTGATCAGAGCCTCTGACCCGGTGTCACAGCTCTCCTCTCGTCTCGGTGGCACCGCGACTCCGTGACACAAACGCACCCCGTAAACAGTAAAGTTAATCTCTTGTTTATGACAGATACGACTACACACAATACACACAATACACACATCGTGCGAACATTGTATGGAACCATACAACCTGTCGGGGTTTATTTCTCCATAACAACCTCCGAACTATACATTATCCCTTACATATGGGGCAGATGTGCATCTTTATGCCGGGGAATAAATGCGCTGCATGCGCTCTGAGCGCTTTATTTTATTTTATTTTTTTATCATTAGCGGTGCTTATTTATTAGTCCACACTACATGTTGGGGCCTTCGGTCCTCTCTGCCTCGCATCGTTTCAGGAAATAACTGGGGAGGTTTCAGAATGTTTGTAAACTGAAAACATATTTTCTAACAGACTTGATGACACCTGTCGTCTCCCTGCCGACGGTTTACGCCGAGGGAACCACCACAGATTATTGTAAAAGGTTTGAAAGTCCGAGGCTCGATCCAAAAACGCTTTTACACAGCAGAAAATCACGTTGCTTGATCTGAAACTGTTTAACACTACAAAAAGCCGAACCACGGCATGATAATGTAGTTTGATCCGATGCTAGACTGCGCTCTAACGTGCCGTTTTTTTAATCCTAGGTTAACCGGATAATAAATTCATAACCGGATAGCAGATTGCCTACTCGGGTACCCGGGTACTCGGGTATCACCGTTAGCAGAGGCGGAGGTCGGCCATATTTAATACCTAGTAATGGGTTTGATGATCATTTTAGAGCATCGTTGTTTTCTACCAGAAACGATACGATACAATAGGAAAGAGACGAATCGGGGAAGGATACATCAAGGACCACCAGAAAACCACCTGACCGGCATGTTGTTGTTTTCCAAAAGTTTTCATTTTAGGCATTTTGAAAACTCAAGAGTGATATGAGCACGTCTGACCAGTAATGCGATCAGAACCTAAGTTACTCCAGAAGAAGAGGCCGGCAACAAGCAGACAGAACGTACAAAGTCTTCAGAGCTGTAAAGACGCCCATGTTCTCACTGCTTGACGACGGTATACCACCAACCTATCGTAGCACAGTAGGGATGTCACAATTACTTATTTTCACAATTAACCGCGGTATCAAACGCAACAATTAATTAACCGTAAAGGTTCCTTCCAAAAAAGATTACATCATAACTATCGAGGCAGATCAGTGCAACTTGCATGAACGAAAGCAAAGTTACAAAACAGCTGGGTTGTGAACTTTGTTTTCATTCGTCAACTTACAACTTATGTCAATTTACCCAACGTAACACTGAACTGGTAGGAATTTATATGTTAGTGTGTCAATTGTAATTAAAAAAAGAGATTAAAATATAACATTCTATTTGACTTTTCCTGTCCTGACACACGCAGACACAGGTCTGAAACAAAGAGGGTGGAGCGGAGACCAGGCATCGGTCTGGTCTAAAAGAGCAGAGATAAATCACTGACGGTGCCTCTAATCTAATTCTCTGCTCCACTCCCACCTGTCCTGCTGCTGCTGCCCCCTCCCAGGTCTCTGGGGGGTCTTTAGTGAGTCCAGGCCCCTCCTAACCCACCTGTCCACCACCACTCATGATTTATGTCTCCTGAGACCGCAGGGGCTGCTGGGAGGTGGCCTCCTCCTCCTCCTCCTACTGTAGGTTTTCCCTTTTTGTTCAATCACAAAGAGATCTTTAGTTTGGTGGTGGTGTGGGCAAAATGGGGAAATGTAAATATATAACTCACTGTTGTTCTCAAGTTATTGTGGTAAATACTGTTTCTTTGAATATAACCTGAAAGAATAATCACTTAACGTTTCTTTCTAAAGTGTAAAAGGAGCAAAAAAACACTCCAGTATCATCCAGGTCACGACAGCACAGACTTCTAAAATCTCAAGACGACTCATTAAGTCAGCAGACTTCAGCCCTGGAAGATAATCTTCATCAAAAACAAGAGAAAAGATCAGAGATTAAAGAGACTCATTACCAACAACAAGTGACGATAATGAACTCCAGTGTCTGATTGATTGAGTCACGAAATGTTTTGGATTTTCCGCTGGAGAAATTGCAACTGATTTAAAAGCGATCAAATAGTTGATGACTGATTAATGGAGTTGTTTTTAGCAGTTTGACCGACAGAGAAGATGCTGTGATGACGAGCCAGGGCTTTAACTCTGTTTTATTTACCCTCTTCATTCCTCCTCGGCTCCACATTTCAACTTTCCTGCACCTGTTTCCTTTCCGCTTTACCTTTGAGATGTGTCCCAATTTTCAAATGGAAACAAATCAAAGCAGCCTATCACAGAGCGAGAGGCGTTCCTCTGCAATCGCCGACATTCGCGGCGGGATTACTCCGACTCGACTCGGGTTGGTTCTGTTCTTCTGTTCTTCTGCCTCTCAGGTGGCAGGAGGAGGGAGAGGAGAATGGAGGGTGGCAGAATATGCAAATCGTAGCACCACCAAAGAAGAGTGAGAGTGAGGAGTTTCCCACCAGCTGAGTGTGAAAGAGTGCTCCCCCTCTCCCACACACACACACACACACACACACACACAACACTTTGAATGGGACTCTTTCTTTGGACACACACTGGCCTGCAAAACCCCCACAATCACACAAACTCTCACACACAAACCTAAACTCCTGCATGGTTTGAGGTGTGATGCTGGTCAGCAGCAGCAGCAGCAGCAGAACAAAGTGAGTCCCTTCACCACAGGCCGTCTTCCTCGGCTCAGCCTCCGTTTGCAGAGCAGCGCAGATTAAAGTTTTAGCCGTTCGCCGCTCGCGGAGCTTCTTGAATACATGAATATTCAAGGTGGTTGAATGAGGATGATGAAAGGCGCCGGCAAAAGCAGGTTACTCGCGGAAAAACGGTTTAGGCCACCTTTAAGAAAAGAGGGTGCTGATGATACCAGCTTGGCACTTCCTCTGAGATTTTACGCACCGCTGCCGCTCGGAGGTACATTTCACTTCTGGTTCCACATTTGGCTCTTTCTCTTTCTCTGTGTGTGTGTGTGTGTGTGGAGGAGGCAGCGAGCAAAACTTTGTCTTCATAACATCGATTTTAAACGCCATTGTAAGTCTAAAGCGGGATTTGGCTCTGCTGTAATCTTATTTAGGTTTGGAGTAGACCGTACTCATCCCAGCTCCTCCTCCTCCTCCTCCTCCTCCTCCTCCTCCTCCTCCTCCTCCTCCTGTTACACTTTATCAAGACACAGCAGAGGAGAAACTTTAAATGTCTGTCGTTCAATCACAACACAAAAACAGACAATAAGTCCTTGATTTCTTTTGAAGACGCCGATTTAAAAAGCTACTCCACGTCTGAGCTGCAACAATTCATCGATTATTCGCACAATAATGGATTATTAAATTCACCGTCAACTATTTAGCTAATGGAATAATCAGTTTGAGTTGTTTTTTTTAAGAAAAAAAGTCCTAATTCTTTGATTTCAGCTTCTTAAATGTGAATATTTCTAGTTTCTTTGTTCCTTTAAGACAATAAACCGAGTATCTCTTTGGTTTGTGGACAAAACAAGACATTTGAGGACGTTGTCTTGTGGTTTCAGAAACACTGATTGGCATTTTTCAATATTTTTTTATATTTTATTGACCAGCTAATCGATGAATCGTTTAAATAATCAACTCGTCATGGGTAATGAAACTAATGGTTAGCTGCAGCTCTACTTCTCAGCCCATGTGGCTCCTCTGCTCTGTGGTGTAACACAGCTCTAGGCCTGCTCCACTGACCTTCGACCTCTATCTGTGTGGAGGACTGAGTGGGTTTGAGGGGGGGGGGGGGGGGGGGGGGGTGAGTGTGTGCAGACAATGTGCAGCTTGCACTCTTGCAGGTTTCACACTCATTTACACTTCTCAGAGTGAGTTAGCTGCTTTTAGCTTTAAATTTCTCTTTCACCTCCACTAAAAATAGTTCAGTGTCGAGCTGCTGTGGCAAATCACACCTGGCGCGTTTATATTCACGTGCCCCCTCCCCCTTTTTTTTACTAGAGCAAACGTCTCTGAACACGTGGGTGGGTTTTGCTAATGACGTGATTCTGATTGTTTGTCACAGATTAGATCTGGAGCACAGTGGAGCACAAACAGAATATTTAGGGGCAAAGCAAATATTCCTTTTCATTCATGATCCTCATACAACTCAGCCTGCTGCCACCTGTAATGACAGACATTCTTTGAGTGTTAAAAAAAACATAACAGCAAATTTACTGGTTGCACATGCGCAAGTAGATGAAGAATTTACTTAAACACTCTCAGATTTTAGGGGGAAAATGCCTCTGTTTAGGGGAAAATGAAACTACCTTAAACAGGTAAACTCTCAGCTACCAGCGGTCAGAGTTAACGGTGGGTTGAGGTGTAAGTCTCATTGTCTATATGGTCAATATTGTCTATAGAACGAATCGCCTCGTTGTTTACAACTAGTTCCGGATAGTAAACCAGCATGAGAACAATAGTGACGGACGAGAGTTTCGCTATATATACAGTATATCTAATTTTTCATGTCACTATATCACCATTTATACTAATCTGATGTTTGTAAAGTTTATAAAACCAATGATTGGACAAACATTACTATTTATGTGTGCACATTTTTGTAATTAGTCATGGTTATCATAGATTAGCCGGGCTAACGGTTAGCTACCTGTTTAACTTTAATAACCGCTGTTAGCTTAGCTACCGCTGTTAGCTTAGCTGCTGTTAGCTTAGCTACCGTTAGCTTAGCTACCGTTAGCTGTCCCTGTCAGCTGAGCTACTGATGTTTTCTAGACACTGTGATTCCCCCAAACTGAATAAATACAACACATAGCAACACAAAACACACAGAGAAATAGTAATGTTTCTTCAATCATTTCAGATTTTGGCGAGAAAAATATGACATATATATGTGGCTAAACTCTCGTTCGTTACTACTGCTCTCATTCAAATTACGAGCTGGTTTTCTACCCGGAAGTAGTTGTAAACAACAAGGAGATTCAGTCTTTATGTATTTGTTAGTGTATATTGTTTAATGTCTATGTCTATATTGTCTAGTGTGAATGTGTGTATAGAGGGTATGCGTTTACGTCACGTTGCCCTCGGCAACGCCCCGTTCGTTCAGACTGAGTGGCAAAACAAGCGTCCCTCAACATGCTGGCGGATAGCGGTGGACTCATAAACTGCATAAAATATCTTATATCAAGACAAATTGATGTCAAAAGGAATCGACAACCAGCTCCCCAAAACCGTCTGCTTCACGGACACTGACAATCCTGTAACCATAGTAACACACAGTGACAATCCTGTAACACACAGTGTGACCGTGGCACCGCAGTGACTGACAGGCTCAGTGTTACTGTGCAGAGGGACGAGATTACAGCTGTTACTGTCGTCCTGACAGTGACTCCCGACGCTTAAATACGAGCTGCTTTTATTCTGAAAGACTCTAACCAGTCAAACTGTAGGATGTGTTAGAGGACTAGCTGCTTTTATTCTGAAAAACTCTTAACAAGTCAAACTGTAGGATGTGTTAGAGGACTAGCTGCTTTTATTCTGAAAAACTCTGACCAGTCAAACTGTAGGATGTGTTAGAGGACTAATTTATCTGTCTAACCATCATAACTATGACACCTGAAACTGTAAACACAGCTGATCGATCGAAAAAAAATCACCGCTCCAGTGAATTTACTTTCCGTCATTGAGAACAGGATCTTGAACGTAACTCGGTCAGTGAGACGTATCCTCAAGGTTTTTAGCAGCTCTGTTAGGTCATGCTGCTTTACATGCTGGCAAAGCTAGACATGTCAGACTTGTGTGGGCTCGGAGAAAATCGCTTCGTTACTTGCTCGTTTTTAAACTTTGGCGGCTCTGCCACTCGTCTTTTTGCCGCTCAGTGGACGTTCCACAGCGACTTCCGAGTACCGTGACGTCATGTGCATACCCTCTATTGTCTCTGTATATGTTTTTGGCCCCAGGAAGAATAGCGGATGCTAATGGGGATCTTAAACATAAGTGACATGTTTATTACAGTATTTACACCCACAGTGCTGCTCTGTTTTCTTCTATCTTGTTTTTTTTTTAACAGTGTAATTGCCACATTTGCTACATAGTTTTATCATCATCTTTGCTTTGTGACTTTTTGATTCGACTTCCTACGACTGCAGACGAGTCAAGTCAGAACTGGGTGGGTGTCTCTGTCTGTGTTTGTCTTTGTGTTGTTGTTACAACCGGTTTAAAGCTGCTGTGTTTAATTGTTTGGCTGTATTGAGTCATCTGCCTTAACTTTCCATGCGTCATCTGTCAAGGTGCCTTTATCGGCCGCCGCCGCCAACGTCACCTAATTGAAACGCAACAGCATCAGCGGGAAGAAGAATTCCTCCTCCTCCTCCTCCTCCTCACAGGCTCCGTGTTAATGCATGTAAATCCCAACAAGCAGAGCCGTGTTGTTATGCAAAGCCTGGAGGAAAGTAGCAGTTTCCCACCTTGATGCTAACACACACACACACACACACACACACACACACACTGCTCAATTAGTCACAGCAGCAGCATCAGTAGCTCTGACGCACCTCCCCCTCCGAGCCATAAAAGGCGATGGGAGGGGCTGATGCTGACTCGCTAAAGACATCCTGTAGTGCTTTGTCATTCCACAGGCCCATTTGTGCAGGGGAAACAGCACACACACACACACACACACACACACATAGACACACACAGACACACACACAGCCTCGGGCTCTTATGCACAAGGAGAAAGTAACATGAATGACCAATGGTCATGGATCAATTAACAGCTGGTGTGGACCACAGCCACTTCTAGTCCCACTCAGGACCATTTTCCCTCAAACACGTCTCTCAACAACAGCAACAACAGGCGGACGTGTGTATAAATATTCACAAAAACCTGAAAGGTAAAAGACCAAGCCTTCATATCTAGGGTTAGGTTTAAAAAGGTGAGTTTCCAATTTATATCGATCTTCATTTGAAAGATCTGATATCGGTTCATTGATCTTTTAATGTAGCCATTGCACTGTTGCACTGTTTCCTTCTGGAGTGGGTCATTAAATAAATGAATGTGCATTAATGTAGCTGCTTTTTCCATCAATTTAATATACGGTAAACATGAATATTTTTAATAACACACCAGGTTAGAGAGTTCAATCTTTGTACAATTTGCAACATTAGTTTTGTGAAAATCTCTTTCATAACCAAACAAACTGGTTATATCTCTAAATGGATCAATATCAAATCGAATCTGGACCTTGTGAATCGTTATCAAATCAAAATGCAGTCCGTAGCTGCATTACACATTAATATAACATTGATTATTTTCCTATCAGCCTGATCGGGGGATGAACCCGGCCTGTGGGAGTCAGTGCATTAGCTTCGCTCGGTATTAAGTGAAGAGGCCGGACACTCACATGACTCCTCTAACTGGAGCACCTTAGGGTGACCTCAGGAAAACGCTTCATTCATTCATATAGAGACAAAAAGAGGCTGCAGCTCCTCACTTCAAACCCACACTGAGATGAACAGAAAGAAAATTGTTGTACACAGTGATACAGCACTTAGCTATACACTGAGCCAAAGGGCCAGAGACTTCACAACAGTGGAAATGCTGCTCATCGTCACAGGTAGGGAGGGGGAGGGGGGTAATCCTTAAAAACAGCAATTAAAAAAACACTTTCATGTCAACAAATGTCTGTTTTCTATCCGACTGACCTGAAGCTGAGTGTTCTCCAGATTTACTTCATGTAATAAAACAGGAAAACATCTCCAGCAGACTGGATTTGGCAGCACAACAGACACAACCATCACCACCTACGCTATTTCTCCAGCTATTTCTCCTGGCTAACTTGTGCACATGAAAAATCCACATTTTCTCTCACAAAACTTTGACAAATTGAACGTGCACATGCTCTCTGGCGTCTCAGCAGAGTCACATCTCCCCAAAAAGAGAAAAAAAAAAAAAAAAAGCTTCTCCTCTGAGTCAGCATAATATACCACATAACAGATAAACGCCAATGGGCTCTATGCACAGCTCCACCACTTCCTGGATTTAAGGCAGGTCCTTCATTTCCTGTTTTACATTATTGGACACACTGATTAATCCAGGTGTGTCTGAGTAGTCACAATGGTCAGACACACCTGGATTAATCAGTGTGTCCAATAATGTAAGACAGGAAATAAAGGCCTCAAATTCAGGAAGTGGTGGAGCTGTGCATAGAGCCCATCGGGCGAATTTGGGCCGATACCGATGTTCAGCCGATCCATAGTCCAAACTGAGCTGCTGCTTCTGTCCTGTCCAGGCTATTTTATGTGTATAGCCCATTTTTACCAACAGTTTGTCATCATAACAACATCCTCTGCCCTTAGACCCTCACATCCACCGAGGAAAAACTCCTGGGAAACCCCCTTTTAACAGGAAAAACATTGGAGAAAGCTCAGGGTGAGCAACAGAGGAGGGATCCCTCACGCAGGACGATAGATCCTAGGTGTTAGGTTACAGCCCAGATGACAGGAGCACAAACACGCCTACAGACACGGGGCACTTAAAAAGCAAGAGGAGAGGTGTTGGATGAAGCGGTGGCTGGCGGCGGGCTGACACCTGCCACTTACAGAGGAGCTGCAGACGCTTAAAGGAGAATTCCGGTCATTTTTGACACCTTAATCTTTTTCCTGATGGTCACCCAGTGTTGGGGGGAGCAAAAAAACGTGACGAAAATTGATGCAGGCAAACCGGAGTTACCATGGCTACCCGGCGCTAGGGATAGCGACAACACTAACCCATGGGGGCAATTCTTTCAACCACAACAAACACTCAGAAAACAATCAAATATCTCTGGTACATGACTGGAATCCTTAGAGACACCACTGAACTCATATAGTGTAGAGTATAAACAGTATAAACTTTGTGTTTTTGCATGTAGCCACTCACCTCAGACAGCCAAACTCTGAAACATCCCAGAAAGACATTACTATCCCATCACAGAGCGCCTGCTCTCCCCGCCACAGAAACTAACACTTTGTCCTTGTTGGAATGATTTCTTTACTAAAATAAACGGTGGAGCAGTGCAGTGGTAATGTCCAGAATATCTCCGACCGTTTATTTTAATTATTAATTATTATAACACAAAGTTTATACTGTTTATACTCTACACTATATGAGTTCAGTAGTGTGTCATAAGGATTCCAGTCATGTACCAGAGATATTTGATTGTTTTTTGAGTGTTTGTTGTGGTTGAAAGAATTGCCCCCATAGGTTAGCGTTGTGGCTATCGCTAGCGCCGGGTAGCCATGGTGTAACTCTGGTTTGCCTGCATCAATTTTAGTCGCGATTTTTGCCCCAACCAACACTGGGTGACCATCAGGACAACGATTTAGGGGTCGAAAATGACCGAAAAATTCTCCTTTAACATGAGGTGGAGCCGATCATGGGACCAACACAGCTGCAGGTAAACAAGAACAACACGGACGACATAGTAGTAGTAGTAGTAGTAGTCTTCACTTTCATGTACACGTTTAAATTGAGGCTAAAACAAACAGGTGTAGTGTTGGGATAGAAGTGAAAGTTTCGGAGGCGTCTAGTCTACTCTCTGCAGGCCGACATCAAGACGACGCTGGTGTGTGTGTGTGTGTGTGTGTGTGTGTGTGTGTGTGTGTGTGTGTGTGTGTGTGTGTGTGTGTGTGTGTGTGTGTGTGTGTGTGTGTGTGTGAGGCTTTTTCCAGCGACACGTTTACAGTGTGTGGGCCTGGTGGGAAATCATCTGTGTAAAGAAGCAGCGCCGGGCCAAATGACTGTCAACCATCATTAACACCAGGCAGGTTAGGCTTTGTTTGTTTGTTTGTTAAGCTCAGCGAGAACATAAAAAAATAAAATAAAAAAAGAAGTGAAATAATAATTTGGGGGGGGGGGGGGGGGGGGGGGGGGGGGGGGGCGGCACACAATATAACAGCTCAGGGACACAGGAAAATGAGTCTCAGGCCTCTTTCAAGCCAAACTCCGACGTGGCTCATTACGGAGGAAGATCACAACTCAAAGCACAAACGCAAAGGTTTCATGCATATGAAAGGATGGGATGTCGACACCTGACTGCTGCCACTGATGCTCTGGAATAGAAAATGTTCCAAGGACAAAAAAGTCTGATGGTGCCGCTGCCGCCGCTGCTGCTGCTGCTGCTCACATCCAGGTTTTCCTTTCATGTGGCCCTAACTAGTCTGAACACCAGAGGAGTTCACACAGCAAAGAGCTCACACACAGAGCTCATCATCTCCACCACCGTCATGGAGTAAAAAAAAAACAAAAAAAAACTCTGCAGGACGACTGATGACCTCACCTCTCTGATAACCATCTGCTAATGACGTCGTGGACAGTTCTGCTTCACTTCAAACACGACGTGTGAATTTAAACTACAAGAAAAAACATTCTTTATAGATGACAACATGGTTTGAACTCCAATGTGCTGCTCTTATTTATCTTTACCGGGCGGTCGTATCGGTCACTCAAAGTGCTTTACAACAACTGTATCATGACGCTTCAACGGCTGGGGAATCGAACCACGGACCCTGTGGTTATAGTGGATGACCCACTTTCACCCCCTTGATATGAGCCACAGCTGCTTGGTCATAATAGTTTTTTACAGTCACACAATATGATCATGGACCGGTGTCACACACATGGACTAATGACAATTAGATTCAACCAATACTAAAAAAACAAACAATATATTTGCAGCCTGAACCAATTATCCACTAAATTAGGCAGACTTCAAAGCTGATTGATGGTTCCAGCTTCTCAAATATGAGGGTAAATATAAGTAGGATGTTAAATCTCTGGCTTTTGAACCACTGATCAGATACTTTATGACAATAAAAGAGATCAACACTGATTTACTGAGACAATAATTAGATGATAACTGACTCTTCTTCTTCTTGTTATGACTAAAACCATCTATGGTCACCTGAGGCAGCCCAGCTGTTCCCAGATATATTAATAAAGCCCATGCAGAGCCACATATCAGACGTAAATGTGCACGTGGACATATGAAGTGTTGGATTAAAGCTTCTGTGACACTATAATAACAACAACAACAAAAAACAGTAGGTATGAGCCGCCTCTGCTGCTGGTGAACAGACTGGAGGTCATGGTGCATTAACACAGACTAATGTTTGGTACATCAGCTCTATTGAAATTCAAAGAGGTGAACGAGCTGTGAAGGAGCAGCGTGTGCGTGCGTGAGTACATAAGTGTGTGTCATGTGGATTGAAAACTAATAATAACACACACACACAGGGCATAAACACTCTATGCGGTTGTTTAGGGCCACAGCCGTTAGGTGGGGGGGCCACATGATCAGAAAGGTACCAGGGTTAATTCAAGTCATTTAAACATCCTGAGGTCTGCATGTGCACGCTATGAGCTTACAGCGGAGGTTCTAATATTTAGACATAAAACACTTGAGTATTGTTACATCTGCAAGTATCTTAAAAAGATGAATTTAAGAAAATAATGTAAAAGTCGAGAAAATGGCCTCAAACCTCAGAGGGCATAAACACGTCTGTATTCAGTTTTTACCAGTGATTTGGTGTTTGCGCTTAGAGTGCAGGGCCAAAAACAAAAATCTTGTTTAGGGGGCCACCAAAATCCTAGGGCCAGCCCTGCACACACGCACACACACGTTTGAAGTAAGGCAGGTTGAAAATGAAACAAACAAAAAAAAAAGAGTTTCACTCTCATCTGATCATGTCCGTGTCGCTGTGAGTCACCGTCACAGCAGCAGCGGCTCTAACACCATAATCTCATTTAACCTCGTTTTTCTCTCTTCTTCTTATTTGAAATCTACCTAAAACAAGACACACGGGGACGCCCCCACACACACGCACATACACACACACCCCGTGCACTGCCAGAATATCGCGTGGAGAAATCGGTGAAATGACACCTTCATAGGTGTTGCATCACCTTGCCGTATACCTGGCTGTCTCCGGTCCAGGAAAAAAAAGGAAAAAAAACCACAGCAACAACCCCGCCTTCACTGCAGTAATGGGGACTGACCGCCATTCCCTTCCGCGCGCACACTCACACACACACAAACGCACACACCGCTCAGGAAATTGTGTAACGAATTACCGCAACACAATAGATGGAAACGAACAGGTTTTGACGGTGAGGAGGGGGGATAACAAGAGGTAGAAGCACTTTATGCACACACACACACACAGACACACACAGTGATCTGCACGGGTGCACGCGACCATATGAGTCCAACCAATCCACACACACACGCGCGCGCGCACACACACACATACACAACAAAAAAAATGCATAAAAGGAGAGATAAGACATGCACAAGTGGGTCAGAAATGCGTGTCGATCGGATAAATCCCGCGAGATTGAAGGGAAGGGAGGCGAGCATCCATCCATGCGAAGGTAAGGGGAAGGAAGGAAGGAAGGCTGCACGGTGAAAACTAAAAAAAAAAAAAAAAAAAAAAATCATCATCTACCTGCACAAGTTGACATTTCCTGGCTCCTCACGAGACACTAACGGAGCAAAAACGACGAGCAGATCCTCGTTTAGAGCCCAGCAGGTGATCTGGTGTTTATGTCCAGGCCATTTGTCAGACCCGTTATCCTCCGTTCAGGTAAACATGATGGTGATGATGATGATGATGATGGTGATGGTGGTGATGAGGATGAGGATGATGATGGCTCCTGCACGGACGCACAGAGTCACCGTCGTGTCGTCAGCAGCAGCAGCAGCAGCAGCAGGAGGAGGATTAAACGAAAAGGTGCTTTCCAACCCCCTCGGCTCTCTCACACACACGCATCATGCCTCATAACGGTGTCCGAAAATATATATTTATATATTTATTATAGGTTTACCTTTATTTTTATTGGTGGATGCGATGGAAGAGGAGGAGGGAGGGGGGAGTACAGGTAAGAGCCCGGCCAATCAGCGTGTCTCATCCTCCTCCTCCGTGAGGGGTTGTCTAAATTTAAAGCAACGTGTAAATGTCTATTTTTATTTTTTATTTTTTTAACTTCATAACAGGTGGATCAGAAAACACCTCAGCCCACATGCACCTATACTCTGAAATCACAGTTCCGGTTTGGATACGATCCCTATTACAGCTCTATTACGCCTGAAGGGGGAACAAAGTATATAAAAAATGAAATAAATATTTTAAAAAAAAGAGTGAACGCCTGCATCCGTAAATCGTATTTATCTGTTATTCCCCAGCGTGCACCGGTGCACACAGGTGCAAAGAGGAAAAAAACGCAACAGAAAATACTGGATTGTTCAATATAAACTACGAGGAAGCACGTGCATAACTGTGCCAAATCTACTTTTTTTTTTCTTTTCTTTTTTTTCATCAACAATGCAGTTTCCGCTCTTACCTTAACTACAGAAGCATGTGGTGCTGTTGCAGTTGGAGCAGGGAGGGGTGAACTGGAGATAAAATAAACATCCCATCGCTTCTTTGCCATCACCGGCTGTAGTGGTGGTGGAGGTGGCGCGAGAGAGAGAGAGAGAAGGAGAGCTCGTGCGATTCGAACGTCCGGCCGTTAAAAAACAAAACGGACAAAAAGTTGAGTTCTATTTTTTGATTTTTTGATTTTTTGTTTTCAACGGACAGACAACAACCAACCGACAAAACTGAACCGTCCTGTGCTGTGGCCGAGAGACCGAGCGACTGACTGACTGACTGACTGAGCCCTGCAGTCAGCGAGCAGCAAAGTTAGCATGAAACTAATCCAGGCAACAACAACCTCGCCCTAAAAAAAAAAAAAAAAAAACAACCATCCACTGACTAAAGTAACAAACCCAAACGCTGCAACTGAACTGCTGCTGCGACCACGTTGTTAGGTGAAAGCCCCGCAACCTGCCGCCAACAGTTAGACAACTACTAGACTACTAAGAAGACAACCGTGGGTGGGAAAAGTGGCTAGAAAAGAAGTGGAGCAACAACAACAAAAAAGAAGACGAAGAGGGAGGGGAAAGTGTGTAAAAGTGTCCAGAAAATAAAAATAAAGGAGGAAAAAGCGATAAAGTATGAAGCGCTTGTTAATAATACTACTACTATTACTATTATTATTATTATAGCCTAACGGGCGGATAACGGTCCACCCAGGCAGGCGGCCGCATGCACCGCTAGGCGGAGGGGGAGCAGCAGAGCAGCAGCCATCATCCAGGTATAACGGTACAGCGCCGTTATGAACACACTGGCTGCTGCTGCTGCTGCTGCTGCTAGGACCAAATACTCCCACAAACTCCAGCGAAACTCACTCCCAAACTAAAAAAAAGTCTCTTGGAGGACTTGGGGGGGGAAGAAAGAAGCTCGCCGAGCAGCAGCAGCAGTACCAGCCTGGTACTGTTGTTGCTGCTGCTGCGGTCGGTTACACGGAAGAGTTGGGACTTACCGCTGCTCCTCTTCGGGTTCGCCTGTTTTCTGCGCTTACACCTGGGGCCATCCGCCATGATCCTCTCGCTGAGTCTGAAACGCAGCCGCTTGCGAGTCACCTCCTCCCTCCTCCCCTCCCCTCCCTCCCCCTCCTGTCTCTCTCTCTCTCTCTCTCTCTTTCTCTCTCCTTCCTCCCCTCTCTCTCTCTCTCTCCCCCCCTCCTCCTCCTCACCCTTCTCACCCCTCCCCTCCCTTCCCCTCCCCTGCTGTCCGCTTTACGACATCACCTTCCCCCTGCACCTGGTTTGCGACACCCTGGCCCGCCTTTACGGCATCACCTTCTCAAAACACCTCAGCGCCACATGGCCCCTCCTACTGGCCGCACATGGCCGTGTGATGGTGGTCTGCTCTGGTCCCAGAGCTCTCTGGAGCAGGGGTCGGCTGGGGACTCACACGGTTCCTGCTCGCTGCTAAATAACAGCCCAGAAATATATATATATATATTTTTTTTTAAACTATATGTAATTACATATATATAACAGCAAGGTGGAAGAGTAGAAATGTAACCTAAGAGAGAGGAAATACAGGCACATTGTAGGCCTCTGTGTGTGTGTGTCGGAGAGAAAGTGGTGGAGCAAGTGTAAAAATAAAAATACCAGTGTGTTGACATTAAAAATCCTATTTAAATAAGAACAGCCTGCAGAAATAATCTCTATAAAATGTAATTAAATGATCAAAAGTACAAGAAGGCTGCATAGTTAGTGATATTTTATGTTTTTTCTTAAGACAGTGACATGTTACAAACTACTTTAGAGTTTATTCATCATAGTTTAGTCCAGTGTTTTGGGTCACTAAGTAACTCTGATGGGTCAGGAGATAATTAATTAAGGTTGGGAGAGAATAAAAACATGTAGGCTATTTGTATATTATTTTATTATCAATAAAAAATATTTAAAACAACTTACTAACTTGTCCATTCATTCAAATAGCCTAGATAGATATGTCAAATAAAAAATATAATAATAGTAATAAAAATAATAATAATAATAATAATAATAATAATAAAAAGTAACAATGTGGAAAAGATACTTAATGTATCCTGACATAACCATGAAATGTTTGGTAGCCTACTTATGCACAAACATGACGAGATATTCTGCCAATTATCGATACTTTGATATATAACAACAGTTTTATATGCAAATATGAAGTGGAATATGAAAAGAATACTCAAGTAAAGTACAAGTAGTGACACCTGTAAGTACGCTGCAGTATCCTAGTAAATGTATTTAGTTGTAGGATTTGTGCATGTATCCTATTACATTAGGTGTACTTAGTAGCCTATGGATGGATGGATGGATGGATGGATAGGCAGGTAGGTAACAGGGACACAGTGTCCACAGAAGGCCATTACACACACACACAGACAATCTGAATCTCAATCCCGTGACTGGGTGTAAAAAAAAAAAGAAAGGGGGGATTCTGTATAAATACTGGAGCGCAGATTAGAGGAATGGGGAACAGGTGGCGCAGAAATCCACAGCTAGAAGTTCTAGTGACTGAATATGGAGAACGAGGTGAGCAGGTGGATCTGGGGGGCGGGAACGAAGTCCGTGGACGTCCGAGAGTGAGGATAGGCCAGTAGTGGTCCAGTAACCGGGAATGTGTTGACACCTGAATATGTGGAGGAGACCTGAGTCCAGAAATACACACACACACACGTAGGCTGTATACGTGAAGCTGTGTTTGGTCCTCAGCAACAGGGAACAGAAGTTCAGTGACAGTTCACATGCAGCAGGTCGGAGCAGCAGGAGGAGTGGCCTTCACGGTCAGTGTCGAGCTATTCTTGTACCTGCCGACGATCAGGTTTCCAGCTCGGACACACCAGGTGCTGCCGTGAGTCTCACACTGTGGAGGATGAGGGGGTTTGGGAGGGGAGTGAAATTACACTGCAGAGGATTACTGGGGAGAGAAAGCTTGAGATTATAGGCATTGTTCAAAGGTTCCTCATTGTTGGGGTGCTGCATTCAGCGGCCTGACATGGACACACGAGTGAGCCTGTGGAGGTTTTATTATCCAGGAGGGAGGGAAGCTTCACTGAGTTGGTGCAGCTCTGCAATTTTGAGATTTGACTCAAAAATGTAAAAAATCTAATAACAAAGCAGTTTTTATAACAAAATGTCCATGTAGAACAAATAAATGTTTAACCATTTATTGTATTTTAAATTATAAGAATACTAATTATATTCATTTTATCTCCTGTGACAGTGAAAAATACATGTCATGTCAACAACCCATTTACAGACTCGTTACCTGGAGAGTTTGTTTTGTAGCTTCATGTATTGAATGCATTTATTTATTTATTTTGCTAGTATGGTAACACTTTATGTTATCATGGATCTATTGGTCCTCGTCCCTACATCACCACATTCACGCGCATCCCTTGGCTGCACACACAGAGAGGACCGCCCCTTTATGCCGTTCTCTCTCCTCATTGGATAAAGGTTGTAGGATACAAGGAAAGTTTTCTCCTCGGCTTACAGCAGAGCAGAGTGACTGACAGACCCGTGTTTCAGACCAAACACTCTATAGAAGTGATTGCTGTCGGGAGATACAACTATTTAAGACTTATATTAACACAAACATTCACCTTACTTCTGCTTTAAGCATTAAATACTGAATTCATCATTTAAAACACATGATTACTCATGTATGTAGTTTATAAACACATAAATAAGCACTAACTGTATTTATAAACTACATACTAATGAGTATTATTCATGTGTTATGAAGAATTCAGTATTTATTAATGCTTAATAGTGTGTACTTATTATAAAGTGTTACCCGCCTTGTATGTGTCTTGTATTCCCAAGTGGGACGGGCCAAACTGACATGACACAGAAATAAAAATTGAACTTTTAAACTAAGGGGGGTTTAAATATAAACATACAGTGCTGCAGGGTGCTTCTCATTTGTCCAATCATCCTCAGAGACACAGATCCAGGAGCTGTGTCTCAATCCGGGGGCTGCATCCTTCGGAGGAGGCATGTAAAGGCCGATTACGTCACAGCGTCGCAACAACAACAACAACAAGGCCTGTCCCAGTTCGAAGGCTCCTCCAAATCCAGGGGCACACACAGCTAGACGTATAAAGTCTATGGACGTAATGCAACAACGACAGCCAACTACTGTCTGGTCCCTCGGACACTGCAGCTGAATCACGCCCGTTTAAGTATCATTGATCGTCATATTTACACTGACACGACCCCCAGTCCACATTTAGTCTATGGCTGTGTCCGAAATCCCCCCCTACTCACTATATAGTGCACTATATAGTGACCACGCCATTTTGTAGGTGTCCGAATGTTTAGTGATTATTAATGTTCACTATATAGTGCACTGAATCTATCCCACAATTCACCGCGAAATGTAGTGAGCATCCGATGGTCACTAACCGGAGCAAGATATCCCATCATGCATTGCGGTCACGGATCGACGCCGTTAACACACCGGCCCAGAACGACCGGTGTAGCTACCAAATAAATGCAGTAGTGCAGCAGCCTCAATAAATGTGTCCAGCTGCCAGAGTTGTCCGGTCGCGGCTTCCACAGAGTTGTAGTTACTGCAGTGGTATTACTTCGTACTTAGTGAATAAAGAACCATGTTTGGCTCAGACTGAACGATTAAACAACGGCCACATTGGAAGAAAACAACAACACAGAAGACGTTTTGACCCGTCAGAACAGGAGGAGCAGAGGTGAAACCAACAACAATTAACAAGACCTGAGATGTGTTCAGTGTCCCACTAAGTCCTGACAGTGAGCCAACATGTTGAGTTCAGGCACCGTTCATGTTTTTATCGAGGTTACACCTGTGATAAAGCAAAATTAGGTTCAGTGGCTGTTTATTTACTAAACAGAAGGTCAGTTACATCTCTGGTTATTAATTAATTCTTTCTGGTCAAAGCAAAAGAAAAAAAAACCCTGATTTGTTTGTCTTTGTTGTGCAGGCTGAACGAGCCCAGGGACTTAATTGGCCAATTAAGCAGCAGCCAATCGTGTTGTGAGGTAATTACTGCCTCTCCACCAGCAGCAGCAGCAGCAGCAGCAGCAGCACAGTGTTCGTCTCGGCCTGGAGAGTGGCAGGGGTTTGTTTTCCACATCAATCAATCAATCTATTTGTTTATTTCGGGCATGTCAATTTAAATCATCATCATCACACTTCATCTTAGTTCAAGTAATACAATACACATGGCCGAAAGGGAAAGCGGGAGAAGCAAAAGCTTATCTAGTCCCGCCCCCATTACCCACAGAATAAAATCTTTATCATAATATTTTCTTTTCTTTTGCTTTTTTTTTTTTTTTACATTTTGACATAACATTCTTTACTTATGACATTTTGACATAACGTGTTACAGCAGTAGGTAGTATACAGAGCTGAAGTTTAGCTCTAGACAGTACATACAGATTACGTGTGTGTCTGCACTCCTCTCTGCACATTTGTGTCCATATTAGTCCGTCATGAGTGAACAACAGTCTGATCTTGTAGCTTGGCATGTCACAAAGTCACAAAATGGTCCAATCGACAGAGAGCAAAAGTCAAGTGTACTTATTATTTGTTGGGATGGTGTGAGAGCCCTTTTATGCCATTTTTCTTTTATTCATCCATCTCCTCAGCAGCCTTCGCCGTGTTGAGCTTCAGCCGTTTCTGTGAAGACCTCGGCTCCTGTCTTTAAGAGATACTCCAGACTCTACAGCCTGAATCATCAGTGGCTCTGGAGGAGACGCAGGGCGCTGCAGGGTCACGCAGAAATAACCCAGATGATTTCATCTGGCCTGCGTTACGATCTAGGGTGGCTGAGACTGAGAGCATTTTCTAACAGAAGACACAAGTTGTGTGATGGGAGGTGTAGGATCCATTGTTTGTTGGAGCTGCAGACTAACATAGAAACTAAAAGTCAAAGCGTCTCCGTATATGTGTAGAATAAATACATGTTACACATTGTCACTCCTGTTCCTCTGCAAATATAAACAGTTTAAAGAGGAACTATGCAGGATTTGTAGCTTGACTATGCTACATTGTTACCTTAATTAAACAGATTTGTAGTAATTGTGCTGCTTTAATAAATGGCTTAACTTGTTACGAAGGAGAATGGAGGCTCTCTGCCTTCCACTTAGCGTCTCTTGGCTGAAAACCAACCTTGTAAGATCAGAGCCACCGACCCGGTGTCTCGTCTCCTGTAACCCGTAATCTCTTGTTTATTTGACAGATAAGACTACACAAATATACATGTCTTGACATTAGTTGCGTTTCCATTCACCTTTTTTTATTCGCATTTTCAAAAATTGCGAATAAATACTTGAATGGAAACGCCAGAAATTCGAAAAAAGGTAGTAAATGTGCATACAAGTTTTTACACTTTTGGGGGGGGGGGGGGGGGGGGTGGATTTGTCAGCGTATCGATTAAATGAAAATGCGCATTTGCTTTTTGTGCATTTTCACAAAATCCGCTCTTAAATTCGATACATTTGGATGGAAACCCAGTGATTGTATATGATTTATAATGTTATCCACCGCTCTACTGATTGATTTCTCACCGGCTTAGTTGTAAACAAATGCACATGGCCGGGATGAGGGTTAGCAAAGCAGCGAAAAGCGACTGGACTTACATAGTTCCTCTTTTTTCGACTTGAGCAAGTGTAAATATGGGGATAACCATATGTTCACATCCGAAATGACAGCTGTACTTTTACGGCTTTTACCTGGGCTTTTAGGCGAGGGATCCTCCAGGCAGGGACTGCTTTCACTGACTGATACAGTGGTGGGAGAAAAAAAACAGCAGGGAAAGCTGTATGTGGTTCACAATCGCGAAGGGTCAATTACTCTGAAGATGTATAATTGAGGAAAAAATCTTACATAGTTCCTCTTTAAGATTCAAAATTCAAATATCCCCAAATATACTCTTTGCGAACTGATCCTAACAATGTAACGAATGGTATAAATATATTTGAGTCTCTTTACTCGGCACCGACACTCATTCACATTCATCATCATATCATTTTGGTGGATCTGATCTGTCCATCAGTTCGAACCAAACCTCCTGCAGCAGAGCAGTAATGCTTTAATTGAGTCTCCCACCGGCAGGATATGAAGGCCTATAGAGTCCTCTCCTGTCCGGGTGGTGGTGGTGGTGGTGGTGGTGGGGGGGGGGGGGGGTCGGTCGTTGCTCTCCTACATCACAACGTCTCTACAGGCGGCTGCTGCCCTGCTGCCTGTGAAGTGAAAGAGGAAATGGATGCCATTATTCAATGCTAATTTGGTATTGACATGAATATTGGGCTCACCCCCCCTCGCTCTCTCTCTGTTTCTCCTCAGTAAATTCATTTGTATTTGTGCTGGAAAATCTTTCTCAATGAGAAGTCGGCCAATAGACTGTGAGTGCTGTTCTTTGAAGAGCAGCCCCGGCCTCGGGCCTCGGGCCTTAAATGACTTTTTTATTCCTTCGTCAGCAGTTTCTTTAGTTATGCGTGAGGCAGGGGGCTCTAGCATTAAGTGTGAAGCTGCGGATGTGTGAGGGAATTTAAATCCTGAACCTGTTGGTGTTAGTGCCTCTCTATATACCCCGACCATTTTAATGACACAGGACGACAGCGGCAGCACTGAGGTGTGTAATTAAGTCTGAAAATAAAGAATAGATGCCATTGTCGACTATTTGGAGAGGGTAACAAATGCTACATGCTCTGCAGGTCTGGGCTGCAACAACAAATGTGACGGTAGCTATAAGAGGCAAAGAAATGTTGTTAATATCTTTCACATCTTTCTGTATTATGTAGCTATACTGTATATACACTATATGTGTTTGTTTATATTAATTACTGTCATGTATCCCCCAGAAAAACTTGCAAAACAACAAAAAAGACAAATGCAAGCCAATAATTGTAATTTTTACAGCGTATTTTTCCCAGTGTCAGGTATAGCTTTTATACCTTTTTGTGCCTGATGATGCGTGTTAAAAAATAAATAATGAGAGTTAAATCACTGCACAAGCACAACATCTCTCATTGGTACTTTACTTTTCTTTATATTATCTATCAGGAAACATCTACAGCCTGAATTCATAATGCAAAACAAGACAAAAATATTTTATCCTGGCATATGGCAGCAGATCAAACTAAAGCCAGACTTGGAAGATGAATTCAAAATGGATACACCTTGTTACAACTATCCTCTTCCAATTCTTAACAGCAATACATTTTTTTTCTTTCTTTGTTATGATTTGTTTTTATTGAATGATCAAGGTCGGAGGGGTGAGTATAGGGCAGGGGGGGGAATATATGTATCATGTGTGTTTGATATAATTTTTGATGCCACTGCTTATATATATATATAAAAAAAGAGAATATAAATAAAAAAACGTTTTGTAATATGTGTTAACTAAGATATATATGTGTTTATATTAATTACTGTCATGTAGCCTAACTATTAATCCTTTGAGTTTTTGAAACTTGCAAAACAAATGCCACCCAATATTTATATATTTTAACAGTGTATTTTTTTCAGTGTCAGGTATAACTTACACCTTTTACACCTTTTTGTGCCTGATGCATGCTAATGTTAAATGCTAACACAAACAACAAAACAGAAGCTGTTGTGGTGCCTTTGATTGAGACCTTTTCCTCCCTAATGTGATACTTGTTGTTTTCATTCTAATGTCAATGCATTGGCTCTAATAGATTTGGCCTTTAAAGCAGAGCACTCCTCTCAGGCTAAATGTGTGACCCCTCCCCCCTCCCCCCTCCCTCCCTCCTCGGTGTTTGGTTTTAATGTGAGTCAGGTGGTCTGCAGGTTAGTGAGGGTGAGGACAAAGAAACAGAGCTATACACTCTACTCTCTACTCGTCTCTGATGTGTTAATCAACCCCCCCCCCCCCAAAAAAAAACATGTAACAAATCAATTAAGTTGAGTCCGACACTAGTCCTAGTTCAGCGCCATGGAGATGGGGCTCGGTGGCCAAAAGATGAATAATGTAATTCTGTGTCAGGATGAGTAATGCGGGTACAAATCACTTGTCTCGATGAGTGGCTGGGGAACTGATAATGGCGAGTCCTTGAGTTACCTTTATAAGGCGGGAGGAGAAGGGAGATAATTCATCCTCTCTCCCTGTCACTCTCTCTGTTAATGAAATGCTGTAAAGGCTGCGTGACATTATGAATGAAGAGAGGGGAACGAACCTGGACGACTGCTGCTGGGAAATGTTTACTCTATGACAAGGTTAATTAAAAAAAGAGGGGGTTTGGTCTAAAGGCCTCGGTTCGGTATTAACCTGGTCATGTAAATGTCTTTTACACAATGAAATGGATCTAAAAGCAACCTCAGGTATTTCTAAAACTTGATTATTATTGGGTTTCCAATCACGAAAAGCTCCTTTTTTTTTATTGATCTCTCCATTGATTGAGACAGTTTGATGTGAGTTTCGGCTGCATCCTCCTACCTGAGATAAGAGCTGTGTTTGACAGGACAAAGTCTGGACAGGGTGTTCTGGCTTCAACAGGTAAACCAAGGGTCAGTTGGCTGATCGCTCTCCCAGGTGTGTGTGTGTGTGTGTGTGTGTGTGTGTGTGTGTGTGTGTGTGTGTGTGTGTGTGTGTGTGTGTGTGTGTCAGTGTGTTATTCTGCTTGTCTGATCAATACAGTCTAAACATCACAGGAAAGCAGGTAATAGGTAAAGTGATGAGGTGGACATGTGCATGTGAACTTATACAAACAGACAAACAAAGTGGACACATGTGGTTCTTTGAATAAGGATATACTCACATTGATTTTAGATTTAACTTTATTTAATTTAAGGATATTTACATTTATATTTAAATCTCAATCCACATTTACATGTATCTTTTTGGTAATCCTTCAATTTACAGGCCATTAATTTTGTGATAATGTCAAGAATTAGGCCAGAAATAACAAGTAATTGCATCATTACGTCTAGGAATAGCCTAAAAATTACACTCAATTTCATAGTAATGTTGTGATATAGCCAAGAAATAACAATTGATTGTGTAGAAACATCCCAGAAATAACAGTCAATTGCCTTTCCCAAAAAATACAAAGCATGAAAAACATGTGTAATCTTTTGCATGACATGACATGACATTACTATGAAATTAACTGTTATTTCTTAGCTATTTCTTGACATTATCATGTTATTATCATGTAAATAGCAGCCTGTAAATTAAAGGGTTACCATTTTTTTCCCGTCAAGTCAAGGCTAAGCGAATAACCTGGGCTCTCTCTTTTATTGTTATAAATTTAGTTTTTTTATATTCCTTTTATTGTTTTTATTTATTGTCCATGATTAACTATATTGTATTT
Organism: Trachurus trachurus; assembly: GCF_905171665.1. Lineage (NCBI taxonomy): Eukaryota > Metazoa > Chordata > Actinopteri > Carangiformes > Carangidae > Trachurus > Trachurus trachurus. The sequence goes on from NC_139900.1 coordinate 8,995,626, forward strand.
TCATAACTGTGCAGCACTTTGGTCGACTGAGGTTGTTTTTAAATAATTAACTGTGGCTTGACATGACTAAATACCTGGCTGGCATAATGGCAGCACAATTTGCATAAAAATAAACATGTTTTTTTCCCATTTAAATTGGCACTGAAACAGACTGGCCTCAGCAGAAGTACAAGCGTCTGTACCTTCCACATTCACACCGATCATTTGTGAACTGACTCATTCAGTTTCGAACATGTTAGGCTACATATGCTAATGCTAGCTTTAGATATTATCTTTTCGTTTGCTCTGCCCCCTAGTGGCCAAACGTGTCTCACTTCAGCTTTAAAGATACAAAATCACATCATCAGCTCCTCCAATGTGGCTGCTCAAACTCACACTCACACAATTAACATCAACACACACACACATGCACACACACCATTCACCTTCCACATGACTCCACCTCACAGCACCCACACCCCTCCCCCCACCACCTACACTCCTCCTCTCCTCTCCTCTCTTGCACAACATTCATTTCCTGTGCAGTGGCGATCAATCTCATCACATCTCAGCTGGTGATCAATAGGCCCGTGTGTGTGTGTGTGTGTGTGTGTGTGTGCGGTTCAGGTGAATGTGTGGCAGAGATAACGTGGTGGTGGTGGTCAGCCTGTGTAGTGGCCAGTGCACTGAGTCACAAACAGAAACAGGAGCGACTGATGTCATTGTGCATCACTTCATCTCCACTGGGACCCAAACACACACACACACACACACACACACACACACACACACACACCTACACACAGACACACACACACACACACACACACACACACACACACACACACACACACACACACACACACACAACGTTTATGTGTGTGTTAATGCGAATGCCATGGTGCAAGCATTTCTTCATGGCTGGATGTGCACAAGTGTGTTTTTACCGCATGCCTGTGTGTGTGTCCGTGTGTGTGTCCGTGTGTGTGTGTGTGTGTGCTCGTCCTGAGGCTCTGCCTGCTGTTCAAGCCCATACCTGGAGGCTGACCTCATTTGTTGCAGCACTGCAGCTCTGGTCTGGACACATGGAAGTCACATGACTGAGCGCTCCTCTCTCCATATGGAACAACAGCCTCCTGCTACCGGCCCCGCTGACCTTATTCTCACTGCAGCCATTTTGAAGCTGCATGCGTGCTAGGAAACTCTACTTCCTCTAAACTTCCTCTGAACTTCATTTACATATTTCTTGGAGGTGGAACAGAGGTAAGACAGATCAGATACTGCTCTGGGAAAAAAAACAAACAATCATATCTCCGCTGCAGGAACTCTCCCCAGAAACCAGGAACCTTTTGAGGAACTATGTGCATTTCAACCCGTCTAAATTTAGTGTGTTGCAGTTTTGGGCACGTTACTTTACTCTGTGCGGAGGAATACTGAGTGAGTCGGTTAGTTCCAGATTAACAGCCTTTTCACTGGTGACGCGACTCCTTGAGTCAAGTAACGGTGCATTTGACTGTCCGTAATGATAATGAGGGAAACAGTCACTTTTTGGATGACTTGTTACTGAAAAAAGGGGTGATAAGTAATACCGCCGTCATTTTATAACGCTGTTATTCCCATCACTGGTCTGTTGTACGAAGGAGTATTAGGGCCAGCCAAAAAACAAAACAAAGAAAGAATCCGGCAGGGGAAAAAAAAAAATCTGGCAAAAAAAAAACATTGGGAAAAAAAAATGGCAAAAAAAAAAAAAATCCATCAGAAAAAAAAAATTTGGCAAAAGAAAAAACAAACAAAAAACGGCGAGGTATACAAATAAATAATTGAGAAAATATCAAAGTACTGTAGTCGCTGAGCCAAAAGCTGACTGTCTTGTTGTTTTTCCTTGTGTTTGTCAGCATTTATGCAGAAGACGACCTCCAGAGGGCCACAGCGAACTCTTGACCCCATGGCAGAGTCCTGAGCCTTCGCTTTCAACACAGAAGAGACTGGGAGAACATTAGATGGACTTTAGTCGAACTACAATGTTATAACTAAGGGTTTATCTGCAGTGAGAATGTAATCGACTCAACACAACACAGCACATGACCTGCTGATGTTCTCGGCTTGACTGGACCAGGTTCGAGACGAAAATATAAGGACTCGGGTCGGCTTCCTTTTCTTTTCCCTCCGGGGACATTAAAGTTTATTTTGATTTTGATTAGATTTTTTTGATTTTTCTTTTTTTTTTTGGCCAGGTTTGGGTCAGATTTGGGACGGAAAAATCCTATATAAATGACTCGGATCGGATCGGGGGACAGGTTATTCAAATTTTAGGCCCATTGAGAGGTTTTTGTTTTTTCCCCCATGTTTTTCCCAGGTAACCTCCTCCTTCTGGGTGAGACTTCAAGTTCTGACCAATAAGACAACAGTTGGTTCATGCATGACATTTGTTTACAACTTTGGACCACTCTGGACTGAACACAAACGACCAAAATAAAAAATATGATTGTATTGTTTCAGCCCCTGAATGGGAACAAAGCAAACAAGCCACAGGTCTGAGTACACCCTAAGACTGACACCAGTGGCACTTGTTGCCCCTCAGTCTCATGTTAGCGTCTTATCTGAAATCTTACAGCAATGATGTGAAACTTTTGCAAATTGTGACGCTATCAAAGAAAATAAAAAGGTGTATCCTCCTCCTCCTCCTCCTCCTCCTCTGCAGTGTACAGTCACCTGCTGAGCTCCTGACAGTGAAGGTGGCAGAGCAGAGCACAGCTGTCACCTGATCTGCTGAGTCTATTCAGAAAACCACATTGCATTCTCCAGCTCAGTCTGACTCTGCGGCTCTGATGCTCTTTGATGTGCTAGTTTTTCAATTCACAAGTTTTACCCCCGTTCAGCTAATACGCTGCAGCCCACGTGAATTTAGAGACGTGTTGTTGTGACGTTCTGCTGTTTTCATGGCAGATAGTTTCACTTTTCATAGCAGGAGCGAGACGGGTGGAACAAACAGCATCAATGGCCGAGCCAGAGATTAAACATGCACATTACCAGGCCTTTAGACAGGCACAACTAAATGTAATGTGAATGTTATCTATCTTATTAGTTACATTTATGCTTTTCCTGCTATAAAAAGTCAAACTGCTGCATGTTTCCCATGTGCCTCTTCACTTTAAGCTGTTAAATACAGACTGAAAGGAGCTTTAATGGTCCCATACTGTACAAGTGAGATCTTCATGTCTTGTTTATAGGATAATTTAGCAGCTATAGGCTCTATATTAAAGAGGAACTATGCAAGTCTGGTTGCTTTTCTGCTGTGTTTCTAACCCTCCTACTGCATTTGTTTACAATGAAACTGGAAATCAATAAATAGAGCGGTAAATAGCGTTATAAATCATATACAATGTTATGACGTGTATATTTGTGTAGTCTTATCTGTCATAAACAAGAGATTATGGGTTATGGGGCGAGAGCTGGGACACTGTAGCCTGACTCTCGCCAGACCCTTGTAGTTCCGCAAAGCTCCACCAGAGGCGCTACGCTCAGCTTCACACAAGGGTCTGGACTCGAGGCCAATGCAAACTTCTTCCCCGGAGCAAAAAATAATGAACCAATCAGGATCGCCGGGCGGGACTTTCTGAGGTGTGACGTAGCGCTGAAGCGACTGTTTGAGTCAAACAACAATGGCGGCTCGCAGTGAGTGGCTGAAGTAGCACGTCATTCAAGATAACGGACAAGTGGTTTATCCAATCACATACAAGATTTTTTTACAAGGCCCCGCCTTCTGAAATGAATCGCCTATGGAGCAGTCCCAGACCCTTGTGTGGAGCTCAGCGTAGCTTTGCGGAACTACAAGGGTCTGGCGAGAGTCAGGCTAGGGACACTGGGTCGGAGGCTCTGATCTTACAAGGTTGGTTTTCAGCCAAGAGACGCTCCATTCTCCCTGGAACTAGTTACAAGTCATTGATTTAACCAGCACTAGGACTCTGAAGCTGGTTAATTGAAGTATAAATGTAGCATAGTTGAGCTAAAAGTCCTGCATAGTTACAGTGAAAGTATCAAAGCTTCAATCCACAGAGAAACACACACTTCTGTAACTTAGTGATTCCTCAAGTCCTCAAGCCCCGCCCACCTGGAGCTCAACATCCAGGAGCGTTTTTACCTGAAATCTGCTATTTCTTACTGTATCCCACCATAAAACAGATCAGCCAATCAGAAGAGAGGCTCAGATCCTCCTCTCTCTTCTGATTGGCTGACACCAAACTGTTGTTACTAGAGCTCCAAAGAGAAGCTGAGAGAGGAATATATCTTCATACGAGTCAACGCTTCAAATAAAACAGAAAAGTTTATGATATGTAACCTTTAGACAATTGAATCTGAAAAAATACAGATACCATTTCTATCTGTAAGGTCTTGAGTGCACACACACACACACACACAGACACAGACACACACACACACCTGTGTCAGCATCTTAATTACACCCTGTGTGACACCTTTTGTGCAACACACTTCATTATAGGAGTGTGTGTGTTCGTATGTGTGCATGTGTGTGTTACCTTTGAAAATGAGCTCAGTTGGCATATGTGTGGGAAGATGAAATATTCCTTGTGCACGGTCATGCAAAGTGTATTGAATTAAACCACCTACTATGACAAAATGTGTGAGCACGTCTATGAAATTTCCACGCATGTGAGCGGAGGCAACAGGCAGCGCTGCAAAGAGGAATCATGGTTGTTCGACCTTTCACAGCTGTGACATCTTCACTGCTGATGCACTGTGAATCACACAAAGGCTTCATTTAACATGTCAGAAACGCCTTAAACTGTCATGAGGTGCATTTAAGACATTTTATATTGGTATATTTTTTTTGGGGGGGGGGATGTGTGTTTGTGTGTTTAGTCTTATTCTTCTTTGAGAAGCAGGACGCTATGGAGCTAGAACAGTCCCGAAATGAATAAATGCATACAGAAATTAACAGATGCACAAAAAAGGCTTCCATGTATTTGGGTATATATTATATACTATATTGTGTATTCATGTATACACAATATGTCATGGATGGAGACATATTGTATACATCTATATGACTTAAAACACAAAAAACATCGTCAGTGCACACAAACATATGTTTCATTCCATATATAAATAAATAATAAAAAGAAAGATGTATAAACATATTTGTGATGCACACGCAAATATTTCTTTTTTTAAATATGTGCAATATATATTTTATATGTATAAAAGGTGCTGTATAAATAAATAAAGTTTGAAGTTTGAATAGAAATTCACAAATGTGCACATAAAGAAAATAATTTGCAAGTTCGTATTTGATACTGATATATGAACTGTCAAACCTACATTTACAAAGTGCTATTAATTTGTAAACTTCCCTGCATTTCCATTTGTGAGAGTTTTGAGACATAATTTATGTGTGCATTTATTCATTTTGAGACTGTTTTAGCTCCACAGGACTCAGCAGCTTCCCCTCAGAGATGACCTCAGCCCTGCCTCAGCCCCCAGTGTATTATGGGATAGGCGAGCAGCGCGCTCAGTCTAGTCACTGCAGAGACGTCTCCATCCATGACTCATCCCAGTTGACATTATTCAAGATGAAAGTCAGACTTGCTGCTTGTCGTGCTTTCACTAATAACCAGAGGGAAAAGGAGAGGAGAGGAGGAGGATCAAAGAAAGACAAGAAAATCCTCATATTATTATTATTATCATCATTATAATTATTATTATTATTAATGCTCTGACTGTGGCTCCAGATTATCCCTTGTGTTTCTGCTCATTCCCACTCCGTCTCTCTCTCTCTCAGCTTCCTGATTGCCAATCTGCCTGCACACCTGCCATCCATCGACCCATCATCTCACCGTGGCAACCTGCTGAGATCTCTTCACCACATCATTGTTTCAGCCGCTCGGCGCCACGCGCTCTGTGCAGGACTGTGCAGGTTTCTTCGTGTCGTCGTCGTCGTGCTTCAGGACGGCTGATCACCTGCTCCACTCTCTCTCTCTCTCTCTCATCAATGCTTGAACCCCAACACTCCGACTCCTTCAACCTTCCTGGCTGTCAGTCATCCATCCCCTCTCATTACACTGACCAAGCATTAAAGGGATAGTTTAACATTTTGGCAAATTGGCCCATTGCCATAATCCCTATAGTTTTAGCAGTAGGTTTGTTACCTTTAATTGTCGGTGCAAGCTATTTTTAGAACGGCGGAGCAGAGCCGTGAGCTGCTCAGAGCTACGCTACGGAGGATTTCTTGGTTTCCCTCATCAAACTCATCAAATACACAATCCAACAACTCCACAACGCTCTGGTGGACAAGTTGTGACCTGCACATTCACCACGCTATGAGATAATAACAGAACGTTACCAGACAGAGTTGTTTTAGAGGGAAATTCATGCAAAACCACTGATGCACGTTGCCTTGACTGCTTGATGAAAACTGTCCCTGAAGGCAACGTGCATCAGTGGTTTTGCATGAATTTCCCTCTAAAACAATTCTGTCTGGTAACGTTGTGTTATTATCTCATATAGCTCTGAGCAGCTCGCGGCTCTGCTCCGCTGTTTTACAATTAAAGGTAACAAACCTACTGCTATGACTATAGGGATTATGGCAATGGGCCAATTTGCCAAAATGTTGAATATCCCTTTAATATTTACAGTAAACTGTCTCTTTGGTTCCCACAAACTGAGCAGTCTTATCTAATCTCTAGGACTGACTTCAACAGTGTGAATCTACGCGGTGTGTCTATAGTTTTGCACAGATCATCTATATTCATGCAAATTCCTTTTCTTTCTTTCTTGACATATGATCAATGCATGTTCTGTGACTAGCTGAACTGTCTCTGTTGAGAGTTACCACTCAGATGATGTCGCCCTGCTACTATTTGAGCTTCTTCTTTTTTTTTTTTTTGATAGATGCAGTGAGGCCTTTCCAGAGGTTCTGGAGAATATTTGTCATAGTTTTTGTTTTGTTTAATGTATAGTAAAGTTAAATTTGCATAAAGCAGCATGTCTGTCCATTAAACACTTGAAAACTGTCCCTTTAAGGTAGCTACATTATAAGCAAAGAAAAGAAAAGTGTGATTAATTCATGATCTTTTGTGAGTAATTATTGATGCTCATTAATATTTTTATTGTCTGACAGTGCTTATATCTGCATATATTATTGAATATGAGGTGTATTGATTGACGTTGTTCGCTGTCGTAGATGGTTAGCATGCTAATATTAGCAAATTTAGAACTACGTGCAAAGTTAAAATGATGGGAATTTGATGTCATTGGTTTATTTAGTTGTAAACTAAACTGTTAGATAAGTTTGAGTCTTTATAGTTTGAGTTTTCTACCAAATTTCATCTGCTAATTGTAGAGACCTGGAGAAAGAGGAAGAGTCAGGGGATGCTGTCGGGATACGTCATCATTCATTGATCCATTGATGTTTATATTTCATGAGTCTCCGTCTCTGAGCTGTTGAGACGTTTCAGTCTGGGCCAAAGCTGTGCAAAACAACAAACAGATGTCGTCGTTAGCTGTGATGCTAACGTGGCTAAAAAAAAAAAGGGGGAAAAAAAGAGATGATTTCCACAGAGTGCAGCTAGGCAGCGAAGGGATGGAAAAGATGGAATATAGTTAGTTAGGATATGCATGTACCTGCACGCTGCACTCATCTGTCACTACACACAGATAAACGATGGAGTGCTTTGACACCCAGCTTCGCCGCAACAGAGAGATCAGGCCGTTGCCATTATCTCTACCCATTTACTCTTGATAGGAACCTGTGCACGCATACAAACACCCTTAAATTGCTCTGTTTCAGTCCACTGAGCGTCGTTCATCATCGTACAGGTAGCTGCCCTCCCCTCCCCTCCCCCCCATCCTCAGCCTCAGATCAACACAATCCATCCACCCTCCTCCGCTCCTCACTGTTTTGACACTAATTGCACTTTGTCGAGATCAAAGTGCCTCGCGGTGTTTCCTTTCGCTCTCCCCAAAATTCACCCTGACACTTGACAGTCACTGAAAGAGGCTTCATATCTCCCACATCAGACAGGTATCTAGTACGGCGTGATAAAAGCCAAATTGAATATTCAAACCTCTTCTCTCTCTTTCTTTTTTTTCCCACCCCAACCTGCCATCCTCATCCTCATCTGCACTTCTCGACTTCAGAATCAGAAGCACTTTAATCTGCCGCGTCTCCTTCAAAGTCAGTAACTGTGTGGGAAAAGTTATAGCGTCTGCGTATGTTTGATGCACTCTTACTGGCATGTTGTGCATGATTACTGGTGAAGATTTCCTCCTCAAAAGTAAAAATAAAGAAAGGAACCAGACTATAGAATTTGACAATGTCAGAATAAATCCTTTTGTTTAGATTTTTCACTGCCTGAGAGAAGCTGCGTCCTATTTTTTAAAAAAAGCAAAACAGAAATAAACTGGATTCAGGAGATTTATTATTGCTGAGTTTTATCTTCACCTCTACAACATTTTTTATAAGGGACGGCTTCCCAAACTTCCTAGTGACAGCTAGTATATATATGTATAATGTGCTTATGTGTGTGTGTGTGTGAGTGAGAGAGAGAGCTCAGCGTTAGTGCAGACTGACAGGCCAACACAAGTTTAAGACATGATTAATGATGTTTTGACTGCAGGCAACAGAAAGACGAGCGTAGCAAATACAATTTCAATGCAATATGGAGTACATGTCATAATAATGCACAGTGTCAATCAAAAAAAAAAGCCTCTGCAGCTTTAAAAATGTCTTTTAGTTGCTGAAATAAAGTTGCAAATATACTTTAAAAAAAAAACCTTTAAGCCTGGTATTTGCATATAAAGCTCCTGACAAGCTTCACTCTTGAACCACAACAGCAACAACAACAACCTCTTCACCCTGGACCAGGTCGGCCGCCTCCCGCTACGCTCACTTCCTACCTTGCCAGGAGCGCCGGCGACACCTGGAACACGGGAAGTGCATAAAGGATTAAATTATGAATGGCGATCCAGCGAGGCAGAAGGAAATGGTTGTGATAATAGCATGACAGCATATTTAATTTGCAGATAATTGCACTTTGGGGGCTTTTAAGAGGCTCGGCTCACACTGGCATTTTTAATGAAATGGGCAAATCATGGCTGTTGTCACCCTCCAGCCGCCGGAGAGCCTCGAGGTAGATTTAAAAAAAAAAGGGGGGGTCAAAGAAAAGAGAAGTGATAGAAGAAAGTGTGTTTCTTACTCTTAATGATTCATTGTTGTCATTTTTATATGGAAATCTGGTCTTTGCACCAGAGCTGTGATTTATTGTGTTCACTTTTCATTTGATAGGATTTTGTTGCAGAACCTCAAAGTTCAATTTAAAGGTGCATTTGTACAAAACACGGCTCCAAAATTAGTTATAACCTGCCCTACTTACACTTTTCGCTATAAATGCATGAAGGTGTGTGGTACAAATCTGCACATGAATGAAAAATACAATACTGATATGAAAATGTGCACAACAACCCAAGTGAGAATTTTTCTGATTGGGTTTCGTTTCCTTGGCTGTTTTATTGTGTTTTTTATGTTTAGTATTTTTGCTTTTTATTTTTTTTTGTATGTTTTATGGTTTTTATTTTACTGTATACAGCACTTTGGAAACCTTTATGTTTATTTAAATTGTGCTTCATAAATAAGATGGATTGAATTGGATTTTTTTTGCAGTAAATCATATCCATGCATCTTTCTTTGACTTAAAAAAACAAAAAAAAGACTTTATAAATGAGAATTTGATGAGTTCATTGTTGGCATCGAGTTGAAACTGAGAGCAGAGTTCAGGAGCAAATGAGGTGACGGATGATACAAACGTGGCAACGCTGCAGGTCGATGATCGGAGAACAAAACACCTCGGCCACATCGTGATGCTTCCTCACCAACACCTGAAAGATTTTCTATCATTATTTCATTACGTCAGTATCAGAAAATGCTCAGATGAATCCGTTTTAACGATCTCTTTAAAGACTTGTTGACATCATCTTCTCCTTCTGAGTAATGAGCAGCTCATGAAAAATGCTGACAAATCCATAAAGCCCAATTAGTAAATCTGAACGACAATCACTGCTGTTAGCTGATTGGCCGACCTGCCGGAGGTGCTGCGATGCGTTTCCTACATCAACATCTCATCACCTGTATCATCTTGAAACGTCAATGCGGAACAAAAATGCAGAGCTATAAGAGCCGGTGTGTCCATGAATGTAGTGATGTAACACAATCTTCCTGTGAGACCACACTCAGGGATGAAACCCAACACTCCTCCACCTTCAGACATCTGTAATCCCTCTCTCCTCTCCTCTCTCCTCCGGTTGCTGCTCAGCTGAGCACAAAAGTGGAAAAAAGGTAATCTGTGTCTCAGGAACGAGGGCTCACACACTCGACGGCTCACAGCCATTTAAATGAACTGAAGTTTGAGATTCCTATTTTGGCGATTAATGGGGTAATTCATGTAAATGGTTTGGTTTCTCATTAGCATATTGTAATGAGCCGAGCAGCATCGTTCGCTGCCCCTCCCCTCCCCATTCTCCTCCTCTTCCTCTTCTCCTCCTCTTCTCCTCTCCTTGCCTCAGCATCAGCGAGCCACACTGCCATTTACAGGCAAATTAATACAAAGAGACAGCCATGACCTCCTGACGTGTGTGTGTGTGTGTGTGTGTGACCAGCTGTTTCATTCAGCCATCTGTGGTGTCAGATGTTTGTGAGGATGCTGGAAGTTTCTCAGTTTGGTTTGACGAACACAAGTGCACATTTTGAGCATGATTTAGCAAACATGAAAATATGCATACACACACGCACACACATAAGCACACACACACACCTTCAACGTCTCCTACATTTCTGTCTCCTTCTCTCTTTCCGTCGGTTCAGCTCAATTCAATTTCACTGCACTCGGTTCAGTTGTTGCTTCCTTGGCATGAAATTGCATCGCTGCCACACCAGAGGGTGACAAAATTAATTACTGCAGAACAATAACAATTAAAAACAAATCAGCAACACTATGTTTTACTCTGGATTCCTGCAGATCAAAGCCATTTATGATAATAATAATAATAAAAAGAGCAACCAGCAGTTTTTAACACAGTAGATCACTCTGTCAGTTATGTGGATATCAGAGAAATCGTCAGATCAGCAGCAGCACTGCAGCGGAAACATTAAATTATGGGATTAGACGATGGACAAGAAACAAATCCAGACAATTATGTCTTCACAGGTAAACTGAGAACGAATAGAAAGACTTTTAAAATGCACCGAGTTATGTTTGTCTGACTGTGAGTGTTGTCTGTCTCTCTTCATGTGATAGATCAGTGATCTATTCTGGGTGAACCCCTCCCTCACTATACTATCTATCAGCTGGGATCGGCTCCAGCCGCCACCACGGACCAATAAGTAGATGATGGATGGATGGATGTTGTCTGGGGTTGTACCAGTTCAAAACTTGAAACTTTGATCTCACAGCCGTTGCATCGAGATGAGGACTCAAAACCAAAGATTTGAAGTCTGACTTGAGTCCATGCAGGTCTTTGTCAGGGCGATAAAGGTTATGGATTTGGTTGGAGTTACTTTATGACAGGAGTCTTCAACGTTTTTCAGGCCAAGGACCCCCAAACTGACGGAGAGATGGAGCAGGGACCCCTTATATATTAATTAAAATTGTGTATTGGGCCCAGTATCATGTATATACATAGTGTGTTATTATTCATTCAATACTATGTTCATATATTCGGTTACACTTTACTTGAAGGTATCGTCATAAGAGTGACATGACACAGTCATGAACGTGTCATAAACATTATGTCAATGTCATAACGTTGTCATTAAGTGTCATTCGGTTTTTGTAGGGTTAGGGTTAACCGAATGACACTTAATGACAACGTTATGACATAATGTTTATGACACGTTCATGACAGTGTCATGTCACTCTTATGACGATACCTTCAAGTAAAGTGTTACCATATATTCATATTTTTTCTAACTGTGTACAGGTACAGTGAGTAGGGGGCTGTCCCTCCCTCTGCCATTTATAAACAGACCTTGTTCACTGATACCAACGCCAATATCAACAATGTCTGTCAACTGCATGATAATCCTGCAGACAAGCTATTCAAAATCATGTTTTTATTTGAAACATAAATGTGGAAACTAAAATATACGTATAAAACGACCACAACCCCTCTGCAGCACCTCCGCGGACCCCCTAAAATGATGTTCAGCCACAAAGGTTCAGTCTTCTTGATCTTTAGGAAGAAATAATGTAACGGAACGAGATGAAGCAGCTACGCTGACATCAGCGACTCGGGCTGGGTGGATGACAAGAAATGGCAGACAGCAGCGATGGAGGTCAGTGAAGTTTTAGACCTACATCAGAGGTGACACACGTGTGTAACGGCTCAATCTGTGGCCTCCATCTTCCCCTTGTTTACCAGTGTTTGACGTCTTCTTGTTCTTCAGGTCCTTGACCAGCTCACGTTAGAGTCTAATAATATCATCTAAACTTTAAACGACGGTGAGAACAGCGACATAAAAACACGATCTAGAAAGAAATCTGAACTGAGCACCGCAGCGCTCACTCTGAACAGACTCTTATCGTCCATCCATCCCACTCCTGGTTCATTATTTTGACCCTGTACTCTGCACTTGATGTTCTGACATGTTCTGGTCTGGTGCTCTCAGACAGCTGTGCTCTCTCCAGCTGTTCCATGCGATGTCGTACACGGATACGCCGCTCCAGCTCTCCTGTCTTCAGCCTTTAATTCACGACGCTGTGTGAGATGAATCCATCGTCCTGATGGAACAACGTGTGGAGAAGTCATCTCCAACTGCTTCAGTGACTGGCCAAGCGGAGTTTATATTCTACTGGCGTGTGTGTGTGTGTGTGTGGACCTGGATGAGACGTGAAGCGGGGTGATCGGCAGCGAACTGCCAGAACAAACACACACACACACAAAAAAAAAAAATCTGTGTTACTGCTCAGTTGGACGCCTCAGAAAACGTCTCCATAAAGCTGTTTCCCTCGAGCCGATCGGCCAGGTGATCAGAACGAACACCAGGATGCTGTAAAGAATCACAGAGCCGATGTCTGAACAGAACAGCCGAGCGGTGAGATCCTTCCATGTACCTGTCAGCCTGAAATGATGGCTGACTTCCTGTGGGCCAGAGAAACACTAATAGTCTCCAGCTGGACGGAGAGAAATCTTCACCATGTGTGTGTGTGTGTGTGTGCGTGTGTGTGTGTGTGTGTTTGCTTCTAATAGCAGGAAACTTTACACCTACGTTAGGTCAGAGGATGACTTAAACATATGTGAATTTCCGTGTTCACCTGATGTGGTACTTTCCCAGCACAAGAAGAGAAGTTGCGACTGTTAAAGAGGCAGATCGAGAATCAAAACCTGGAGGTGATTTTTTTTTTTTTTTTTTTTTTTTACAAACGCTGCACTTTCTCACATGCTGGAAGTTTCTCTCCTCCTCCCGTCAGGTAGATGATACCGTGGAGGTCTGGCAGCGCCGTGTCTTTATTTTCTGGAGGATTTGTTGCAGCTGCGTTATGCACTGCAAAAACTCAAAATCTTACTAAGAATATTTGTCTTATTTCTAGTCAAAACTAATCTCTTTCCACTTAAAATAAGACTCATCACATTAAAAAGTAGTTTGTTTTTAGACAAGCAGATTTTCACTTGAGATAAGTAGTAGTTTTCTTTCTTATTACAAGCACAAAAATCTTGCTTTGACTGGCAGATTTTGTACTTATTTCAATTGAAAATCAGTTTGAAACAAGTGAAAATGATCTAAAAACAAGTTAATTTTTAGGTAATGAGTCTTATTTTAAGTGGAAAGAGATTAGTTTTGACCAAAATTGAGACATTTTGACAAGAAAGAAGACAAATATTATTGGAAAGATTTTGAGTTTTTGCAGTGTGAATGTCTTGCCAACGCCGTCTGCTAGTGTCAAGGTGGAGGTGCGCAGGAGGTTTTTATATGTGCAAACAGTAGGGACGGTGTCAGCCAGCTGATGAGTGAGCTTAAGATCCTGGAAGACCAGAGAGTGTTTTTCCATGAGATGTCATTTGATAAAACACCAGAACAGGTCGTCCTGTGCTTCTGCTCAACCTTTACCACAGAGGTCTGACTGAAGATGTGTTAGTCACCGCACAGAAAAGTGTAGTTTAGCTTCCTTCCTCTTGTTTTGTAGCTGTTTAACAAGCTGACGCCCAGGAGAAGGTGTGTGTCCAAGTCGGGCCAAGGATAAGAGAGATAAGGCGTCCAGAAAGCTGACCAGCTGTTTGCAGACAGGCTCTGTCTCTTATAACCTGTCTTTCCCCGATTCCAGCTGTATAGTCTGTAAATAAAGGTCAAACATACACACACCCAACTGTCACTCAAAGTGGCCACGCCCTCTATTGTGCTGAAGTTTAAAGGAGACATATTCTTCACCTTTTTCACAAATTAGAATAGTTCCCATGCGTCTTAAAGACATGTCTGTGACATGCTTCGGTCAAAATCCCCCAAGGATCAAACATCACAGCTCTTTTCATCCTCTTACGTAAAACAGCCCTGTTCAGAACGGCTGCTTTCAGTGCCTGTCCCTTTAAATGCAAATGAACCACTGATTGCCCCGCCCCTTCTACTGGTTGAATCCTATTTACATCACTGGATGACAACTGAGGGAACAGCTCATAAAACCACATGGATTTCAACCTCAGGAGCCTGAAAATTACAGATTTTCTTCGTCAATTCTCACATTTTGGGGGCTGGAAGGCAAAACAAACACCCAAATATATGTTAAAGAGCCTTCAAAAAAGTGATAATTCCATAATATGTCCCCCTTTAAGTTTAAATGAGACATCTATATAAAAATTCACCTCCCATACGGTTGTCACGAACGACGTAATAACCAAAGCCGCAGCAGTAGCCATAAAAAACAAAACTGTTTTCGTAGCAGGCTGTAAACATGTTTTCTTTCCTCTGTAAAGTTGCACATTTTAACATGAGAGTCTGTGGAGAATGACTCACTGTTGGAGCCACTCTCAAGTAGCAGCATTTTTCAGTTTCATCACTATCTGATTTTCACCGTTTAGTTTCCCTCTAAACAGTGCACATGACTCCAGTGATCATGTGAGCACAGTTCAATACGCTGCACTTGAATGCATCTTCATCGATGGAAACTTAAAGATGCTGCTGTCGCCTCACAGTTAAGTTTAGATAAGCTGCAACATTTACAGTCAGTACGTTTACATGACACATGGCCGTCTATAACTAGACAGGTAAAGTGCATGTGAACGCGTTAGTCCAACTGAGACTGGACTTCTCCAGCTCCAATTAAAACACCCAAATAATGGGATTGGACATTTTCTTCTGCATGTATTTGCCTTCATCTGACTGAAACAATGTGTGTGTGTGCAGGTTTCACAACAGTGGAGACGACACAAAGTGTAGCATAGAAGCTTTCCTGAACCCGGCCACGAAATGCAATTCAGTGCATTTCACACAACACAGTACAACCAGGAAGAAGATGTGTTTTATAAAGACCCGAGTCACTTCAATATATTGTCGGCTCAAATCCGGCCCATTGAGAACTTTCAGTCATTTACGAGGTGAAGGGATAGGTCAACCAGAAAGGAATCCGTATTAACCTACTGAAACAATGTATATCGCCACCTAGTGTTGTGGAGGCAAAAAGTTTCCATCAGCTAATAGATTTTCCCTGTTGCATATAAACTGGGACAAGGACAGAACTAATATTTATTCATATTAATGGCATCCTAAACTCTCAACAGTGTCTCCGACTGAGAGCAGGTACTTCAGTGTTTCAGGTTTCTACTTCTTCATCTGCACATTATTATAAGTTAGTGATGACATCACACCTCCTGCTGTAAATTGTTTGTACTGTATAAATACATATTTACTATATCATGTTTATAGCTTCCTCTGGCTCAACACGATACCAAGCTCATCTGACTTTATACTGGACTGAAATGAAACAGTGTATCTCCACATTCACCTGAAACATTTATTGTTTTTCCTCGGTGCAGTCTTTAAAATTGCTTTATACTCAAGCGAGCACCTCCTCTAGTAATCCTGTCATGTATGTTTCATGGCAGAAATCCACTCAGCCCTGTCATATCTAAAAACTAAAGCTCAGCCGCTTTGATCTGACAGGGGAAAAAAAAAAAAAAAAACCCTGCAGCTCGTCTCTCAGGAGGGAAGAGAAAACGCATTTCTCACGAGCCTCCGCCGCCACGAGTCCAAGAGTTTCCTCGGAAGAGCAACAACTAAACACATCAAGAAAAAATATCAGCTGGAAATCATTCCTCGTGTTTAGGGGTTTACAAATGAACAAGCATCTTATATTTATCTTTTCAATATTTCCCTCCGGCTGCGTTGCCATAAAAGGCCGACGGACACGATTTTAACCCCTAAGGTTTAATCTCCTCACACACACACACACACACACACACACACACACACACACACACACACACACACACACACACACACACACACACACACACACACACACACACACACACACACACACACACACACACACACACACACACACACAGAAAGACTGAAACCAGGTTGAAATCATTACTGAAGCTGCACGTGCTGGACGATATTTCTCAGCCTGTTTCAGGTAAGTACTGAAGTGAAACCACAGCGCATACTTCAGATATCTGGCTGCAGGAATGTGTGTGTGTGTGTGTGTGTGTGTACCATGCTGCTTTCCATCCAGAGGTGTGTTTTCATGGTCTCCAGGCTGCACGGAGGTCCCCGCTGCAGGCCTGATCCGCATTAAAGCCACATGTCTCTGTTTTTCTTTCCTACAGGCATGTCATACCTGCAGCTCTAAAAACACACACATATACACACATATATACACACACACACACACACACATGCACATGGCTGTCGTAACGTGAAAATCTCGGGGCTGCGCTCTGGCGACTGTCATGATTTTACTCAATGTGAAGGATTAATTGGTTCACGGAGGATTTTTACAAACATTTATAGGCGCATGAAACACGTATGATGACTCAGAGCTCTGCTGAGGTAACCACCAGTCACTTATGGAAAATGTTACTTTTCATTTCATCAGGGAAACAAAACACATTTCTTCTTTAAAACTACACATTAAAACAGGTGACTGGTTTTAACGTTTGTGCCTCGAAGCTCCTGAAAATAACTGAAACCACCGATTTAGTTTCAGACCAAATTACAACTGATTGAATGTGAACTCTTTAAAACAGGCCTCAGTCAGTCACCTGACTGACCACCGTATAGCAGCTGGTTTACGTCCACTAGGGGGCAGCAAACACGCATCTACACCTTTTTATTTAAGGTGGAGTTGTTCTGAGCCAACACCATTTTATTTACATTTTCAGCAGATCTAAAGCAACATCACATATAGAGGTAGAGTCTATATCCTAATGACTTAAAGGGATAGTTCAACATGTTGCCAAATTGGCCCATCGCCATAATCCCTATAGTTATAGCAGTAGGTTTGTTACCTTTAATTGTCGGTGCAAGCTATTTTTAGAACGGCGGAGCAGAGCCGTGAGCTGCTCAGAGCTGTACGCTACGGAGGCTCATGGGATTTCTTGGTTTCCCTCATCAAACTCATCAAATACACAATCCAACAACTCCACAACGCTCTGGTGGACAAGTTGTGACCTGCACATTCACCACGCTATGAGATAATAACACAACGTTACTAGACAGAGTTGTTTTAGAGGGAAATACAGAGACTGCTTGATGAAAAACTGTCCCTGAAGGCAACGTACATCAGTGGTTTTGCCTGCATTTACCTCTAAAACAACTCTGTCTGGTAACGTTCTGTTATTATCTCATAGCGTGGTGATGAAGAAATCCCATGAGCCTCCGTAGCGTAGCTCTGAGCAGCTCACGGCTCTGCTCCACCGTTCTAAAAATATCTTGCACCGACAATTAAAGGTAACGAACCTACTGCTATGACTATAGGGATTATGGCAATGGGCCAATTTGCCAAAATGTTAAACTATCCCTTTAAGTGTGTATCCACCATTTCTCCCAGCTTTACAGCGTCCGGTCTCTATCTTGGTGGTAGCAGCAAATATTAAAAGGAGGCCCGGTTTGAATGTTGTCTTTACAAACTGCAACAAACAAAACAACAGACTCAACTTTAAGATCATCTGACGAGTTCATGAGTTTAAGAATCTCTTTCTTTGAGCTCTGTTTTTGGTCTCCACCCTCTCGCCTCCTAAAGTGAGTGTTGCTGCGTTCGACACTCACAACCAACAAACGCGGACGTTTCCTGCGTGTCATTCCCCCTCTCTCTGCCTCCCCCTTTCCTGTCTATCTCACTGTGCTATCAAATAAAGGCAAAAAGGCCAAAAAATATACTAAAAAAAAAAAAAAAACACTGACTGTAGCTGACATTTGACTCTTTATGTCTGACACTCAAAGCAAAGTGCAAATCAAAGCTTCAAAAGTCTAATCTCTCCTCTCATTTTAACTGTTTAGAAAAGATCTTTTTTCATTCACAGCTGCAAAAGGAAAAGAAAGATACAGAAATTCATGACCTCATGTAGCGTGTAAAAAGTGCAAAAAGTGATAAATATCTATACATCATTCTTTTTGGACATCAGTGCTAATATACAATTTTAAATTCTATTTACAATTGACTACTGTATATGTGGCCTTAGAATAAAGTCTGTTAATGTACAATGATACAATCTCTCACTCTCTGTTTCTCTCTTCCTCACACACACGCACATGCACACACTCATACACTCACAGTCATACACCCACACCCACACACACACACACACACACACTCAGAGTGAGACAGGAAGGGGTTGGGTTTCATGTTTCCTGTGCTGTATTCCCCAGGCTGTTGGCTGATGTCTTGATGTGAAACGTTCCCAGTTTGCTGCAGCTCTCAGGTGAGTGAGTGTTCGGCTGCAAACTCTCAGGTTCAGGTTCTTACTGGGGAACAAAAAAAAAAAAAGTAGAAATCTCCCACTTCTACCTCTTTTCCAGAACTTATTGTGTTCACGGTCAACTCTGCACACACACAGACAGACAGGCAGGTGGAGGTGGTGCTTGATAAATCTAACAGATGTCTGAGAGTTACAGCACAGGCACATAAAACTCAGGAGAGGATTTGTGTGCTGGCCTGTTTTCATTGTCTTGGATATGAGACTGTATCTGTGAGGATGTGTAATTAATTATGATGACAAGTCTGCAGACAGGTGACGTATATGAGGAAAAACCTCAAAACAGAGTGAGCTCAGGCCGCCAGAGCTCAACAAAACTTCTCTGGCTCTTCACCAGTATTGTCATCATCATCAAAAAAACAAATGGAGGGAAAATCTTCTGGATTAGTTCTGTTCTGGCAGCACGATTCGACCCGTCACCTCACTGAGACACTGTGACGACACTTGGAGCTCAGTCTAATTCATTTCCAAGGGATTTGAACTGTTTGAGTGTCTAACCACAGAACTGGATGTGCATCCTTTCCTCTTATTGTCTTATACTGAGTTCATGTTCATCTTGTATTAAAAGGGAACTATGCATGTCTGTCAGTCAAGAGACGCTAGGTGGAAGGCAGAGAGCCTCCAAAAAAAAAGGACTCTTCAGAAGAGGTAATTATTATACTATTTCCTTTCTGCCACAGAAATGCAAATAGTATGCTTAGTCGTTATGAATTATGGGAGACAAGGTGCCTGCTAATTTGTAGCTGACAGGTTAGTGGATGGAAAGACCCAGTGCAAGTCAGTTGGAGTTACTCGTTGTCCACCTTAAAGAAATGTACTTTATTTTTACAGTCTCATCATTGTAACAGTGTGACCTTGCAAATGAGAGCCTGCTTCACAGGCTAAATAATGGTTAATAAAGTAAATTGCTTAATATACTGTGGTTCTCGACTTTCTCTGAAGCTACAGCACGTCTATATGCAACCACATATATAGTATATGCTTGTTGGTTATTCCCAATTTCAAGAGTCCTGAAGAATAAGAAAAAGAAAAAGTTGCTTTATCTACTCCCTGTAGAGTTTGCTTCTTCATACCTGCTCTAAATCCAAACAGGAACAAATGCATACATGTAAAGGAGCAGAAAGTACTCATAATGTTATTTTATGTTATGTTTATTTATTTGATATGGACATCACAAATACATTAAGACTGTTCCAGTGGACAGACCAGATGCTTTGCTTGAGTGTGTTTAGCACAAGTGCTAATTTTCAACACCAGTCCATAGGCGGCTAATCTAAAAAATCGAGCATCAAATACTGATGACATGGAAAAATGCTGGAAAACCAAAACTCGACATTAATACCAAAGTCTAAGCATCCAATTCGTAGTCATTTTTAGTGTCATGTGGCCTCCTCTTTACAACCAAGTGTTCGAGTTAAAGACTCGATTGTGATCTATCGTCTGTTGAAGCTTCTCACTTGTGTATTTGAGCGCACAGAAAGGTCCCATCTTTGTGAAGCAACATTTCACCAGAGAACATTTCTCTGCACAGATGATACTGAGATAAAAGTGTAAATAAAGTTTATGCATTTTGATTTTCACCCATCACTTCCTGCCTGTTGTGTTTGGGCCTGAAGCTGCTACACCTTCACTTCACTCTTCTCTCTCTCTCTTCCTGTTGCTCCAACACAGTCTCCTCTCTCTAGTTTTAATGCAGCTCAGGTGGAGGTGTCTGTCTGTCTTTACCACATGTTCGTTGCAACGCCTCAGGGTGGGGGGGGGGGCAGCGTCTCCGTGGTGATCTCCTCCTCAAAACAGACACACACATACACACACACACACACACACACACTTGCTCTGCTGAACACAATATAGTACGACGGCAGCGACACTTTTACTATCACATCAGCATGAGGAATTATGCCCCAAAAGAAAGAGTGCTTACGGTTCAGTACTGGAGGAGGAGGAGGAGGAGGAGGAGGAGGAGGAGGAGGAGGAGGAGGAGGGAGGAGGGAGGAGGGAGGGAATGTGCCGGAAGACGCCTGCGGCAAAAATAAAGCTGGAAATTCAGCAACTCAACTTTTTATTCTTCTTGAAAGGTTTAAATGTGCAGAGACAGAACAGTGGTGCATTCACTAACACTGTTACCCTTTGTAATTGGAAATGAGATCATTAAGCGCTCTGAATGAAATCAGTAATAATCAATCACAAACAAACCAGCTTTGCCTGGTTTAATGTCAGTTTCTACTGGATGTATTCATTAAAGGAGGTCAAAAAACAGCACGAAAGAAATCTCAGGTGCAGTTGTGAGAAACACGGAGGAGCTCACCTGCCCCTGAACGCCTCACTCAGCCAAATATATCCAGGAGATGCGTGTGTGTCGGCTCAACCGCCCCCTTCACCGTCCCCTCAAGCCCTTATCTTAATTATTTCCAGACTTCACAGTCTACGTGCAGACACACACTGACACACACACAAATACACACACAGCTGATTAAAAGAATACCGGTGTTGTGTTTACAGGCCTTCCTGCTGATGTTAAAGTCAGACAAGGGCGTGACTGTGTGTGTGTGTGTGTGCATGTGTGTGTACATGTTTGGCAGCTTTTGCACAGTGACATTTGTTGAGTAATATAAATATAGTAACTATAATATAAATATACAGAAATACAATAAATACAATACAAGTCTCTGTCAGGGAGCTCGTTGATTATGCAAATGTTTGATTTTAAAGGGACATTCTGTAACTTCTCCTGTTATCAAATGGAGTATTTGGTTCTTCAGTCTGTTTTTCATTCATCAATAATCCCCCCCATCAACAAAGTGAAGTGTTCCTTTCAGCTCTGAATGAGCCGTTCATGTCATTCATATCTATGGAGCGGGTAAGCTCGGTGCTGCTGCCATGTGGTGTCGCCATGTTTTTACGTTCAGTGGCAGCGTGACGGTAGGAAACCACGGAAACTCAGCGGAGACACCGGAGCTGTCGGCTCAGGTGGAGGTGGAGTCTGTGAAAAGTCACCGCGGTAACGCAGTGAGGAGGAATGGAGCGTTACACTGATGCTGCATTCACCTGCGGTCGGGCAGACGGCCGTCGCTAACAAACCAGATGTCATTTTAGTCACAGAAGTCCAGAGAAGGAAGGTAAAACAATACCACATCGCCATGACAACATATTGTCACGTGTGTTGTTTTGCCTCGTGCTGACGGACCACTTGTTTACACAGAGGCTTGTTTATGCCGTTACGTGCAGCGGCTGTCGTCCGTCTGCCATCTGCCCAATTTCATGTGAATGCAGCATGAAAAATACGACTGAGTTGCTTGCTATATACAACCGCAACGCAACGCAACACGCGACAGCCGTCCACATCTGTCACATCTGCCTCCACCTCTCGTTCTGTGTGTCATATACACACACACACACACACACCTCAGCTCACCTTCGTCTCTTTGATTGTCTGAGTGGAAGTCGGAGCAGAGCCACACACACGCACCAGCTGCTCCTCATCACCGCAATCAGGCTCTCTACAAATACCCAGCTCCATCACCACCATCAGATCGCTGCCTCCTGCACCCCCCTCCCCTCCCCTCCCCTCCCCCCACCTCCCTCTTTCCCTTTCTTTCCCCTGCCCCATGTGGTCTTCACTGTCTCATCTACCATCCTCTTCCTCCTCTTCCTCTCACCTATTACCTGCCGACCCCTCGTCTGTGTCTGCAACCCCCCGGGGTCAGAGAAACTACTTAACAGTCAGGAGCGTTGTCAGACTCCCGATGGACGGAGTGAAGAGGTGATAATAACAACTGAACCAGGTGTCATCGACCCTCTGCGACGTCTCCTATTGGTTTGTGAACGGATGTATTTAAAAAAAAAAAAAAAGACAAATCAAAAGTCAAAGTGCCGTGATTGTCATTATATTGTGAACAATACAACAAAATTATGCTCCGTTCGGTGCCACAAAAAACAGATTCACACATCACACCAACCACACTAGCCTACTCAATATAAAAGCTTGAATAATTAAAGGGAAGCTATGCAAGTCTGGTCGCTTTTCCTCTGTTTTACTAACCCTCCTCTTGGCCATGTGCATTTGTTTACAACGAAGCCGGCGAAAAATCAATCCGTGAAGCGATGGATAACGTTATACGATATACAATGTTAGGATGTGTATATTTGTGTAGTCTTAAAGCAGAAGTGAGTGATCCGGTCGTTTTCGCTAATGCTGCGTTCCAGGCAGGCTTTTGAAATCATAAATTACAGCTTCAAGTCACAACTTACGACTTTGTAGCGTTCCAGGCAACCCACTCGTGTTTTTCCGACCTGTTTTACCGGTGAAAGTCACTATAACGGCCACTCGTAACTTCTGACCCGTGAAATCGTACCAGTACGTCTTTTTGTACAGTCTATGTACCAGATCGAACTGGTACGACTTCACAGGTCGGAAAAAAACGAGTTTCCTTGAACGCACCATAACAGTCCTCGTCCCTACGTCACCACATTCACGTGCATCCCTTGGCTGCACACACAGCCCTGCATGCCGTTCTCTCTCCTCATTGGATAAAAATTGTAGGATACGATAAATGTTTTCTCCTCGACTCAGAGCAGAGCAGAGTGACTGACAGACCCGTGTTTCAGACCAAACACTCTATGTAAGTGATTGCTGTTGGAAGATATAACTAGGAGACTTATATTAACACAAATATATCACTTACTTCTGCTTTAACAAAAGATTGCCGGTTATGGAGCGCATTTGTGTCGCGGTGCCGTGGAGACGAGAGCTGGGACACCAGGGCGATGGCCAGGTACTAACTACACTGATGTTGCAAGGTTGGTTTTCAGCCATGAGATGCCAGGTGGAAGGCAGAGAGCCTCCATTCTCACTCGTAACAAGTAATGTTGTTAACGAACAAAATTCAAATGGAAAAGGTGAGAAAACGGTGAAATCTAGCGTTCAGATTCTAGTTTGCAGCGCTCGCTCACACTAACCACTCCTGTTAGCAGTGACGGTGGCCTCTGAGGTAAAAAAAAAAACCTGTTTACGATGACTGGGAGTATTTCAGGAGCATGGAGCGATGAGGTGAAGATCTAAACCATTTTATGATATGTCTGCGGTTTCCTCCTCCTTATTCTTTGTTGGCTTATTTATGAACACAAAACTTGTGAAGCATGCCGTGCTCTCTGGTTGGCTGGATTTACCGTTCGGGGCTGCCGTACAAACATGGCGGCACAAGATGGCAACACTCTCTAAAGCAAGACCCTTGTTATATATAAAAGAAGAATTACAGTATAAGGCTATGAAAACTAAAAAAAAAATTAAAAAAAATAATTGTGATTATTCACTTATATATTCATGGGTATATTCAGATTTTGCCAATAAACCTCTCCAATTATTACACATTGGACCTTTAAGTATTTAAATCGTGGTTATCAGTGTGTTTGTGTGTGTAGAAACAGTCATGTGCGTTGTAGGACTGATTAGATTATGTCCATCCTCTGGCCTCTCCTCCCGTGAGCTCGGGGCAGTGAGGTATGAGATCCACTTACCAAGCCCGACTCTCCTCAGACACACATGCACACAACTACTACTACTACTACTACTGCTGCTGCTGATACTGCTGCTGCTGATACTGCTGCTGCACAGGTGCTGAGTGACGACGGCTGCTGGGTCCAAACCTCTCGTCTGCAATAAGGACGAAAAAATTAGTCTTTTTGGCTCCCTGAACACTCAGGAATCCAATTTCATGTAATTGTCGACTCATATTGTCTGAAAACCTGTCGATTTCAGAAATTATAAAAATGCATGTGAACAGCCACCCCCCCAGCCTCTAAGGGTCTTCAATTCAAGCAATAACATTAGATGAAACTTTAATGATCTCACAAGGGAAATAGAGTCAGAGCAGCAGCAGGACAAAATAAAACAACACAAAAATGGTGATTTGATAAATATGACAAACACACACACAAAAGACAAATGTTAAATGGTTTTCGAGGAACTGCTGTTGCTGATAGCAGCGGTGGGCTTATTATCTCTCCCCACTCAGATGTGTCATATTGAGACAAGTTCCCTGATGGCGACGAATGTCCAACCATCAATAATTCATCATTTCATTCAGCTAATTAGCTGCTCTTTCAGAAAACACTGTAAATGTCAAACACACTCCACTAATTGGTTTGTCTCCGTCACGGTGAACGAACCTGGACATCGAACCATGAAAAAGCTGCAGTTGTTTTTATAAAGCCCTCCAGAGAGTTGAACGGATTTCTCTTATAATGTCTATGACCTTGCACAGGAGACAACTTGGTCTTCATCTTGATGGGATCTAATGACAATGAGAAAAAAATGCAGCATAAAACCCACTACCTGAAGTTTTATTATCATGTTAATGGATCAATGAATCGGTCCAATTGCTGCAGACGCTTTGGGCAGGTTTCATGTTTGTCATCTAATCAGGAACTGATCGGCTCAAAAACTGCATGTGCATCAAATATTTGTTTTGTTTGTGAAAAGATAAAGAGGAGAAATGTGATGAGTCTGTTGTCATGACCTGTAACGGCCACTAGAGGGCAGGATGTGTGAATGTGTATGTGTTCCTCTTACAGCTTTGAGAATGACACAAATATACATGTTTGACAAAGTCCGCCGCTGCCTCAGTTTTTTGGAAGGCAATCTGCATTTACTCCAAGAAGAGTGATCAGATGAAAAATTCCCTCGTTGCCATGAATGATTCAAAACTGAAGGAGAGAGGTTCAATTGTTGTGAAGAATAAAGTCCCAAAGTGTCAGGAGGACCGTCTCCTTGAGTTGATCCAGCTGCAGGATCGAGGCTCCACCAGCGCAGAGCTTAACGCTCAGGAATGGCAGCAGATAGAAATGAAGGCATAGGCCCTGTCCCATTTCTCCCCCTTAAAACTTCCACTTGGTTTTGAGTGCCCTTAACCGTAAATTCCCCTCGTTGAGGGAAAGTGGCTGAAAATCTTTCCCTATGGAAATGGGACACCACTAGTGTAGTGAACGTAGCGAACGTGATAACATACGTCACATGTTTACAATTATATCGGTGGAGCGTGCTACTATTTTCATTCAGGAAAAATGCCGGCGGTTCCGCTGTTGTGTTGCCTGTTGCGTTGGCTGTGTTTGTTTATCTCAGTCTAAACTATTTTTGTAATTAGTCATGGTTATCATAGATTAGCCGGGCTGACGGTTACCTGTTTAACTTTAATAACTCAGTGACTCAATAAACGGTCCATGAAAAAATATTTGAGTTACAGCATGACTGAGCTAACTGGAGTAGTTTCATGTCGTGTCCGACAACGGGAGGGTTTTAACAGCTGACGTCCTGATGCTACCACCGTTAGCTTAGCTACCGCCGTTAGCTTTGCTGCTGCTGTTAGCTGTCCCTGTCAGCTGCAGCCACTGATGCGACACCGTGATTCCCCCAATAAATACCACACATAGCAACACAAAACACACACACAGAGACATAGTAATGTTTCTTCAAGCATTTCAGATTTGTCTAAACGGTGATCGAGCGTGACAACGGGTGATTTCATTTTCCACTTTGTTTTAAGCATCGGACCTCACTACATTTTGAGGGGTTGATTTTAAGGGCAAAATCGCACTTCCCCTTGCTCCCTAGAGTAATGGGACACCCTACCCCTACACGTGAACGCGCAAAATATAGGGTTAGGGCAAATATTTAGGGCTAGGGGGAGAATTGGGACAGGCCCAAAGACTTTTGGAGGATGCCAACAGTAAAGCATCCTGAGACGGCTCATGTGTGGGGAGTGGGCGCCACTCACAGCCATGAACACTATAGAGAGGTACCAAAATCAGCCATTTCTACCAACCGCCCAAAACACTTGATAAACTTGATGCAACTGTCAATAAAAGCATCTGACACAAAGATCTGAAGCAGCACACTTTGTGAAAACCAATACTTGTGTCATTCGCAAAACTTTTGGCCACGGCTGCACATGGGGGGACAACAACAACAACAACATTAAAGTCAGAACTTTATTTCTATATTTCTGGTTGGAGTTAAATTGTATTAATGTGTTTAGGAAGCGGCTCAGATCCCTTGACAAACGTCTCCGAATAAATCCAAGAAGTCAAGACACGATCAAAAAGATAAAGCAGGAAAATATTATAAATCTTATGTAAAATTATATTTACTACTGTTTTACTTGTCCGTGTTTCCTCCAGACAAAATAATCTGAGAAGGAAATGTGTTTTTTAAATCACATGAATGGTTCACTATGGAAGCCCGTCAGTGAAAGAAAATTGAATGTTCTCAAGGTAAGTCATAATTATGAGATGACAAATCAAAATTATGAGATGAAATGTCAAAATTATGAAATACTGGAGCACAACAGTTCCAGCAGCTATTACATTTAAGTGTGACTTCGAGGAGAACTTTAAACGTGGCTTCACAACTAACAATATACTTCATCTGCCTCTAAATTCACACTGGATTGTAAAGAGTATGAGCGCACTCTTGAAAGGATTTAGAGAAAGAAGAGGCTCTGGTGTCGAACAAATAAAACTGATGTGGCAGCAAATGAAGATGTCTGGTCAGGTGGATGCAACATAATTATGACTTTTATCTCATAATTTTGACTTTTTAAAAATGTCATTATGATGTTTTATCTTTTAATGATCTTTTATCTCATAATTTTGACTTTTATCACATTATGATGTTTTATCTCATAATTATAACTTTTTAATTCAGAATTATGACATTTTAACTCCAATTTAGACTTTTTATCTGATAGTTATGACATTTTGTCTCATAATTATAACTTTTTATCTGATAATTATAACTTTTTATCTGATAATTATGACATTTTATCTAATAATTTTGACTTCTATCACATGATGTTTTATCTCATAATTATAACTTTTTAATTCACAGTTATGATATTTTAACTCCAATTTAGAATTTGTATCTGGTAAGTGTGACTTTTTATCTCATAATTATAACTTTTTATGTGATAATTAGGACATTTTGTCTCATAATTTCAACTTTTTATCTCATAATTTAGACTCATTTATCTCATAATGACTTAGGGATATTTATTTTCTTTCACTGGCGGAAACGGGCTTACAGCTCATGTCCACACTTTGCTCCCTAATGTGGATGAGACGTCGCTGGTAAAAGCAGCGTCATCTTTAAGGGGTCACAACCTCGAATGTTTGGGAACCCTAAATCAAAGCTAGGTTAGACAGTTTGGAGAGGAGAGAGACTGACTTCCTGAAACCGACAGTCAGATTCCTGCTGCTCCAGCGGAGGAGCTGGGAAGTACACGCTTTGCTTGAGGGCACAACAGCTGCCAAGGGAGGTAAAAATGAAACATAGTCTTCCACTTTAAAAGAATTAAAGCACTTTGCTGCATTTGATGTTTTTTTTTCTCTTTTCTTCATCCGTCTCCTAATTTGCTCGACGACGACAACGCAGAATCCCACAAGTGGCGTGGAAACAACTTTGTACTTTATCTTCACTCTGCGAGAGCAACTTTTGACAAGTGTCATTGTCAGTCACTCCTCATGATCACGTTATATAATGAAACCTTTATTTCCTCTTGACACCCCCTCATCTGTCTCTCCTTTATTCTTATAGGATTCATTATATCGTGGCTGCGCTCCCTCTCCTGTTTGAACTCTCGTCTCTCAGCTGTCACAAGATCTTAAAATGAGGCCAGAGGTTCATCTGAGGTTCCCCTATCTCTCTCGCTCTTTCTGTCTCACACACTATTTCAATACCGTTTTGTCTCTTAAGCAGATCTCGTGCTGTGTGTGAGATGAAGCTACACTTTGTTTCACTTTATTCCCTCTAAAGGCCACAATTTATGGGACTATATCAAAGACGAAAAGAGGATAATATGCATAAAAGGTCAGTCCAGAGCCGCTGGCGAGAACTTTATATAACGCAATATCAGATCTTTACTTCATTCTAGTGATTCTGTCTCTTCCATACATGCCTTTATCTGTATTGGAATTGTTGCAGAGCATATGGAAACCCCAACAACCACTGTCCTCCATGGAGTTCTGGATCAATTGAGATGCTTTGTGGCGCTGTATGTTCTCACTATTGACCATGATTGCATCAGTGCTTCATGATCAGTGATTGGTTCCCTCGTGGCGACTTTGATTTTACCAATTTGTTTCCAACAAGCTGATGTTAATTTAAAGCAGAAGTAAGCGATATTTTTGTGTTAATATAAGTCTTAAATAGTTATATCTTATATACAGCAATCACTTACATAGAGTGTTTGGACCGAAACACGGGTCTCTCAGTCCCTCTGCTCTGCTCTGAGCTGAGGAGAAAACTTTTCTCGTATCCTACAATTTTTATCCAATGAGGAGAGAGAACGGCATGAAGGGCTGTGTGTGCAGCCAAGGGATGCACGTGAATGTGGTGACGTAGGGACGAGGACTGTTATGGTGCGTTCAAGGAAACTCGTAACTCGTGTTTTTCCGACCTGTGAAGTCGTACCAGTTCGATCTGGTACGAGTTCACGGGTCGGAAGTTACGAGTGGCCGTTATAGTGACTTTCACAGGTAAAACAGGTCGGAAAAACACGAGTGGGTTGCCTGGAACGCTACAAAGTCGTAAGTTGTGACTTGAAGCTGTAATTTACGGTTTCAAAAGCCTGCCTGGAATGCAGCATTAGCCAAAACGACCGGATCGCTTACTTCTGCTTTAATTTGAGAGGGTGGACTATATGGGTTTCAACTTTTATTCTGAGTAAGAGTACGTGTCACTTTTTTTTTGCCCAATATGAGTAGTTTGTAATTGAATCAATCTTTTTTTTTTTTTTTTTGAGTCTCGTTTAATTTGTGTCCAGCATGATGCATGTTCAAATCTGGACCAGTCGCACCTGTGCTGTTGCGTTCAAGCTCCAAATGTTTAGTTGCAGTATCATCATAAGGATAAGCAAGGCATTAATAGCTGATTAGGAGAAGCTATTTCCCATCAGAGGGATGTTGATGCTTGACATGTAGAACAGAGTCTAGACTTTACATTTGCAGAAAGGGAGAGGGTTTCACAGAAAGCTTGGAGCCGCTCACAGAGAAGCACGTACAGGTCTATAAAGTAGCATTTTCCTCATGATCATCTTGCAGTCTTTCCACATAAATGCATGAATCTACACATCATTAGCAGACATGATAAATCTATAAATATGCACACCTAGATGTACACGCTGCAGCTCTGAAATCTTTTTGCGGGTCGTCTCCACGCTGCGGAGCCCTCGCGAACCTTTGCACATCTCACTGGGACCGGTTTAAATGACCGAACCCGTGGGACGGAGGAGCAGATTTTTTATGCTTTTACCAGAAGCGCAGTCGTCTTTGATCGTCTGTTTTCAAAGCCTGGCTCACACGGCTCCTCGTCTGCATCTTGGCAAAGGCCTGAGGAGAGCTGCCAAACACACGGGCCACTGAACCGCTGTGGGATTTGAATAAATGTTTCTGGAATCACTGCTTCCTTGTTAAAATACATTTTTTTTAAAAAGGGAGATGATACGGTAGCTCTGCTTGTTTTGGATGTTATGATGCTGGGAGAGAAACAAGGGCCAAAGATAAATCAAACAAAAAAAAATGGTTTAGAGGAGCTTGGTTATGCAAATTAAACAAGGCAATTAATGTTGCTGGATGAAAACGGAGGATGTGAATCAAACAGTGATGCTCGTTTATTTATCTAATCAAAGGCTACAACAGAGATTTGTCTTTGAGTCATTACAGACTCAGATCTTATAATGACCGAGCAAAGCTGATCTTCAGTTAGTCACAGGAAAACAAAAACAAAAAACTAAATGCACCTCCTCCAACACTGCAGCAGCTACAACTGAGGTTTCAGCAACCTGATGATCTATAGTCAGATTCAGAAATTCTTCTAACATTAAGATCATGATAAGAAGTAAAATGTAATGAGAATGTGTCAGATTAATTTAAGGAATAAAATATAGCACATCATCGTTTTTTTTAAAATTATTATTCTATATGTGCTAAAAAGAATCAGTCACTTAATCTGTCAGAGAAAAGATCAAATTGTTAATTATAAGAGATGATCATTACCCAATATAACTACACAACAAACTTTTTTAAGGGTTGATCTGAAAGGTTAGAAACTCTGTGACAGGGAAGACAGGAAGCATATTTCTAAATTATTAATCCCCAAAATATCTGCTTCAGTCTGTGGGTCTCACCTCAGCAACCAATCAAGATAAGAGATGCTGGAAACCAGTGACTTTTTTTTAATATACTGTAGCTGAAGAAGGGGAGGTTGACGTGTGATTCATTATTGAGCAAAAGTGCAAGAGATTCGTCTTAAGTTTCACATATAAAACGAGTCGTGGCTTTCAAGAGAGGAGCAGTCTGAATTTAAAATCACTGCGGGATCTTTTTATGCCACTAATGTGCCGCGTCTTTTGATGCCAACGACACTTCCTGTCAGGTCGGGCTGGTTCACAGCATAATCACAACTACAGGACGGATGAAGACCTGCACAGTGCTCCTGGTTCCTTCGCCCAGAAAAGTCACTCGATTTAGAAATAAACAAATAAATGTAGGGGGAGCAGATGGGAGCAGCAGAGATCCTGCCTCCCATCAGCCCTTCATTAGCCCGCCGGGCTAATTACAGGGTGTAAGTGACATGTATAGAGCCTAATAATACACAGGGGTGACAAGAGATAGCCTGTTAAACTCACAGCGCAAACCAGCGCAGTTTCCTACACGGGCAAATCAGAGCAGCTGAACACAGCTGGTCGAGAGTGGAAAAAGGAAACACACACATTCACACATGCACACACTTTTTTTTTAATGTTTTGTCTTTATGTAAAGCACATTGAGTTGCCTTGGTATGAAATGCGCTATATAAATAAAGATGCCCTGCCTTGATGTTCATATACAGTGGGTAACATTAATAAAGGCAAAGCTGGTTCAATTGTAAGTGAATCAATGTGTCAGGAAAAATCCTTCTGTTCATTTAACTTTCAGCAAGACTGACTCGTCACTAATTGTTTTTCAAAGTAGCCTAAACTCTATGAGGGCTAGCCTATAATAAACAGATTATGTTCACAGCTGGTGTGTTTTTAAGGCGCAGTTTTGGTTAAAAATATATTAAAAGAAGAAAAACATTAATCCATTGTAAAGGTGCTGTAACATAAACTATAAACATTTATTGATGAACAAATACATTGTCAATGTTTTGCAGAATTATTTCCTCTTTTTACAAATAAATCGGGATTGTTTTTATCATCATAACCAAGTATATCTTCCTATGCAGTTCAAATATATCCTATGAATTAAATATAGCCTTTTTTTTATTTATTTATTTATTTTTTAGCTAAACCACGTCAAATGAAAATCCACAGGTGTAGTTTGAGGCCCTGGATGTGTTCAACCATCATAATAACCCTCTGTTATTCTTTCCCAGTCTATGTGAGAGTGAGCTGGAGAGGGGAAACAACGTTCAGGTTCAAAAGTTCAGATATGGGCGTAGGAGAAGAAGAAGAAACCAAATCACATGAGCTCCCAGTGCCTCATGGGAGTTGTAGTTGTCAGAGCCACATTCTACAGAGACCGTGGCAGAAGAAACGTTTGACTGTGGCTCGTGGTTGTGAATGAGGGAGGCTGCATCACATCCCCAAGGTTCGTTTTAGCTTTTAGACGCATTTCATTTGCTGTGCTACGGGGCTGTAGAGGTTTTTGTTGAGGGGGTTGTGTCGGAAACGGACACCTGATGACGTAGGAGCCGCGGTTCCTAATTGAAACTCAACCGCCAATGACGAATGCAATCGGTCAGTACAATGAAAATGTTACTGACCTTGTGTGATGCCCACTGATGTGTGCCCACATTTGTGGAAGATTTATTTTGTTTTCACAAAACTTACCTTTGAGAGCTTCTCTAGTTTGACCAGTAGGTGGCAGTATAATGCCAGGTGATCATCCCAGGGGGCAGGCATTTCCGGGTTTTTCGCCTGAGTTTTCAGTCTTTATGAGAACTCAACAGAAGCGGCTGTGTCCTGTGACTCTTTCCTTTTGCTCAGGTTAGTCTGGTTTCTAACTTACATATGATAACTATTTTGTTATCGTTAAGCTAATGTGAATGAATATGATGTGTAAACGTCCTGAGAAAACTGTTGTTTTGGCTACTGTTTTGAATATACGATGTTTATGTGTCGGTAGCAATGCAGTATAGCACAAGCTAAGCTAAGCTAATTCTTATGTCGGTGGCTCACATGTTGCTGTTTGTTATTGATATGGCTTTGTGGTTTATTTTGAATGTGTAATAAATCAGTCTTTATGAGAACTCAACAGAAGCGGCTGTGTCCTGCTAACTCTTTCCTTTTGCTCAGTTCTCAGACTCTATACAACTGCCGACGGGCATCAACACCGGTACCTGTTACACTTGCTCTCTTTGATATCAGCTATCGTCCAGGTAAATCCAACATTTTATAACACCGCAGCTGTTTCTTTGCTGCTCCTCGTTCACAGTCCTACTTGTTTGTAACGATTCAAACAGACTGCCGGCTTCCGACGGCGTGACGCGGTTGTTCAGGTAGGCTAAATGAGTTCTCAGGTGTGTCAAGATGGACGCCAACCTCTGTTTAAAAAATAATCATGCTGTACCGAAGAGAAGATGGTCAATAGAGAAAATGAAGGTGAATACAGATCGACGTCTTCAAAGTCTTCACGTTTTCAAAGAAGGTGGTTGCTTCGTTGTCGCCATCTTGCCCTGCTTATTCCAAAAATGAGTAAAGAGAACACCTTAACTACTCAGTTGGATCAAAAAGGAACCAAAAGTGTGGATTCATGAATATTTTTCTCCACAAAAACTCAAATTATATTTTTTATTAGCTACATTTCCAAAAAGACTGAATTAGCTAATAAAACGAAAACAAGGATTGTATAATTCAAAACCTGTGGCAATAAGACGTTTTTAAACAGTTTATGGATAAGATGACATGGTTACAATTTATCATAACAACGAAGGAGAAGAAGCATCATTACAGTACACCTTGCCTGAATGCTAACTCGCTGTCTGATCAGCACAGATGAAACAGGTTATTTGTCTTTTGTCTTTTGTTAACATTGGAGTTTGGATTGTTTAAAAGCCAGACAATTTCAATCACTAACAAACAAACCTGGCCTTAGATCTATCTGGCTAATCCCGCGGTTCATCAGTGTAACTAACAGGTTGTTATGTTATATTCAGTCAGCACTTTGGTCCACTGGCTTTTTAAAGTAGGGGGAGCGCCGGGTCGACTTTTCAGTTAAACGTCTTTTTCAAAGATGACGTTATGTACACAAACATTTTTATCATGTGATCAACAACTCACATGTGTATTATCTTAGTTACAAGTGTAATTTAACACATATGTTGGATGATCGCGCTGTTTTATAACTTTGAACGTAAGTTGACATTTGTCTCAAACGCCCCACCTATGCGGGTCGTTGGGACGGTTGAAACAGCATATTTTAAACAGAAACTACTGTCATTACTCTCGTTTTTATGCAGCATATCGGACAACATACTAGTGTACTCGTCATTGCCAAAATGTCACATAATTTCTCACAATATAAATAGGTCAAACAAATATTTTTGTCCCGTGTGTAATTGTCAAGATCCGCATTTCGCTTAAACTCACCTTTCTTCTTTTGTACGAGTTGTTGGATGACTGCATTTTCATTTCATTTACTTATTTCCCTGTCCTAAGTCATGTTTATGGATACACAGTTGAACATATTTTCCCCTCGGCATTTTTCCCTCCCTTTGTTGAATATCTGTTGATTCATGTCATAAACACGTTTTGTTCATTAAAAATATCTGGTGTTTATTAAAAAATACATGTTGTTCATTCAAATAGGTTGTTGTTTATTGCAAAACAGTTCGGCTATTAATTCGGTGATTTATACAGATATTGATCGCGCAATGTGACCACAATCACTACGCACGGTGGCGTGAGGGACATTTGAAACAGCTGTATCAATCGTCCCTGCAGCGACTACTGACACTTCAACCTGTTTTGACTCTAAACTTCAAAACTATGACATTGCATACATTAGGACCTGTTTATGTACAAATTCATCTGTTGTTAGGTCATATTATTATTGCATGAAACACACAATACAACTTTTGATCACAAAAAACTACCGCAAGTAAGATTTTACTTTCCGTAATAACTTTTGAATGGTGTGACGTCATTCAGTGCTGAAGGTAGTGACAAAATCTGACGGCTCAAGCTTGTGTGGTTTTCAAGGAAATCGCTGTGTATCAATCGACCCGGCGCTCCCTGCTATATAAATAAAGTTGGTATGGTATGGTATATTTTCAACAATAAAATACTTTATATTCCACATCCTGAGGCTTAGTGCTTGTACTTTACAGGACAGTGGGCTGCGATGGAAATGTAATTTCTAACAGTCTGTGAGGCCAGATGTATGTAGCCTATTTGTCAAGTGGCTGATGTGTAATAAGTGATAAGCTTCAAATTCCATCCACTGATGGCAGCACTGTAACACTAAATGCATGAATTAAAATGTATAGGGCTATGTGCATGAGCAAAAACAGAACTGAGGAAGACAGAAGCTCAAATTTAACCTCATGTTCCTGATGTTTCTTCTATGTCTCTTTGTGCAGGTACAATTAGTGGAGCAAATTATTCGCTGCCTTTTTAAAAGCCAGAGGTGGCTGAGAGCTCCATCGAGATGAAATGACATAAAAGGAGCAGCTAGAGACGGAAACACAAAGAACCAGAGAGGAAGAGCGGGTGCATTTCAACAATGCTGCTTCATAAATCGAGGAGGCAGATCAAGGCTGCTTCTTCTATCTTAATGAACTTACACCACGGTGAGCTTGCCTGGAATGATAAGCTGTTATCTCCAATTTCTCAAGTCTTTGCCTGAGTGAGAGACGGTGAGACAGTCACCAATAAGTCGTGTTTAGGTCCCTGTCTTTATTGTGTTTTTTTTAGCCTTGTTCTGTTCTGCTCAGGTTGTTTCAATGTTACGAGCGGCTGAGTGCACGAATAAAGGGAAGGGTGAAACATTAACTCTTAAAAGCTTTACAATTTCCCGTCAGGTATTCTTCAATACAGCTAAATATAAGAAAAAATAAATAGACTGCAGATGTGATGCGACTTACTGTATTTAGCACCTTTTAATCTGTTGTGCACACAAAATGTCTCATTGGGTCACATACTGTAGGTCCCATATTTTACACATTTCAAGAATATTACTTAATAAGTTTGATATTCTTAAGACGATATATTTATGGTTTAAAGCATAAAAACCATAGAAGTGTAGTTTTACGTGTCCTCTCTCAGGTTTCTCCATGGAGCCTCAGCAACAACAGGTAAGGTATCAGCAGATCGCAGGTCAGAGAAATCAAACACTGTGAGGGTGGATGGTGGTGATTGCTTTGTACTGCCCACCTGAGGAGGGAAAAGAAAACTAAAATAACAAAAACAATCTACAAATATGAGCTGAGGCATTTTAATTGTGATTTTTCCCCATTTATTGTGAAGCCACACAGATGAGACTGAGAGAACAGACTCAACCAGATGAAGAGAAGAGATGTGTCCCCCAAAATCAAAATGATCAGAGATTCAGAGATCTCACCCTGTCTTATATTTTCAAAACTTGTAGCCTATTGCTTCCTCAAAAGAATCCAGTTGAAACTCTTTTATATTCTTCTGCATGTCTACATGGCTGACAGACACAACCATAAATCCTCGACACCTCCTCTTACAGCGAAGGAAACAAGAAGCCACTGCACAGGGTTATACTGCCACCTAGTGGTAAAAGTGATGCCTGACAGGCTCTGGGCAGGAAAGACCTTATGAATGAGGGAGAAAGGCAAAGAAACGGACGCAGACCGCTCTGACGTTCTTTAATAAAACATCTCACAACAATACAGAAGAGGCATTATTATTTTCACATGCCAACATGCGACTTCAACAATAACCATCATATTTCCAACAGGAGAAATGCAATTATTAGTTGATTGATTTATTGACAGAAAAATAGCCAGTTGTTCTGTAAATAATTTAAGCCATAGATTTTATGTTTTTCTATCATTTTATATGATTTGATGTCATCATTTTGTGGTATATTTGTCTCAGTACATTTGAGGGCTAATTGAAAAAAAAAAAAAAACCTGGCTGCTCAGCTCCGGGTCCAGGACCGAGACCTCACCTCTACTTTCACCTCGTCTTTGATCCCCCCTCGCCCGGGCTTTTAAATCAGAGTGTGGCCCGAGCTCTGCGCCATAGCGCGCACCTCCGGTCTGATGATTGACAGCTGGTATCAACACATTTACTTTCTCTCAGATATTCTCCCACGTTTCTTCTTTACCGTAGATCAACAATATGTTTATTTGCTCCTTTGTATTAATTCATTGGATCAAATTTCATTCTGCGTTTGCGGTCATGCAGCTCTCTGCTCTCCTTCTCTCTCTCCATGAAGGACATAATTACAGCGCGTAAAACTGTAATTTCAATCCTGCAGTTTGCATGTGCTGTTATTTAGGCAGTTACTCTTAGTAGATTAGCCACAAAATGTAGTTTTAGTAGCTGCAGAGGCCTACACATCACCCTT
This sequence comes from Trachurus trachurus, assembly GCF_905171665.1. Taxonomy (NCBI): domain Eukaryota; kingdom Metazoa; phylum Chordata; class Actinopteri; order Carangiformes; family Carangidae; genus Trachurus; species Trachurus trachurus. The sequence goes on from NC_139900.1 coordinate 9,033,159, forward strand.
CACTGAATGTATTATCAGCTGCAATGAACTAAACTCATAATTCTGCTATTATTTTGGCGAAAGTAACTCAAAAAGTAATACAAAAGTAGTGCAACGCATTACAATTCTGAGACAGTTATATTGTGATGTAACTAATTACTTTCAAATGACAGTAACTAATAATATGTAATGTATTATATTTTGGATGTAACTTGCCCAACACTGACCCTATATAATGTATATATCCCTCCTGGTTCAGAACCAAATTACTATACTCAAGTAATTGAGAGGATCGCAACTAAAGCACAGGGGACTTTAATATGCGCAGGTGACTTTAATAGTACATTTAACCCGAACTTTGACTCCACAGCGACAAGAATGTCCCGCCCCCCAAAAATAACAAAGAAAATTAATTTACTACTATAAGAAATAGGACTAATTGATATTTGGAGACACCTAAATCCATCAGCCAAAGACTATACCTTCTATTCATCTCCTCACTCAACATATTCTAGAAGTGATTATTTTTTAATATTTGGAACAGACAGTAGCAAAGTACAAGACTGCCATATTGGAGCAATGGACCTTTCAGATCACTGCCCACTCTATTAGCGGTTTCACACCGCCACGGTTCTGGAGTCTCAGAACCTTGGTGCTGTCTGGCGAACCAGCCCGCTTTCACACCAGTTAGTGGAACCAAAGTGGGAGGACGTCATTCCGCGTCACACAGGCGGAAGTAAACACAGCAACTGCTCTTTCCGAAACAGCATACTACTGTAGCCTACTATTTACTTTTAATATTTTTTCATGTGAGAAAGTAACTGTTAAGATCCCAAATATGCGGCCAGTTTATCCAAACGACTAGTGTTGTGTCGTTCGCGAGTGATTCGTTCGAAGGAACAAATTATTTAAGTGAACGTACTGACTCGAATCACTTCTTGACCTGATTCGTTCCTTTCTCAGTTCAGTAGTTGAGCTCAGCAGCGAACGTGCAGGCCGACAGTGGAACTGCTGTGTGGTCTGTGAATCACTAAATGACCTGCGAATCTGGTGGCGGAGACTCTCATTGTGAGGGAACGGTGCATGTTCAGTGATGCGTTCACTGACAGTCGGGGCTGAGGGCTCCAGTTCACTCTCTGTGCGCGTCGTTCACTGCATGTACTGGGGGCTGAGGCCGCCCATTGACTCCGTGTCGTTCGCGAACGTACTGACGCGGTGATTCAGGTTCGCGCTGCCACTCACTCACGAACCTACTGCGCACACAGAGAACTGCTGCTGAGGACGTGATTCAGGTTTGCACTACCACTCACTGACTCATGATTCGCAAACCTACTGCACACACAGAGAACTGTCGCTGGGGAAGCTGTTACTCACTCACTCATTCATGATTCGCTGCACCAGAGAACTGCTGCTGCAGACGTGATTCAGGTTCACGTACTGTGCTGAATGTGGCGCTGTGTCACTCACTGCCATTTTTTTTTTTTTTTTTTTTACAGAGGGGGGGGGGGGGGCGACGACGACGACGACCGTAACGTCCATTAACCGGTGTCTCACATTGCCCCACTCTCCCCTACAACCAAAGAGCGCTAAAAAAAAAGAAAAAGAAAAAGAAAAAGAAAAAAGGAGCAGTGAAAGGAAATATCGTGTCTACAATATCACATTTTTTTCTACGTGTTTTTTTGTACGTGTTTTTGTTTTTAACTTACTTAGATACTGTGGTGTCTTATTGTTAAAATTCAATAATTAAGTGCAGGAAAGTTGGTTGGGTGTTTGACCATTTTCTTATGGACATTTCCAAAAATAACAGAAAGCCAAATTCTTACTTTGAAGCTTGACAAAAATATAGTATTACATGAAATACAACTGTTTCAATATTTAGTTATTTAATTTATTCTTTTCCTTATATATATATATAAAAAAAAAACGTAATTTCAAACCACCAGCTCAGCTACATGAGGTGGTTATACCGCCACCTAGTGGTCAGAGTAAAGCTTGACAGGCCCCTTGCAGGAAAGACCTTGTGAATGTGGGAGACACAGAAACAGACACAGAGCTCTCTGATCTTCTTTAATAATTTTACATCTCACAACAATACAGAAGATGCATTATTACTTTCACAATGGACAACACATGACAGTGATAATCAGTATCTAATTTCAGCTGTATCCAACTGAGAGCTGCAATTATTAGTTGATTGATTTATTGCCAGAAAAATAACCACTTATTCTGACTGTTATGTCATAGATGGGATGTTTTTCTCTCTGTTTATATGATGTGTGTGTTTTTTGCATCTACAACTTGGCTCTATTCTGTGTATGGTCACAGCTCAGGTGAGCTCTGAAGAACTCCTGGAACTTCTTCCAGAGGTGGACTTCAGCTGCTGCGTGAGACCTCGGCTCACCCCCCCACAAGACTGGTTTACCAGCAAGCAAGTGAAGACTGGAGGGGCAGTAGGGTCCATGAGGAGGCTCTAGATAATGTCCTGCTCCTGGGTAACTCAAACTCTCAAAGTTCTCCTTCCCATGATGCTTCAGTCTCTCCACCATCTCGTCCATGTAAGCCTTGCTGTCCCAGTTGAGGTCGTCCTCTGCAGCTACAAAGAGGAATTGACCCTCGGCTTGTTCAATGGGGACCAGGGTGGACTTGTTCTCCTCTGCCAGGGGGTTGTCCAAAACATTCTTGACCATGTTGGCTCCCGACTCGGTGGGAATCATCTTGGTGACGTCAAACATTAACGCAGGGAGGATTTGGCTTTTCCTATAGAAGAGAGGTAAAGCTGTGTTGGCACAGCAGCCGTTGATCCACACTACAGCCTCAACATGTGGCAGATAAGAGGCTATTGAAAGTGCAACATCTGCAGTTTTTGAAAGGGATAGCACACCAACTCCTTTACTGCCCACCTGTGGGGGGAAAAGCAAAAACAATCTACAACCACTCAACCAAAAGAAGGGATGTGTTCCCCAAAATCACAGTTATATCAAAGATCTCACCTTGTCTTGTTTTCTCAAAAACTGTATTGCTTCCTCAAAATAATCCAGATGAAGCTCTTTGATATTCTTCGGCAGGTCGTCATGTCCGAACGCCACGACAGACAGAACCACAAATCCTCTGCTGGCCAGCAGAGAGGCCCGCTTCTCGGACAAATCTCCTCCTAAGATGTAGAGATCCAGCACGGCAGGGAACACACCATCTCCTGCAGCAGAGGAAACGAGACAACGCTAAATGACACACAGCTAACGTGATGAATGCAACTTTTAAATTTGGATAAATTCATTCTTAGACTGAAAAATATGCAACAACCAACCTGGGGGAGTAAACAGAACTCCACGGATGTTCCCGTCTTTGACAGGGCGCCGGACGACCCCGTCTCCAATCAGAATCCTCTCGTTAGTCGCCTCTGCCAACATCCTTCCTCCCTCCTCCTCTTCATCTTCGTGCACAGAGAACTTCACCACATGGGGGTTGACTGAATTCTTTATTTGAAACTTTTTGTGGAGGGTGTTCGGCCTCATCGACCACAGCAGACCCATGGGTTCAACTCCAACATAGCTCCCGCTGAGAGAGGAGTCTCTGTCCAAGTCGATCTCTCCGCTCCCATCAGCCCTGTATGTGGCTGAGGAGCTGAACTCCACCCCTCTCTCGTCTGTTGACCTGGCTCTCAGAGCAACCACCTGCCTTGACCTCAGCCCAGACACCTTCACCTGAACGGGCTCGTCGAATAAACATCTGGAGCTTGGCAGCAGCCTCAGTCTGACTTGAGAGGACATCTCATCTGAAATGAAAGATTCTCTCTTCACTTTAGACTTTAATCTGTGACAAAGTAAACAAGATGGGTGATATTTCAAGAGGGCAGTGTGACATAGTAGAACCAAAATCGATCGATCATGACCAAAACATCTCCACCACGACAACTGATTAAAATAACTAATAGTAAAATGCTTCTGATAACAATTTGAACAGTTTATTAGAATAACAACTACTTTATTTGGACTGCTGACACAGCATCATGAAATTGTACTCTTATTGCAGACTTGAGTTGGTTATGTTAGGAATTGTTTCAGACACATATTTAATCAACAATTCACATCTCACCTGTTTGGCAGATATTTGGTTATTCAGTCAGAGTCTGTATCAAAAAATGTGAAAGTAGGCTATAGGAGACACACACACATGCAGAAATGTGTGTGTGTTCCCTGTAAACAGATGCTGGACAGTTGTGTTTGGACTGTTTGTCATGTGCATAGTTGAACAACTTTTTCCCCAACACTGTCTTTATTGTAGCCTACACATTACACATACACAAGCTACACACCAAAGATGCTAAGAAAACACCAATAATGATGAAAACCAAAAAATAATTTTTAATTAGCTATAGTTTACAAGTGAAAAAGACAGAGCATATAATAGTTTTTTTGTGGGTTAGGGTTAGGGTTTTTGTTTTCACTTTAGATAATGTGGTGTCTTATTGTTAGAATTCAATAATTAAATGCAGGAAAATTGGTTGGGGGTTTGACCATTTTTCTTATGGACATTTCCAAAAATAACAGAAAGCTGTATGACGACCAACGTACGTTTCATCCGTTTGTTTTTTGGGAATACATGAACTATAACTGTTTCAATATTTTTTTTCCTTTAGAAAAACAACTACAACAAAAAAAACTCTAACCAGAATATTACAGCAGACTTCGAGGGAGCTCAGCTACATGAGAGGAGCTTACATGAAGTGGTTATACCGCCACCTAGTGGTCAGAGTAAAGCTTGACAGGCCCTGTGCAGGAAAGACCTTGTGAATGTGGGAGAAAGACACAGAACAGAAACAGAGCTCTCTGATCTTCTTTAATAAAACATCTCACAACAATACAGAAGATGTATTATTAATTTCACATGCCAACACATGACAGCGATAATCACTATCTAATTTCAGCTGTATCCAACTGAGAGCTGCATTTATTGCCAGAAAAGTAGCCACTTGTTCTGTCAGTTATTAAAGTCATAGATTTGATGTTTTTCTCTTTGTTTATATGATTTAATGTCATACATTTCTGGCATACTTCTCTCAGCACCAGAAGGCAAACTGAAGGCGCAGTCGGATTCGGTCAGGTGGCGCAGCAAGCAGTCTGCAATTTATATTTGTATTCGAATTTTGGTTCACCCAATACTGTGCAGTGGGGGGTTTATGATTGGAAAGTGAAATGGCAGATAAAATGGTTGAAGATATATATTTATATATTTTTTTTGCATCTATAACTTGGCTTTATTCTGTGTATGTTCACAGCTCAGGTGAGCTCTGAAGAACTCCTGGATCTTCTTCCACAGGTGGACTTCAGCTGCAGCGTGAGACCTTGGCTCACCCCCCCACAAGACTGGTCTACCTGCAAAAGCATGAAAGCTGGAGGGGCAGTAGGGTCCATAAGGAGGCTCTAGATAATGTCCTGCTCCTGGGTAGCTCAAACTCTCAAAGTTATCCTTCCCATGATGCTTCAGTCTCTCCACCATCTCGTCCATGTAAGCCTTGCTGTCCCAGTTGAGGTCGTCCTCTGCAGCTACAAAGAGGAATTGGCCCTTGGCTTGTTCAATGGGGACCAGGGTGGACTTGTTCTCCTCTGCCAGGGGGTTGTCACCACAATACTTGACCAAGGCAGCCCCTGACTCAGTGGTGATTACCTTGCTGGCATTAAACATCAATGGAGGGAGGATTTGGCTTTTCCTATAGAAGAGAGGTAAAGCTGTGTTGGCAGAGCAGCCGTTGATCCACACTACAGCCTCAACATCTGGCAGGTAAGAGGCTATTGAAAGTGCAATATCTGCACTTTTTGAAAGAGTTAGTACACCAACTCCTTTACTGCCCACCTGTGGAAAAACATTTACACTATCAGTATTTTTGGAGTGGAGATTTTCTTGGATGCATCTCATAAGGCAAAGGAATGGTAGTTTGATATTTGTCTTCTTGCAATCATGCTGCAAATGGGGCCAAGTCGACCATTAGATTTCGCTCTGTTAATGCTCCAACATTTGAAGCACAATTTTTTTTTAAATGGAACAACCAGGACCATTGCAGTCTTTTTAACCACTCACCTTGTCTTGGTTCCCTAACAACTCTATTGCCTCTTCAAAATAATCCAGATGAACCTCCCTGATGTTCCTTGGCTGGTCATCGTGACCGTACAGTGCTAGAGTCAGAACCACAAATCCTCTGCTGGCCAGTAGAGAGGCTCTTTTCTCTGATAAACCTCCACCAAATGTGTACAGGTCCAGCACAGCAGGGAAAGGACCCACTCCTGTAGAGACCAGAGGAATGTGAGGGTGCTACACTGTTGGCTGTAAGTACTTAGCTACATTTATTTTTGGTTTTGGCTCTTGATAAGATTTGTAAATGACGATAACGTTTACTGATTTAACAAATTATAGCAAAAAAAGGAAAAAAATAAATACAAATCCACCAACCTGGGGGAGTAAACAGAACTCCACGGATGTTCCCATTTTTGACAGGGCACCGGACGACCCCGTCTCCAATCAGAATCCTCTCATTAGTCGCCTCTGCCAACATCCTTCCACCCCCCTCCTCTTCATCTTCGTGCACAGAGAACTTCACCACATGGGGGTTTAGTGAATTTGTTTTTTGAAACCTTATGTGGAGGGTGTTCGGCCTCATTGACCACAGCAGACCCATGGGTTCAACTCCAACATAGCTCCCGCTGAGAGAGGAGTCTCTATCCAGGTCAATCACCCCACTCTTATCAGCCCTGTATGTGGCTGAGGAGCTGAACTCCACCCCTCTCTCGTCTGTTGACCTGGCTCTCAGGACAACCACCTGCCTGGACCTCAGCCCAGACACCTTCACCTGAACGGGCTCGTCGAATAAACACCTGGAGCTCGGCAGCAGCCTCAGTCTGACTTGAGAGGACATCTCGTCTGAAGTAACAGACTTTCTCCTCACTTTAGACTTTGATCTGTGACAAAGGAAACAGGACAGTTATAATTCAGTCACGTGTTTATGCTGTGTGCCAAAGAACAGAGTCAATGTTTATACTCCAAACACCAACCCCTTAATACCAATCTATCAAGGTTTGTATGCCAGGTCTATCTGAATACTGTTATTGACCACATTTGAGCATCATCTAATGGAATGGTTCCCAACCTTTTTAGGCTCGTGACCCCATTTTGACATCACAAATTTTTGTCGACCCCGTCAATCAAGATGCGTCAGCTCAGATATTTTTATATCTTATTTGAACTTGATTTATATTCAAGAAAGTGAAAGTATAGAATACTTAGTTTAAGATTGTGTGTGGTGTTTTTAATCATAATTTTAAAAATAATAATAATTAGTTTAAAAATATTTTTATCAGGAATTTTTTTAATCAATTACAAGACATTCCATTTGAATTCCAGGCGACCCCATGTGGGGTCGAGTCCCGACGCCGAGATTGAAAATCATTGATCTAATGGCTTCTTCCAGCAGGATAATGCGCCGTGCCACAAACCAGAAGTTGTTTTAAACTGTGAGTTCAGTGAGTTTTCCTGAGCTACTGGATCAGATTCCAGTTCAACACTCAACATGAGTGCTCAGCAGACAAATTTACAGACATCACATGATCTGCTCCATCATGTCAACATGACAGGGCAGAATATCAGAAATATCAGATGATGAAGAACTGAGGCTGTTTTCAGAGCTAAAGGAGGAACAGCCTGTTTAGACATGATGCAATAAAGAAAACGGTTTGTTAGGGAATAACTTGGTTTACCAATGTAATTCTGTGATGTGAAATACTAAATGTTGCAACTCATTATGAAAATGTTACTATAAAAGAACTGATAAAAATTAGAACTGTTAATCTTAAAATGAACAAATACACCGCAGGAGACAACAAACATCTTTGGTCATGCAAGTGCAAATGTGTGTGCAGGTTACTTTATAACTAGAATTTCAAGCTTACTTGCATTACTACTGATGAGCACCTTGAGGTTATTGTATTTAACTTACAGTAAGTCAGCTGCTTCTGTTTTCTGCACCTTTATGCTTCTTCTCCAGTATCCAGTACTGCAAACACAGTCTACTGGTGACGTATGATATTACAGCCATTTAACCAGGACCATTGCTCTTTACCATAGCTTAGGTGTTCATCTGGAGATGGTTATACTGCCACCTAGTGGCCAGAGTGACACTTGACAGGCCCCAGGCAGAAATTATCTTGTGAGTAAGGGAGAAAAACAAAGAAGCAATATAGAGGAGGCATTATTAATTTAATATACCAACATGACAACTATCTAACAGATTTGTAGAGGCACTTGTGGAAATGTTTGTACAAGGGTGTTCCAGTGAAAAGGGTCCAAATGGCCATTGGGTATTTTTTAGTTTCTTTGCTAAAAGACATCCGAGCTTGTCTGTATACAAGAGGTTAGAGGCAGAAGTTATCTGCATGTTAAGTGTTTCTTCATGCATATGTAAAACTGCTACTTAAGAGCACTACTACCCAAAAGACAACGAAACAAACCCAGAGCGCTCTCTGATCCACTTTAACAAAATATACAATACTACTGCATTATTAATTTCACATGCCAACACATGACAACACTAATCACTATCTTGTTTCAGCAGTATCCAACCGAGAGCTGCAATTATTAGTTGATCGATTTATTGCCAGAAAAATAGCTACTGTCGGTTAGTAAAGTCATAGACTTGATGTTTTTCCTCTCTGTTTATATGATTTAAATTCATACAATTCTGGCATGCCAAAAAGCCACAAGAAGGCAAACTGAAAAAAAAGAAGCTTTTTTGCACAACTTGGCTTAAGTCTGTGTATGGTCACAGCTCAGGTGAGCTCTGAAGAACTCCTGGATCTTCTTCCACAGGTGGACTTGAGAGGACATCTCATCGGAAATAACCGACTTTTGGTGTGTGGAGTTGGGGGTGTGTTCTCTTGGCAGAGGCTGGGCGTGGGTCTCAAGATGGCTGCTACTTCCACGTTCAAAAAGCTGCTCTGTTTAATCAATATTCTGAAGAAAGATCTGATTATTAGCCATAACGCTGTAACCATCCAAGGAAGACTGTGTAACAATATTATGTGCTTCTGCTGAGTCCAAAAGCCCTGTGTAATATCAACTTTATTTTAAGAAAACACGCTTTGTTTCCAATGTCATATCACGGAGAAGCACTACATTACCCATAATCCTCATATTTATCAGCGACGTGTCTAATTGGTTGAGCTTGCTGTTACCAGCAAATGAAAAAATAAAACAAATTGAGCTTATAATATTTTCTTAGTAACTAAAAGGTCTTAACATCTTTTTTGTTTTCAACATTGAATAAAAAAACGGTGCTATATTGTTAAAATTCAACAATAAAGTGCATACAAGTTGACTTGACTTCTTTCTTTTTTTCATAATTTTCACCAGCATCTTTCTGGTCCACATCACATCACATTTATTGTAATTTTTAATTCAATGAGTGAAATTTTAATTTTAATCTGAAAAACTTTATTATGAATTCAAGGGTCAGAGGTAACTGATTAGTGTTAAATTTAACCTTTTTGACCCTGTTTCCTTGAATAAATCACTAAGACTTTGATGCGGGAAGCTGAGATTTTGATTTGATTTTGTTCAGAGCACTGGGGACAAAGTTTCTGTAGAATTTCAGACCTGTCAGACGTCCAGAAGGGTCACAGCTGACCGTCCAGGCTCGTTTCTCGGCCTTCAAAGTCTAGATTTAGAAGCCTTTTGTCTAATAACGTCTACATCCTTGGGGTTATAAGGCTGAAAGTTTAATGTATTTGTCCGGGGCCTAAGGCCATCCACCATGTGCAATTTCAAACCTGTGCGACCTTCACAAGTGTCAAAGGTCACTGATTTGTGACCTTTTTGACCCCGTTTCCTTAAATAAAACACCAAGACTTTGATGCGGGAAGCTGAGATTTTAAAATGTGGTCCAGAATGTCTAGTAGATTGTGTGTGCAAAGATTCAGAGCTCTGTGACATTCAGAAGGGTCACAAATAGCCAAAAAGCAATGCTCCTTCCTCTGACCTCTTATTTAAGGAGAAATGTTTCAACAGCAATTCTTTAATAGCTTCCAGATGCTTTGGCCTATCAGGCTGAATTTTTAGCTAAAGGAGCTGGTGTACGATCAGGAAGTAGTAATAGCAGAGTTATTCTCAACCACATCACCAGGACCGCCTTCTTCCACCTCAAGAACATCGCCCGTCTCCGCCCCTCACTCACCTTCTCTGCTGCAGAAACCCTCATCCATGCATTCATCACATCCAGACTGGACTATTGCAACAGCATCCTCTATGGTTCACCATCCAAACTTCTCAATAAACTGCAATACATCCAGAACTCAGCCGCACGCCTGCTCACCCACACCGGCTCCAGAGATCACATCACCCCCGTCCTCCGTGACCTGCACTGGCTGCCCATCACTCACCGCATACAGTTCAAAATCATCCTCCTCACCCACAAAGCACTTAATAACCTGCCCCCCCCCCACCTCACAGACCTGCTCCATCACCACACCCCCTCCCGCGACCTCCGCTCATCCGAAGGAAACATCCTGTCACTACCCACACGGACCAAGCACCGAACCTGGGGGGACAGAGCCTTCTCCATCACTGCCCCCTCCCTCTGGAACTCACTCCCCAAACCCATCCGCACCTGCACTCACCTCCCAACTTTCAAGACCATGTTAAAAACACACCTTTTTAAATCAGCTTTTAATACATAATTTCTGTGTGTGTTTTATATTGTTTTCTATGTTTTATACTGTCTTTGCTGCTTTTAATTGAATGTCTTGTGTTCTTAACTGCACTTATTGTATGTAAAGTGTCTTTGAGCTTTTGGAAAAGCGCTTATAAATAAAATGTATTATTATTATTATTATTGGTCCAACTGTGTTGATCCGTGTTGGTTTCTACACGTATGATGCAAAGCTCCTGTCATGAGTCACTGCAGTGGGTGAGGACGTCATGTTTGGTTCCTCAGACCGAGGGGACGTGAGGAGCTCGTCCACTGGAGAGCACAGTGTCCTGCTCTGTGGAAGGGGTCTCCCAGGCCCAGCAGCAGGGGCTGTGTGTGTGTGTGTGTGTGTGTGTGTGTGTGTGTGTGTGTGTGTGTGTGTGTGTGTGTGTGTGTGTGTGTGTGTGTGTGTGTGTGTGGGTGTGTGGGTGTGTGTGTGTGTGTGACACTGATCGTATCGTTTGAGGAGCTGCAACGTTGCGACATCAAGTCCAACTGATAAAAGAAAAGAAACATTTCCGTGGAAAGTTGTTTTTCAGCAGCAGATGTTATCAGGTCGTCACGGTGACAGAAACCACAGGGATCTGATATCAATTGCTCAGCAACAGGCAGCAGCTCAACCTCTGAGAGGAGGGGGGGGGGAGGAGAGCATGTATGTTTTTATATTACTTTTGTTTCAGTGTTACTATTATTCATGTGGAGTTAAAATAGGGCTAAAACTGGATTGGTGATTCACCAACTTGTCAACAACATGGACCCTTATGCTGCGTTCCATTGCACTCAGAACTCGGAAAGATCCAAGTTGGACATCCCGACTTCAAAGGTAAATGCGTTTCATTGCACAACCTCAGAAAACATGGCCGGCCACAGCTAGTTGATGTTAGTTTGGATGTCTTCTGAGCATTTAAAAACTATCCTGGGGAAGTGCATCAGCTACTTAAGGGAGAGAGAGAAAGAGAAGACTGTCACTGTGCTTTTCGTCCCTACTACGCTCACACAAACTCTTTAATTAACAGAGTGGGAGTGCAAATACCATCATCCATCCATTCTCTTCCGCTTCATCCGGGTCTGGGTCGCGGGGCAGCAGTGGGAGCAGGGATCCCCAGACTTCCCTCTCCCCGGACACTTCCTGCAGCTCTTCCGGGGGGACCCCAAGGCGTTCCCGGGCCAAACTCCCATGAGCCCTCAGCGTTCCACGGCCAGGACAAAAACCGCATTGTTCCTCCTGAATCCGAGGTTCGACTATCGGCCGAATCTTCCTCTCCAGCACCCTGGAATAGACTTTCCCCGGGAAGCTGAGGAGTGTGATCCCCCGTTAGTTGGAACTCACCCTCTGGTCCCTCGTTTGAAGAGAGGGACCACCACCCCGGTCTGCCAGTCCAGAGGCACTGTCCCTGACCGCTACGCGATGCTGCAGAGGCGTGTCAGCCACGACAGCCCCACAACATCCAGAGACTTGAGGTACATGGGTAATGAATGAAACAACCTCTGAGTCCTCAGCCTCTGCTTCCTCTACAGAAGGCGTGTCAGTGGGATTGAGGAGATCCCAAATTGTCATCATTTTGGCATTAGTCTTTAAAGTATGCACATATGCTGTCTCCTTGAAATTAATTGTGGTATATATTCACACGTGGAGCTGAGCTGGAGGAGAACTCCAACACATGGCGGCTGAGCTGTGGAGCTCTGAGCAAGCCCACACCAGCTCACTGCCTCTCACCATGGGCGACTCCAGAGTGGAAGAGAGTCCAGCCTCTCTCCAGGAGTTGGTTCCAGAGCCCAGACTGTGCGTGGAGGTGAGCCCGACTATCTCTAGCCGATACCTCTCAACCTCCTGCACGAACTCAGGCTCTTTCCCCCCCAGCGAGGTGACATCCCATGTCCCTAAAACCAGAGTCATTGTCCGGGGATCGGGTCGCCGGGGCCCCCACCCACGGCTGCCACCCAGAACACAATGCACCGTCCCCCTATGGTCCTTTCTGCAGGTGGTGGGCCGACTGGAAAGTGCAAATACCACTACAAAGTAATCCTACACTTTTAGTAAGACAAATGCAAAATTAAACAAAATTGAATGAATGTTTATTTTGATAACAGCGTCAAATTTCTACAAAACAAACAGAAAACAAATTCAAGGTAGTAACGTATATAGCTGATCGAAAAGGGTTGCGGCTGCCGCACCCTCTTTCCCATTTCTCATTTCATCTCATTTCATTATAGAAACCATAAGCAGGGGGCGGTGCGTGGCGCAGTGGTTAAGACGGCTGCCCCATGTAGAGGCTACAGTCCTCACCGCAGGTGGCCCCGGTTCAAATCCCGCGTCGGGCAGACCTTTCCTGCTTGTCATTCCCCCTCTCTCTGCCTCCCCCCATTCCTTATCTCTACTGATCTATCAAATACAGGCAAAAAAAGCCAAAAAATATACTTAAAAAAAGAAAGAAACCATAACCATCTGATGCATACACTACACAGTACGTCCCCCACCGACCTCAAAAACAAAACAGGTCGAAATTTCCTAAGTTACATTACACAACCCATATCAATCCTCCACTACGCATAAACAGTCAGAAACAAACAAATAAGAAAACTTATTTTGCAAAATTAAGTTAATTATTTCCCTGATCCTTTGTTGCTCTCAACATTTTCAAGTTTGTAATTTTCAAGAATATTATTTTTAAACATTGTTTTTAAATGGGCAACATTTTTACTATCTTTAATATCTTCTGGTAAGCTATTCCAAAGTTTCACTCCACAGACAGATATGCACATACTTTTCAACGTGGAACGAGCAAAAGGTTGCTTTAACTTCCCTCTCCCTCTTAGGTTGTACCCTCCCTCTCTTTCCCCAAACATTTTGGGGATTTTTCCTGAAAGTTGATTGTGCTTTGCTTTGTACAGAAATTGTGCAGTTTTGCAGTCCACTAGATCTCTGAATTTCAATGCTCTTGATTTCAAAAACAATACATTGGTATGTTCATAGTACCCCACATTATGCACTATTCTTATTGCACGCTTCTGCATGACACATATCGTGTGTAAGGAGCTTTTATATGTGTTCCCCCAAACTTCGGCACAATAGGTCAGATAAGGAAGAACAACAGTACAGTACAGTGAGTACAACGATTTATAATTAAGCATATGTCTTGTCTTACATAAACATATGCTTAATTATAAATCCTGAGTACAATGGCCGTTCTTCCCTGAGCCTCCACTGAGAGGACTGACTGGGGCTCTGGAGGAGGGGGGGGGGGGGGGGGCATGGGTAAGATGAGCCGGGACACTCGGCTGGAGCTCGGTCTGACTTTAAACTCAGAATTCTGGGTTTAGAGTCAGAACTCACTTTTTTTTCCGCAGTGGTGCTAATACTCTTCCACAAAGAAACTCCAACAGCAGCAGCTCCATGTTTCCCCTCCCAACAAACCAGCAGCAGGTTGTGTGGAAGTCTCTCTGATTTGATTTGATTTTTTATTTGTCTCAAACAAGCACATCAAAAGACAAACTGTATTTGTAGAAAGAAACAAAACAATAATGATACTGTGCAAGTTTGAGAAGGGGCTGGGGCGGTGTTTAGCTCAGTTGGTAGAGCACCCGCCCCATGTGTAGAGGCTATAGTCCTCGCTCCAGGCGGCCCCGGTTTGAGTCCCGCGTCGGACAGCCCTATACTGCGTGTCATCCCCCCCCTCTCTGCCTCCCATTTCCTGTCACACTCCTATCTAATAATAAAAGGTATGAAAAAGCCAAAAAATATACTTTAGAAAAAAAGAGAAGTTTGAGAAGGGGCTGAAGGAAGCAAAGCTTATCAAGTTCAGCCCCCCCTTACATTGTCTCTCTGGGTTTTTACTTCCATTTACATTTGGATTTCTTTGAGTCTAAATCCTCATTAAAGGGTCTGATCTGTGACTCAATATGCAGCAGGTGAACTATATGCGTGCATTGAGTTGAGTTGATGTCCTGATAAAGCAGCCGATGTGTTTCTGTGAAACCGTCTTTCAGGAAATAACAAGTCATGCCATGTTAAATAAGATGTAGTGACATGAGATGATGAGGAGATTAAAGCTTAGGTTAACAGAGGAGCCGAGGACGAGTCCAGCAGTCAGAGAGGAGACAGAGATGAAGACAGACGTCTACATGGACATGGATCACCTGCTGCTGCTGCTGCTGCTGCTGTGGAGCTCAGGTAGGACTGAGGGACATGAGACAGATTCAGAACCACAGAGGAAAAACACTGAGGGAGTCTTCACCTCTTCATCTCACTTACCATCACAACATTATATCTTCATGTTAAGACGTACAAACTGATCATGTTCTGCAAACAGAACATTTATAGTGTTCTAACACGTTACATGTGATTGATTGATTGATTGATTGATTGATTGATTGATTGATTGATTGATTGATTGATTGATTGATTGATTGATTGATTGATTGATTGATTGATTGGTATTTGGAGCATAACGAGGTTGTGCGGGCAGTTTATTTTTTCTTTTGATTTATTGGTCTCCATGGGGAAATTTGTCTTCACTGACTGTACGTTACAATGAGGACCACATTGTACATCACAAGACAGACAACAACAGTAATTATATACACAGCAACAGTAACAACATACACAACAACAGTGACAACATACGTGACGACACAGTGAAACAGCGGACAGACAGACAGCGCGGCCTGCTGTTCAAAAGGGCCGCTACAGCTGCAGGGACCAGGCGAGTCCTCCTGAACTTTGAGGGTTGTGTACCTTCGTCCTGAGGGAACTTGAGGGTTGTGTACCTTCGCCCTGAGGGAAGTGGGGTGATGTGTTGGGGCAGTGGGTGAGTGGTGTCTTGTACTACGGTGTTTGCTAAGCGGGTGATGGGCTTTCTGTTTAGTTCTGTGAGGTTGGGTGTGGGGAGACCAATGATTCTAGCAGCTGTGATTGTGATGTGTGTGAGTTTGTCCCGGTTGGTGACGGAAAGCAAAGTGAAGAAACATGTGTAACAGTACAGAAGGATGGGTTGAATGGTGCTTTGATAGAGTAACAACAGGAGGTGAGGTGCAACGTATATACAGTATTTTGCGAATGGCTGACAGTCTTTGTTGTCAGCCATTTGTTGTCAGCCACTTAAAGAAGCTATAAGCTATGTAAGAAATGCATGGCAGGTACAGTAATCATAAATCACATAGGGCCCAAAGTCTCATATTGAAAAGTGTCCTTTTTATGTGTTTTTAATAAATAAATGAATTCATGTTTTGCATGGGGACGTAAAAAGCAGCGGTGTAAAAATGCCACGGTTATCTATGCATTTCCTTGTAATACCGTGTCACGGTGTTGTGTGTGTGTGTGTGTTGAGCCTAAAGCTGCTGCTGCTCCACTCTGTCTTTCACTGAGGGAGGGGCTGAGAGAGAGAGCTGCTCAAAAATAACATGAGCAGCTGCTCCTGATTGGGTTTTACCTGCAAACTGATACTTGTTCTGTTTTGTTCTGTTTATGATTATTATTATTAATTTATTCATGTATTCTTGTTCTAGTGTTGTAATGCTTTGGCAATATTGTATATACAGTCATAAAGCTTATTGAAATTGAGAGAGAGAGAGAGAGAGAAGTCCATGTGTGCTGCACATACTAGATGAGACGTGACAGTGGAGCGACTTAAAGTAGCACTATCGCAAATACAGCAGTAATAGCAATAAAAAAAACTGAAATATGCAATAAATAGGTCCAGGGGAGCATTAATTATATGTACACAAAATATAGCCACAGCTCGCTGTGTCAAGAGGACGAGGATATCTGATACGCTGCACCACCGGCCCCATCTAGTGGCCGAATAAAGTATTGGAATTTGAGATAGTCCTACTTTAAACCTTTGTGTGTTATAAATGATGAGGTAAAAAATCTTGGAGTGGTCTTTGATCAGACGCTTTCATTTGAGTCTCATGTAAAGGAGGTGACAAAAACAGTGGCCTTTTTTCACCTCAGAAAAATTGCTGAGATCAGGTCTATCCTCTCACTGAAAGATGCAGAGACTCTCACATTATTAAAAATAAATGATTCATGCCTTTGTGACTTTCAGGTTAGACTATTGTAATGTGCTTTTATCGGGGCTGCCCAAAAAGAGCCTTCATGGTCTGCAGTTGGTACACTGACTGGACTGTCCCGATATGAACATATCAGCCCTGTGTTGGCCTCTCTTCATTGGCTCCCTGTTTGGGTCAGAGCCGACTTCAAGGTGCTGTTGTTGACCTACAACATTTTAAATGGTCTTGCTCGTGTCTATTTGTCAGACCTTGTTAACACCTATGTACCTGTACGGCCTTTGCGCTCCCAGGTGAGCGGTTGTCTGAGTGTCCCAAAGGTGTTTTTCCTTTTCTTTCATTCTTGTTTGAATTGTGTGTTTTATTGCTGTGTATGTTTTTAAATGTTTTTAAATGTTTTGTAACTGTACAGCACTTTGATAGAAAGTGCTCTATAAATAAAATTATTATCATTATTATTATTAAATCCATCAACGTAACTTCCCTGTGGGGCTGACAAGTCGCCTTCCACTCATTCAATAAGCTTAAATACGAGTCATATTTCAGAAAAGCGCCCATTTGTGTTTGTTTAGCAGCTTGATAATAAGAGTTAAGCCCCCCCTCCTCTGTCTAACATCACCTGAATGTAGTGAACAGCAGCAGCAACAGGAGGAATCACTCACTCAGCTTGATTTCACTGACTATTTGAATTAGTTTCCAGATGTTGAGTTTATTGTGACGTTGCTATTGTAAACATTACTGCTGTTCCTCCTGTAAATCAATTTCCCAACACGGACAATAACCTGACCTACAGAAGTATAAGTATCAGAAGCTATGTTCCAGGGAGGGCAGGTGACAGTCACTAAAATATACAAACAAAAAGTGATGGTGCGACTGTTTCTGCTTCTTAGTGACGTGGCTGTCTTCACAGACCTCACTGATGTCTCCTTTCTGGTTTTCTCCTCAGGACTCTGGGCTGAAGGAAGCCACAACTCCACAGGTAAACAGAGAGGATCAGGACACATGAAGGTGCTGGTGGATGGATGAGTGTGGTGTCTACGTCTCAACACTGAAATGATTTCACTGTCAACACTGATCACCAGCTGATGGTCCTTCACCTTCCTGGTCACAGATCATCTCCTTTACATTTAAAATGAGTTCCTAGAGTGAAAAAGTAAAGAAGTAGATCTTTTTCAATAAGGATAGTTTACAAGGGTTACTGACGGTCCTGATATAGAGTGAATACGAGAGTAGGATCATCTCAACCAACTTACTGACTTAATGAGCCTCCAGATCAGCTGAGTCTGCTCTGTTTGCTGCTCGTGGGAGAGGAACAACCACTAATGAAGCTCTGTTTACTTTGGCAACATCTCCAGCAGGTCGAAGGGTTCGCTCCATCAGCACATCAAGGTTTAGACCCCTATTTACTGATCCTTCTTCTGAGGAGGAGATCCTACTTCCCATGCATTAAAACTTTGCACATGGTCCAGTAGAGGCCAGACTTTCTCAGCTGCAAACAAGAGTCAATGAGGGGGGTGGGGGGTGGGGGTTGTAAAACCTTGAGGAGATTTACTCCCATACATTTTGTGGGCCATGGTTGTTGAACTTTTGCAAATAGCTGAAGTTCAACAATTCAGCTGTGCTGTCACCTGGGGGGTCAGGTGATATACAGTAGGAAGCATTGTTCACTCTCATTGTCAGGTGTTTGACTAGGAAGGGCAGACGGGTTTTGACCGCTGTGGCTGCTGTTTTCTTTGTTTTCTTTGTTTATGGACATTTTACACACACAGCAATAAAGCCACTGTGTTGCAACTAAAGGAACAATGTGGACATTCACTCAATCAACGGTATGAGAGCATCGGTCAAGGAGAAGCGTGTCAACCAGGTTATTCTGGAGTTAAATACCTCAGTAGCGCTACTATCAGACTGAACTCCTTTAATACCATATGTGTATTTTCATTTTCCTGTCTTGACATCAGTTTGAAATCTGCCTTGACAGCTGCTGCCATCCTGGTGTTTGACTTGGTCATTTAGTGAAGCCACAGATAAGATCATGTTTCCCAATCAGCTCAGTGAGATGAAGGCTGCTCCTTTGCTCCTTGCTGTCAGAGGTTGTGACTTAATTGTACATTGTAATAGCAACTCTCTTGTTGTCTTCCTACTGTGCCTCTAGTTGTCATTGTTTTATATCAGTGTCATTCTTCATGCTACCACAAGATGGAGCCAAAGTAATTCATCTTCACCTGCTCAGGTAGTTAGTTAGTTAGTTAGTTAGTTAGTTAGTTAGTTAGTTAGTGGCAGTTACATTACAACACATCAACAGGACATGGTGTTCAGTCTCCAATGGCATTAGGTATAAAGGAATTTTTAAAAATAATATGATTTGCCCTTGGCACTTTGTATCGTCTACCAGAGGGAAGAAGTTCAAACTCCCTATTGAGTGGATGAGACGGATCGTTTGCTATTTTGACAGCTTTTTTCCTAAGCACTTCCTCATACATACAACTTAATTGTTTCTGTCTTGTCCCTATGATTTTTGAGGCTATAGGTTTACTATTCTCTGCAGCTGCTTCTTCCTTTTATGTTTAGATTACCGCACCACAATGCCATGTTAAAAGTTAAGATGCCCTCTATCAGGTTCTTATAAACTGTTTCCATAATATGCTGCTCACTCTGAAGGAGTTGAGCTTGCGCAGTAGATGGAGACGTTGGTTACAGGTTTTAAAAATATAGTCTGTGCTTTCACTGAAATTTAGGTTACAATCAATATACTAAATATTTGAACTTGTCTACTACCTCTACAATTTGTCCCCTAATTATAAGGGACTGCACTGGGTCCTTATCATGAAAAACAAGTTCCTGTGTTTTTGTTACATTGATCTCTAAGGAACTTTCATCGCACTTCATCGCACTTCTGGAGAGATGACACATGTGCTCTATATACTTCCTCTCCGACTATGTCCCCCTTCTTTAATAAGGCAACCAGGGCCATATCATCCGCATACTTAAAGCAGATATCAGCTTCACGGCCGTTTCGGCTAATGCTGCGTTCAAGGCAGGCTTTTGAAACCGTAAGTTACAGCTTCAAGTCACAACTACGACTTGGTAGCGTTCCAGGTAACCCGTAGCTCGTGTTTTTACCATCCTGTTGTCTGTGAAAGTTCCCTATAACGGCCACTCGTAACTTCCGACCCGTGAACTCGTACCAGATCGAACTGGTATGACTTCACAGGAAGGAAAAACACAAAGTACGAGTTTCTTTGAACGCACCATGAGTTAGCAGCCCCCGCCCTTGTCAGGCATCAATTGGTCCTCGTGCTACGTCACCACATTCACGCGCATCCCTTGGCTGCACACACAGCCCTTCATGCCGTTCTCTCTCCTCATTGGATAACACTTGTATCCCACAAGGAAAATTTTCTCCTCGGGTTACAGCAGAGCAGAGTGACGGAGAGACTCGTGTTTAGGCTGAAATACTTCATGTAAGTGATTGCTGACGGAAAATAGGACTATTTAGGACTTATATTAACAAAAACATTCCACTGATATCTGCTTTAAACAAATGAGCGGAGCTACAGTTTGGATTTGCTTCATTTCTGTTTGAATCAAACTCACTTGTTTTACTCTTCACTCTCTTCTCTGTGTTCAGAGCCTGTCAGGTTGGTGGGAGGAGCCAATCGCTGTGCGGGTGAACTGCAGCTGAAACTAGGAGAGTGGAAACCAGTGGAAGGCAGCTTCTGGAACCTGAAGGCAGCATCTGTAGTCTGTAGAGATCTGGACTGTGGCTCTGTTGTTTCAACAAGAAGAAGAGAGGAGTCCTCAGAGAGGTCTGTGTGGGGGATCGACACTACCTGTGTTCAGTCTGGATTTACCCTGAAGGAGTGTTCATTATCAGGTTCCTCTCCCTTCACCGTGGAGATCACCTGTTCAGGTGAGTCCATCAGTGACATCATCAGTGACAGTCAGGTTCAGTGTCTTCCTTCCTTTGTTGTGGAGACAGAAATGTTCAGTAACTTGTTCTTTTGTATTTAAGTGAGTGAAGGTCTGAAAACAAGACATTTAATATCTCAACATGTTACATCATCGTCTTTAGTCAAGAAGTCAACTTCCACTTTCCACTTACATTTAGACAGATTGGAGATGTAGGAAAACATTTTCAACAAATCAACTTTCATACTTTGATGCAGTTCAGCTGATCTAAAAGTACTATAAAGCACGGACTTCCGGTGGCGACGATGTAGGAGAAAGTCGCTCGAAAGAGGTCTCCCGATTGAACTGTTAATATATCCCTGTAAACACCACAATTTATCCGGGAAAGTTGCGAATTACAGTTTAAACCAGTCGTGAAATGACTAAAACTAAAGCGAGTACTTCTAACTGTCCAGTCACTCGTGGCGTCTCCACGGCGGCTACTGTAGCTAGCAAACTTGCTAAAATGGAGACCTGCCTGATTGTGTTGACTGAGCCCCCCTTATTTATTTATTTATTTTAATTTCATTTATTTTATTTTATTATTGTTGGAGTTTTTGTTTTGTTTTGTTTTTTCTTCTTGTTTTTAACATTTTTATTTCATTTGATTGCCTACTTTATCATTTTCCTTATTCATGTATTTGTTGTATGTATTCTGTACTGTTTACATGTTATTGGATTCATAGAACTGTTCACCTTTGAGTGGGTCGGGATTGTGGGAGGGATAAAAAAATGGGGAAAAATGATAGAATGGAAGTCTTCTCTGTCACGTTATACTGATGTGTTGCTACCTGTGGAATTGCTTCCAATAAAGAAAGTCATTAAAAAAAAAAAAAAAAAAAAAAAAGCTCTCACCGGCGGCCAGAGTGTCACGGAGCGGCACCGCTGCAGTCAGACACCCGCTCCGCTCCGCGAGGGGGGAAAAACACGCTATATTTTTTGTATCTCTCAATCCAAATGTGTTTTTCTGCACTTTATTTTGATGATACAAGTCTGATCTTCACAGAGGAGTAGGGCAAGACATTCAGAAAGGCGTTGCAATTAAAAAAACGCTAAGACGAGTTATCTCGTCTTTGGCAGACTATGCTTGGATTCACTAAGACGAGATAACTCGTCTTTGGCAGTGAAAGAGTTAATGGTTGTGTTGGGGACAGAGAAGGAACTCATTTCTGGACACATGCTGATGACTTTAAAGTTGATATGACAGTAAATAAAGGTCAGGATCAAAGTTTAAATGTTGTGTCTCTCCCTGCAGACTCTGTCAGGCTGGTGAATGGGACCAGTGCGTGTTCAGGCAGACTGGAGGTCAAGTCCAACCAGTCTAACCAGTGGTGGTCCTCAGTGTGTGAAGATGACTTTGACCAGCAGGATGCAGAGGTGGTCTGTAGGGAGCTTGGCTGTGGGGCTCCTTCAGTCCTCCAGGGGGCGCTCTATGGAGCAGTAGTGGAGGCTCCAATGTGGACCAAAGAGTTCCAGTGTGGAGGCAATGAGTCAGCTCTCCTGGGCTGTAGAAGCTCAAGCTCAACTAGAACCAGCTGCTCACCTGGCAAAGCTGTTGGACTCACCTGCTCAGGTACAAGTGGAGCTACAGTTTGGATTTGCTTCATTTCTCTTTGAATCAAACTCACTTGTTTTACTCTTCACTCTCTTCTCTGTGTTCAGAGCCTGTCAGGTTGGTGGGAGGAGCCAGTCGCTGTGCAGGTGAACTGCAGCTGAAACTAGGAGAGTGGAAACCAGTGGACGGCAGCTTCTGGAACCTGAAGGCATCATCTGTAGTCTGTAGAGAGCTGGACTGTGGCTATGTTGTTTCAACAATAAGAAGAGATGAGTCCTCATGGAGGTCTGTGTGGAAGATCGGCACTGACTGTGTTCAGTCTGTATCTACCCTGAAGGAGTGTTCATCATCAGATTCCTCTTACTACACCGTGGAGCTCACCTGTTCAGGTGAGTCCATCAGTGACATCATCAGTGACAGTCAGGTTCAGTGTCTTCCTTCCTTTGTTGTGGAGACAGAAATGTTCAGTAACTTGTTCCTTTTGTATTTAAGTGAGTGATTGGACCTAAACATCTCAGGGACACTTTCTCTAATCAGATCGCTACTCTAGATGGCATCACCCTGACCCCGAGTACAACTGCGAGGAACCTTGGAGTCATTTTTGACCAGGACCTTTCCTTCAGCTCCCATATAAAACACGTGACTAGGACCGCCTTCTTCCATCTGCGCAGTATCACTAAGATTAGGAATATCCTCTCCCAGAGTGATGCTGAGAAACTGGTGCATGCATTTATCACTTCTAGGCTAGACTACTGCAACTCTCTCCTGTCAGGATGTCCGAAAAACTCTCTAAAGAGTCTCCAGCTGGTCCAGAATGCCGCAGCGAGGGTTTTGACAGGAGTTAGGAAGAGAGAGCACATCTCTCCCACTTTAGCTTCTCTCCACTGGCTTCCTGTAGGATTTAGAATAGACCTCATGTATGGTAAATATTGAAGAAAGCTAGGAAGCCTTCACTGTAGTGAGTCGTCTTCCTCTCATTCCTCTGCATCATTATTTTCTTTAACATCAACAGTTTTAACCCTTCAGTCTCTTTGAGCTCATCATCTCTGACAGATCTCATTCTTCAGAGTTTGACAGATTTCTCTCTGGTTTATTTCTGCTGTAAAGACGTCAGAGACGCTGTGAATCCTTTTCACTCCTCATGAATTTATTTCATCTGTGGCAGCAAATCACATCACATGACTCTTCAGAAACTCCTGTAGGTTAAAGTGGACTAACGAGGTCGTTGACTGATGATGGTAAAGTTGTTTCTGTGAAGATGTTTGTTAAAGTCTGTTACTTCATCACACGAAGCGTACACTATTCTTACTGTTTAACCCTGCTGGGTTACAGACTTTATTAAACTTTAAGCACGTAAGGTACATTCAGCTCGGTCCGGTAACTCCGGTGGTGTCACTTCAAAACATGTCCGTGTGTAACACTGAACTGAATAAAGGTTCCTAACAACAATTCCTATTGTTACAATGTTGAAGTCCAGACGGTTGGTTGACTTGAGTCTTTGACTCTAGAGCTGGACTGTGAGTTCCTTTAATGGTTGTGTTGGGGACAGAGAATGAACTCATTTCTGGACACATGCTGATGACTTTAAAGTTGATATGACAGTAAATAAAGGTCAGGATCAAAGTTTAAATGTTGTGTCTCTCTCTGCAGACTCTGTCAGGCTGGTGAATGGGACCAGTGCGTGTTCAGGCAGACTGGAGGTCAAGTCCAACCCGTCTAACCAGTGGTGGTCCTCAGTGTGTGAAGATGACTTTGACCAGCAGGATGCAGAGGTGGTCTGTAGGGAGCTTGGCTGTGGGGCTCCTTCAGTCCTCCAGGGGGCGCTCTATGGAGCAGTGGAGGCTCCAATGTGGACCAAAGAGTTCCAGTGTGGAGGCAATGAGTCAGCTCTCCTGGACTGTAGAAGCTCAGGCTCAACTAGAACCAGCTGCTCACCTGGCAAAGCTGTTGGACTCACCTGCTCAGACACAGGTGGAACTACAGTTTGGATTTGCTTCATTTCTCTTTGAATCAAACTCACTTGTTTTACTCTTCACTCTCTTCTCTGTGTTCAGAGCCTGTCAGGTTGGTGGGAGGAGCCAGTCGCTGTGCAGGTGACCTGCAGGTGAAACTAGGAGAGTGGAGACCAGTGGCCAACAGGAACTGGGACCTGAAGGCATCATCTGTAGTCTGTAGAGATCTGGACTGTGGCTCTGCTGTTTCAACAAGAGAAAGAGAGGAGTCCTCATGGAGGTCTGTGTGGGAGATCGACACTGGCTGTGTTCAGTCTGGATCTACCCTGAAGGAGTGTTCATCATCATATTCCTCTCCCTTCACCGTGGAGATCACCTGTTCAGGTGAGTCCATCAGTGACATCATCAGTGACAGTCAGGTTCAGTGTCTTCCTTCCTTTGTTGTGGAGACAGAAATGTTCAGTAACTTGTTCCTTTTGTATTTAAGTGAGTGAAGGTCTGAAAACAAGACATTTAATATCTCAACATGTTACATCATCGTCTTCAGTCAAGAAGTCAACTTCCACTTTCCACTTCCATTTAGACAGTTTGGAGATGTAGGAAAACATTTTCAACAAATCAACTTTCATACTTTGATGCAGTTCAGCTGATAAAGTGCTATAAAGCAGCCCCCCCCCCATGGGCTTCTTGCATGTACAGGTGTAGGCAGCCCCCTGGTCAGTGCTGGAGAGGAACAGACCTCATGTATGGTAAATAATGAATGAAGAAAGCTCTATGTATATTTATTCACACAATCAAAATATTTATGTAAAGGTCGAATGAGGTTAATTTAGAAACACAAATGTTACTCTCTCTCTCTTTTAGAGTATTAATAACCCAATTTAGAGTATTTCAAGAAAATCAAATAGTAGACCTTTAATCTCAGAAATTTAAATAAAAACGAAAAACCAGGCAAGTGCCCTTTAAAATTCACCAAGGCAATATTATCACTGTTAATTGCACAGAATCTCTCAACCCTTCTTATAAACTTGTAAACCTTGTTCAAAAGGAAAATATCAATCAGTTACTCAAACCTGAATCTCTGAAACACGGAATATTACGTTTCAAAATTAGTGTGGGCCCACAGAAAAATAATAATACAACAGCCGGCAAAGAAAATAACAAACCCCCCGTTGCAGGCCTGTTTGTGGATGAGTTGTGAGGTGTTGTGGAACGTTGGCGACACGGTGTCCGATACCGTGCTCACTCACCCACGCTGAACCAGTCTCTAGTCTCTGTACCTGCAGCCGCTGATACAGGAAAAGTCCCGGCCTCGTCCGAGACTCACTGAAGCCACTCGTTGACCTTCTCGTTGCCGCGACGACGTCCGCCGACCCCGGAGGAAAGACACGGCAGGTCTCCCTCAACCACCACAGCTCACCCGAGTTGGTCCGATCCCACGGCGCACTGTCCTTGACTCTGTCCGAGCGTCACAGTCGGTCCATGAAGCACTAGCACAACATTAGCATACGTGCTATCACGTAGAGTTGCTTGTTAACTCCGTAGCTCCGTAACTCACAGTCTTCAACACAGTGTACATCAATTAACCCTTCACATAACGTAAGAGTAAGATTACACTCATCACATACACTCTACATTAACGAACTTAGCTGCAGACTAATCGCTATGGCGAGGAAGAAAAACACAGCGGCCATGCTTCGGAGCACACCTCAATTCTCCCTCCTCTCTTTTCCTTTTTTCCCCCAAACTCTCTGGTCCCGCCCCTTGGCCAATCCCCACAGAGAAAACCTGAACGTCTCTACTCACTGACCAATAGTAGCAGGGCAAATACCAAAACACCAAAACAAACAAGTTAGTCTGATTTACCTCATGTTGAGGGAACTACTTTTCACACTATAACCTGGTTTCGGTTTTAAAGGAACATTGCAAACAATTTTAAGGCTGGGATTTATTCCCTGGCTACATACAAACACACCGATGGGATCAATGTAAAGGCTGAAGTGTCCTGCTTTCATTAAAAAGGGAATTACGTCTCTATCATTCTCCGTTCCGGAAATAGCGGCGAAAGAGTACGCCCCCCCCTCTCTCTCGGGGAAGGGGTCTTAATATTGACGGGCGGGTCGGATCCGGGTTATAATCACGGGTGACGGGTCGGGACACGGGCTTAAAAACCTACGGGTGGGGCGGGCGCGGGTTTCCAAAACTGGACCCGTGCAGGACTCTGGTTGCAGGTACTGCGTGCTAGTGGAAACACGCAAATATCGCGCCGAGCCGAGCCGAAGCGCGCTAGTGGAAAAGCGCCATTTGACTCTAGAGCTGGACTGTGAGTCTCTTTAATGGTTGTGTTGGGGACAGAGAAGGAACTCATTTCTGGACACATGCTGATGACTTTAAAGTTGATATGACAGTAAATAAAGGTCAGGATCAAAGTTTAAATGTTGTGTCTCTCCCTGCAGACTCTGTCAGGCTGGTGAATGGGACCAGTGCGTGTTCAGGCAGACTGGAGGTCAAGTCCAACCCGTCTAACCAGTGGTGGTCCTCAGTGTGTGAAGATGACTTTGACCAGCAGGATGCAGAGGTGGTCTGTAGGGAGCTTGGCTGTGGGGATCCTTCAGTCCTCCAGGGGGCGCTCTATGGAGCAGTGGAGGCTCCAATGTGGACCAAAGAGTTCCGGTGTGGAGGCAACGAGTCAGCTCTCCTGGGCTGTAGAAGCTCAGGCTCAACTAGAACCAGCTGCTCACCTGGCAAAGCTGTTGGACTCATCTGCTCAGGTACAAGTGGAGCTACAGTTTGGATTTGCTTCATTTCTGTTTGAATCAAACTCACTTGTTTTACTCTTCACTCTCTTCTCTGTGTTCAGAGCCTGTCAGGTTGGTGGGAGGAGCCAGTCGCTGTGCAGGTGAACTGCAGCTGAAACAAGGAGAGTGGAGACCAGTGGACAGCTTCACCTGGAACCTGAAGGCAGCATCTGTAGTCTGTAGAGATCTGGACTGTGGCTCTGCTGTTTCAACAAGAAGAAGAGATGAGTCCTCAGAGAGGTCTGTGTGGTGGATCAACACTGAGTGTGTTCAGTCTGGATTTACCCTGAGGGAGTGTTCATATTCAGTTTACTCTCCCTCCTCCGTGGAGATCACCTGTTCAGGTGAGTCCATCAGTGACATCATCAGTGACAGTCAGGTTCAGTGTCTTCCTTCCTTTGTTGTGGAGGCAGAAATGTTCAGTAACTTGTTCTTTTGTATTTAAGTGAGTGAAGGTCTGAAAACAAGACATTTAATATCTCAACATGTTACATCATCGTCGTTAGTCAAGAAGTCAACTTCCACTTCCCACTTCCATTTAGACAGTTTGGAGATGTAGGAAAACATTTTCAACAAATCGACTTTCATACTTTGATGCAGTTCAGCTGATCTAAAAGTGCTATAAAGCAACCCCCCCCACCCCCCCCATGGGCTTCCTGCATGTACAGGTGTAGGCAGCCCCCTGGTCAGTGCTGGAGAGGAACAGACCTCATGTCTGGTAAATAATGAAGAAAGCTCTATGTCCTATAGGAAGCCTTCACTGTAGTGAGTCGTCTTCCTCTCATTCCTCTGCATCATTATTTTCTTTAACATCAACAGTTTTAACCCTTCAGTCTCTTTGAGCTCAACATCTCTGACAGATCTCATTCTTCAGAGTTTGACAGATTTCTCTCTGGTTTATTTCTGCTGTAAAGACGTCAGAGACGCTGTGAATCCTTTTCACTCCTCATGAATTTATTTCATCTGTGGCAGCAAATCACATCACATGACTCTTCAGAAACTCCTGTAGGTTAAAGTGGACTAACGAGGTCGTTGACTGATGATGGTAAAGTTGTTTCTGTGAAGATGTTTGTTAAAGTCTGTTACTTCATCACACGAAGCGTACACTATTCTTACTGTTTAACCCTGCTGGGTTACAGACTTTATTAAACTTTAAGCACGTAAGGTACATTCAGCTCGGTCCGGTAACTCCGGTGGTGTCACTTCAAAACATGTCCGTGTGTAACACTGAACTGAATAAAGGTTCCTAACAACAATTCCTATTGTTACAATGTTGAAGTCCAGACGGTTGGTTGACTTGAGTCTTTGACTCTAGAGCTGGACTGTGAGTTCCTTTAATGGTTGTGTTGGGGACAGAGAAGGAACTCATTTCTGGACACATGCTGATGACTTTAAAGTTGATATGACAGTAAATAAAGGTCAGGATCAAAGTTTAAATGTTGTGTCTCTCTCTGCAGACTCTGTCAGGCTGGTGAATGGGACCAGTGAGTGTTCAGGCAGACTGGAGGTCAAGTCCAACCCGTCTAACCAGTGGTGGTCCTCAGTGTGTGAAGATGACTTTGACCAGCAGGATGCAGAGGTGGTCTGTAGGGAGCTTGGCTGTGGGGCTCCTTCAGTCCTCCAGGGGGCGCTCTATGGAGCAGTGGAGGCTCCAATGTGGACCAAAGAGTTCCAGTGTGGAGGCAATGAGTCAGCTCTCCTGGACTGTAGAAGCTCAGGCTCAACTAGAAACAGCTGCTCACCTGGCAAAGCTGTTGGACTCACCTGCTCAGACACAGGTGGAGCTACAGTTTGGATTTGCTTCATTTCTCTTTGAATCAAACTCACTTCTTTAACTCTTCACTCTCTTCTCTGTGTTCAGAGTCTGTCAGGTTGGTGGGAGGAGCCAGTCGCTGTGCAGGTGAACTGCAGGTGAAACGAGGAGAGTGGAGACCAGTGGACAGCTTAACCTGGAACCTGAAGGCAGCATCTGTAGTCTGTAGAGATCTGGACTGTGGCTCTGCTGTTTCAATAAGAGGAAGAGAGGAGTCCTCAGAGAGGTCTGTGTGGGAGATCAACACTACCTGTGTTCAGTCTGGATCTACCCTGAAGGAGTGTTCATCATCATCAGGTTCCTCTCCCTACACCGTGGAGATCACCTGTTCAGGTGAGTCCATCAGTGACATCATCAGTGACAGTCAGGTTCAGTGTCTTCCTTCCTTTGTTGTGGAGACAGAAATGTTCAGTAACTTGTTCCTTTTGTATTTAAGTGAGTGAAGGTCTGAAAACAAGACATTTAATATCTCAACATGTTACATCATCGTCTTTAGTCAAGAAGTCAACTTCCACTTTCCACTTACATTTAGACAGATTGGAGATGTAGGAAAACATTTTCAACAAATTAACTTTCATACTTTGATGCAGTTCAGCTGATCTAAAAGTACTATAAAGCAGCCCCCCCCCCTCTTACACAGACCATGATCTAGGATCTAACCCTAACCCTAAATAATGAAGAAAGCTCTATGTCTGACTGTTAACATTCAGCCAATCGTCTCTCTGTTTACAGACCTGCTGGTCCAGCCAATCATCTCTGTGTCCTCCATGGACGGGGTCTCCCAGGCCCAGCAGCAGGGTTATTCAGGAGTGTTGATGGGTTCCAACTTCAGCATCAGCTGCTCCATCCAGCCACAGTACCCAGGAGGCTTCTTCCAGCTCACCTTCACCTCCTCCAACACAACGGACAAGTACACCCAGCCAGCTGTCAATCACTCTGCCTCCTTCCTGTTTCCTGCTGCAGAGCCCGCCCACCAAGGAAACTACAGCTGTGTTTATCACCTCTACGTTTTCTCTCATAACTTCTCCTCTGAGAGCCGTCGACTGTCCCTCACCGTCTCAGGTGAGTTGAAGCACATTTCACCTGTCTGTGCTCAGGGGCCCATTGTCTCTTCATCCGTCCATGTTGCTGTAGTGAAAAGTCCACGACAGGAGAGGATCCAGTGAAGGTACATGAGCACCATGATGGTAAGAAACTGGGTTTTACATGATGAGTCAGACGTCAGGAGGATGATTCAGCTTCACCAGGATCATGTTTGGTAAACTGCCTGTAAAGACGGTGATTAACACTCACCTGAGACATTTCAACCAGACACAGGCTGGAAGGGGACAAGAAGCTTCAGTTCATCCTTTCAGACTAACTCTGTCCACCTGTTGTGTCTGTCCAACATCGTCAGTGCACAGAGACGATCAGACGACCTCATTCCCTAAGAACTGACTCAAACATGTTGAGGTTTGTTTAATGCAGCTGTTGTACTCATGTCATGTGATCTAACGTGATGACTGAATGTGTCTCATCAGATCCAACAGGTTATATCATCAGACTGGTCGTCCTGCCACTCAGTCTGCTGCTGCTGCTGATCGCTGTCATCTGTCTCAGCCTTAAGGTACCAGACTCTCCTTTGTTGACCTGAGCTCCGTCTGACATGAAGCTCTCAGCTCCTGTATGTTGAACTGAAGTCTCGTGTCTGTGTGCTGCCACATCTCTCCAGGCCACCAGGGGGCAGAGTCTAGTCCAACAGGAGGCCATAGAGCTGCAGTCTTTGAACCTGGGTGTTTCCACAGCTGATGGAGGGCCAGCTGAAGAAGAAGGAGTCCAGGCTGCAGAGGAGGAACTTGTCTTACATCCAGACTTGTCAGCTGCCACACACCTGTCCATCAGCTCAATCAACGATCCAGCACCGTCCCTCAGATGTTCCCTTTAGAGTTTCACTGAGATCCAGCATCGTCCCTCAGATGTTCCCTTTAGAGTTTCACTGAGATCCAGCATCGTCCCTCAGATGTTCCCTTTAGAGTTTCACTGAGATCCTGCAGGAGGAAATCATCCGTGCTTTCATCTCTCCTCTCAGTCTCGTGTGATCAACAGGTTTAACTAAACAACAATAACACAGACGCACCGTGCCGTGTCACAGCCTCTCGCCGCGGAACGTGATGGTCTCTGGGCCACAGCAGGTCAGGAACACCGGAATGTGATGGTCTCTGGGCCACAGCAGGTCGGGAACACCGGAATGTGATGGTCTCTGCGCCACAGCAGGTTGGGAACAGCAGGTCGAGAAATCTCGTTTTTGGCACTCAACGCATGGGAACGAAAAACGAGAAATTACGTGGTTGGCACTCAATGAGTTAATAATAATAATAATAATAATAATAATAATAATAATAATAATAATAATAATAATAATAATAATAATAATAATAATAATAATAATAATAATAGTACATTTTATTTATAAAGCGCTTTTCAAGGAGTCAAAGACACTGTACAGGAAATAAATAAAAACAAAAAATCACACAAGAAGCACAGAAAAGCATTAAAACATCAGGGGCATTACAACAGTTAGGAATAAAAACAGACAACATTTAGGTATTAAAAGCAAGCTTGAAGAGGTGAGTTTTGAGAGAGGTTTTGAAAGTGGACAGGTCAGAGCAGGTGCGGATGGGTTTGGGAAGGGAGTTCCAGAGGGAGGGGGCAGCGGCACTGAAGGCTCTGTCGCCCCAGCTCCGGTGCTTGGTCATGGGGGGTAATGACAGGAGGTTTGTATCAGAGGAGCGGAGGCAACGGTTAGGAGAGTGGGGGTCGAGGAGGTCAGTGAGGTAGGAGGGAGTCAGGTTGTGAAGTGCTTTGAAGGTGAGAAGAAGGATTTTGAAGTGTATACGGTAGGGAACAGGAAGCCAGTGAAGGTTTTGGAGGACAGGGGTGATGTGGTCATAGGGGCGAGTGTGGGTGAGCAGGCGGCAGAGGTGGCAAGTAACGAAGTACAAATACTTCGTTACTGTACTTAAGTAGATTTTTCAGGTATCTGTACTTTACTTGAGTATTTATTTTTCTGACGACTTTTTACTTTTACTTTACTTATACTTATACTTTATTTATACGCAAAAATATGTACTTTCTACTCCTTACATTGTAAAAACAGGCTCGTTACTTTTTTTTTTTTTGACACGACGTAAAAGCACCGGTAAAAGACGTGACGAACTAGAGAGGGAGGAGGGAGGAGGGAGGAGGGAGGGGGGGCGGTAGAGAGAGAACCGAGTTACCAACTTGTACTGTAGCAGCGACATGGAGGCAGCAGCATGGAGGAAGGAAGCGATGGTGGTCGGACTATCCGACTGGGGGGGGGTTTGAACACTGTACAATCAGCGCAATATAGCGCATTTACCGTTTACGAGCGGCAAAGCGCAACCTGTCCATGTGCCCGTGTCTGTGTGTACGTGTGCGCGCACGTGTGCACGCGAGAGTACGGCAGGTGGACTGACTGGCAGAGATGAGAGGTGATGAAACGCTGTTTAAAAAATCTTATTATTATTATAGTGAGAGTCTGTGGCGGCCCAGACGTTGGGAAACACTGCCTCTGGTCAGTTCAATCTTGATTTTTCTGTCTGACCTTTTTTTGTTTAACAAAATTATCAAATTATGTGGGTTTCATTAACGGCAAAAATTCATTTTCACTTTTTACTTTTACTTTGAAAGTACATTTCAGAGCCTGTACTTTCTTACTTTTACTTGAGTAAAGGAGTTGAATCAGTACTTCTACTTTTACCAGAGTATTTTTTACACATGTATCTGTACTTCTACTTAAGTACAGAATATGAGTACTTTTGCCACCTCTGGCAGGAGGGAAGCGGAGTTCTGGACGTACTGGAGTTTATTGAGGGATGAGAGGCCATAAAAGATGCTGTTGCAGTAGTCAAGTCTGGTGGCGATGAATGCGTGGATAAGGGTTTCAGCGGCAGAGAAGGTACGGCAAGGATGAAGTCGGGCAATGTTTTTAAAATGAAAGAAGGCCGTACGGGTTAACTAGGTGATGTGGTGATCAAAGGAGACGGTGCTGTCGCGGAGATGTAAAGCTGGATCTCGTCGGCGTAGCAATGGAGGTGGAGACCATGTCGGCGGACGATGTTACCGAGGGGAAGCAGGTACAGGATGAAGAGGAGGGGACCAAGCACCGAACCCTGGGGGACACCTTGGGAGAGGGGGGCAGTGGATGAGGAGCAGTGGTTGATGTGTATGAATTGACGACGGTAGATGAGATATGACTGTATCCATGAGAGTGCAGTTCCGGTGATGTTGAGGGTGGAGGAAAGGTGAAAAAATGAGAGGAAGGAGTTACTATTTTTTTAATCATTATTATCGCTATTATTATCAAATGTGCAACTATACGGTTCTTGTCATACTGTTGTTGTTGGGTCTTTTTTTTGTTTTGTTTTTTTTGCTTTTATTGTCTTTATTTGATAGCATATAGTGAGATAACCCAGGCAGGAAAGGGGGAGGCAGAGAGAGGGGGAATGACATGCAGGAAAGGTCTGCCCGACGCCTGCGTTGAGGACTGTAGCCTCTACATGGGGCGGCCACTTTAACCACTGCACCATGCACCGCCCCTGTTGTGTCTTTTTTAGTTTTTTTTCCTGCAATAGTCTATAATTAACCCTACCCTCAGGACAAGTGTGGGGGTGAGGGCTTTGGGTTGGGAGAGTAGCAGCCGTAAGGTGAGGTGTAAGGTATGCCGTAAGGTGTTTGCTATGTATAATCTATGCAACTATAAGGTTCTTGTCATACTGTTGTTGTTGTGTCTTTTTTTGTTGTTTTTTCTTGCAATAGTCTATAATTAATGTTACCCTCAGGACAAGTGTGGGGGTGAGGGCTTTGGGTTGGGAGAGTAGCAGCCGTAAGGTGAGGTCACGGCTTTGGTTGAATGCAATAGCCAATGGTTGCTGATATTTTGTATAAATAAGATGAAGATTGTCTGCGCTGTTGTGTTGCAACTATGCTGATGCCCCTCTGCAAATGAAATAAAATAAAATAAAATAATCTCATCCAAAGTGAATAAAGAGCAAACACCTGGATTTGTACAAAATGCTAATAAAGTGATGACATATGAGTGTAAATATGACTGCTGCCTATTATTTGTCCAGTCATAGTTATGAGGCTGCAGCAGATGGCCAAGCTCAATAAAGTAATAAAACACATCAACCCTTACATACTGTTCATTTCATGCCTTCATAGTGCGATAACAATTCCCTCTGATGTTTGAACAACAGATGTAATTACAATGTATAAATGTGATGTTAATAAATGGGTGATTGATCCTTACTGATGTAGCTGTAAGAGAGCAGGGAGAGGGATTGAGGTTAAGGGGGTTTTGATAGGGTTAGGGAGAGGGTTAGCATCTTCCCTGGGCGCAAGCCCTGGAAGAGGAAGTGCACGGGCCCCCAGAGGTCCCAAGACAGTCCCCCAGCTTCAAATAATTACCACCGTATGGTGGTGGGTGTTCAAAAAAATAGACTATCCAAGCCTATTGTGAGCATCGGTCTTAGCACTGCGTTGTCAAATTGTTTAACCTGTTAAGGTTTTATGTATTTTTGTGTCTATCTAGACTTACTTCACACAGAGGCCTGTCCTGGTGAAAAACACCATGTTAGCCGTTATAGTGGAGGAGCTGAAGAAGACTGGACTCCAAGCTGCTCCTGCTGATCACTGCTATGCTGGACCTGAAGATGTGGCCTGTGATGTCTGCACTGGGAGAAAACTTAGAGCTGTCAAGTCCTGTCTGACGTGTCCGGCCTCCTACTGTGAGAAACACCTGCAGCCTCATTATGAAGCAGCTCCATTAAAGAAACACAAGCTGGTGGAGCCCTCCAAGAAGCTCCAGGAGAACATCTGCTCTCGTCATGATGAGGTGATGAAGATTTTCTGCCGCACTGATCAGAAGTGTATTTGTTATCTCTGCCTTATGGATGAACATAAAGGCCACGACACAGTCTCAACTGCAGCAGAAAGGACTGAGAGGCAGAGAGAGCTGGAGCTGAGTCGACAAAACATCCAGCAGAGAATCCAGGACAGAGAGAAAGATGTGAAGGTGCTTCAACAGGAGGTGGAGGCCATCAATGGCTCTGCTGATAAAGCAGTGGAGGACAGTGAGAAGATCTTCACTCAGCTGATCCGTCTCATGGAGAAAAGAAGCTCTGAGCTGAAGCAGCAGATCAGATCCCAGCAGGAAACTCAAGTGAGTGGAGTCAAAGAGCTTCAGAAGAAGCTGTGGCAGGAGATCACTGAGCTGAAGAGGAAAGACGCTGAGCTGAAGCTGCTGCCACACACAGAGGATCACACCCAGTTTCTACACAACTACACCTCACTGTCAGCACTCAGTCCATCTACACACTCATCCAGCATCGATATCCGTCCTCTCAGACACTTTGAGGATGTGACAGCAGCTGTGTCAGAGCTCAGACATAAACTACAGGACCTTCTGAGAGACACATGGACAAACATCTCATTGACAGTGACTGAAGTGGATGTTTTACTGCCAACACCAGAGCCCAGGACCAGAGCTGACTTCTTAAGATATTCACAGGAAATCACACTGGATCCAAACACAGCAAACAACAAAGTGTTATTATCTGAGGAAAACAGAAAAGTGACATATATGTGGAAAAAACAGTTTTATCCTAGTCACCCAGACAGATTCACAGGATGGTCTCAGGTCCTGAGTAGAGAGAGTCTGACTGGACGTCGTTACTGGGAGGTGGAGTGGAAAGGAACAGTTCGTGCAGCAGTCGCATACAAGAATATCAGGAGAGCAGGGAAGTCGGACGAATGCGGATTTGGATTCAATGACAAATCTTGGTCATTACAGTGTGACAATGAGATTAATAAATTTACATTCTGCTTCAACAACATCAAGACTCGAGTCTCAGGTCCTCAGTCCTCCAGAGTAGGAGTGTACCTGGATCACAGAGCAGGTATTCTGTCCTTCTACAGCGTCTCTGAAACCATGACTCTCCTCCACAGAGTCCAGACCACATTCACTCAGCCTCTACATGCTGGACTTGGGTTTCCTTATCTCCTTAGTTTGAATGTTGGAGAGACAGCAGAGTTGTGTAAACTGGAATAGTCAAAGATCATTGAAGGAGTAGTTAAACTCTTTGTTTCAGTTAATGAGTTTCTTTAGTCTCCATGTTATTTCCTAAAAGCTCATTGCTGTTGTGTCTCTGCACTGCACAGAGATCACCTGTCAATCATACATTATGGGCGGGACTTTGACCTCTTGTCATTTCTTGTTGTGTTGATGTTTGAGTTTGTTGAGGTGGAGCTGGAGCCGTGGGGAATGACATGCAAGAAAGGGCCGTGTGATGCGGGATTCATACCGGCCGCCTGCAGTTAGGACTGTAGCCTCAACACATGGGGCGCCTGCTCAACCTACTGAGCTAAACGACGCCCCATGATGATGTTTCTTTACCTAAACTCACATTTCTCCACATGAAATAGAAACTTCTTTGAGCTCTAAATGTTTGTTGGATATTTGTGTTGATGTGTTTTTGTGTTGATGTTTGGGCCACAGACCTTCGTTTATCACTGTGGTTTTCTTCTCACTGTGGAAAGAGAGAAAACGTATTACATTTATATTCATGTGTTGTTGGGTCACAAATGAGATCAATGATGTTTTATCAAAGTTTAAATGCCATGACAATGAAATGATTGTGCAGATGAAGTGAATCTGTTCACAAAACCACTGAACAAGAGTCATTTAACATACTTTAATGATTCAATGTGTGGAAAAAATCAATTGTAATAATTCATATATGTATGATTTGCCTCTTGTATAAACTCAATAAACCACAATGCATTGCAGCACCAGTGTGTTTCAGGTCCTCTGTGCTCCTGTGCCAGTTGCAGCTCTGCTCTTAAGACAAAGACTAACGTTGCCATCTAGTGGCTTTGATGAATGACGAGACACCATAAAGATAGTTTTATTTTCATGACTTCTTATATATTCACTAATTTATTTTATAAATGGCAAAATGCAAAGTATAACCAAAACCCCTCCTTTTATAGTGTTGTAGCAAGTTATCCAGTGAGTGGTTAGATGAATAAGTAAAGATTAATATACAAACAGACAATAACATTGTTGATGCTGAGATGTCCGACTGTGGATTATTTGGGGAGAAATATTTATTCAGAGGGATTAAGTACTGATAAATGTGTTGTCCTCAGCAACATGAACTTCCTGTTTCATCTACTTCTTAAATAAAAGACTATCTCTGTTTTCTGCACATTTGTACTTCACCTCCTCCTCATTATAGATAGAAATACTGGACAATACTTCTTCCTGCTCTCAAACACTGAGCTCCACCCAGTTCATGTGTTTCCTTGTTCCCTCCTCTTTAGATCTACAGTTTGAAGATGGGTGGAACCAACATGTGGTGAAGAGGATGAGCTGACAGGCCCCGTTCACTGCAGGGACACATGTTGTTTAGATCAGAGCTCAAACTAGTATCTGTTCAAGGAAAGTGAAACTCAGACAGTCGTCGTCTGTGAGAGGTGAAAGTCGGACTGCTGGACAGAGACTGTGAGGAGGTGAAATGGCTCAGAAAGGAGTTCATCTGGACCAGGAGACCTTCTCTTGTTCCATCTGTCTGGATCTACTGAAGGATCCAGTGACTATTCCCTGTGGACACAGCTACTGCTTCAACTGTATTAAAACCCACTGGGATGAAGAGGATGAGAGGAAAATCTACAGCTGCCCTCAGTGTAGGCAGACCTTCACACCGCGGCCTGACCTGGTGAAAAGCACCATGTTTGCAGCTTTAGTGGAGGAGCTGAAGAAGACTGGACTCCAAGCTACTCCTGCTGATCACTGCTATGCTGGACCTGAAGATGTGGCCTGTGATGTCTGCACTGGGACAAAACTCAAAGCTGTCAAGTCCTGTCTGACGTGTCCGGCCTCCTACTGTGAGAAACACCTGCAGCCTCATTATGAAGCAGCTCCATTACAGAAACACAAGCTGGTGGAGCCAACCAAGAAGCTCCAGGAGAAGATCTGCTCTCGTCATGATGAGGTGATGAAGATTTTCTGCCGCACTGATAGGAAGTGCATCTGTCACCTCTGCCTGGATGAACATAAAGACCACGACACAGTCTCAGCTGCAGCAGAAAGGACTGAGAGGCAGAGAGAGCTGGAGCTGAGTCGACAAAACATCCAGCAGAGAATCCAGGACAGAGAGAAAGATGTGAAGGTGCTTCAACAGGAGGTGGAGGCCATCAATGGCTCTGCTGATAAAGCAGTGGAGGACAGTGAGAAGATCTTCACTCAGCTGATCTGTCTGATGGAGAAAAGAAGCTCTGAGCTGAAGCAGCAGATCAGATCCCAGCAGGAAACTCAAGTGAGTGAAGTCAAAGAGCTTCAGAAGAAGCTGGAACAGGAGATCACTGAGCTGAAGAGGAAAGACGCTGAGCTGAAGCTGCTTTCACACACAGAGGATCACACCCAGTTTCTACACAACTACCCCTCACTGTCAGCACTCAGTCCATCTACACACTCATCCAGGATCAATATCCGTCCTCTCAGACACTTTGAGGATGTGACAGCAGCTGTGTCAGAGCTCAGAGATAAACTACAGGACCTTCTGAGAGAAACATGGACAAACATCTCAGTGACAGTGACTCAAGTGGATGTTTTACTGTCACCACCAGAGCCCAGGACCAGAGCTGACTTCTTAACATATTCACAGGAAATCACACTGGATCCAAACACAGCAAACACATGGCTGTTATTATCTGAGGGAAACAGAAAAGCAACATTAAAGATAAAAGAACAATCTGATTGTCATCACAGCGACAAATTCACTGGATATTTTCAGGTCCTGAGTAGAGAGAGTCTGACTGGACGTTGTTATTGGGAGTTGGAGAGGAGAGGAGGAGTTTATGTAGCAGTCACATACAACAATATCAGCAGAGCAGGAAATGAATGTGGATTTGGACTCAATGATAAATCTTGGACGTTACATTGTAACAACAGCAGTTATACATTTTTGCATGACAACATCCAGACTCCAGTCTCAGGTCCTCGGTCCTCCAGAGTAGGAGTGTACCTGGATCACAGAGCAGGTATTCTGTCCTTCTACAGCGTCTCTGAAACCATGACTCTCCTCCACAGAATCCAGACCACATTCACTCAGCCTCTACGTGCTGGACTTCGTCTTTTCTGGTTTAACGGAGTCACAGCTGAGTTGTGTAAACTCAAATAGACGAAGGAGCTGAAAAAAGCCAAAGACCTTCCATCCTTAGGGCCCTAGGTATTGATCACATACCACAAACCATGAGGGGAGGTAATAGGTTGAGACAACTAAACCAGCGTGAGAGCTTCTGGATTTTCAAGTTGGGAGCAACCCGCTATCCAGGTCTTAATGAAGATCTTGAATATCATAATTTTCTGTAAAGATTGTTAAGTAGATGTGCCTTATTGCCTGTCTTTTATTAATTGCTTCTCCTGTCTGTATTTGGTGCAACTGATGATTCAAATGCCTACACCCGTAACCAGACTTTTAATTGTGCCTATTTTGGTGTCAGACTACACTTCCTAACGAAGGCTCTCAGTTGAAACGCATTGAAGCGTCTTTTTTTTTTTTTTTTTTTTTACAATGTTTGGCCCATAATGCAGTAAAGGCATTTTAATATTTTTATTCAAGATGAGTGCATTGGTTTTTTCTCTCTTTTAAAGGTTCTGCTTGTTAAAATCTGTATTCTAGCTCATCAGTTTCTTAGTCTCCATCACAGTTGCTAAAAGCTCACTGCTGTCTCTGCACTGTAAACTCAAATAGACAAAGATCACTGAAGGAGTAGTTGGTTAAAATTTGTATTTTAGTTAATCAGTTTCTTTAGTCTCCATGTTTGTTGCTAAAAGCTCATTGCTGTTGTGTCTCTGCACTGCACAGAGATCACCTGTCAGTCAAACATTATGGGTGGGACTTTGACCTCTTGTCATTTCTTGTTGTGTTGATGTTTGAGTTTGTTGAGGTGGAGCTGGAGCCGTGGAGGAGATCACTGCTCATGATGATGTTTCTTTACCTAAACTCACATTTCTCCACATGAAAATAGAAATGTCTCAGAGTTCTAAATGTTTGTTGGATATTTGTGTTGATGTGTTTGTGTTGTTGTTTGGGCCTTTACAGAGAAATCACCCGACCTTCCTTTATGGAAACTAAGAAATATAGAATTACATTGTGTTTTTCAGATCAAATGTTGTTAAGTCACAAATAAGGTTTTTTGAGGTTTAATCAAAGTGTAAATATAATGATGATGATGATATAATGAATATGGGGATTATAGATTGATATATCTGGTCATGTAATCACTAAAAAGTCCTAAAGCTTCACACCATCAATAAAACACTTTTTACCCCCCCCCCCCCCCAAAAAAAAAATAAATAAAAAATAAAAAATCAATCACATCTTTTCTTGTGTCTTTTGTCCAGGTTCTGATTCAAAGCTGATGCAGAAATTTGAAACTAATGTGAGGGGGTTTTCCTCCTAAAACAGCAGAAAACATTCTCAATAAAGATCTCTGTGTAACCCAAAGAACAAACGGTGGAAGATCAAATATTGTTCTAGTAACTCAGACTCTTTGATAACTGCTGACTGACTGATATTGTTAGTGGGAGCTGGAGAGGGTCAATGTTCAGTAGCAGCTGCATTCAATGACTGTATAGGAATTTTGAATAAATGTACATTTGCCTACAAGGACAAGTGGGGGACATTAGACAGTTGTCACATCATGTGTTCAGAGACAGAATCCGGTCTTGACTCTGTCTCAGGGAAACATGAAGAGCGTGAACAGGTGTGAAGACTCAGTGATTTCATCCCACTTGTTCCAGGTGAGAAATCTACCTGCCTTCCTCGAACTGCTCCTCGTGTTGGAACAAATCAAAGCCTGGCAGCACTTCCCTCTTCTTCTTCCTGCTCCTGTCAACATGTCTCCCCACACGTCTTCCTATTGGAGGAGGAGTGCAACCAGGTAAATGACTGATTTACAGGTTAAACACCACAAGGAGCCACCACTGTGTTTTTATGTGGGGTCATAAGACAAACAGCTTTTCATCCAGTGGGTTAATCATCAATAATATATTGTTTTATACTGTGTGTTCTCTGACTGTGGAGAACTTGTTCCACTGACCTCAGGTAAATGTGAAGCAGCTGAGTTTCACACAGCAGCTCTTCCTCCTCAGTCGAGGACAGACGACTAGTGTTTTCTCTGTAGGAAGACAGAACTGGAGGAGTTTCTTCCTGGAGACGTTGCAGTAACTGGAGACTGGAAATAAATAAATCACAAGTTCACATGATCCAAGTCCATGCTTGCTTACAATGCAGTTTAAGTAGTGGATGATTTATTTTTATGACAGATGATCAGTTGTTTAAATGGTTGTTTTGTTCTCAGGTCGTCAACAGGACTGATGAATCAATTAAGAGATCAAAGATTATAAAACATCATATTATAAGGTTTGATTTTTTCATCTTCTGTAAATATATTAATTTAGCTGGAAACATTGTAAAACATGAATAATCTGCTCAGTTGTTGTGAGTGTCTCTAGTGAAACTGTCATAATTTTAACTGCACATTGTAAATGTAAATGACAGATAACACACCCCGTCTCTCACTGTGTCCATGTATCAAGGTTAACCTTATAAGCACCTGTCTTTGATGATAAGTCAGTGTCCAGCAAGTAAGCAAGAGCAGAAGCAGCAAAGAAGAGTTTTCCTTCAGAGGACAGAGAAAGTCAGACTGTGAGGAGGTGAAATGGCTCAGAAAGGAGTTCATCTGGACCAGGAGACGTTGACTTGTTCCATCTGTCTGGATCTACTGAATGATCCAGAATGCACACCAGAAAGAGTATCTGAAGAATTTAAATAAGAGAAGTGTTCAGAAGTGTTTTTTTGTAAATGACTAATCGTCAACCAAAAAATAATCGTTAGATTAGTCAAAAAATTAATCGTTAGACTAATCGACTATTCGAAAAAATAGTCGATAGATTAATTGGGAGAAAAATAATCGTTTGGGACAGCCCTAATATATTCGTGTAATTACTAAAATGTCATTGAACAAACCGTTACTGATCAATGTGTGAACAAACTGAAGCTTCACATCAATCAACTATTTTCATGTGTCTTTATTTCAGGTTCTGATTCAAAGCTGATGGAGAAATGTAAAACTAATGTGAGAGGTTTTCTTTCTAAAACAGCAGAAATACAGATTCAAACACTGTCAATAAATATATGTGCGTAACCTGAAGAACAAATGGTGACAGATCAAATAAGTAACTCAGACTCTTTGATAACTGCTGACAGGTCCTGAGGAGAGAGTCTGACTGATGTTGTTAGTGGGAGCTGGAGAGGGTTGGTGTTCAGTAGCAGCTGAATTCAATGACTGTAGGAAAACAGGAATTTTAAATAAATGTTCATTTGTCTACAAGGACAAGTGGTGGACATTAGATAGTTGTCACATCATGTGTTCAGACAGAATCAGGTCTTGACTCTGCCTCAGGGAAACATGAAGAGTGTGAACAGGTGTGAAGACTCAGTGATTTGGTGAGAATCAGGTGGAGATGTGGAGACATGAACTGTTTTCATCCCACTTGTTCCAGGTGATAATTCGACCTGCTACCCTCAAACTGCTCCTGTTGTTGGAATAAATCAAAGCCTGACAACAGTTCCCTCTTCTTCTTCCTGCTCCTGTCAACATGTCTCATCACACGTCTTCCTATTGGAGGAGTGCAACCAGGTCCTGAACCAGGTAAATGACTCATTTACAGATTAAACACTACAAAGAGCCACCACTGTGTTTTTATGTGGGGTCATAAGACAAACAGCTGTTCGTCCAGTGGGTTAATCTTCAATACTGTTTTATATCAGCTTGTCTCTGTAGGAGGACAGAACCTCTGGATGAGTTTCCTCCTGGAGACGTTTTGCAGTAAACACTCAACTGGAGACCAGAAAGAAATAAAACTCAAGTTCATATGATCCAAGTCCATACTGACAGTGCAGTTTAAAGTAGTGGATGATTTCCTTTTATGACAGATGATCACTTGATCACATGGTTGGTTTGATCACAATGCAAATGACAGACAACACACACTGTCTCTCACTTTGTCCATGTATAAAAGTTTACCTTACCTGTCTTTGATGATGAGTCAGTGTGCAGCAGGTGAATAAGAGCAGAAGCAGCAGAGAAGAGTTTTCCTTCAGAGGACAGAGAAAGTCAGACTGTTGGACAGAGACTTTGAGGCTGTAAAATGGCACAGAAAGGAGTTCATCTGGACCAGGAGACCATGTCTTGTTCCATCTGTCTGGATCTACTGAAGGATCCAGTGACTATTCCCTGTGGACACAGCTACTGCTTCAACTGTATTAAAACCCACTGGGATGGAGAGGATGGGAAGAAAATTCACAGCTGCCCTCAGTGTAGGAAGGACTTCACACCGAGGCCTGTCCTGGTGAAAAACACCATGTTAGCAGCTTTAGTGGAGGAGCTGAGGAAGAGACGACAAGCTGCTCCTGCTGATCACTGCTATGCTGGACCTGAAGATGTGGCCTGTGATGTCTGCACTGGGAGAAAACTCAAAGCTGTCAAGTCCTGTCTGACGTGTCCGGCCTCCTACTGTGAGAAACACCTGCAGCCTCATTATGAAGCAGCTCCATTAAAGAAACACAAGCTGGTGGAGCCAACCAAGAAGCTCCAGGAGAAGATCTGCCCTCGTCATGATGAGGTGATGAAGATGTTCTGCCGCACTGATCAGCAGTCTATCTGTTATCTCTGTTCTGTGGATGAACATAAAGGCCACGACACAGTCTCAGCTGCAGCAGAAAGGACTGAGAGACAGAGAGAGCTGGAGCTGAGTCGACAAAACATCCATCAGAGAATCCAGGACAGAGAGAAAGATGTGAAGGTGCTTCAACAGGAGGTAAAGGCCATCAATGGCTCTGCTGATAAAGCAGTGAAGGACAGTGAGAAGATCTTCATTCAGCTGATCCGTCTCATGGAGAAAAGAAGCTCTGAGCTGAAGCAGCAGATCAGATCCCAGCAGGAAACTCAATTGAGTGAAGTCAAAGAGCTTCAGAAGAAGCTGGAGCAGGAGATCACTGAGCTGAAGAGGAAAGACGCTGAGCTGAAGCTGCTGTCGCACACAGAGGATCACACCCAGTTTCTACACAACTACCCCTCACTGTCAGCACTCAGTCCATCTACACACTCATCCAGCATCAATATCCGTCCTCTCAGACACTTTGAGGATGTGACAGCAGCTGTGTCAGAGCTCAGAGACAAACTACAGGACCTTCTGAGACACTTTGAGGATGTGACAGCAGCTGTGTCAGAGCTCAGAGACATACTACAGGATGTTTTGAGAGACACATGGACAAACATCTCACTGACAGTGACTGACGTGGATGTTTTACTGTCACCACCAGAACCCAGGACCAGAGCTGACTTCTTAAGATATTCACAGAAAATCACACTGGATCCAAACACAGCAAACACACGGCTGTTATTATCTGAGGGAAACAGGAAAGTAACAGTGATGAAGGAAGATCGGTGTTATTTTAGTCACCCAGACAGATTCACAGGATGGTGTCAGGTCCTGAGTAGAGAGAGTCTGACTGGACGTTGTTACTGGGAGGTGGAGTGGAGAGGATTATTGGGAGTTTATGTAGCAGTCGCATACAAGAATATCAACAGAGCCGGGGATGGATTTGGACACAATGGCAAATCCTGGGCGTTACATTGTGAAAACAACAGTTTCACATTTTTGTTCAACAACATCCAGACTCCAGTGTCAGGTCCTCTGTCCTCCAGAGTAGGAGTGTACCTGGATCACAGAGCAGGTACTCTGTCCTTCTACAGCGTCTCTGAAACCATGACTCTCCTCCACAGAGTCCAGACCACATTCACTCAGCCTCTACATGTTGGACTTGGGTTTCCTTATCTCCTTAGATGGATTGGTGGATACACAGCTGAGTTGTGTACACTCAAATAGACAAAGATCATTGAAGAAGCAGTTGGTTAAAATCTGTATTTTAGTTAAAGCAGATATCAGCTTCGCGGCCGTTTCGGCTAATGCTGCGTTCAAGGCAGGCTTTTGAAACCGTAAGTTACAGCTTCAAGTCACAACTACGACTCGGTAGCGTTCCAGGTAACCCGTAGCTCGTGTTTTTACCATCCTGTTGTCTGT
Organism: Trachurus trachurus; assembly: GCF_905171665.1. Taxonomy (NCBI): domain Eukaryota; kingdom Metazoa; phylum Chordata; class Actinopteri; order Carangiformes; family Carangidae; genus Trachurus; species Trachurus trachurus. The sequence continues at coordinate 9,078,158 of NC_139900.1, forward strand.
GAAAGTTCCCTATAACGGCCACTCGTAACTTCCGACCCGTGAACTCGTACCAGATCGAACTGGTATGACTTCACAGGAAGGAAAAACACAAAGTACGAGTTTCTTTGAACGCACCATGAGTTAGCAGCCCCCGCCCTTGTCAGGCATCAATTGGTCCTCGTGCTACGTCACCACATTCACGCGCATCCCTTGGCTGCACACACAGCCCTTCATGCCGTTCTCTCTCCTCATTGGATAACACTTGTATCCCACAAGGAAAATTTTCTCCTCGGGTTACAGCAGAGCAGAGTGACGGAGAGACTCGTGTTTAGGCTGAAATACTTCATGTAAGTGATTGCTGACGGAAAATAGGACTATTTAGGACTTATATTAACAAAAACATTCCACTGATATCTGCTTTAATCAGTTTCTTTAGTCTCCATGTTTGTTTCTAAAAGCTCATTGCTGTTGTGTCTCTGCACTGCACAGAGATCACCTGTCAATCAAACATTATGGGCGGGACTTTGACCTCTTGTCATTTCTTGTTGTGTTGATGTTTGAGTTTGTTGAGGTGGAGCTGGAGCCGTGGAGGAGATCACTGCTCATGATGATGTTACTTTACCTAAACTCACATTTCTCCACATGAAAACAGAAACTTCTCTGAGCTCTAAATGATTGTTGGATATTTGTGTTGATGTGTTTGGTGTTGATGTTTGGGCCTTAACAGAGAAATCACCAGACCTTCCTTTATCACTGAGGTTTGTTTTCACTGTGGAAACTAAGAAATATATAATCATATGTATATTTGATACTGTTGAATCATATATTAGGTGTAACACCCGTCTCATGTACCTATGGGCGGGACCTGGGTTAAACTTATGATATTCCCCTTTTTGTTATGCTTAATAAATAAAATAAGAATTGAGTAAATGAAAACCACACACAATAGCACTTTAAATGTAAATACTTTTTTAGTTAGAGGATTTTTTTAGTTCAAAGTAGAAAAATAAAAAATATGAAATAACAACTTGGGTTCAGTGACAATAAAATTAATATTCAACAGAAATGATACCCGTTTTAAATCACTTTAAATGCTGGCAATCACTGGTTCTTCACACCAAATATCATGAAACATAAAGCGAGCAAATAATGCAATGAACCCACACACACACTTTCACACGCACACAGTCCACAACAGTCTGGGAAAAGCTACCCCAAAACCCCGTTGCAGGCCTGTTTCGTTGCTCGTGTGCGTGGAGGCCCAAAACACACTGGCCGCTTCGCTCTCTGAAAGCAAAATAAAAGGCACGTGCAAATCAACAGTTACTCACGACTCCCGACAACAGTCCATGCGCTCCCGACAGTCCGTGGGGAAACGGGGGGATGAGGGGGGAATGGCGGCTCGCCGGCAGGCGCAGCCGAAACTCGCAGTCCGCTCGTAACGATTCCGTCCGACAGCTCTCGTCCACACCGGAGGGCGCAGATCCTCTCGACAGGGCACAAAAGTCTGTGTTATCCGGTAACAGTCCGTTCACCTTAAAACAAGAACTTTCAGCCTCTAAAAAGTCTCAAAACTTCGACGCGGTTGGGCTAACTCGTGTCTCTCCCTCTTTTCCTTTTTTTTCCCCCCTGCTTTCTTCCCGGAATCACAACACAGTCTAAGTCCCACCCCCTCACGTCAGACTGCTCCCGCGATTGGCCGGAGTCTCCGAGCTCTGCACAAGCCAATCACAGCAAAGCCTTTTGTGATAGACACCTCTTAAAACAAATAATATTGTGTAAATAACGTAATTACACTTAAACACTGTCTCAGATGAACTTACTATTTTTTCTTTTAGGACACCACATGAGATGACATGAACTTATATTTTTAACACATACTGCTTGTAGACTTTTAACTTTTTTAACCTTTGTATTTTAACCATATTTATGCATTTTTAAACACATCAATACACAATAAACTTCACATGAATTATGAATCTGTACATTATATTGTTATCAAAATGCAAATACACCCATTACTTTAGCAAGGGCTACATCGGTCTATGAAGTTTGATCAAAGTGTAAATATCATGATAATTATCAATGAGGAAGTGATTGATTTAGGTGAAACAATGTGATTGTTTGATGTGAATCTGCATGAAATCACTGAACAAAAGTAATTTAACAAACTTTTCTGATTTAATATGTGACCAAATCCATTGTAATGTTTCATATTTGTATAATTTGTCTCTTGCACAAACTCAATAAACTACAATGAATTGCAGGACCAGTGTGTTTGTTCAGTTCCTCTTTGCTCCTGTAGCAGTGGCTTAACATCGCCGTCTAGTGGCCTTGTTGAATGACAGCAAGCTCCTGTTAAAAAATATCCAGTCAGAAGTGACATGAATAAATAGAAAAGGAAAACAAGTTGAGTCTGAATTAGTTTTAAGATATTAGATAGTTTTAAGCTCAATGGGCCAACCTGTTAAAATCAGAGTCCCCCATTTGGGGGACTTGAAGACATGCATAACAATAACAGAGCCCCCACTACACTGATTATGAAAGAATATGGTCATATTATATGTCAAATTAAACAGCAGAAGCTGGGCTACAACGTGTAAAAACCATGTTTATATGACCCAAACACAGCCCAAACACTACTCAAACAAACAACTAGACATCAAACTTCATGAAGCACCTCTGTGTGGACCCAGTCGCCACATTTCTGGCTCGTATACTACTGTACATTATGCAAAACACATCAGCGACCTCTCATCTGAACGTAAACACTGGGGCGTCCCTCAACAACCGCGGCTAACACAGCAGCTAGCAGCAGCACGGCAGAGGGAGAAGCCAACAACGAACAAAGTTGAGCAAAACCAGACGCTGCGTGGCCAGAACATGGTCGTACATTTGCTCTTACCTTTGCTGTTTTGCCGTGAAAAGGTTGTGTTATGGGTAAATCCACAATATATCCAGTTGAAGTCTGCCAAGTATTTACATCTGAACCAGCCGGGCCGAAATCCGACGGCTCTAGGACCCTGCACGGAAGCCTGCACGGAGCGCACACAACCCCACGTTGGCCTGCACGTGGATCTGCTGATCTGATTGGTTCATGGCTGGCACATGGCTGCCAGTGCGGCCAATCACATCGACGTGGGTCTAGCGTCATTCCTCTCTCTCTATTGGTTCGAATGAGCCCCCACTCACTCGAATCGACCAATGCGCGGCAGAGATAGCAGGCTGAAAGCCCAACCCCCCCAAATAAGCTGCAGAGCAGCAGCAGGACGCAGAGACACTGAATCCACTATGTTAGTTATTTACAATCGGTTCCAGTAGATTTATTTTCAGTTAGTTTATCCAAATTGGGTGAAAATAAAGATTAAACAATAGTTTATAGTAGCAGGTGGTTCCAAGCTGTGCCAAAAATGGACATTTTGGAAAGTTCGCCTGGATATTTTGTAGTAAAATCTCAATAATTTTGTCCTGCTTCAATTAATCAGAATCAACCACTGCAGAGACAATGTTCACATGTTGTACAATGATTTTATAGAGAGTTTGAGCTTCATCAGCATTATTCTAAAGGGCACTCATCAAAAATATGATTTTTTTTTAGGCGAATATTAATTTTATTAATTTTTTTCTGTGTGTCATCTTCATTTACTCTTCACCAGTAACAGATATACTGAAATTTACACATCTCAGCAATTCCTCATTTTTTCCCTTTACTATGACACCAAAAGTATTCAAATAGACCTTGTGGTTGCAGAGATATACTCATTTTATTATGGATATGCAATTTTCGAGAAAAGGCCTAAAAAATAGGCTCGTTTCGTGGCTGGTGTTTTAATGTTGGAGACTCAGCTGAGTTTCGTAAACTCAAATAGACAAAGATCATTGAAGGTGCAGTTGGTTAAAATCTGTATTTTAGTTCATCACTTTCTTTGGTCTCCATGTTATTTCCTAAAAGCTCATTTCTGTTGTGTCTCTGCACTGCACAGAGATCACCTGTCAATCAAACGTTGTGGGCGGGATTTTGACCTCTTGTCATTTCTTGATGTTTGAGTTTGTTGAGGTGGAGCTGGAGCCGTGGAGGAGTTCACTGCTCATGATGATGTTTCTTTACCTAAACTCACATTTCTCCACATGAAAATAGAAACTTCTCTGAGCTCTAAATGTTTGTTGGATATTTGTGTTGATGTGTTTGGTGTTGATGTTTGGGCCTTTACAGAGAAATCACCAGACCTTCCTTTATCACTGAGGTTTGTTTTCACTGTGGAAACTAAGAAATATATAATCATATGTATATTTGATACTGTTGAATCATATATTAGGTCTATGAAGTTTGATCTAAGTGTAAATATCATGATAATTATCAATGAGGAGGTGATTGATTTAGGTGAAACAATGTGATTGTTTGATGTGAATCTGCATGAAATCACTGAACAAAAGTCATATAACAAACTTTACTGATTTAATATGTGACCAAATCCATTGTAATGTTTCATATTTGTATAATTTGTCTCTTGCACAAACTCAATAAACTGCAATGAATTGCAGGACCAGTGTGTTTGTTCAGTTCCACTTTGCTCCTGTACCAGTGGCCTAACATCGCAATCTAGTGGCCTTGTTGAATGACAGCAAGCTCCTGTTAAAAAATATCCAGTCAGAAGTGACATGAATAAATAGAAAAGGAAAACAAGTTGAGTCTGAATTAGTTTTAAGATATCAGACATTTTTGCTCATCTTACTGTTTTATAAATAAAACTCAGAAGGTTCATTTATTTATTGTTTGACACAGGGTTGTATAAGAAGATGAAACACCATGAAAATAGTTTTATTTTCATGACTTCTTATATATTCACTAATTTCCTTTATAAATAGCAAAAAGCAAAGTATAACCATAACTCCTCCTTTTATAGTGTTGTAGCAAGTATCCAGTGAGTGGTTAGATGAATAAGTAAAGATGAATATACAAACAGACAATAACATTGTTGATGCTGAGACGTCAGACTGTGGATTATTTGGCGAAAGATATTTATTCAGAGGGATTAAGTAATGATAAATGTGTTGTCCTCAGCAACATGAACTTCCTGTTTCATCTACTTCTTAAATAAAAGACTATCTCTGTTTTCTGCACATTTGTACTTCACCTCCTCCTCATTATAGATGGAAATACTGGACAATACTTCTTCCTGCTCTCAAACACTGAGCTCCACCCTGTTGTTTCCTTGTTCCCTCCTCTTTAGATCTACAGTTTGAAGATGGGTGGCACCAACATGTGGTGAAGGAGAGGAGCTGACAGGCCCTGTTCACTGCAGAGACACATGTTGTTTAGATCAGAGCTCAAACTGGTTTCTGTTCTAGGAAAGTGAAACTCAGACAGTCATCGTCTGTGAGAGGTGAAAGTCGGACTGTTGGACAGAGACTGTGAGGAGGTGAAATGGCGCAGAAAGGAGTTCATCTGGACCAGGAGACCTTCTCTTGTTCCATCTGTCTGGATCTACTGAAGGATCCAGTGACTATTCCCTGTGGACACAGCTACTGCTTCAACTGTATTAAAACCCACTGGGATGGAGAGGATGGGAAGAAAATCTACAGCTGCCCTCAGTGTAGGCAGACCTTCACACCTAGGCCTGACCTGGTGAAAAGCACCATGTTAGCAGCTTTAGTGGAGGAGCTGAAGAAGACTGGACTCCAAGCTGCTCCTGCTGATCACTGCTATGCTGGACCTGAAGATGTGGCCTGTGATGTCTGCACTGGGAGGAAACTCAAAGCTGTCAAGTCCTGTCTGACGTGTCCGGCCTCCTACTGTGAGAAACACCTGCAGCCTCACTATGAAGCTGCTCCATTAAAGAAACACAAGCTGGTGGAGCCAACCAAGAAGCTTCAGGAGAAGATCTGCTCTCGTCATGATGAGGTGATGAAGATGTTCTGCCGCACTGATCAGCAGTGTATCTGTTATCTCTGCTCTGTGGATGAACATAAAGGCCACGACACAGTCTCAGCTGCAGCAGAAAGGACTGAGAAGCAGAGAGAGCTGGAGCTGAGTCGACAAGAAATCCAAGAGAGAATCCAGCACAGAGAGAAATATGTGGAGGTGCTTCAACAGGAGGTGGAGACCATCAATGGCTCTGCTGATCAAGCAGTGGAGGACAGTGAGAAGATCTTCACTCAGCTGATCCGTCTCATGGAGAAAGGAAGCTCTGAGCTGAAGCAGCAGATCAGATCCCAGCAGGAAACTCAAGTGAGTGGAGTCAAAGAGCTTCAGAAGAAGCTGTGGCAGGAGATCACTAAGCTGAAGAGGAAAGACGCTGAGCTGACGCTGCTGTCACACACAGAGGATCACACCCAGTTTCTACACAACTACCCCTCACTGTCAGCACTCAGTCCATCTACACACTCATCCAGCATCAATATCCGTCCTCTGAGTTTCTTTGAGGATGTGACAGCAGCTGTGTCAGAGCTCAGAGATAAACTACAGGACCTTCTGAGAGACACATGGAGAAACATCTCACTGACAGAGACTCAAGTGGATGTTTTACTGTCACCACCAGAGCCCAGGACCAGAACTGACTTTTTACGATATGCACAGGGAATCACACTAGATCCAAACTCAGCACACACATATTTGATGTTATCTGAGGGAAACAGAAATGTAACATTAATGAGGAAAGATCAGTCTTATTCTAGTCACCCAGACAGATTCATCGGATGGTCTCAGGTCATGAGTAGAGAGAGTCTGACTGGAGGTTGTTACTGGGAGGTGGAGTGGGGAGGAGAAGTTCATATAGCAGTCACATACAAGAATACCAGCAGAGCTGGAGACTTGGAGGAATGTGGATTTGGATACAATGACAAATCTTGGGCGTTAGAATGTAACCTCTCTTCTTTTATGTTTTTGCACAACAACATCAAGACTCGAGTCTCAGGTCCTCTGTCCTCCAGAGTAGGAGTGTACCTGGATCACGGTGCAGGTATTCTGTCCTTCTACAGCGTCTCTGAAACCATGACTCTCCTCCACAGAGTCCAGACCACATTCACGCAGCCTCTACATGCTGGACTCTGGCTAGTTTATTATGGAGCCACAGCTGAGATTTGTAAGGTCAAATGGACAAAGGTCATTCAAGGTCCATTCAGTTTCAAATCTGTATTTTAGTTCATCGTTTTCTTTAGTCTCCATGTTTGTTTTGGCAGAGCCCCTCCAGTGCATCTTCAATAGGGGCCTCCAGCAAGGAAGGGTCCCAGTCCCGTGGAAGACTTCTTGCCTTGTGCTGGTAGTAGGCTCTAAAATTGCACATTATCAAGAAATTGGGGTGGCTGCTCCTCCGTCCCCTTCGATTTTCCTATTGGGAGAATATCAGAGTGGAAGACGCAGCTCTCTACATGCTTCACCGGGCTCACTCTTGGATGACACATGGACAAACATCTCACTGACAGTGACTCAAGTGGATGTTTTAGTGTCACCACCAGAGCCCAGGACCAGAGCTGGATTCTTAAGATATTCACAGGAAATCACACTTGATCCAAACACGTGGCTGGTTTTATCTGAGAGAAACAGGAAAGTAACATTAGCTAGAACATTTCCTCTTGGAAATTTTGATAGGACCACGGTACTGCCGGGCATACCATCTCTGTCAACATGGTAATCAAACCCACGACCTTAAGGTCAAGACAGAGCTGATCAGACACATGATCATCTTTCACTGATATGGAGGAGCTGTAATCACAGTCAGTCACCTGTGTGCGTGTAAGGGAGTAGCGCATATGTGTGTGTGTGTTTGTTTGTGTGTGCGTGCATACATACGTGTGGTAGAGTGCACGCTTGTGTGTGTGGTTGTGTTTGACAGGGACTGTCAGTAGATCAACTGTGGCTCTGGCCTAAGGCTTAGTTAATCAGTTTCTTTAGTGTCCATGTTTGTTGCTAAAAGCACATTGCTGTTGTGTCTCTGCACTGCAGAGATCAGCTGTCAATCAAACATTATGGGCGGGACTTTGACCTCTTGTCATTTCTTGTTGTGTTGATGTTTGAGTTTGTTGAGGTGGAGCTGGAGCCGTGGAGGAGATCACTGCTCATGATGATGTTACTTTACCTAAACTCACATTTCTCCACATAAAAATAGAAACTTCTCTGGGCTCTAAATGTTTGTTGGATATTTGTGTTGATGTGTTTGTGTGTTGTTGTTTGGGCCTCAACAGAGAAATCACCAGACCTTCCTTTATCATGAGGTTTGTTCTCACTGTGGAAAGAGAGAAATCTATAATTATATTGACGTTTTTGCCAGATCAAATGTTGCTGAATTACAAATAAGGTTTTTGTGGTTTAATCAATGTGTACTAAATATCATGATAATAATCAATGTGTAGATGGATGATTGATATATATATTAATGTAATTACTAAATGTCATTGAACAGACGGTTGCTGATCAATGTGTGAACAAACTGAAGCTTCACCTCAACAATAAAACTGTTTTCACTGAATAATCAATCAACTATTTTCATGTGTCTTTATATCAGGTTCTGATTCAAAGCTGATGGAGAAATGTAAAACTAATGTGAGGTTTTCCTCCTAAAACAGAAGAAATAAAGATTCAAACACTGTCAATAAATATCTGTGCGTAACCTGAAGAACAAATGGTGACAGTTTAAATGTTATTTTAGTAACTCAGACTCTTTGAAAACTGCTGACAGGTCCTGAGGAGAGAGTCTGACTACTGACTGACTGAACTGTTTTCATCCCACTTGTTCCAGGAGATAAGTAGACCTGCCTTCCTCAAACTGCTCCTGTTGTTGGAACAAATCAAAGCCTGACAGCACCTCCCTCTTCTTCTTCCTCCTCCTGTCCACATGTCTCCCCACACGTCTTCCTACTGGAGGAGGAGTGTGACTAGGTAAATGACTCATTTACAGGTTAAACACCACAAGGAGCCACCACTGTGTTTTTATGTGGAGTCATAAGACAAACAGCTTTTCAGTATATCTTTGATGATTAACCCATTGGGTGAAAAGTTTTCACCCAATGGGTTAATCATCAAAGATATACTGTCTTATATCAGCTGATTAGATACTGTGTGTACTCTCAGACTATGGAGAACTTTTTTTATTGATATCAGGTAAATATGAAACAGCTGAGTTCAGCACAGCAGCTCTTCATCCTCAGTGGAGGACAGAGGACCAGTGTTGTCTCTGAAGAGCTCTGGAGGAGTTTCCTCCTGGAGACATGTTGCAGTAAACACACAACGAGACACTGAAAAGAAGTAAAACACAAGTTCACATGATCCAAGTCCATGCTGATAGTGCAGTTTGACTAGTGGATGATTTTCTTTTACGACGGATGATCAGTTGATCACATGGTTGTTTTGATCACATTGAAATTCATCTTATAAGCACCTGTCTTTGATGACGGGTCACTGCACAGCAGGTGAACAAGAGCAGAAGCAGCCGAGATTAGTTTTCCTTCAGAGGACAGAGAAAGTCAGACTGTGAGGAGGTGAAATGGCGCAGAAAGGAGTTCATCTGGATCAGGAGACCTTCTCTTGTTCCATCTGTCTGGATCTACTGAAGGATCCAGTGGCTATTCCCTGTGGACACAGCTACTGCTTCAACTGCATTAAAAACCACTGGGATGAAGAGGATGGGAAGAAAATTCACAGCTGCCCTCAGTGTAGGAAGGACTTCATACCGAGGCCTGACCTGATGAAAAACACCATGTTAGCAGCTTTAGTGGAGCAGCTGAAGAAGACTGGACTCCAAGCTGCTCCTGATGATCACTGCTATGCTGGACCTGAAGATGTGGCCTGTGATGTCTGCACTGGGACAAAACTCAAAGCTGTCAAGTCCTGTCTGACGTGTCCGGCCTCCTACTGTGAGAAACACCTGCAGCCTCATTATGAAGCAGCTCCATTAAAGAAACACAAGCTGGTGGAGCCCACCAAGAAGCTCCAGGAGAAGATCTGCTCTCGTCATGATGAGGTGATGAAGATGTTCTGCCGCACTGATCAGCAGTGTATCTGTTATCTCTGTTCTGTGGATGAACATAAAGGCCACGACACAGTCTCAGCTGCAGCAGAAAGGACTGAGAGGGAGAGAGAGCTGGAGCTGAGTCGACAAAAAATCCAGCAGAGAATCCAGGACAGAGAGAAAGATGTGAAGGTGCTTCAACAGCAGGTGGAGGCCATCAATGGCTCTGCTGATAAAGCAGTGGAGGACAGTGAGAAGATCTTCACTCAGCTGATCTGTCTCATGGAGAAAAGAAGCTCTGAGCTGAAGCAGCAGATCAGATCCCAGCAGGAAACTCAAGTGAGTGGAGTCAAAGAGCTTCAGAAGAAGCTGGAGCAGGAGATCACTGAGCTGAAGAGGAAAGACGCTGAGCTGAAGCTGCTGTCACACACAGAGGATCACACCCAGTTTCTACACAACTACCCCTCACTGTCAGCACTCAGTCCATCTACACACTCATCCAGCATCAATATCCGTCCTCTCAGACACTTTGAGGATGTGACAGCAGCTGTGTCAGAGCTCAGAGACAAACTACAGGACCTTCTGAGAGACACAAGGACAAACATCTCACTGACTGTGACTCAAGTGAATGTTTTACTGTCACCACCAGAGCCCAGGACCAGAGCTGACTTCTTCAGATATTCACAGGAAATCACACTGGATCCAAACACAGCACACACACGTCTGTTATTATCTGAGGGAAACAGAAAAGTAATATTAATGAGTGAAGAACAGTTTTATCCTAGTCACCCAGACAGATTCACTACATGTCCTCAGGTCCTGAGTAGAGAGAGTCTGACTGGACATCGTTACTGGGAGGTGGAGAGGAGAGGAGGAGTTTATGTAGCAGTTGCATACAAGAATATCAGCAGAGCAGGAAATGAATGTGGATTTGGACTCAATGACAAGTCTTGGTCGTTAAGTTGTCACAACAACAGTTTTATATTTTCGCACAACAACATCAAGACTCGAGTCTCAGGTCCTCAGTCCTCCAGAGTAGGAGTGTACCTGGATCACAGAGCAGGTATTCTGTCCTTCTACAGCGTCTCTGAAACCATGACTCTGCTCCACAGAGTCCAGACCACATTCACTCAGCCTCTACATGCTGGATTTTGGTGTCCTTATCACCATGGAATCTTTTTCAATCTTGGAGCCACAGCTGAGTTGTGTAAAGTCAAATGGAAAAAGATCATTGAAGGCGTAGTTTGTTAAAATCTGTATTTTAGTTCATCACTTTCTTTAGTCTCCATGTGTGTTGCTAAAAGCTCATTGCTGTTGTGTCTCTGCTCATGATGATGTTGCTTTGGATAACCTCACATTTCTCCCCTTAAAAATAGAAACTTCTCTGAGCTCTAAATGTTTGTTGGATATTTGTGTTGATGTGTTTGTGTGTTTTTGTTTGGGCCTTAATAGAGAAATCACCAGACTTTCCTTTCACTATCACTGAGGTTTGTTCTCACTGTGGAAAGAGAGAAATCTAGAATCACATGTAAGATCTATGTATTTTAATAATAATTGATGATAATCAACGAGGAGATGATAGATTCAGGTGAAACAATGTGGTTGTTTGGATGAAATGAATCTGTTTATGAAATCACTGACCAAGAGTCGTTGAACAGACTTCAGTGATTTAATGTGTGATTTAATGTGTAAAAAATGACTTAATTGTAATGTTTCATATTTGTATAATTTGTCTCTTGCATGAACTCAATAAACTACAATGGATTGCAGGACCAGTGTGTTTGTTCAATTCCTCTTTGCTTCTGTACCAGTGGCCTAACATTGCCATCTAGTGGCCTTGTTGAATGACAGCAAGCTCCTGTTAAAAAATATCTAGTCAGTGACATGAATAAATAGAAAAGGAAAACACGTTGAGTCTGAATACATTTTAACATGTTAGATTTTTTGCTCAGCTTTCTGTTTTTTTTTTTAAAGGCGTATGACTCTTTTTTTTTTTTAATCCCACCACCACCACCCCTAATGGGGACCTTTTTTTTGTCTTTCTTTCTTTCTCATTTTTTTCTTTCCTTTTTTTCTTTTTTTTTCCATTCTAAGAAAAGAAAAAATACACAATAATCAGGTGGCAGTAACATAAAAACCCATCAGCACCATAAAACATAAAGGAGGGCAAAATACAAAACAACAAAACAAAAAAAAAAGGAACCTACATTTAACAGCATAAAATAATCAAAACATATAATCAGTAAGTGCATACTACATATTTTACATGCACCATTAATTCATATCATAACTCAATAAATAAAAGATTAAATAATTCACTCTAAAGCCACCATAAAAGAAACAACAATCCCAAAAACAAAAACATACAAAACAATAAACTATATTGAATCTTCATCCCAAGTTTTTGTTATTGCGAGGATTTCCCATCTTTTTCTCTCTGCATTATTTTTCTTGCGTATGACTCTTATTAGAAAAGCTGCACTCATGTAAATATAGGTCATTAATAGGTCATATGAATTTTTTTCTCATTATTTCACTTTTCAGTTGAGGCAGTCTTGATGCACAAGAAGCTTAATGAATATAGAGATAAAAATAGGTAATTTTATATATAGAAACATTTAATAAAATGTGATGCTTTTCTTTCCGTTTTCCTCTGATGATAAAAACAAAAATTTGGGGGTTTGTGACTGTATTTTGGAAAAAAATAACCCTCATGATGTCCTCCCGACAGAGTAACATTCATTGTCCTCTGGGGTCAAAATGACTCCAACTGGTTTGACTGCTAAAAAGCACAAAACTTAACATTATCACACAAATTTATGTGCACATAACAGGAGAGTGAGGAAAAGTCTTCCAGGGGTCCCCGTCCTCGTTGCTACAGTCTGCTTTTCTGCATAGGCCCTTCACAATCTTTACTGCAGACTCTGCTTTGCCGTTAGCCTTTGGGTGTCTTGGGAAGGACATGACATGTACGAAGCCCCACTCCCTCGCAATCACCCGAAACTCTCCACAGTCGGAAATGACCCGGTCAGGGATGCCGTACCTTGCAATCTGCGCCTTGCACCTTCGGATATTCGTATTGCTGCCAGGTCTGGGAGGAGATCAATCTCCCAGAAGTCAGAATAGTGATCCACCATGAGCAGGAAGTCCTGCCTTGCGTAGCTGAACAGGTCAATGCCCATCAGCTGCCAGGGAAGCGTGGGGATCAGGTGTCTCCCAGTGTCTCCTCCTGTTGCTCATGTGCATACTCGTCGATAGCAAGTCTCACCCCCTACGTGGTTGTAGTGGATCCGTCTCAGCATCTCAGGATGCATAGCTTTTGGAATGATGATGCGCTGGCTCCTAAAAAGCACACCGTCCTGTGTGCTAATTTCATCCCCGATAGCCCAGTATTCTCTGATGGCCCTGGGACTCTCCTCTTTGTGTCCTGGCCATCCCCACAGCACAACCAACTTGAGTGTTTGAAGACACACATCCTGTGCGAGGCGTTGGCTGGTGACGGTTAGGTAGTCTGCTTGCCGAATGGCTGCCACGTCACACTGCTCCTGCCGCATGCTGCAGACCTGTCACGTCTGTACTCAGAGTCCATTCTCTGTGGCGGGGTGGTGGCCCTGTTGAGTGTGTCCCTGATATACATTTCAGGGCCTGGCCTATACACCCCCATATAAGTAGTAGTGGAAGCATTGAACAAGCGAAGATGATGCTCAGGCACACTTGTCGATCTGCGTGTAGTTCTGCTGCGTCTGGTTCAGCGTGCGGGAGGCAAATGCAACCGACTGTCCCCCTTGAAGCAGACAGCAGCCTGCCCCGTCTGACTGGCGTCGCTCTGTATGGTGACTGGCTTGCTGACATCATAGTAGCGCAGAACTGGCACCGCCTGGATTTCCATTTCTGCTTATTGTGCGTGTAATCTCTCAATTAAAAACTAAAAAGTATCTGCAATGCTGCTGCATCCCATCCTTGTGTGGTCACGCCCACCACCTGGCATGCAGAGCACATTCTGCTCAACACACCTGCCGTCACTTGACAAGAAGAAGTATAATCCAGCAGAAAAAAAAGAATGCACTTCTGTTACCACTTTATCTGTGTAGGGTAGCTAATGCATAATCCGTAGACCAGAAAGTAGTATTTGCCTTTGGGTGGAAACATTGTACAACTTTGTCAACTAAAACTTGACTAAAACTATCACATATAGAAATGACTAAAATTGACTATAACTAATAAGCATTTTAGTACAGACTAAAACTAAGACTAAATCTAAAATGCCTGCCAAAAACAACACTGATAGTTTGTGCATTTTGGCCATATCAGTACTACCATGAAAGCTGACATAAAGCAAAAAAATAAAACCCAAAGTCACACAACTATACACACACACAAACACACTCATTTATAGAGCTTTAAAGAAAGCAACTGAAGCGCTATCTTACTCTCAATAATTTGCCATGAGGAAACACCAGGGACTGGACAAAACCAAATAAATAAAATAAAATAAAAGTTAGCATAAGTGCAGGGACATGATAAAAATAACTAAAATTATACAATAAATAGGCTAAGACTAAATATAAATGAATAAATACAAATACAATTAAATTAAAAATAAATAAATACATACATAAATAAACAGTAAAAATAAATAAATAAAAGGAAAGCCAATAAAATAGAAGAACCTATAAGTAAAATCTAATCAAAAGCCAAGCTAAAAAGGTGTGTCTTAAATTTCCTCTTAAAAATGTCCACATTGGCAGCTGCTCTCTGGTCTTCAGGAAGGCTGTTCCACAGTCGTGGGCCATAACAAAAGGCTGCTTCGGTTCTGACTTTAGTAAAAGGCCTCTATTTTTTTGTGACCAAAGCATGTCACAGACATGTTAAGACACTCAAGAACTATTTTAATTCGTGGAAAAGGAGTATAATAGGTCCTCTTTAAGGTTACCAAAAACATACCTCTCAAAGATGACATTTCTGGTAGGTGTGAAGTAATTGTCCCAGTTTGTTGAGTATCGCTCCCGCCTCTTTCTGCTCTCCCGCTGTGAGTTCCAGGTTGTGCTTGTATATGATGGCAGGCCTTCGCCTTCCCCATTAGCCTCCTGAGCGTTGCTGCCTGCACCAGCTTACCTGCCTTGTCGAGCCCGGTCGCAAGCAAATAATCCTCAAACTCCGAGCGAAAGTTAACCCAGTTGCTGTGAAGACCGCCGGTCATCTTCATGGGCTCCGGTGGAAGCCATCGTCTCGACGCGATGCTAATGCTAGCAGGCTAACTGAAACTTCTAACAAAGCCTGTCAAAACAAATAAACGCATGCTGTTCCAGCGACAGGTAACGTCACACTCACTCTGGGTTCCAGTACAGCTTCTGACACCATGTTACAGGTGTAGGTGCATTTATAACAGACAGAGTCGAGCTGTGTCTCTCAGTGTTCACAGGCTGTGCACATAACAGGACCGAGGCATGTTACCTGAAGCAAGTAGCCTACGTATGCATCCGTGCCACCAGGGGGAGCTGTTGGCTGCACAACACCACCCTACAACAATTCCTCTCTCGTCATGTCCATGTGAGCTTAAAAAACGTCCATAAGATTTTTCTACTAATATTACACAGTTATAAACACATACTGGAGATAACTCTGCAAAAATATTTATAAACAATAAATTAAAAAGTTATTCATCAGAAATTAAATGAATGAAATCTGCATTCCTTATAAACAAGTAAACAATAACTCTGTGCCTTTTGTACAACATTTGGATCTCTTTTTGTTTTTATCTGATTCTTGAGTCTACAGTAGTACAGACTGTACAAGATTAAAATAGTCAATTATATTTATTAAATCCCTCACCAGGAGGTTTTCTGGACAACACACATGAATATTACAATCACCGACAATCAGGACCCGGTCTTCATCATGATATCTATCAAGAACACAGAAAAGTCAGATATTTGGGAGGCGGATAAACCACAGTACACAGCACTGTGTGATAACTTCCTAGCCCTAACAAAATTAATTCAAAGCTGGCAAGAGCCGATTACTTTTTCCTCTATCTTAGATGACAATAATTCAGCTGTAAACTCATTAAACACACAAAAACGTGCAACATCGCTATTTCCAGACTTTGCTCTAATGCTGCATTAGTAAACTTCCTGAGTAGATACCATCTGTGTGTCTTTATCAGAGCACAGTGCTCTGATAAAGACACACAGATGGTGGCTGAGGGCTACTTTAACTTCAGCCACAGTTCGTGATATTTTAAAGGAGTAGTTCAACATTGTTGGCAAATTGGCCCATTGCCATAATCGCTATAGAGCTATAAAGCTTAAATTAATATTTTTGTCTCATAAAGTCTTCTGCTCCATCCACATCTTTCTAAACAGACTTTAACTTTGTTGTACAGTTTAGATATACATATGTACAGGGCCATGATTGTTGTGCTCACATCACTGACTGTATAAAATACACAGGTTTTTATGTGCTAACATCACATCCAGGAATGTGACCGAGCCTGATCTCCCCTCCTTCCTCTGCTCTCTCACACACGGCAGATGTTTCCTCGTTCCCTCACAGATCTGACTGGACAAAGACAAACTGAAAAACCACACTCGTGATGCACTCAGTGACGCAGAGAGAAAGTCTGATGGTTTTCATGTTGTTGAAGCTGCCAACCGCCGCCTGCATCGCCCCCTTCCCGCCCTTTCCCCTGCTGTTAAACCGGCCTGCCCTCCCTTCCCATGAACCAGTCTGCCATCCAGTCCTCCCATTAAGCTGGCCTGCTCTCCATGCCTCTCCTCCCACTGGAAGCTGCCTCCATCAGCTCTCCTTAACATTTCCATGTTTCCCACATTCTGTGTTATAAACTATAAACTGTTTTCTTGTCTGTAACAACATCTATTGCACGTCTGTCCGTCCTGGGTGAGGGATCCCTCCTCTGTTGCTCACCCTGAGGTTTCTCCATTTTTTCCCTGTTAAAAGGGTTTTCCATGGAGTTTTTCCTCAGTCGATGTGAGGGTCTAAGGACAGAGGATGTTGTTACGATACCATGTAAAGCCCTTTGAGACAAACTCTTTATAAAAACGGGCTATACAAATAAAATTGCCTTGCCTTGCCTTGCCTAAAAGCTCAGTTATTTTTTTACATAGTGACAACCAGCATAGATTCAAACAGTATGACCCTCAATTTTGTTTCAATTAAACAAAATTACAATCGTTTCATTGTCAATGTAACGATTACAAAAAGATGCAAAAAAAAAAAAAAATTATAGAGGCGTGAAAAAGTAACACAAAACGACTTAAAATTAGATTCAAAATGACCACAGGACTGTTTTCTGTTGGCTATTGATACTGTACATACTACTGTCCAAGACTCTTGCCCACTGGCTGGAAACACTTATCAATTTTCTCAGCTGATCAGTCCGGTTCTATCCAGGGACAAAACTCTTTCCACAATTGACAACATATACAATATAATTCATACCGCCCCCTCACCCAGGCGCGGGTTCCTCATTGTCACACTGCAGAAATTTGGCCTTTCCCCTGAATTAGTGTCTTGGGTAAAGTTGTTGTATTTGTCACCTCTAGCCTCTTTTTGCTGTAAGTATGTTCATGTCTCCTTACTTTTAGCTCCAGCAGAGTGGAGCGGTAGACATTGGCTTTCTTGACAATGGGAATAGTTGGAACCCATTTAAAGCTGGTGATTATCATTTGTAGTTCCACCTAATTTCCCAAAACTCACCAAAAGGGTTTTCCTATATTACAGAGAGAATTATTCAAATGTATCAATGAAAGATTGGTCTTAAAATAGGTTCTGAAATCAGAAAACTAAATAAAATCAAACAAAATAAATGATACAAACTAAGTAAAGTCAAGGCAGCTGGTTCTTGTACTGGAATGTGGAAAAGCCTGACAAACCTCGTTCTTTCTTTTAAACTCAGAAAAAGCAAGGTGACTTCAGTTGTTATATTTCCTTGTTCCGCCCTTTTAAGATTTAAAGTTAAGGCAGTGACACTCAGACAGTCGTCATTCCTGACAGGTGAAATGGCGCAGAAAGGAGTTAATCTGGACCAGGAGACCTTCTCTTGTTCCATCTGTCTGGATCTACTGAAGGATCCAGTGGCTATTCCCTGTGGGCACAGCTACTGCTTCAACTGCATTAAAAACCACTGGGATGAAGAGGATGGGAAGAAAATCTACAGCTGTCCTCAATGTAGGAAGGACTTCACACCGAGGCCTGACCTGATGAAAAACACCATGTTAGCAGCTTTAGTGGAGCAGCTGAAGAAGACTGGACTCCAAGCTGCTCCTGCTGATCACTACTATGCTGGACCTGAAGATGTGGCCTGTGATGTCTGCACTGGGACAAAACTCAAAGCTGTCAAGTCCTGTCTGACGTGTCCGGCCTCCAACTGTGAGAAACACCTGCAGCCTCACTATGAAGCTGCTCCATTAAAGAAACACAAGCTGGTGGAGCCAACCAAGAAGCTTCAGGAGAAGATCTGCTCTCGTCATGATGAGGTGATGAAGATGTTCTGCCGCACTGATCAGCAGTGTATCTGTTATCTCTGCTCTGTGGATGAACATAAAGGCCACGACACAGTCTCAGCTGCAGCAGAAAGGACTGAGAGGCAGAAAGAGCTGGAGCTGAGTCGACAAGAAATCCAACAGAGAATCCAGGACAGAGAGAAAGATGTGGAGGTGCTTCAACAGGAGGTGGAGACCATCAATGGCTCTGCTGATAAAGCAGTGGAGGACAGTGAGAAGATCTTCACTCAGCTGATCCGTCTCATGGAGAAAGGAAGCTCTGAGCTGAAGCAGCAGATCAGATCCCAGCAGGAAACTCAAGTGAGACGAGTCAAAGAGCTTCAGAAGAAGCTGGAGCAGGAGATCACTGAGCTGAAGAGGAAAGACGCTGAGCTGAAGCTGCTGCAACACACAGAGGATCACACCCAGTTTCTACACAACTACCCCTCACTGTCAGCACTCAGTCCATCTACACACTCATCCAGGATCAATATCCGTCCTCTGAGTTTCTTTGAGGATGTGACAGCAGCTGTGTCAGAGCTCAGAGACAAACTACAGGACCTTCTGAGAGACACATGGACAAACATCTCACTGACAGAGACTCAAGTGGATGTTTTACTGTCACCACCAGAGCCCAGGACCAGAACTGACTTTTTACGATATGCACAGGGAATCACACTAGATCCAAACTCAGCACACACATATTTGATGTTATCTGAGGGAAACAGAAATGTAACATTAATGAGGAAAGATCAGTGTTATTCTAGTCACCCAGAAAGATTCATCGGATGGTCTCAGGTCCTGAGTAGAGAGAGTCTGACTGGAGGTTGTTACTGGGAGGTGGAGTGGGGAGGAGAAGTTCATATAGCAGTCACATACAAGAATACCAGCAGAGCTGGAGACTTGGAGGAATGTGGATTTGGATACAATGACAAATCTTGGGCGTTAGAATGTAACCTCTCTTCTTTTATGTTTTTGCACAACAACATCAAGACTCCAGTCTCAGGTCCTCAGTCCTCCAGAGTAGGAGTGTACCTGGATCACGGTGCAGGTATTCTGTCCTTCTACAGCGTCTCTGAAACCATGACTCTCCTCCACAGAGTCCAGACCACATTCACTCAGCCTCTATATGCTGGACTCTGGCTAGTTTATTATGGAGCCACAGCTGAGATTTGTAAGGTCAAATGGACAAAGGTCATTCAAGGTCCATTCAGTTTCAAATCTGTATTTTAGTTCATAGTTTTCTTTAGTCTCCATGTTTGTTTCGGCAGAGCCCCTCCAGTGCATCTTCAATAGGGGCCTCCAGCAAGGAAGGGTCCCAGTCCCGTGGAAGACTTCTTGCCTTGTGCTGGTAGTAGGCTCTAAAATTGCACATTATCAAGACATTGGGGTGGCTGCTCCTCCGTCACCTGAGGCCTCAGGTGGAACATGCCCAAGACCCCTTCGATTTTCCTATTGGGAGAATATCAGAGTGGAAGACGCAGCTCTCTACATGCTTCACCGGGCTCACTCTTGGATGACACATGGACAAACATCTCACTGACAGTGACTCAAGTGGATGTTTTACTGTCACCACCAGAGCCCAGGACCAGAGCTGGATTCTTAAGATATTCACAGGAAATCACACTGGATCCAAACACGTGGCTGGTTTTATCTGAGAGAAACAGGAAAGTAACATTAACTTGAAAATTTCCTCTTGGAAATTTTGATAGGACCACGGGGGGCTACTGCCGGGCATACCATCTCTGTCAACATGGTAATCAAACCCACGACCTTAAGGTCAAGACAGAGCTGATCAGACACATGATCATCTTTCACTGATATGGAGGAGCTGTAATCACAGTCAGTCACCTGTGTGCGTGTAAGGGAGTAGCGCATACAGTATGTGTGTGTTTGTTTGTGTGTGCGTGCATACATACGTGTGGTAGAGTGCACGCTTGTGTGTGTGGTTGTGTTTGACGGGGACTGTCAGTAGATCAACTGTGGCTCTGGCCTAAGGCTTAGTTAATCAGTTTCTTTAGTGTCCATGTTTGTTGCTAAAAGCATATTGCTGTTGTGTCCTTGCACTGCACAGAGATCAGCTGTCAATCAAACATTATGGGCGGGACTTTGACCTCTTGTCATTTCTTGTTGTGTTGATGTTTGAGTTTGTTGAGGTGGAGCTGGAGCCGTGGAGGAGATCACTGCTCATGATGATGTTTCTTTACCTAAACTCACATTTCTCCACATGAAAATAGAAACTTCTCTGGGCTCTAAATGTTTGTTGGATATTTGTGTTGATTTGTTTGTGTGTTGTTGTTTGAGAGAAATGACCGGGAACTACCTTTATCATTGAAGTTTGTTCTCATTGTGGAAACAGAGAAAACAATAATTACATTGATGTTTTTGTCAGATCAAATATTGTTGAGTTGCTAATTAGGTCTACGAGATTTAATCAAATTGTAAATATCATGATAATGACCACTAAGAACATGATTGATTGATATACAATTATCTGTTCATGTAATCACTAAGTCATTTAAAAGACATAACTAATCAATGTGTAAACAAACTGAAGCTTCACATCATCAATAAAACAGAATCATTTGAACCTTTTCTTGTGTCTTTGGTCCAGATTCTGATTCAAAGCTGATGGAGAAATGTGAAACTAACGTGAGAGGTTTTGTCCTAAAACAGCAGAAAACATTCTCAATAAAGATCTGTGTGTAACCTGAAGAACAAACAGTGATAGAACAAATATTATTCTAGTAACTCAGACTCTTTGATGTTGACAGTTCCTGAGGAGAGAGTCTGACTGATGTTGTTAGTGGGAGCTGGAGAGGGTCGATGTTCAGTAGCAGCTTCAGTCAATGACTGTAGGAAAACAGGAATTTTAAGTGAATGTACATTTGTCTACAAGGACAAGTGGTGGACATTAGATAGTTGTCACATAATGTGTTCAGAGACAGAATCAGGTCTTGACTCTGTCTCTGGGAAACATGAAGAGTGTGAACAGGTGTGAAGACTCAGTGATTTGGTGAGAATCAGGTGGAGATGTGGAGACATGAACTGTTTTCATCCCACTTGTTCCAGGTGATAATTCGACCTGCTACCCTCAAACTGCTCCTGTTGTTGGAATAAATCAAAGCCTGACAACAGTTCCCTCTTCTTCTTCCTGCTCCTGTCAACATGTCTCATCACACATCTTCCTATTGGAGGAGGAGTGCAACCAGGTCCTGAACCAGGTAAATGACTCATTTACAGATTAAACACTACAAAGAGCCACCACTGTGTTTTTATGTGGGGTCATAAGACAAACAGCTGTTCGTCCAGTGGGTTAATCTTCAATACTGTTTTATATCAGCTTGTCTCTGTAGGAGGACAGAACCTCTGGATGAGTTTCCTCCTGGAGACGTTTTGCAGTAAACACTCAACTGGAGACCAGAAAGAAATAAAACTCAAGTTCATATGATCCAAGTCCATACTGACAGTGCAGTTTAAAGTAGTGGATGATTTCCTTTTATGACAGATGATCACTTGATCACATGGTTGGTTTGATCACAATGCAAATGACAGACAACACACACTGTCTCTCACTTTGTCCATGTATAAAAGTTTACCTTACCTGTCTTTGATGATGAGTCAGTGTGCAGCAGGTGAATAAGAGCAGAAGCAGCAGAGAAGAGTTTTCCTTCAGAGGACAGAGAAAGTCAGACTGTTGGACAGAGACTTTGAGGCTGTAAAATGGCACAGAAAGGAGTTCATCTGGACCAGGAGACCATGTCTTGTTCCATCTGTCTGGATCTACTGAAGGATCCAGTGACTATTCCCTGTGGACACAGCTACTGCTTCAACTGTATTAAAACGCACTGGGATGGAGAGGATGGGAAGAAAATTCACAGCTGCCCTCAGTGTAGGAAGGACTTCACACCGAGGCCTGTCCTGGTGAAAAACACCATGTTAGCAGCTTTAGTGGAGGAGCTGAGGAAGAGACTCCAAGCTGCTCCTGCTGATCACTGCTATGCTGGACCTGAAGATGTGGCCTGTGATGTCTGCACTGGGAGAAAACTCAAAGCTGTCAAGTCCTGTCTGACGTGTCCGGCCTCCTACTGTGAGAAACACCTGCAGCCTCATTATGAAGCAGCTCCATTACAGAAACACAAGCTGGTGGAGCCAACCAAGAAGCTCCAGGAGAAGATCTGCCCTCGTCATGATGAGGTGATGAAGATGTTCTGCCGCACTGATCAGCAGTCTATCTGTTATCTCTGTTCTGTGGATGAACATAAAGGCCACGACACAGTCTCAGCTGCAGCAGAAAGGACTGAGAGGCAGAGAGAGCTGGAGCTGAGTCGACAAAACATCCATCAGAGAATCCAGGACAGAGAGAAAGATGTGAAGGTGCTTCAACAGGAGGTAAAGGCCATCAATGGCTCTGCTGATAAAGCAGTGAAGGACAGTGAGAAGATCTTCATTCAGCTGATCCGTCTCATGGAGAAAAGAAGCTCTGAGCTGAAGCAGCAGATCAGATCCCAGCAGGAAACTCAAGTGAGTGAAGTCAAAGAGCTTCAGAAGAAGCTGGAGCAGGAGATCACTGAGCTGAAGAGGAAAGACGCTGAGCTGAAGCTGCTGTCACACACAGAGGATCACACCCAGTTTCTACACAACTACCCCTCACTGTCAGCACTCAGTCCATCTACACACTCATCCAGCATCAATATCCGTCCTCTCAGACACTTTGAGGATGTGACAGCAGCTGTGTCAGAGCTCAGAGACAAACTACAGGACCTTCTGAGACACTTTGAGGATGTGACAGCAGCTGTGTCAGAGCTCAGAGACATACTACAGGATGTTTTGAGAGACACATGGACAAACATCTCACTGACAGTGACTGACGTGGATGTTTTACTGTCACCACCAGAACCCAGGACCAGAGCTGACTTCTTAAGATATTCACAGAAAATCACACTGGATCCAAACACAGCAAACACACGGCTGTTATTATCTGAGGGAAACAGGAAAGTAACAGTGATGAAGGAAGATCGGTGTTATTTTAGTCACCCAGACAGATTCACAGGATGGTGTCAGGTCCTGAGTAGAGAGAGTCTGACTGGACGTTGTTACTGGGAGGTGGAGTGGAGAGGATTATTGGGAGTTTATGTAGCAGTCGCATACAAGAATATCAACAGAGCAGGGGATGGATTTGGACACAATGGCAAATCCTGGGCGTTACATTGTGAAAACAACAGTTTCACATTTTTGTTCAACAACATCCAGACTCCAGTGTCAGGTCCTCTGTCCTCCAGAGTAGGAGTATACCTGGATCACAGAGCAGGTACTCTGTCCTTCTACAGCGTCTCTGAAACCATGACTCTCCTCCACAGAGTCCAGACCACATTCACTCAGCCTCTACATGTTGGACTTGGGTTTCCTTATCTCCTTAGATGGATTGGTGGATACACAGCTGAGTTGTGTACACTCAAATAGACAAAGATCATTGAAGAAGCAGTTGGTTAAAATCTGTATTTTAGTTAATCACTTTCTTTAGTCTCCATGTTTGTTTCTAAAAGCTCATTGCTGTTGTGTCTCTGCACTGCACAGAGATCAGCTGTCAATCAAACATTATGGGCGGGACTTTGACCTCTTGTCATTTCTTGTTGTGTTGATGTTTGAGTTTGTTGAGGTGGAGCTGGAGCCGTGGAGGAGATCACTGCTCATGATGATGTTACTTTACCTAAACTCACATTTCTCCACATAAAAATAGAAACTTCTCTGGGCTCTAAATGTTTGTTGGATATTTGTGTTGATGTGTTTGTGTGTTGTTGTTTGGGCCTTAACAGAGAAATCACCAGACCTTCCTTTATCACTGAGATTTGTTTTCACTGTGGAAACTAAGAAATCTATAATCATATGTACATTGATACTGTTGAATCACATATAAGGTCTATGAAGTTTGATCAAAGTGTAAATATCATGATAATTATCAGTGAGGAAGTGATTGATTTAGGTGAAACAATGTGATTGTTTGATGTGAATCTGCATGAAATCACTGAACAAAAGTCATTTAACAAACTTTACTGATTCAATATGTGACCAAATCCATTGTAATGTTTCATATTTGTATCATTTGTCTCTTGCACGAACTCAATAAACTACAATGAATTGCAGGACCAGTGTGTTTGTTCAGTTCCTCTTTGCTCCTGTACCAGTGGCCTAACATCGCCATCTAGTGGCCTTGTTGAATGACAGCAAGCTCCTGTTAAAAAATATCCAGTCAGAAGTGACATCAAAAAATAGAAAAGGAAAACTAGTTGACTCTGAATTAGTTTTAAAATATTATATATTTTTGCTCATCTTACTGTTTTATAAATAAAACTCACAAGGTTCATTTATTTATTGTTTGACACAGGGTTGTATAAGAAGATGAAACACCATGAAAATAGTTTTATTTTCATGACTTCTTTTATATTCACTAATTTCCTTTATAAATAGCAAAAAGCAAAGTATAACCATAACTCCTCCTTTTATAGTGTTGTAGCAAGTTATCCATTGAGTGGTTAGATGAAAAAGTAAAGATGAATATACAAACAGACAATAACATTGTTGATGCTGAGACGTCAGACTGTGGATTATTTGGCGAAAGATATTTATTCAGAGGGAATAAGTAATAGTAAATGTGTTGTCCTCAGCAACAACTTCCTTCTTTCTTCTACTTCTTAAAGAACATACTATATCTGTTTTCTGCACATTTGTACTTCTCCTCCTCCTAATTATAGATAGAAATACTAGACTTTTTACTACAGCGACTGCTATTCTCCCTTTTCAGGTCAAGACAACACAGACAACCCTCCCTGTTCTTCCTGCTCTCAAACACAGTGAGCTGCACCCTGTTCATGTGTTTCCTTGTTCCCTCCTCTTTAGATCTACAGTTTGAAGATGGGTGGCACCAACATGTGGTGAAGAAGAGGAGCTGACAGGCCCTGTTCACTGCAGAGACACATGTTGTTTAGATCAGAGCTCAAACTGGTTTCACTTCTGAGGAACAGAAACTCAGACAGTCGTCGTCTGTGAGAGGTGAAATGGCTCAGAAAGGAGTTCATCTGGACCAGGAGACCTTCTCTTGTTCCATCTGTCTGGATCTACTGAAGGATCCAGTGACTATTCCCTGTGGACACAGCTACTGCTTCAACTGTATTAAAACCCACTGGAATGAAGAGGATGGGAAGAAAATCTACAGCTGCCCTCACTGTAGGAAGGACTTCACACCAAGGCCTCCTCTGGTGAAAAACACCATGTTAGCAGTTGTAGTAGAGCAGCTGAAGAAGACTGGACTCCAAGCTGCTCCTGCTGATCACTGCTATGTTGGACCTGAAGATGTGGCCTGTGATGTCTGCACTGGGAGAAAACTCAAAGCTGTCAAGTCCTGTCTGACGTGTCCGGCCTCCTACTGTGAGAAACACCTGCAGCCTCATTATGAAGCAGCTCCATTACAGAAACACAAGCTGGTGGAGCCAACCAAGAAGCTCCAGGAGAACATCTGCTCTCGTCATGATGAGGTGATGAAGATTTTCTGCCGCACTGATAGGAAGTGCATCTGTCACCTCTGCCTGGATGAACATAAAGACCACGACACAGTCTCAGCTGCAGCAGAAAGGACTGAGAGGCAGAGAGAGCTGGAGCTGAGTCGACAAAAAATCCATCAGAGAATCCAGGACAGAGAGAAAGATGTGAAGGTGCTTCATCAGGAGGTGGAGGCCATCAATGGCTCTGCTGATAAAGCAGTGGAGGACAGTGAGAAGATCTTCACTCAGCTGATCCGTCTCATGGAGAAAAGAAGCTCTGAGCTGAAGCAGCAGATCAGATCCCAGCAGGAAACTCAAGTGAGTGAAGTCAAAGAGCTTCAGAAGAAGCTGGAGCAGGAGATCACTGAGCTGAAGAGGAAAGACGCTGAGCTGAAGCTGCTGTCACACACAGAGGATCACACCCAGTTTCTACACAACTACCCCTCACTGTCAGCACTCAGTCCATCTACACACTCATCCAGGATCAATATCCGTCCTCTCAGACACTTTGAGGATGTGACAGCAGCTGTGTCAGAGCTCAGAGACAAACTACAGGACCTTCTGAGAGACACATGGACAAACATCTCAGTGACAGTGACTCAAGTGGATGTTTTACTGTCACCACCAGAGCCCAGGACCAGAGCTGACTTCTTAACATATTCACAGGAAATCACACTGGATCCAAACACAGCAAACACATGGCTGTTATTATCTGAGGGAAACAGAAAAGCAACATTAAAGATAAAAGAACAATCTGATTGTCATCACAGCGACAAATTCACTGGATATTTTCAGGTCCTGAGTAGAGAGAGTCTGACTGGACGTTGTTATTGGGAGTTGGAGAGGAGAGGAGGAGTTTATGTAGCAGTCACATACAACAATATCAGCAGAGCAGGAAATGAATGTGGATTTGGACTCAATGATAAATCTTGGACGTTACATTGTAACAACAGCAGTTATACATTTTTGCATGACAACATCCAGACTCCAGTCTCAGGTCCTCGGTCCTCCAGAGTAGGAGTGTACCTGGATCACAGAGCAGGTATTCTGTCCTTCTACAGCGTCTCTAAAACCATGACTCTCCTCCACAGAATCCAGACCACATTCACTCAGCCTCTACGTGCTGGACTTCGTCTTTTCTGGTTTAATGGAGTCACAGCTGAGTTGTGTAAACTCAAATAGACGAAGGAGCTGAAAAAAGCCAAAGACCTTCCATCCTTAGGGCCCTAGGTATTGATCACATACCACAAACCATGAGGGGAGGTAATAGGTTGAGACAACTAAACCAGCGTGAGAGCTTCTGGATTTTCAAGTTGGGAGCAACCTGCTATCCAGGTCTTAATGAAGATCTTGAATATCATAATTTTCTGTAAAGATTGTTAAGTAGATGTGCCTTATTGCCTGTCTTGTATTAATTGCTTCTCCTGTCTGTATTTGGTGCAACTGATGATTCAAATGCCTACACCCGTAACCAGACTTTTAATTGTGCCTATTTTGGTGTCAGACTACACTTCCTAACGAAGGCTCTCAGTTGAAACGCATTGAAGCGTCTTTTTTTTTTTTTTTTTTTTACAATGTTTGGCCCATAATGCAGTAAAGGCATTTTAATATTTTTATTCATGAGTGCATTGGTTTTTTCTCTCTTTTAAAGGTTCTGCTTGTTAAAATCTGTATTCTAGCTCATCAGTTTCTTAGTCTCCATCACAGTTGCTAAAAGCTCACTGCTGTCTCTGCACTGTAAACTCAAATAGACAAAGATCACTGAAGGAGTAGTTGGTTAAAATTTGTATTTTAGTTAGGCTAATCAGTTTCTTTAGTCTCCATGTTTGTTGCTAAAAGCTCATTGCTGTTGTGTCTCTGCACTGCACAGAGATCACCTGTCAGTCAAACATTAAGGGCGGGACTTTGACCTCTTGTCATTTCTTGTTGTGTTGATGTTTGAGTTTGTTGAGGTGGAGCTGGAGCCGTGGAGGAGATCACTGCTCATGATGATGTTTCTTTACCTAAACTCACATTTCTCCACATGAAAATAGAAATGTCTCAGAGTTCTAAATGTTTGTTGGATATTTGTGTTGATGTGTTTGTGTTGTTGTTTGGGCCTTTACAGAGAAATCACCCGACCTTCCTTTATGGAAACTAAGAAATATAGAATTACATTGTGTTTTTCAGATCAAATGTTGTTAAATCACAAATAAGGTTTTTTGAGGTTTAATCAAAGTGTAAATATAATGATGATGATGATATAATGAATATGGGGATTATAGATTGATATATCTGGTCATGTAATCACTAAAAAGTCCTAAAGCTTCACACCATCAATAAAACACTTTTTACCCCCCCCCCCAAAAAAAAAAAAAAAAATCAATCACATCTTTTTTTGTGTCTTTTGTCCAGGTTCTGATTCAAAGCTGATGCAGAAATTTGAAACTAATGTGAGGGGGTTTTCCTCCTAAAACAGCAGAAAACATTCTCAATAAAGATCTCTGTGTAACCCAAAGAACAAACGGTGGAAGATCAAATATTGTTCTAGTAACTCAGACTCTTTGATAACTGCTGACTGACTGGTATTGTTAGTGGGAGCTGGAGAGGGTCAATGTTCAGTAGCAGCTGCATTCAATGACTGTATAGGAATTTTGAATAAATGTACATTTGCCTACAAGGACAAGTGGGGGACATTAGACAGTTGTCACATCATGTGTTCAGAGACAGAATCCGGTCTTGACTCTGTCTCAGGGAAACATGAAGAGCGTGAACAGGTGTGAAGACTCAGTGATTTCATCCCACTTGTTCCAGGTGAGAAATCTACCTGCCTTCCTGAAACTGCTCCTCTTGTTGGAACAAATCAAAGCCTGGCAGCACTTCCCTCTTCTTCTTCCTGCTCCTGTCAACATGTCTCCCCACACGTCTTCCTATTGGAGGAGGAGTGCAACCAGGTAAATGACTGATTTACAGGTTAAACACCACAAGGAGCCACCACTGTGTTTTTATGTGGGGTCATAAGACAAACAGCTTTTCTTCCAGTGGGTTAATCATCAATAATATATTGTTTTATACTGTGTGTTCTCTGACTGTGGAGAACTTGTTCCACTGACCTCAGGTAAATGTGAAGCAGCTGAGTTTCACACAGCAGCTCTTCCTCCTCAGTCGAGGACAGACGACTAGTGTTTTCTCTGTAGGAAGACAGAACTGGAGGAGTTTCTTCCTGGAGACGTTGCAGTAACTGGAGACTGGAAATAAATAAATCACAAGTTCACATGATCCAAGTCCATGCTTGCTTACAATGCAGTTTAAGTAGTGGATGATTTATTTTTATGACAGATGATCAGTTGTTTAAATGGTTGTTTTGTTCTCAGGTCGTCAACAGGACTGATGAATCAATTAAGAGATCAAAGATTATAAAACATCATATTATAAGGTTTGATTTTTTCATCTTCTGTAAATATATTAATTTAGCTGGAAACATTGTAAAACATGAATAATCTGCTCAGTTGTTGTGAGTGTCTCTAGTGAAACTGTCATAATTTTAACTGCACATTGTAAATGTAAATGACAGATAACACACCCCGTCTCTCACTGTGTCCATGTATCAAGGTTAACCTTATAAGCACCTGTCTTTGATGATAAGTCAGTGTCCAGCAAGTAAGCAAGAGCAGAAGCAGCAAAGAAGAGTTTTCCTTCAGAGGACAGAGAAAGTCAGACTGTGAGGAGGTGAAATGGCTCAGAAAGGAGTTCATCTGGACCAGGAGACGTTGACTTGTTCCATCTGTCTGGATCTACTGAATGATCCAGAATGCACACCAGAAAGAGTATCTGAAGAATTTAAATAAGAGAAGTGTTCAGAAGTGTTTTTTTGTAAATGACTAATCGTCAACCAAAAAATAATCGTTAGATTAGTCAAAAAATTAATCGTTAGACTAATCGACTATTCGAAAAAATAGTCGATAGATTAATTGGGAGAAAAATAATCGTTTGGGACAGCCCTAATATATTCGTGCAATTACTAAAATGTCATTGAACAAACCGTTACTGATCAATGTGTGAACAAACTGAAGCTTCACATCATCAATAAAACTGTTTTCACTGAAGAATCAATCAACTATTTTCATGTGTCATTATTTCAGGTTCTGATTCAAAGCTGATGGAGAAATGTAAAACTAATGTGAGAGGTTTTCTTTCTAAAACAGCAGAAATACAGATTCAAACACTGTCAATAAATATCTGTGCGTAACCTGAAGAACAAATGGTGACAGATCAAATAAGTAACTCAGACTCTTTGATAACTGCTGACAGGTCCTGAGGAGAGAGTCTGACTGATGTTGTTAGTGGGAGCTGGAGAGGGTTGGTGTTCAGTAGCAGCTGAATTCAGTGACTGTAGGAAAACAGGAATTTTAAATAAATGTACATTTGTCTACAAGGACAAGTGGTGGACATTAGATAGTTGTCACATCATGTGTTCAGACAGAATCAGGTCTTGACTCTGCCTCAGGGAAACATGAAGAGTGTGAACAGGTGTGAAGACTCAGTGATTTGGTGAGAATCAGGTGGAGATGTGGAGACATGAACTGTTTTCATCCCACTTGTTCCAGGTGATAATTCGACCTGCTACCCTCAAACTGCTCCTGTTGTTGGAATAAATCAAAGCCTGACAACAGTTCCCTCTTCTTCTTCCTGCTCCTGTCAACATGTCTCATCACACGTCTTCCTATTGGAGGAGGAGTGCAACCAGGTCCTGAACCAGGTAAATGACTCATTTACAGATTAAACACTACAAAGAGCCACCACTGTGTTTTTATGTGGGGTCATAAGACAAACAGCTGTTCGTCCAGTGGGTTAATCTTCAATACTGTTTTATATCAGCTTGTCTCTGTAGGAGGACAGAACCTCTGGATGAGTTTCCTCCTGGAGACGTTTTGCAGTAAACACTCAACTGGAGACCAGAAAGAAATAAAACTCAAGTTCATAATATGAACTTGAGTTTTCATATGAACTTCATATGATCCAAGTCCATACTGACAGTGCAGTTTAAAGTAGTGGATGATTTCCTTTTATGACAGATGATCACTTGATCACATGGTTGGTTTGATCACAATGCAAATGACAGACAACACACCCTGTCTCTCACTTTGTCCATGTATAAAAGTTTACCTTACCTGTCTTTGATGATGAGTCAGTGTGCAGCAGGTGAATAAGAGCAGAAGCAGCAGAGAAGAGTTTTCCTTCAGAGGACAGAGAAAGTCAGACTGTTGGACAGAGACTTTGAGGCTGTAAAATGGCACAGAAAGGAGTTCATCTGGACCAGGAGACCATGTCTTGTTCCATCTGTCTGGATCTACTGAAGGATCCAGTGACTATTCCCTGTGGACACAGCTACTGCTTCAACTGTATTAAAACCCACTGGGATGGAGAGGATGGGAAGAAAATTCACAGCTGCCCTCAGTGTAGGAAGGACTTCACACCGAGGCCTGACCTGGTGAAAAGCACCATGTTAGCAGTTGTAGTGGAGGAGCTGAAGAAGACTGGACTCAAAGCTGCTCCTGCTGATCACTGCTATGCTGGACCTGAAGATGTGGCCTGTGATGTCTGCACTGGGACAAAACTCAAAGCTGTCAAGTCCTGTCTGACGTGTCCGGCCTCCTACTGTGAGAAACACCTGCAGCCTCATTATGAAGCAGCTCCATTACAGAAACACAAGCTGGTGAAGCCAACCAAGAAGCTCCAGGAGAAGATCTGCTCTCGTCATGATGAGGTGATGAAGATGTTCTGCCGCACTGATCAGCAGTCTATCTGTTATCTCTGTTCTGTGGATGAACATAAAGGCCACGACACAGTCTCAGCTGCAGCAGAAAGGACTGAGAGGCAGAGAGAGCTGGAGCTGAGTCGACAAAACATCCATCAGAGAATCCAGGACACAGAGAAAGATGTGAAGGTGCTTCAACAGGAGGTGGAGGCCATCAATGGCTCTGCTGATAAAGCAGTGAAGGACAGTGAGAAGATCTTCACTCAGCTGATCCGTCTCATGGAGAAAAGAAGCTCTGAGCTGAAGCAGCAGATCAGATCCCAGCAGGAAACTCAAGTGAGACGAGTCAAAGAGCTTCAGAAGAAGCTGGAGCAGGAGATCACTGAGCTGAAGAGGAAAGACGCTGAGCTGAAGCTGCTGTCGCACACAGAGGATCACACCCAGTTTCTACACAACTACCCCTCACTGTCAGCACTCAGTCCATCTACACACTCATCCAGCATCAATATCCGTCCTCTCAGACACTTTGAGGATGTGACAGCAGCTGTGTCAGAGCTCAGAGACATACTACAGGATGTTTTGAGGGACACATGGACAAACATCTCACTGACAGTGACTGACGTGGATGTTTTACTGTCTCCACCAGAGCCCAGGACCAGAGCTGACTTCTTAAGATATTCACAGGAAATCACACTGGATCCAAACACAGCAAACACACGGCTGTTATTATCTGAGGGAAACAGGAAAGTAACAGTGATGAAGGAAGATCAGTGTTATTCTAGTCACCCAGACAGATTCACAGGATGGTGTCAGGTCCTGAGTAGAGAGAGTCTGACTGGACGTTGTTACTGGGTGGTGAAGTGGAAAGGATTATTGGGAGTTTATGTAGCAGTCGCATACAAGAATATCAACAGAGCAGGGGATGGATTTGGACACAATGGCAAATCCTGGGCGTTACATTGTGAAAACAACAGTTTCACATTTTTGTTCAACAACATCCAGACTCCAGTCTCAGGTCCTCAGTCCTCCAGAGTAGGAGTGTACCTGGATCACAGAGCAGGTATTCTGTCCTTCTACAGCGTCTCTGAAACCATGACTCTCCTCCACAGAGTCCAGACCACATTCACTCAGCCTCTACATGTTGGACTTGGGTTTCCTTATCTCCTTAGATGGATTGGTGGATACACAGCTGAGTTGTGTACACTCAAATAGACAAAGATCATTGAAGAAGCAGTTGGTTAAAATCTGTATTTTAGTTAATCAGTTTCTCTAGTCTCCATGTTTGTTTCTAAAAGCTCATTGCTGTTGTGTCTCTGCACTGCACAGAGATCACCTGTCAATCAAACATTATGGGCGGGACTTTGACCTCTTGTCATTTCTTGTTGTGTTGATGTTTGAGTTTGTTGAGGTGGAGCTGGAGCCGTGGAGGAGATCACTGCTCATGATGATGTTTCTTTACCTAAACTCACATTTCTCCACATGAAAATAGAAACTTCTCTGAGCTCTAAATGTTTGTTGGATATTTGTGTTGATGTGTTTGGTGTTGATGTTTGGGCCTTTACAGAGAAATCACCAGACCTTCCTTTATCACTGAGGTTTGTTTTCACTGTGGAAACTAAGAAATATATAATCATATGTATATTTGATACTGTTGAATCATATATTAGGTCTATGAAGTTTGATCTAAGTGTAAATATCATGATAATTATCAATGAGGAGGTGATTGATTTAGGTGAAACAATGTGATTGTTTGATGTGAATCTGCATGAAATCACTGAACAAAAGTCATATAACAAACTTTACTGATTTAATATGTGACCAAATCCATTGTAATGTTTCATATTTGTATAATTTGTCTCTTGCACAAACTCAATAAACTGCAATGAATTGCAGGACCAGTGTGTTTGTTCAGTTCCTCTTTGCTCCTGTAGCAGTGGCCTAACATCGCCATCTAGTGGCCTTGTTGAATGACAGCAAGCTCCTGTTAAAAAATATCCAGTCAGAAGTGACATGAATAAATAGAAAAGGAAAACAAGTTGAGTCTGAATTAGTTTTAAGATATCAGACATTTTTGCTCATCTTACTGTTTTATAAATAAAACTCAGAAGGTTCATTTATTTATTGTTTGACACAGGGTTGTATAAGAAGATGAAACACCATGAAAATAGTTTTATTTTCATGACTTCTTATATATTCACTAATTTCCTTTATAAATAGCAAAAAGCAAAGTATAACCATAACTCCTCCTTTTATAGTGTTGTAGCAAGTATCCAGTGAGTGGTTAGATGAATAAGTAAAGATGAATATACAAACAGACAATAACATTGTTGATGCTGAGACGTCAGACTGTGGATTATTTGGCGAAAGATATTTATTCAGAGGGAATAAGTAATAATAAATGTGTTGTCCTCAGCAACAACTTCCTTCTTTCTTCTACTTCTTAAAGAAAATACTATATCTGTTTTCTGCACATTTGTACTTCTCCTCCTCCTAATTATAGATAGAAATACTAGACTTTTTACTACAGCGACTGCTATTCTCCCTTTTCAGATCAAGACAACACAGACAACCCTCCCTGTTCTTCCTGCTCTCAAACACTGAGCTCCACCCTGTTGTTTCCTTGGTCCCTCCTCTTTAGATCTACAGTTTGAAGATGGGTGGAACCAACATGTGGTGAAGAGGATGAGCTGACAGGCCCTGTTCACTGCAGAGACACATGTTGTTTAGATCAGAGCTCAAACTAGTTTCTGTTCAAGGAAAGTGAAACTCAGACAGTCATCGTCTGTGAGAGGTGAAAGTCGGACTGCTGGACAGAGACTGTGAGGAGGTGAAATGGCTCAGAAAGGAGTTCATCTGGACCAGGAGACCTTCTCTTGTTCCATCTGTCTGGATCTACTGAAGGATCCAGTGACTATTCCCTGTGGACACAGCTACTGCTTCAACTGTATTAAAACCCACTGGGATGGAGAGGATGGGAAGAAAATCTACAGCTGCCCTCAGTGTAGGCAGACCTTCACACCGAGGCCTGTCCTGGTGAAAAACACCATGTTAGCAGTTGTAGTAGAGCAGCTGAAGAAGACTGGACTCCAAGCTGCTCCTGCTGATCACTGCTATGCTGGACCTGAAGATGTGGCCTGTGATGTCTGCACTGGGACAAAACTCAAAGCTGTCAAGTCCTGTCTGACGTGTCCGGCCTCCTACTGCGAGAAACACCTGCAGCCTCATTATGAAGCTGCTCCATTACAGAAACACAAGCTGGTGGAGCCAACCAAGAAGCTTCAGGAGAAGATCTGCTCTCGTCATGATGAGGTGATGAAGATGTTCTGCCGCACTGATCAGCAGTGTATCTGTTATCTCTGCCCTGTGGATGAACATAAAGGCCACGACACAGTCTCAGCTGCAGCAGAAAGGACTGAGAGGCAGAGAGAGCTGGAGCTGAGTCGACAAAAAATCCATCAGAGAATCCAGGACACAGAGAAAGATGTGAAGGTGCTTCAACAGCAGGTGGAGGCCATCAATGGCTCTGCTGATAAAGCAGTGGAGGACAGTGAGAAGATCTTCACTCAGCTGATCCGTCTCGTGGAGAAAAGAAGCTCTGAGCTGAAGCAGCAGATCAGATCCCAGCAGGAAACTCAAGTGAGTGGAGTCAAAGAGCTTCAGAAGAAGCTGGAGCAGGAGATCACTGAGCTGAAGAGGAAAGACGCTGAGCTGAAGCTGCTGTCACACACAGAGGATCACACCCAGTTTCTACACAACTACCCCTCACTGTCAGCACTCAGTCCATCTACACACTCATCCAGCATCGATATCCGTCCTCTCAGACACTTTGAGGATGTGACAGCAGCTGTGTCAGAGCTCAGAGACAAACTACAGGACCTTCTGAGAGACACAAGGACAAACATCTCACTGACTGAAGTGGATGTTTTACTGTCACCACCAGAGCCCAGGACCAGAGCTGACTTCTTAAGATATTCACAGGAAATCACACTGGATCCAAACACAGCAAACACAGAGCTGGGTTTATCTGAGGGAAACAGGAAAGTAACAGCAATGATTGAAGAACAGTGTTATTCTAGTCACCCAGACAGATTCACTTGGTGTCCTCAGGTCCTGAGTAGAGAGAGTCTGACTGGATGTTGTTACTGGGAGGTGGAGTGGAGAGGAGTAAGTGTTTATATTGCAGTCGCATACAAGAATATCAGGAGAGCAGGGAGGTCATGTGAATGTATATTTGGATTCAATGACAAATCTTGGGCGTTACATTGTAACAATAACGGATTTAGATTTTTACACAACAACGTCGAGACTCCAGTCTCAGGTCCTCAGTCCTCCAGAGTAGGAGTGTACCTGGATCACAGAGCAGGTATTCTGTCCTTCTACAGCGTCTCTGAAACCATGACTCTCCTCCACAGAGTCCAGACCACATTCACTCAGCCTCTACATGCTGGATTTTGGTTCCCCGATGATGTCTTTGGTGTGAATAGTGGAGACACAGCTGAGTTGTGCAAAATTAAATAGACAAGGATCATTGACGGAATGTTTTACGGGCGGAACTTTGGCCTCTTGTCATCTGTTGTTGTCGATGTTTGAGTTTGTTGAGGTGGAGCTGGAGCCGTGGAGGAGTTCACTGCTCATGATGATGTTTCTTCACCTAAACTCACATTTCTCCACATGAAAATAGAAACTTCTCTGAGCTCTAAATGTTTGTTGGATATTTGTGTTGATGTGTTTGTGTGCTGTTGTTTGGGCCTATAATCTATAATAACATGTAGCCTACATTGATACTGTTGAATCACATTTAAGGTCTATGACGTCTAGTCTTATATCATGATTATTATCAATGAGGAGGTGATTGATTTAGGTAAAACAATGTGATTGTTTGATGTGAATCTGCATGAAATCACTGAACAAAAGTCATTTTACAAACTTTACTGATTCAATATGTGACCAAATCCATTGTAAGGTTTCATATTTGTATAATTTGTCTCTTGCACGAACTCAATAAACTACAATGAATTGCAGGACCAGTGTGTTTGTTAAGTTCCTTTGTGCTCCTGTACCAGTGGCCTAACAATGCCATCTAGTGGCCTTGATGAGTGACAACAAGCTCCTGTTAAAAATATCCAGTCAGAAGAGACATGAATAAACACATTGAGTCTGAATTAGTTTTAAAATGTTAGATATTTTGCTCATCTTTCTCTTTTTTTAAAGGCTCGTGACTCTTATTATTAGAAAAACAGCACTCATGTAAAAAGACTTAAAGCAGAAGTGAGTGATCCGGTCGTTTTCGCTAATGCTGCGTTCCAGACAGGCTTTTGAAATCGTAAATTACAGCTTCAAGTCACAACTTACGACTTTGTAGCGTTCCAGGCAACCCACTCGTGTTTTTCCGACCTGTTTTACCGGTGAAAGTCACTATAACGGCCACTCGTAACTTCCGACCGGTGAACTCGTACCAGATCGAACTGGTACCACTTCACGGTCGGAAAAATACGAGTTTCCTTGAACGCACCATAACAGTCCTCGTCGCTACGTCACCACATTCACGGCGTCCCTTGGCTGCACACACAGCCCTGCATGCCGTTCTCTCTCCTCATTGGATAAAAACTGTAGGATACGATAAATGTTTTCTCCTCGGCTCAGAGCAGAGCAGAGGGACTGAGAGACCCGTGTTTCAGTCCAAACACTCTATGTAAGTGATTGCTGTCGGAAGATATAACTATTTAAGACTTATATTAACACAAATATATCACTCACTTCTGCTTTAATAGATTATATGAATTTTACATTTTTTCCCTCATTATTTCAATTTCCAGTTGAGGCAGTTTGCACAAGAAGCTTAATTAATACAGATAAAAAGATTTAAAAAAGATGTCATTTTATTTATCAATAGAAACATTTTAAAATGTGACGCTTTTCTTTCTGTTTTCCTCTGATGATAAAAACAAACATTTTGGGGTTTTTGATTGTAATTCGGAAAACATTGAGCAATTTAATGAAACTTTCTAATCTTATGGAAATTCAACAATAGATCAGCAAAAATACTTTTCTATTTGCGAATCACGCTGAGAAGGAGACCTCAGATAATCAATAAACAGTTTTCAAACATTGTAGCAGGAGACACAGAAGAAGACACAGAGTCCTGGATTGATTGGAGCATTATTGTGATTTAATTCACTATGTCTTATATCACAAAGAAAGTCTTTAAAAATGCAGACTAGAATTTCTGTATATAAACTGTACACAAAAAGCAAGGCACTATACATTCAGATTCATCAAGCTGCTGTCTGTCCTCTCGTCGCAGTCGAACCTTTAAATTACAGCTCAGTCAGTCAGAGTCACTGCAGCACTTCAGCACAGTCGAGCGACATGAGTTCACCTACATGGCCTGACACCGTGGACAAAAAAAACAAAAAAAAACAAAAAAAAAAACACAAGTTTCCTCACAACATCTGACAGGACAGGAGTTGTTTTTCTTTTTTTTTTTTTTTACATAGATACAAAGTCACAAACGCATCTACACACACATTTACACAGATTACACATTACACGCACATTATATACAGTCGCACGCACACACACACACATACACACAACCATAGCATGGCACTCTGACACCAAGCGTCCTATAGTGTTTGTCTCTCGGTGCTCGGAGGAGGAGCCTCCAAACACACACCACGTATGAACCAAAGCAAGGTGGCGTTTTTCTTTCACCTTCACTTTAAACCACTCGACTTTCATTTCATTATGTGATGACAAAGTCCAAGTAAAAACATGACTATAAGCGAGGCGGAAGCATCTCCAGTCTCATCGTCGTCGTCGTCGTCGTCGTATTTGTCGTCAACTTCAGAGTCGGGACACGGTGGACGTCCTCACACGTCTTCACTAAAATAAACAAGTTCATGTGACATTTCCTGTACTGTATCTCCATCTCCACTGCCGTCCACTTCACACGCCATCTTCCATGTAAAACAAAAAACAACCAAACAAACAAAAAAAAAACCCTCCTTAAAACAGTCCTTTGGCCTTCTTTAAGTTCACTTGCTTCCACCCTGGCAGACGTTCATATTCCTCTCTCGTCATGTCCAAAGCTTTCTGCAACAATACACAAGGAAAACAAAAGAGTTTGTTAATTAACTGATTAAAACACAACACAAACAGTCCAACAGGATCTACAGTAGGGTGAAGCCGAAACATACTGTTTTAATGAAGGTACTGATTATTTGAGTGTGGATGTGAGCTTAAAAAACAGTCCATAAGATTTCCCTACTAATATTATACTGTGACAATATACTGGATATAACTCTGATAAAAAATAATAAAAATATAATAATAATAAAAAAAAGTTATTAATCAGAAATGAGGACGAGTATATTCCTTATAAATAAGTTAACAATAACTCTGTGAGTCCTTTTGTACAATATTTGGAGATTTCTTTATCTGATTCTTGAGGGAAAAATGTAAAGTTCGTCCACAGCTTTGACTTTGATTTTATATCTGTGGCTGAAACTAAACATATAAAGGATAAACGTATGTGTTCACTGCACAGTCACTGCATCAGGCTCCAGCAGCAGTTGTTGCATAGCTGTTATATCTGACATGCTTCTACATGTGAGGCTACAGTCTAAGGATTTAGAGGCGACGCCGACATGGTGAGTTCAATGCTGTGGGAATTTCTCGGACATTTCCAGCTGTAAAAGCAGAACAAGAAAACAATATGAAAACATAGATTTAAAAGTAGATTATATCTGATCTTCTGTACTGTGTGTGAGTCTTTACTTGGGATAAAACCTCAGTGAACCTCTTGTACCGTGAAGGACAGTTTAGTAGTTTCAGTGTTTTCATGCGTGGACATTGTGCTCGGCAGACACAGTGAGTCAGACTGGGGTGAAGCCGACGGTGAATCACAGGTGTGTTTATTTATAGTGAGAGGAAAGAGTTTCAGGTGGAAGGGGTGTGTTTGTGTGTGTGTGTGGAGCAGCAGCAGCAGCAGCACAGTGTAGGTAGAGGAAGGTGGTGCAGTTGACATATTTTTAAAGAGGAGAGGAAGTGATGCTGCACAATGAAACTTTCAGGCTTTAAAGAGACGATTTACAAACTCAGCTGTTTGTGCAAAAGGTAAAGTGGGTAAAAAAAAAAAATTCACCCACTTTACCATATATACACAAAAGATTATTTTTATCATGGAATATCAAGCTGAACTAGAAAGTGTTTCGAATATATTAAAAAACAATCTCGATGTACATCACAGAGCTGAAAGAGACGTCTTTAGACGCTCCAGTGGTTTTTCATAACTGACAATTCATTTTCTGATAGTGATACTGATAGTTTCAGCTCTGTGTGTGTCAAAATCTCACTTTTTATCTGTTCAGTCTGACAAACAGTAAACTATAAATACTGTGGTAATGTTACGTAAATTTCTATTTTTAATTTCTGACTCTCTCTGTTTTTAACATTTCGATTATTTCAGGATCTAATGTTGGGAGTCTCATGAGTCTCTTCATATTACAGCTCTCAGCTGATATGAAAAGGACCTGAGCGACTGTGACTGAGTCGCCACAACCGTCGTTTCACATGAAGCCGAGCAGCAAAACTTTCTCCTCCTCAACCAGCGCCACACGTCAGAGACAGAGAGAGTGAAAACAGGAGTGAATCAGGTTTCGTGCTGAGAGAGAGAGAGAAGGAGAGAGAGGAACAGGTCGTCGGGGCTGATGAATCACACGAGAGGCTCCTCTTACCTGAGTCCACCTACAACTTGCTCTGTGAAGTGAGAGTTAGATGGAGTTAGCATGAGTTATGTGAATGAGCTGCAGAGACTTGGAGGAAAAATCCACCGCTGACTGTTCAGTGGCGTCTCCTCTGAACACACTCACTGCACAATGTTCATTAGGTCCAGCCTTTTGGCGCCAGGCTGGACACAACTTTGACTAATTCTTCGTGCCGTAGACAAACATGACCAGTGTTTCACCAGAAGATAGAAGAAGTTTTACTGTTGGCAGTAAAGAGTCAAACGTCCTGGTGGATTTTTCCTTTCAGAGGAAACGATGGAGGACAAAAACCTTCATCAACCTTCAAACACAAACTTCTGCAAACTTCTCTCTGCAACTCTGTGCTGCACCATCTGCCTCAAACAGGCTTTTCATGGCCACAAAGTAAATAATCTACGAGTTAAATGTTATATGAGGACATTATTAATCACTTCTCTGTGTATTATAATGCCACCACTTATTACTAGACTCTACTTGTTTTTTACAAGTTGTTTTTTTTACTTGTTTTTATTCTTATCTAATTCCATCCCGAGTGTCAACTGAAGTGTTGACTCCAAAATGTAATTAAAGCACAAAATTTGCACAAAATTTGTAAAAATGCTCTGCTATGACTATTTTTTGATTAAAATTGCTTTCCCACAAAAACGTTGTTTAAAAGAAGAGGCTAAAAACACGTCTACTATTTCTACCTCATTGAAAAATCCAGATTCTACAGAGTAACGGCAACTAATGATACTGTAGTTGAACATCTAGCTGTATAAGTAGATGTGAAGTGTCACCATCACAGTGAACAACAAATGAGATGCAAAACAAAATCAACGGGATTGGTTGCTGGGGATTCTGACGTATTAATCCTGACTGTTTGCTGAAAAACTGAATCCAACTTTTTCAGACCCTGTCTTTGAAACTGCATTTTCAAATCTAAAATGCTAAGTTATGGCGTGCATTAGCGACTTTGCTGCTGAAATGTCTTGTAGCAGAACCCAAACACTACACTGACATGTTCAAAATTTCAAAAAGTCAATTTTTGATTTAGGGGGACTTTAATTATGCTTATTGCTATCAGCTTCCAGAGAGTGAGGCAGCAGTGTGTGTTGTTTGATGATCTATTCACCACTGTAGAATGACAATGTGATGTTTCATGATGGAAAAAAAGAAAATGTAACTAAAAAAGAACAAAATCACGCAGCTGTCGGGCTCACTGACCTCAAAGTCCTGGTCGGACAGGTAGACCTCCAGGCGGAGGGGGTCCACGCCCTCGGGGAGGGGCCGGGCCTGCAGCTGGGCCAGAGGGAAGGTGTTCTGACAGAGCCGGGCCAACACGTCCTCCACCAGGATGATCTGGTTACACACCTCGGCCTCCTGCCGCCACACCGGGAGACAGACGAGTTAGAACAGTACGGGAATGTTTGGTCTGTATGTGTGTGTGTGTGTGTGTGTGTGTGTGTGTGTGTGTGCGTGCTGCTGACCCTCTCCGTGATCTCAGCCACGTCCTCTCTGTGCTCCCAGCTGGGGAACATGTTGGTGAAGGTGAGCGGCTCCAGACCGGCGTGGATCAGATACGACTTCTGAGACTTCTTCTCGTTCTTCTCTGGAGGAGAAGAAGAACACTTTCACTCACTCACTGATGCTCGGTTATCTCATTTTTGTTTCATTTTGGCGTCATTTCAGACGTTCCTCATTAGTAATCTCAGTAGAATTAAAGGTGTTCAGAAATGGCCGTTTGTCCTGTTTGTTGCGCCTCCTTCCACGAGTTTCCACGAGTTGCCGCACAAGTTTACCCGAGTAAGGAAAATGAATTTGATTGGTTGTTATCGAGTGGGCGGGATATTCAATGTTTGAGGTGAGACAGAGCTCGGTGTGTGTGTGTGTGTGTGTCTCAGATGTTTGATTGACGGATTACGGATCCAATATCAGTGGCTGATGAATCGTGAGCAGCGTGACGCATAATTCGTGCGCCTGCATTATCCAATGCGGAAAAAAAATACCACACTTTCATCCCGATTTACTCGGAAATAGAATTTTGCACAAAGTTTGAGCTACATCGTCTGATAGATGAGTTATTACACTAATGTTAAGACCCATAGTGTAGGGTATTCATTCTTTTCTGAACACCTTTAAATTGTTTGCTTTGGCTTGTGATCAAATTGTGAAATTTTTAAGTTACAGAAAATAATATAAATGAGATTTTCACTAAACTCCTGCCCTTATTATCATGAAAAGTAAAAATCTAAACCTTCACATATTGATATTTTTTCTTCAGTGGAGAGAGTTTACAGTATATCAGGTTGGCTGACCTTTGCAGTACTGCAGCACCGTCTCCATGGCGCACTTCCTGTCTGCGTCCCAGCGGATGCGAGCGGAGCCGGTGCTCTCGCTGTCCTGAGGCCACCAGCCCTGCCACAGGTAAACCTCATGGAAGTTATCCACCAGGAACAAGGCTGTGGAGGGAGGAGACAAGTCTCTTAGTCTAGGGTACACACAGCCTGCATGCAGGGAGAAGTGGTGTATCTGAATACTGTGCACTGTGTGTGTGTGTGTGTGTGTGTGTGTGTGTGTGTGTGTGTGTGTGTGTGTGTGTGTGTGTGTGTGTGTGTGTGTGTGTGTGTGTGTGTGTGTGTTTGTGTGTGTGTGTCTGCATTTGTGTCCCCGTCTCACCGGGT
Organism: Trachurus trachurus; assembly: GCF_905171665.1. Lineage (NCBI taxonomy): Eukaryota > Metazoa > Chordata > Actinopteri > Carangiformes > Carangidae > Trachurus > Trachurus trachurus. Next base: position 9,121,291 of record NC_139900.1, read on the forward strand.
TGTGCTACGTTGTACAAGTCCTCCTGCAGGAAAGGCAGCGAGCTGACCAGGTCTGGGGCTCTGGACAGGTGGAAGAACTCGGTCGCTACAAACTCTCCAGATGTGCTGCTCAGCTGGAAGAGCCGCGGGGTGAAGTTGAATTTACCGGGATCTGAAATGAAAAATGAAACCTGCAGTTAATCAAATGAATCATTGCTCTGCACTGAAGCACCTACAGAAGATCTGGATCTAGATCTGGTCTCTGAACCTCAGCATTTTATATTTTTTACGTTTTGTTGCTTTGGATTTTGTATTTTCTGTGTAATATTTGACATTTATTCCATCGATCCATCATCTTCTCTTTATCTGTCTTGCTCATCAGAGGACTGAACCACCTCAACAGGCTCATATCAGTGTGACGGAGCAGCGACTCTACTCTGAGCTCCTTCTGGAGGTCCGAGCTCCTCACTCTGACCAGCCACTCTACAGAGGACGCAGCTGCTTCCATCCATTTCTACACAGAGCTCCTGTCTGAAGGTGAAGGTTAGAAAGAAAAATCGACTGTTAATCAAGAGCCTCTTCACTACAACGTCCACACCTCGCACCACTTCTATCGGCACAAGTATCGACTCACATTTGAGACCTTTGAAAAATTTGATCTTGAGCTCTTTAGTTTTAGTATAGGAACAACATACTTTGAAGAGACACACGATCTCTCCTGTTTCTGCACAAGTTTCTGTAAATGCACAAGTGTATTGTGTTTTATTACTGGTTGCAGCGATCGTGTACACCACTGTTCCTTATATGCCGTCGCACATTGTCCATCTTTGTATGTCTGTAGACTCTCTCACTGGCTGACTTTTATTTATAAATCTATTCTTGGACTATAACATATTTGTGTTTACACATGTGTAAAAACCTCAGCCGATCTGGCCTACACTCTTTGGACATTATACAGAATGATGCAGGTGTCGTTGTGACAAAAGAAAACATTTTTTTGCACTTAGGGCTGTAAAAGTATGGAATGAGCTTCCTGAGGATGTAGTGCAGGCTCCGCTTTTTTGTTTTTTGTATGTTGTTTTTCTTTGAGGTAATGTGGGAGAGTATTCTGATATACAGTATGTACTTAAGTGATATTATGTATGGGTTATTGAAGTTTCTAATGGTATATTGTGTTTATTTTCTGTATGTTGTCATTATTTTGAGTCTGATGATCTATATCCTGTATCAGATGTGTTTTCATTAAATTTTCATTTAAAATGCAGATCCCGAGAGTCAGAAAGGAACTCGGCAAAAAGGCTTTTAAATTTTCTTCCCCCGTCTACCTGGAACGATGTGCAGAAGGACTTGAAATTGACACATCTTGTAAACTCTGGGGGAATTCAAGTCAATTATAAAAGACAGTGAAATGAGCACAATTGTATTGGATTGTATTTTATTTGTGTCTTGTGTGTTTGGTGTAACCATTCTGCTTTTGTGCTGCTGTCTTGGCCAGGTCACTCTTGGAAACGAGGATTTAAATCTCAATGAGTTTTTTACCTGGTTAAATAAAGGATATTGATTGATTGACTGATATCAATGACCTCACGAAGAGGATCAGACAGTGCAGCGTGTCCTGTACCTTGCAGCATGCAGTCGTAGGCCTTCCTGTCCTTTCTGCCCAGAGCCTCCCAGAAGCCCGGAGGCTCCACCCCCTCATCGCACTCGTGGATGGTCACTTTACTGCTGCTATGGAGACCTGCTTCCAGAGGACACCTGAGACGACAAACAACAGCAACAACAACGGAAAAACACAAGAACATGAGATACCGTCAAAAAAAACTCCCACAATTCCCCCCACTCCCCACCCTCCTTTAAAAAAAACAACAACTCACTGCTCCTTGATCTTGAGCGCGGCCGTGTTGCCCACGCTGCGAGTGTGCAGCTGCGTCTTGCAGCCGTGCCACAGGTAGATGATGGCCTTGTTGATGTTGAGCAGGATCATGGAGGCTCTGGAGCGCAGGCTGCTGCAGTGACACGCCACCTCCAGCAGGTGGCCCTCCACCGGCACCTCGCCTCGCACGCAGTACAGACGCCACTCGCCTGGACACAGACATGCAGGTGAATATGATCAATCAATACGACACTATGTTCATGTTCAAGTTCAAGAATCTGTTTGTTTCACAGCAAGTAGTGAAAAAACGAGACAACACACACATCCAATCGTAACAGATCATTTAAAGGGATAGTTCAACATTTTGGCAAATTGGCCCATTGCCATAATCCCTATAGTCATAGCAGTAGGTTTGTTACCTTTAATTGTCGGTGCAAGCTATTTTTAGAACGGCGGAGCAGAGCCGCAAGCTGCTCAGAGCTACGCTACGGAGGCTCATGGGATTTCTTGGTTTCCCTCATCAAACTCATCAAATACACAATCCAACAACTCCACAACGTTCTGGTGGACAAGTTGTGACCTGCACATTCACCACGCTATGAGATAATAACACAACGTTACCACACAGAGTTGTTTTAGAGGGAAATACAGAGACTGCTTGCTGAAAAACTGTCCCTGAAGGCAACGCGCATCAGCGGTTTTGCGTGAATTTACCTTGAAAACAACTCTGTCCCGTATTATCTCATAGCATGGTGAATGTGCAGGTCACAACTTGTCCATGAGAGCGTTTTGGAGTTATGTATTTGATGAGTTTGATGAGGGGAACCAAGAAATCCTATTAGCCTCCGTAGCGTAGCTCTGAGCAGCTCGCGGCTCTGCTCCGCCGTTCTAAAAATAGCTTGCACCGACAATTAAAGGTAACGAACCTACTGCTATGACTATAGGGATTATGGCAATGGGCCAATTTGCCAAAATGTTGAACTATCCCTTTAAAAGTCTGATCACTGCAGGGACAAATGTGTGTGTGAGCTGTGTCCTCAGTGTCCTGCAGTATAGAAATAATCAAAGTGATTACTCTGAGTGTTCTCCTCCTCCTCTTCTCGTTTGCCAGCGTGGACGATCATCCCTCCGTTGAAACACTGCAGGAAACACGGAGGCTCCTTCCCCTGCTGCACCTGGACCTGCAACACACACACACACACACACACACACACACATAAGAAGGCTGGACTCTGTAAGGGTAAGAGTGATTCACGGGTACCGTCGTCGTGACTCGTCGTACCTGAGCCCCTCTCTCCTCGTCCAGCTCCACCGTCATCAGCGCCGACGTCCCCTTCTCGCTCACCGTGGAGTGGCGGCCCTGCCAGAAGAAGTAGCAGCACTTCTCCTTCCCCGGGCCGGTGCTCCTCGCCTCGGGGTTCTGCCTACGACCAACTGGGACAAAACACGCACGGTAAAGATTAAACAACTTAAACACAAGAATTTTAAATAATGTTAAAATAATAATGCTCTTGTTTAAAACACATCCTGAACAAAGTGTAGAAACGTTTACAAGGAGACCACGTGGTTAATGTGAGCTCCTCCCACATTATAAATAGAGGCCTGGAAACATCCTTTAAACTTTGGCTTTTGTCTCATTTTAAGTAGAATCTAGTCTATTTTCTAACCTAAGGTGTATTTAAAGTGTATTAGTTTAGTATGAGGAACATTTTGTTTTAATTCGGTTTGATTCAAAATGTCTTAAGCTTATCCTTACTGTATTTGAAATATTAATTGCATTTTAATTTGTATGTGACACAATTTAAAGCAGGATTTATAGCTAAATATTGTAATTTGTTTATTTTCTTTTACCAATGGCATCAGTCTACTACTCACATAATTCTGGGAAATAAACAGATAATAACTTATTGAACCTGTGTTTCCTGGTGGTTTGAACCTTCATATACATACAATTTGGACTTAGTTTAAAGATTTAGTGCAGCCTTCATTTACATGTAATGTTTTTGAATTCAAAGTTATAGCTTTTTACCAAATCTGAGTAAACTGCCTGACACAATCTATTGTTTCAAGGTCCCACGTTTTGATTTTCAATAAAAATCTGATATAAACTTGATTTGCCTCTTTGTCTGTTCTCCTCCATCTCTTTGCTTCCTTTGTGGCTGCACATCCAAAAACCATACTGAATATTTAAACGTGTTTAATCCGACTTCTTCTTTCTTTTCCCCGCAAAAACAGTTCAGCCGAGGTGTTACAAGCGTAAACCCACAGTGTGACTAACCTGAGGTGCTGACCATGTACTTCCACTTCACCACGTAGGCGTCTCCCTCGTGGAACTGGCCGATGCTCTGGCGTGGGAGGCGGCTGTAGTCGAACTCCAGGATGTGCCAGACGTCCACAGACACCGTGCTGATCTCCTGAGTCCTCATGTGGTCCTCCGTCTCCACCGGCCCGTAGCCGCGGCCCACGCTGACGCCGTCCAGCACGGTGGCGATGGACGACTGGAGGACGGGCAGCATCAGCGTGGCGTCGTACGGCCGGCACTCCCGCCCCGGCGCCTCCTGGGAGTCAGGGCACAGGTGGGATAAAGACGCACTGTGATGCGTTCAAGTGTCTCTGTGATGCTTTGCACTGCAGCTCCAGACAGAGACATATGTTCTCTCATCCTCGTGTCAGTCCCAGCATGAAACCAACATTACTTGGCTGCGTCAACTGAGGCTGAGACTGAGTTTGGTGAATAAGCAGATGGGAGGATTGAGAAAAACATATGAAGAGTCTCTGATGTGTGTGTGTGTGTGTGTGTGTGTGACCAGTGTAATTTAGAGCTGCAACAATTAATTGAGCGACGATGAGGAGTTTTGGAAAGCAAAGTGTTTCCACACTATATTTCCCATGAGCCTCCGCGAGCATGGTGAAATTCTTGGACCGGTGCAAGACGGACGAAAATGAAAACATTTGCCAAGAATGTTTTCATTCATCAAGAACGAAAATCGGAGGTTCGAAGACGATCAGATACCGTCGTAGTTCTGACCGTAAACGGCGATTTGGCGGAGTTATTCCCATGAGAAGAGTCCGCAAAACCAAAAGTAGGAAATGCTGGACGAGTCGACCACTAAATAATAATATCAAAATAACTATAAAGACAAAACAATATATTTATCGAAAATCGACCCATTAACAAGTGGGTAACGTAGCTTCATCCACATTGATATGAGACTCTTTTATAACCAAAAGCAAACACCTCGGGGTCTCTCAATAATCGATTATTATATTCGGTTTGAGTAGTTTTTTAAGAAAATTCTAAATTCCAAATTCTCTGATTTCAGCTTCTTAAATGTGAATATTTCTGGTTTCTTTGTTCCTTTACGACAATAAACTGAGTCTCTCTTTGGTTTGTGGACAAAACAAGACATTAGAGGACGTCAACTTGTGGTTTGGGAAACACTGATTGATATTTTTCAAGATTTCTTAACATTTTATTGACCAAACAACTAATCGATTAATCGTTTAAATTGACAGATTAATCGATAATGAAAATAATCTTTAGTTTTGGAAATTTTTTGTGTAATTAATGGGATTATCAGGATTCCCACCTTCTGCTCGGGTACCAACTCGCCGCCTTCCTTCGGTGTCAGCGGCTTGGCTTCGGTCCAGTCCATGAACTTCTCCTTGAACAGGATGGTCTCGTTGTGCTCCGTCAGCCGGCCGAATATCGCCCAATCAGGACGGCCCTGGCCCTTTCTGTGAGGAGTTTTAACACACACACACAGGTGAGAAGAAATCATGATTTAACGTTGTAGCGACTGCTGCACCTCAGGGCGCGGGCGTCGGCTCTGACCTGGGGATGAGTGTGTTGCAGCCTCCGGGGTCCAGAGGGTTGATGTCACAGCAGGTGTAGTCAAACGTCCCGTTCCACAGGTGTTTGGCGAGCTGGAAGGCCACTTTCCTCTGGGCCAGAGTCACCTCCTTACCGTGCCACACGTACACCTCGCTGCCAAAGTCAAACACCAACACCTGCAGCACAACACAAACAAACAAACAACGTCCAGTTAGCTGACACTGCACAGCTGCTACATGTGGACTGATGAAAACAATGAGATGCAGATCATTCAAATTTGCATGAATGTACAAGAGAAATAGTAAAATAATTAAAACACTTCAACTATCACCTGCAAACACTAAAAGCTAATTTCATAATATTAAAGAAAATACTTTGGTAATGCACATTATTAAGCTTGGCTTAGTTCATTCATAATTTATAAAGCATTCTCCTTATAATAATAATACTAATTAGTTATAAATGGTTTCCTCTGATTTAATAAACTTGTACAATGTGTTTAATTATTGTATTTTCATAATTAATAAACACTGGATTCATTATTTTTATTTATAAATCAACTATTATATCAATTAAAAATAAGTTATTTAGCAGATGTCATTGGTTTATAAGATCATTTATAAAGTGTTGGTATGTGTTGGCATTATTATACAATTATAAAATGGTGAGTGTTTTAATAGATGTTTTATCATAGATGAGCTTATTAATCAATTGTTAAACATTCATAAATTACATAATAATCAGAATCAATGTTGGAAGAATTCTTTATAAATGATGAATGAAATAAGAGGAAGTGAAACAGTGACAGTGACTCTCTGGTCTCAGCCCGGTCCCTGAACCCATCTCCGTTTCCCGGCAGCAGCAGCAGCAGAGCAGCAGAGCACAGATGGATGTAGGAGGTGGTCGTCACAGCACCTGCTGTTGCTAGGCAACAAATTAAAACCAGCTCGAAGCGCAGAAAGCCCCTCGGAAAGCGCCTGAGTTATTTTAATATTCAGAGGTTGGTACCAACTCATGCTCCTGTATGAGTCTGTGGGTGAATAATACTCAGTGGGCTATGATATAATCATATACACTATATATATATATATACACTGTATACACACACACATACACATACACTATAATATAATATACACCGACCTCTTTGGACGCCAGCAGAGAGCAGCGAGGGACCTTCCCCCACTCGTCGTCGTCAGGAACCAGTTTGTCGTCCACCAGTCTGAAGATGCAGTTGGTTTCCACGATGGCGTTCTCAAACTGCTCGTCGTCCTCCGCTGGACCGGCCGCTGTGGCGCAAGTAGAAGATAATAATAATAATCAATAGAGTATATCGACAGGGAGATCACTGAGATCGTTGTTTCTGAGGAGGATTCCTACGTTGGTAAGCCGCCTGTCCCCCGAGGATCGACCAGAACTGCTGGACGTCCGGACCCTGTGGGTTGACGCCTTCCTCGACCGTCTGCACCTGGTTCGCCCTGCAGCCCATGTCCTTCTTCGTCTGGATGAAAGTGGCCAAATCTACGGCCTGCGGGCAAGAAACAAAGACCAGGGAGGAGGTGCTTTGAATTAAACAGTAAAGAAATTTGATTTTTCTTGACTGAATTTAGGACAATGGAGACTGAACAAGACTGCAGTGAAGATACACACTGCAAAAACTCAAAATCTTTCCAAGAATATTTGTCTTATTTCTTGTCAAAATGTCTCATTTCTAGTCAACCTAACTTCTTTCCACTTAAAATAAGACTCATAACCTAAAAATTAACTTGTTTTTACATCAGTTTCACTTGTTTCAAACAAATTTTCACTTGAAATAAGTAGAAAAATCTGCCAGTGAAAGCAGGTTTTTTGTGCTTGTTATAAGGAAGAAAAACTTGCTCCACTATCAGATTTTTCTACTTATTTCAAGTGAAAATCTGCTTGAAAGAAGTAAAAAGTGTCTAAAAACAAGCTACTTTTTATGCGATGAGTCTTATTTTAAGTATAATTTGATTTGTTTTGACTAGAAATTAGACAAATATTCTTGGTAAGATTTTGAGTTTTTGCAGTGCATGACTGCGTTTTTGTGCATGAAACTGTGATAATAGTAATAATATGAGTAAATAGTAGCGAACAAAGAGGCAGCACAGAGAGACAACTGTTTATTAATAAAAAGAGTCTGGACACAGCTCCTTTGAGGAAAACGGAGAAGCTGCAGACAAAGAAGGAAACATGTGTCTGATGAGACGGGCCAGTGAGGGGCCGAATCGTCAATCGTCAATGAATCATCTTTGTTCAAACACCAATAAACCGAAGCAGCTTTCGCACTGGACGTCAAAAACAACTACAATCACCTCTTTGTGTTGGTCTGCCTCCACCGCTCAGACCTGTTACAGCTTGTTTCATTATTTACCCAGACACATCAAACACAATTGGGGTGAGCAGATCCCAACTCACCAAATGTGGGACAAAGACTATGACATATGTGTGGGACAAGGTGAGATTTCCATGCAAAAATAAACTTTCTATTCTGCCTCTTAGTTCATAACATTACTACAAAAACTTAACAAATATTATATTATATATATTATATATTTTATTTAAATTAAACTTTCTCAAGTTCTCTCACATAAGGAAACATAGTAAGCATGAAGCTTTCACGCTATTTCACAGTTCTTCTTAAATTAACACACTTTAACTATGTACAATCAAACAGAATAGGAGACTTTGTTATAACTGCATTTTCTTTTCGTCTCCCTTTCCTCCATGCTCGCTCTGTGGTTTTTTGTTTGTTTGTTTGTTATTGGTGGGCGCACCCTTAACCTGTATTAAAGTTCTGCCTCCTAGTTTGATTGACATTCACGTCAATCAAATCAGCCTCAACCCTTCACTGCTTTCGCCACACAATCATTTTATAAATGCACAAAACGGGAGCCTGTCAAATAACAATTCAGGACAGCGTCTCAATCTGCAGGATGTGTGAATGTTGATGGAAATGCGGGACAATCCTGCACAAAGCGGAACATCTGGCCACAATAAACACAATATCAAACGTTTGTGTGAGGCTTTCTCACAGCGAGATGATGGGGTAGATTAACCCTCGACTCCAAACTCCTAAATTTAATAACTTCATCCTTGAGTGCAAGTGCAGGTTTGATCCATATTTGAAAGGAGATCCCCTTGAGGAGGTTTCAGGTTGGGGTCAGGATTAGATAATCCAGATGTGGTGCTCACCTTCGCCTTCTCGATCACATTCGAGAACTCTCCGATCCAGACGAAGCAGTGCTCTGGAGTGACCAACAGGAAACAGTCTCCACTGTTGAGCGACGACGCTCTGGGCTCCACTAGTCTGGTCTGAACATGACGGCGCCCTGGAAAACAATGAAATGTCAGTCTAAACCCAATGCAAACATGTTAATTATCATTATTTTATATCTATCTTTCCTTTTTTACCTTTGATCTGCATCAGCATCAGATTCTTAAACGGCACGGCGCTGTTGTTGGACGTCTGCTCTGAGATGTTGACGCTGCGCAGACTCACGCTGCTGAAGTTTTCTTTACTGGCCAGACCAGCCAGAGCCGCTTCAGAGTACTCTGAGGTTTTAGTTACTGGGATGAGAGAGGGCACGCAGTTTGACAGAAATACAGAGAAGAAAATAGCACATTCAGCTGCATTAAACTTTTAAAGAGACAAGACCCTGACACCGCTGCAGTACGAAGCTCTAACTTTGGTTTTAGACAGAAAATCCTCACCTGTAAAAAAGATAAAACTTTAAAAAGCCTGTTTTAAAATCCCCATCAGACATCGCTTTGCTGCAAGATTATGTTCAATGGAATGGATTTTTCTTCTATTATACTTCAGTGTGAGTTTAAACTTCAGCTTTAGTTCCCTCCCTGTTCATTCCACCAGTTCCTGCAGAGCTTTTGAGTCCAGATCTGCAACAATGAACCATCTTCTACTGCAGGATCCTAAAGCCTGCTGCTAAATTCTACTTCAATTATTTGAGTTATTAGATTTTATCAACACTTATAACACACCGGTCCGGACCTGAAATGAAACTGACTGGACTGGAATTGAGCTCTCACCCTTCTCGGCCTTCATCCTCTTGCTCTCCAGCTGCGCCACGTTGAGTCTCTGCTCCGTGTACTCGTGTCTGATGTCCTCTCTGGCTGCCAGCATCTTCAGAGGGTTCCTGGACGCCTGGACGTTCCTGGACGGCCGCACCGAGCGCTTGTGCTGCACCATGGCCGAAGTCAACCTGGCAAAGGTGGAGAGGAGAGGAGGCGTTAAGTTACTGAAACAACCTGCAAAAGATTAGTGTTTTGTAAGGGATAGTTCACCCAAAATTCTAATTGCGTGTGGACTAAGGGCTGGGAGAAGTTTCAGAGTCCTCCGTGGCTTCTCTGAGTTACAGGGGGTCTCGGCGTAGCAGTGCATGTCAATATAACGGTTGCAAATGGATACCAACTGTCTTCGTAACAAAAAGACACACCAAAAAAACATCCAAATACCTCCATGCTGCTCGTATGTAATGTCCGTCTTGTATTGAAGCCCCGAAATGCAAAATTGTCCCGAAAAAAATTAAATAAGTCTATATTTCAAGCTTGTTTGTAGCGGAAACTCCTCTTCCCGGTTCGTCCAAATTGGACGGACCAGGAAGAGGACGGACCCTGGTCCGTTTGCAACCGTCATATGGACATGCACTGCTACACCGAGACCCCCTGTACCTCAGAGAAGCCACGGAGGACTCTGAAACTTCTCACAGCCCTTAGTCGACATGAGGGGGAGTAGATAATAAGTGCAATTTTAATTTTGGGTGAACTATCCCTTTAATCCTGTGTAAAAAAAATGTAAACCTACTTGGGACCCTGAGAACCGAAGATGGCGTCGAAGTCCTCGCTGATCTCGATCCTGGTGGGCATGCGTGGGAACTCGGCAACGCGTCGGTAAAACTTGGAGAAGATTTCGTCGTCCAGCTTCATCACCTCCTTCACCGCCTTCTCGGTCACTGTGATGGTGGTTTCCTGGAGACCCGACACTGATCAACCAGAGAAGACAAATTCATCGATACACAGATCAATACAAAGGAAGCTGACGATGGCAGAAAATACTGCTCAACGGAAAAATTAACAGACCTTTGCTGTTCAACCGTCCCAAGAAGCTCTCCAACTTGTCCAGCTTCTTATCTGACTCCATGTCTGGCCGAGCCTCGAGTTCTGGAAATGTGATTTAATTTTAATTTATTTCGTATTTTGGTTGGCTTTAATAATGTTTGTGCAACTGTGCAAATTATAAGCTTAAAAGTAAAACTACTGGTCACATCTGAGTAGATCTTAAAGGGATAGTATCATTTTTTTTAAAAGTGGGGTTGTATGATCTACAAATAGCCCCTAAGTACTTTAATTGCAGTAGAAGACTCTCTGCACTCCTCCTGTTAGCAATGCCAGCCCATAATAGTCCTGCCCAGAGATTTACAACATACAGTGTTGTGAACAGACCCAAAGAAACGGCCTATTTTCACGACCTAAAAGAGGTTTTACGTGCAAAAAAATACACATTTCCATTGTTCGCTATAATATAATTTTTAAATAGGCCGTTTCTTTGGGTCTGTTCACAACACTGCATGTTGTAAATCTCTGGGCAGGGCTATTATGGGCTGGCGTTGCTAACGGGAGGAGTGCAGAGAGTCTTCTACTGCAATTAAAGTACTTAGGGGCTATTTGTAGATCATACAACCCCACTTTAAAAAAAATGATACTATCCCTTTAATGTGTCTTTCAGTCCACTGAGGTTAAAGTTACAGGACTTCACTGAGAAATCCTCTGTCTGGGTTTTGTTTAGCTGAGGTGGCGGCGATGATGACACGGGACTCTGTGATTTCTCTCACCCTCTTGTGGTTTGTTGACAGCGGGCGCGCTGCTGCTCTTCAGTTTGGTGGAGACTGGTGACAGGATGGGACTGATAACGGAGGAGGAGGCTGCCAGGCCTGCAAACACAAACACAAACACACACACACACATACACACATATATAGGACAATATGTCAGACACAGTGGAGCAATAAGGACATGGAAACTCTATTTTACATCAGTATCTCATCTGGTATTTCCAAGTCCATATTACTGTGCAGTTCTCATTACGTTCTGTCACATCACTGTTTTTCTGTAAAGGGACTGAACCTTTATATGTATCTGTGCACATTGGTTTTGGGATTGTGTGGCCACTGTTTGTTTGTTGTGTTTTAGTTGTTTGTCTTAATGTTGAAAAGCAAATAGACAGTCGACTCGTGTTGCATAGTAAATCACAGTGAATTCAACAACTGTTTTGAATAATTATCTCAAATTCTCAGGTAAATCAATCACAGAAAAAAAAGGATAAAAATAACTGATGCTGTTTTAGGAAACTGATATTTGCATTTAAAGGGTTAGTTCAACATTTTGGCAATAATCCCTATAGTCATAGCAGTAGGTTCGTTACCTCTAATTGTCGGTGCAAGCTATTTTTAGAACGGCGGAGCAGAGCCGCGAGCTGCTCAGAGCTACGCTACGGAGGCTCATGGGATTTCTTGGGTTTCCCTCATCAAACTCATCAAATACACAATCCAACAACTCCACAACGCTCTGGTGGACAAGTTGTGACCTGCACATTCACCACGCTATGAGATAATAACACAACGTTACCAGACAGAGTTGTTTTAGAGGGACATTCATGCAAAATCGCTGATGCACGTTGTTGGATTGTGTATTTGATGAGTTTGATGAGGGAAACCAAGAAATCCCATGAGCCTCCGTAGCGTAGCTCTGAGCAGCTCACGGCTCTGCTCTGCCGTTCAAAAAACAGCTTGCACTGACAATTAAAGGTAACGAACCTACTGCTATGACTATAGGGATTATGGCAATGGGCCAATTTGCCAAAATGTTGAACTATCCCTTTAAGTTAGTCCGATTTATTTTCCAGTGCTCTATCACAGACAACAGGTTTGCCCTCTGACCTTTCTTGACCATCCGTGCAGCCACGGTGTACTGGGTGGAGTCGTTGGCCGCTCCTCGGCCCTTCGACCTCCAGGCGTCCTCACGGGTCGAAATCATCTGTTTCCTCTCCTCGATGGTCATCTGAGTCACCTGAGCCTCGATCTCCTCTCCCATCTTCTGCTCAGACACACACACACACACACACACACACACACACACACACCAGGAGGAAACCAGACAAAATATCAACACATGACTCATCACTAAGTTTTTCTCTCATGCAAAACAATGAACTCTGCACAGTGAGTCCGACTGTCGGGTTTCGTTTCACTCACGTCGGTGTTATTATTAAGAGCTCCATCAAAGCTAAAAAGTAGATCATGGACACCGCTGCATCTACGATATAACACCCTCATCACTTCTGACACGGCTTCACTAAACTTCATGTGACTCCTCTGTTCCCTCTGGAGTTATTATTCATGTAGTAACAGTATCAAACCAGGCAGATATAAAAAGATCTGATGCATCCAAGCGTGCGAGTTGCATGCTCTTCTCACTACTATACTGTATATAATCCTCTCAATAACCACAGTAGAAGTGACGTGTGTCCACCGAACTGTGCTCATGCTGTCGAAATCAAACGACTCAGAGAGAAAGAGAGAGAGAGAGCGAGCGTCCTTCACACCGGACGACGAGGCTGCAAACCGAGCAGGGGAGATAAAAAAAACTGCAGGACATGCAGCAGCTCAGCGCCGCGGGGGCTCACGTCCTTACCTGGCTGTGATGGTCAATGTACTGACACTTTTGGCCGAGTGAGATAGGAGGAGAAAAGGTGGAGGAGAAGACAGGTTCCTGGAGGAGGATGTAGAGGTGGATGGATAAGTGGACGACAGGAAAAGGAAAGAGAGGGGGGAAAAGAAAGGAGGAAAACACTGAACCATGCAAGAAGGAGGATGGAGGATGCAGAGGAGAGAAGCCCAAACTCCAAAACTTATCGATCTGATCCAAACAGCTCTGTAAACAACAACAACCAACATCTGACTTCATTCATTTAAATGAATGAAATCACACACAACAAATCCATCAATGTATTGCTGGCTGCATCTATAAAAAAATACAAAAGCATTTCTAAAGAAAAATATGTGATTGAATCAAAGAGAAATAAGTAATTAGGTTTAAACATGTGCTGTTAGTAACGAAGCAGCAAACTGCAGAAGCCATCGTCTCTTTCACTGAGATTAGAGGTGCATTAGGTGAAAGTTGTTTTATTTAACCTGGTCAAACAGTCCAAAGACAGACAGTAATCAGAACCAAATGTTAACTCAACAAACTAGTTCAATATTTACAGTTAAAACTAGTCCTTTCCTCTCACTGACAGAATCTTATGACATATATTTATTATATTTGAGCGTTCATGTCATAATTTAACTGCAGAATTCAACATGTCTCTTGCTTCACTGAGACGTCCGTCCTTGTTTAAGCTGCATGTTGGACTCAAGTTTATGTCTGTGCCTTAATGATCAGGAGAGTTGTTCTTAGAGGCTTTGATATGTTTTGTTCTTCTGTCCAAATGTATTTATCAGTTCATTACATCTCAGATAAACAAAGCACTGAGGACTTAGTTTAGAAACTGCAGGTTTTAAACTTATAGATTATTTTGTTTTCAAGTCAAAAAAGGCAGATAACATGAAATGTAATGTAGAGAGAGGCCAAACATCATCAGGTTTTCATTCATTCAGTGGTGAACAAACCTGAGATGTTGTGAATGAATGACCCAGTGTTTCTATTCCTGTGCACTGATTTGAAAACATGCATGAAGTCCTAAGTAGCTGCTTTAGTGAACAGGGCAGTGGGAAACAAACAAAACAAACAAAAATCTATGAGAAACATTGACTTTTCTCATGCATATATCGCTTTTTACTGTGAAAATGTCCTCTTACCAATACAACATAATATTTTCTTACCACTTCTAACATGTCTAATTTGTTTTTCTCAGTTATCCAGACGCTACAGTGTCTGTGGAGTAACTTGAATCCAAACAAAGTGCAGCAGAGTTTGAACTAAATGAAAACTGATGAAAACTACACTGATTTACATCTAATTAAATTGATTATTTCATGCTCCTGTAAGACAGAATCAGCAGAGGAGGAGAAAAAAAAAAAAAAAAAAAGCAAAAGCTTCAGCCACTTCTCAGCCACCACCACCATCATCATCATCATCATCATCATCATCATCATCATCATCATCATCATCATCCTGCTGCTGCTGCTACAAGCTGCAAAACGTGGAGCTGCCGAGAAATTCACAAGAAGCAAAAACAGCCTCACACGGCATCCAAGCAAAAAACTGTGAGTGGACGACACAGGTCCCACCGCACGCATACACGCACGCACGCACGCCGACCAACCGGCTTCAGGCCGTCAACGGGTCTTACCCACAGCTGCTCAGACACAGACACAGCAGAGTAGTCTTGAACGACCACCCCTTCCTCCTGAGGGGTTAAAAACAGGGGAAGTGCTTGGTCAGAGGGAGAAGGAGGAGGGGTGGGTTGTAGGAGGGGGAGGGAGGGGGCGACCATTGTTGGTTTAATGGGTTTAGGGGTGAGACTGCCTGGAGGATTACCATCCAGGGTTTAGGCAGACAGTCTCCCCACTGAATACTAATGTGAAGTAGACGAGCTGCAGGGAGAAAAGAGGCCTAAATAAATCCCGAAAATCAGACGTTTCTTTCAGCTTTGAAATTTACTGTTTAAACTAATACTGACACATAGAAACTTGTATAAGAGATCCTGGAATCGTTTCAAAGTGTCTGTCTCCTGAGGTTTAAGTGAAACTTATCCTGAAGCTTACTCACATCTGATCCTGTAAAAAAAAGAAAAAAAAAGAAAAAGAGAACAATTTCACACCCAGTGCTGCTAAACGCTGCTAATTCCTACAAAAGAACAGACTGGGCCATATGTTTTGGTGTTTACAGTCTTACAGTCCACGAGGGGGCTGGATGCTGCAGGGATCTGGACGCCTGGGCTCAAACAACAGATGGACTAAATGGGGGGGAAATGAAAGGAGCACTTAGCTAAAAAGAGCAGAGAGGACGGGAGCTGGCATGGCAACCGTGAAGGATGGGGGATGAAATGTGGCACTGGTGTTTACTCTGCTAAACCATAATACCACCAGGGTGGGTGATATTAGAGAGAAATCAATTCCCTTTTCTGGAGACATATAGATCTGACTACACAATGTGGCAAAAGGAAATGGGTTGAAGAGTGTTTAGAGAGTTTATTATTTCCTTAAACTTTGGTTATGTTAATATAGGAATCAGCAGCAGAGCCTGAATTAGAGCAAACAGCTGTTTCATTATAAGAAAAAAATCCAATTTAATCATTTAGGAGTGAAATGATTCGAGTTGTAACCTCGATTTCTTATTGCAAACGTCAACCACACTGCAGATCCTCGGGTTAAATTTAGAGGATGCGTCATAATTCATGAGCAAACACAGTTTTGTTTACAGTGATAGTTTGGTTGGGGAGACAGTTGGTGCTGCAGAGCCTCTGCACAATGCACACCAGTGCTTTGTAAAAAAAACAAACAAAAAAAGGGCAGCAACATTCAGGACAATGGAGAAGTCTGACAAAATGTAAAGTCACGCACACCGTGGAGCCACGGTTTGTAGAGCTGCCTCGAGTTGAACACAGAGATTAGATGAGAGTGATGGAGTTAATACTGAAGCTGTTTCAAACTCTACATGGTGTAATAATAACGTTATGTCTATAAATGCCTTGTTGATGTTTTGTTGAATGACACCACACACGTGTCTGTTCTGAGCTGACCTTCGTCTGCTCCGTCTCCCACACCTCAGCCTGCTGCTCGGTGGACGCCACTTTGGACACTTCTTGTTTCTTGTTGATCCTGTTCCTCCAGTCCTCCTCACCGCTCTTCTTCAGCAGCGCCACCCTGAGACAAGACAGAAAACACAGGACGACAGCGTTACAGCCTCTGTTACAAGTGTTTAAGTCTTGATTATTGTTTGTGTGAAGTTCTCCAACCCGATCGTGTTTTATATGTGAGGAGGTGGAGATTTACTCTTCCCATATGATTGAAAAGATTTCAGCTTATCCACTCACTGGTCACTTTATCGTTGTTAAAGGGATAGTTCAACATTTTGGCAAAGTTGTTTTTGAGGCAAATGCAGAGACTGCTTGCCGAAAAACTGCCCCCCAACGGGAACATTTGCATGAATTTCCCTCTAAAACAACTCGGTCTCATAACGTTACATTATTATCTCATAGCGTGGTGAATGTCCACCAGAGCGTTTTGGAGTTGTTGGATTGTGTATTTGATGAGTTTGATGAGGGAAACCAAGAAATCCCATGAGCCTCCGTAGCGTAGCTCTGAGCAGCTCGCGGCTCTGCTCCGCCGTTCTAAAAATAGCTTGCACCGACAATTAAAGGTAACAAACCTACTCCTAAAATTATAGGGATTATGGCAATGGGCTAATTTGCCAAAATGTTGAACTATCCCTTTAATGCAAACATCTAACAGGCCAATCACATGGCAGCAACTTGATAACATTTACACGCGTAGACGTGTCGATCAAGACGATCTGCTGATGTTCAAACTGAGATGAAAGGTGATTTACGATGTGACTTTGAACGCAGCGTGGTCACAAACTGCTGATTCACTGGGATTTTCATGTTTTTTTTCCAGACAAAAGAAGATTTAAAAAACGTTGTTCTGATGAGTCTCGATTTCTGCTGCAGCGTTCAGACAGTAGCGACACAGTTTGTCATAAACGATGTAAAATCATGGATCCATCCTGCCTTGTATGAGCAGTCCAGGCTGCTGGTGGTGATGTGATGGTGTCGGGGAGATTTTGGTGACCCTTTAATTTATAGGCCGTTAATTACATAATAATGTCAAGAAATAGCCAATAAATAATGGTCAATTTCATAGTAATGTCGAGAAATATAGCCAAGAAATAACGATTGATTGTGTAAAAAAAGCCTAGAAATATCGGTCAATTGCAAGGACTTCTGGCCTTTCCCAAAAAATTCAAAGCATGAAAAGCATGTGTAATCTTTTGTCTTTATTAACAAAAACATGACATCACTATGAAATTGACCGTTATTTCTAGGCTATTTCTTGACATTATCACATAATTATCACATAATTAGCAGCCTGTAAATTAAAGGGTTACCGAGATTTCCTTAGCACCTACTGATCTTGAGCCTCCAGAAGCTCAGGGACGAAGCTCAGCAGTGGTTAGATCAAGTTTCAAAAGTTTACAACTTGGTTAATTTATTTGTTGTGACTAGTTTGAACCTCTTGAATTGCTCTGCACTGACAGTTGTTGGGATTTATCTGTTTTTAAGAATCAATTGTGGCTGAAATTGCTTTTTGCAGGATGCTAGTAAACTATTATCATTTCCATTATGTCCATCAAGGTCATGAGAAAAAAGGGTGAAAAACTAGGTCAGGTTTCTGCTCGGCGGCCGGCGAACGTGACGGTTGAAACGGCCTCTGAAGGCAGCAGGAGCAGCGCTGATAACGGATGGCTGAGGGGTAAAAGCAAAAAGTGTGTCACAGTTTGTCTCCGCTGTTGGAGCGTGGACGGGGCAGAAATGAGGGCAACGAGGAGGAATCTGCTGAATCTCAGAGGAGTTGTCCTGTCCTGTCCACACACACACACACACACACACACACATAGAGCTCTGTGCCGGCTGCCAGGAGAAACACAATGATGCTAAAAATGAAAATCTCTCACCTTCAAAAGAAAGAAAACGTGAAGGAAACGGAGGAACAAACCTACATTTGTCTTCTGCAAGGACGGCGCAGGGAGAGGCCTGATTCTGTCTGACGCTGTTAATTTATGAGACACCGACTTTTGACCCAGCGAGCAGGAAATCTCTCTGTCGGAGTCTGACGCCTCGGTTTTCATTTTGTAAGGTGCACTGATGGGATCCAAGTTGGAACGCTGCTTGTAACTTTTCCAGGATGGTTTGTTTTTCAAGCAGCTAAAATTAGATGCTGCTTTGTCTGGAAAACTGAGGCTGATATTATAAAAGAGGGTAGGATGAGTGCTTATTATTATTATTATTATAGTGTTATTAACAGTGTTTTGCACATGGAGATCAGTGTGTTCAGACTTTATTGATCATGTTTGATGATGTTTTTAAGCCAGATTAGCAACTTTTCTGCAGGTTTTCATATAGACTGTCAAAGTGTGTTTTCATGTCTTTTGGTCAAACTTCACTCTGGTATTCACAAGATTCAATGACGAATGTTTATTGATACAAAATGCCTGATGTCTTTCTATCCTTGGACGACCTCTGGGCTTCTGTGCAAAATTACAGCTCAGCATTTTGCTCGTTTAGTCCTGACAGATACCAAAACATGAGGTTTAACATTCATCTCTTAATTCAGGGTCTCTGCAGGTTTCACCAGCTCAAATTTAAGACTTTTAAAGACCTTTTAAGACCATTATGGATGAAATTAAAGACCTATCATGACAAATAAAAAACGTATAAAAGAAATGAGGAGTCACAAAATAAAAAATTGATTGCAATATATAAGTTGCGTGTAAGGCTTGTTTGTAGTTGAAAATACATTCAATAAAGCACAATGAAGTGTCGCAGGAGCATTTTATTGAGCATTTGCGGTAGCGAGGGCTCTACCATAACATTTTTCCCAAGGAGCACGCCTAAAGTGAACTATTTGGGGGCACAAAAAGAAATTGGGGAGCGAAATTAAAAATGTTTATGGAACATATTATTTATTTAATTCACTGGCAACCAACAGGCTTTAAGCCTTGAATACACACACAGAATACCATAACTCCATTTCTCACCTCACACAGTGGTGCGCTGACAACCATCTGCACCTCAATGTGTCCAATTATTATTATTATATTAATAGTAATATTATATTATTCATAAATTGATTTTAGCAAATATTTGCTACACCTTTCTCCACTATATACTGTTTTCTGTTGGGCTCTTTTATGCTTTAACTTGAATAAACAGGATTTTACTTTTTCTTTGGTTTTGTTCTTCTTCTTTTTTGGTCTTTACACATTTTTTTTTTTTTTTTGGATCGGTGCACGGTAACTTTGTTAAAAAAGGTGCTACATTAATGAAGTTTATTGTTACATTATCATTATAGTAGATTTTTGTAACAACAGTAGGCTATGTTAAAGGGATAGTTCACCCAAAATTGAAATTGCACTCATTATCTCCTAACCCTCATGTGGACTAAGGGCTGGGAGAAGTTTCAGAGTGCTCCGTGGCTTCTCTGAGTTACAGGGGGTCTCGGCGTAGCAGTGCATGTCCATATAACGGTTGTCAATGGATACCAACTGTCTTTGTAACAAAAAGACACACCAAAAAACATCCAAATACCTCCATGCTGCTCGTATGTAATGTCCGTCTTGTATTGAAGCCCCGAAATGCAAAATTGTCCCGAAAAAAATTAAATAAGTCTATATTTCAAGCTTGTTTTGTAGCGGAAGCTTCTTGAAGCTCCTCTTCCCGGTTCGTCCAAATTGGACGAACCGGGAAGAGGAGCTTCCTAAAAAACAAGCTTAAAATATAGACTTATTTAATTTTTTTTCGGGACAATTTTGCATTTCGGGGCTTCAATACAAGACGGACATTACATACGAGCAGCATGGAGGTATTTGGATGTTTTTTGGTGTGTCTTTTTGTTACGAAGACAGTTGGTATCCATTTGCAACCGTTATATGGACATGCACTGCTACGCCGAGACCCCCTGTAACTCAGAGAAGCCACGGATAACTCTGAAACTTCTCCCAGCCCTTAGTCCACATGAGGGGGAGTAGATAATGAGGGGGAGTAGATAATGAGAAATTTCAATTTTGGGTGAACTATCCCTTTAATGAAGTTTATTGTTACATTATCATTATAGTAGATTTTTGTAACAACAGTAGGCTATGTTAATGATGTTAAATCAGTTATTAGTTTCAGACAGATGGGCAGATTCTGGAGTTTCCTGGTTTCAGTGTCACCACCATTTGACCTGACAAAAAATGTCATAATTCAAATGTATGTTAAATAAAAACCCGACCGCGAGGACTCACCTCTCCCTGATAGACATCTGTTTGGACATGCTGTCGGACAGCTGGTCTTCAGAACCCGTGGGGGACAGCAGGTCTCCTGAGTGGACGCTGTGCCTGCTGAAGTCCTCGCTGGGGTCCAGGGGCAGCGACTGGGACTTGACCAGGGCCTGGGGGAAGGACTGGGGTTTGGGCGGCGTCTGCGGAGGCACCTGAGGTTTGGGCTGAGGCTGGGGGGCCGTCTGTGGGAACGGCTTCGGGAGTGCCTGGACGAAGCCCTGAGGTTTGGGCTGGGTCTGAGGGGACTGGGTGAACGGTTTGGGGTACGTGGGCGGGGGCTGGGGGGCGATGAAGGACGAGGGTTTGGGGAGCGTCTGAGGAGGGGGCTGCGGCTGCTGCGGCTGCTGGCTGCCCGACACGTGAGACACCGTCCTGGAGGACACTTTAGCGATCAGTGGCCTCAGTGGAGCAGGATGATCCAGCAACTCTGAAAAGAGGAGGACACAGGACACGAGTCATGTAGTTGCAATGTGTGAGATTAACGTCGACTCTTCAGAGTAATGTGCATGTTCACAGACACCTGACATCCACAATATTACTGTGTTTTTTCTTGATTTTCGTGCTTAGAATCAGATTTAAAAAGGGACAACGAGGAGTTTCTCCATTGGCAGAACGAAAAATTCCGCAACAATAAAAAAGTCTCACGTTAATGTGGATGAATCTACGTTACCCACACTTAATGGGCCCATTTTCGATAAATATATGGTTTTGTCTCTATGGTTATTTTGTTATTATTAGTGGTGGCGGAAATGCTGGGCGAGCCGACCAGCTTTCTTTACTTTCGGTTTTGTGGCGAGTCATGAGAATAACGCCGCCGAATCGCCGTTTATGGTGGAACTACGATGGTATCTGATGGTCTTCGAGGCAAAGTAGATGCTTTTGAAAGGATATCCTATAGTATAACAAATGATATTGATAAATATAATGAGAAATGGGGAATGTTTTTAAGACTATATTCTTTACAGGGTAGCTAAAATACAGTATATCTGCATACACTGGTCATTATGGGCTGTTCTTGGGGGGCTGGTGTGGAAATGAAGGTGGAGGTGGACTGGGTGTAATACAGGGATCTGTTAACTGGAAGACTACCTGTGGACAGTGAATTTCACATGGGACAATCAAAGTCAAAGTCAGCTTTATTGGCAATTCCACAATATGTACGGGACATAAGAGAATCGAAATTGTGTTACTCTCAGACCCTCGGTGCAGACAGTAGACAGACAGACAATAAACATTTAAAATGTTTTAATGAATAGACACGCAACAGTGTGAAGGTTGTCTCCTGGTAAGACTGCTTAACATATTGAGCAGGGACTCATTTTACTTGTCTTGGACTTCTTATGTACTTATTTTATTTTATTGTTTTTACTTTTATGTTTTATCGTCATAATAAGATTGTGTATTTTAATTTTTCCTTTTTTTTTTTTTTACTGGTTTTTAGTTTGGTCTTGTAAAACTCAATAAAAGTTGAATCATAAAAAAAGACGCAGTGTGGGTGCCTTAAAATCCACCTGCAGCAGGTTGAACATGAGATAACAGAAAACATGAATGTGCAGTAGCCTGTGGGCATGTTGGAGTTTACCTAGCTATAGAAAATAGAGCTGCACAATTAATCACAATGTAATTGAAATTGCAATGTGGCCAAGGGCAATGTTGCAGCAGAGATGTCCTCAACAACAAATCACATCCTCTAGATTTAAAGAGACTTTTTATATTTTTTAAGTAAAAATGCATCATGCAGCCCTAGTAGAAACCAAACTCTTTTTTCTATGTGGTATTTCTCCTCTAAATGAACCTTTCTGACAACACACAGCGTTTTCTGATCTGTTACATCATTGTTTAATGCATCAGCAGGGATCATATTAAATCACACTGACAGACGCAGGCGATTCTTTTAAGGCTCATCAGCTAAAATACCAAAACAACCTCTGATATCCTATGAGCTTTATGGATTTTGTATAAACAAACCTGCTGATAGGGCAGATCATGATGCTCATAGTTGTCCAGTATAGACATGAACGTGCATGTGCATGTCAGCAAATGTACACAGGTCTCTATTAAATTACAGTTTAACCAGTTTTCATCCATATGCACAGTAGGTTTGTAGGGAAAAGCTAAATTAAAACCACACAAAGTCTGTTGTGTCTCTGTATTTATCACATAATGTGGATAAAAATCTGTCTGTGTTGGAGCAAACTGTGTGATTCAGATGTGTCTGACTTTTATCTATTAATGTAGGACTGCACAAAACTCAAATAACACACAAATAATAACTTATCAGACCAGACTTAACTTATCAAACATTAGATGATAAGTTAAAAAATAAATGTTAATAAAACATTTTCTGCAAAGATAGAATCAGATAAATTAAAGGGATTGTGGTCAAATTGGGTACATTACTGTAGCTTATAATTAATACTCAATTGCCACCTTTACTGCACTATCAAGGAGACTTGTGTGTTTTGTGAGTGTGACGTCTTTTAATCAGATATTTATAGTTGTTTAAGTGAATTGACAGGCAGATGTGTAATGTTTCTACCACCATGTATATCACTGTGTGTTTATATACGTATATGGAGTGTTTTAGGTGCTAAATTGTCTTTTGAATCCTGGACGTCCCTGAAAAGAGAAAAACTAAATAAATCTGTCCATGTGTCCACATCACAGACACTCTCCTCCTATTTGGGACAAAACAATCTGGTCCCTACAAGAGAAGCCGTCAGGCGGAAGACATCAGTCTTTTGTTGAGGTGGTGCTCTGAGCTGGTGTCATACATAATGCAGCGATAAGTCCCCGGGGGGAATTAAAGTGTAAATCGGTGCAAGTCCCTGTAACCTCATCGCGCTGTTGTGTAGTAAAACAGCCTAAACTTTAGTTAAGCTCCGTCCATGCAGAACTAAGTGAGAGTACGGCCTGCAGACAAGGCGTCCATTGTGTCCTTTTCTGTCCTCTACCTGCTTCATATAAGTGCCGGACAATTGTTCTGCGCTCTCTCTCTCACTGAGTGCTTTCATCTTTGTGTGTGTGTGTGTGTGTGTGTGTTGTTTGTGTGTGTGTGCATGCATGGGAAAAAGACCACCCCTGGACACGTTGTGCATTAGGACATAAAAGCAGGTCAGGTCCATCACTGTGTTGTATGAATGAATGTATGTATACCGGTATGTGTGTGTGTGCAAACGGTGAACTCACAGGCGTGATGTGGTGCATTTTTTTTTTTTCTTTCGTTAAGGCCACGACAGTGAGCGACACACAGTTTGATCCGTTAGCTGACAAACGGCGTGTCAGGAGAGGGGCTTCCTGTTTCTAGACAAAGAGAGCCACGAGGCAAATGCATGGAGAAATATGCTAATTAGATGCAGCCTCAGACATCTCTCTCTCTCTCTCTCTCTCTCTCTCTCTCTCTGAGCCAAATCAAATACCCCCAGCTGGGACTGGAAGTGTGTGTGCAGTCGACAGAGAGCAATCATGCGTGGGAGCATGCTGCATAAGACAATGAGGATAATGAGAGCAGCCCCTTTCCCTATAGACATTGCCTCCTCTTTAATTTTTTTGTCACTCCCTTTCTTTTATTCCTGCTCCTCTCTTCCTCTCCCTCTTTTTTTTTAAATCTTTAAATTCATTTTCACACCCATCTCAGGTTTTTCCTTTCACCCGCCCTGTCATCCTCTGCCCTCTTTACAGTAAGTCACCACCAGAGTGTAAGCCTCGTACCTGAGACGCCCGCCTGGCTCCGGCCGCCGCTCCTCTCCTTCTCCTTCTCCCTCTCCTGTGTGGATGAGCCGTGAGCCGCTGCAGCCTCTCTCAGGTAGCCTCCTCTTCCTCTTCCTCCTCCTCCTCCTCCTCCTCCTCCCTCTGCTCTCTCTCTGCTCTCCTGGGAGTCTCCTCCGTCTGCAGCAGCTCTCCAGCCGGGCAGATGCTCTGACTCGCCCCTCCACAGACAGGGCTCAGCAGAGTGCACGGGCTGAGGAGGAGGATGAGGATGCTGCTGCTGCTGCTGCTGCTGCCGGACGTCCCTGTCTCTGTCTCTGTCCCTGTCCCTGTCCCTGTCTCTGTCTCTATCGGGGGAGTGCAGCTTCCCCTTAGTGCCGCCGCCTTGGCTCTCGTCTGTGGCTCCTCCCTGCTGTCTCCCCCTAACCTCCTCCTCTTGCTGCTGCTGCTGCTGCTGCTGCTCTCTCCAGCTCTCCGCCACAGCCTCCCCCTGCTGCCTGTGACCGGCGGGAGGAGCCCCCACTCTCTCTCGGCTCTCGGCGAGGAGAGGAGGAGGAGGAGGAGGAGGAGGAGGAGGGGGGGAGGAGGAGGAGTTGTTGGGCTCGGGGTCGCCGGCGCTCTGGCTCATGGAGAAGTACCTCAGCGCCCTCTCCTGGTGGCTGCTGCTGGAAGCCTGTTGCTGTTGTTGTTGTTGTTGTTGTTGTTGGGCAGCAACTCTGAAAGAGGAGGACACAGGACACGAGTCACGTAGTTGCAATGTGTGAGATTAACGTTGACTCTTCAGAGTAATGTGCATGTTCACAGACACCTGACATCCACAATATTACTGTGTTTTTTTTTTTGATTTTCGTGCTTAGAATCAGATTTAAAGGGACAACGAGGAGTTTCTCCATCGGCAGGACGAAAAATTCCGCGACAATAAAAAAGTCTCACGTTAATGTGGATGAATCTACGTTACCCACACTTGAATGAATGAATGAATGAATTTATTTATTTCGGTATATCAAACTTATATAACCGAAAGGGTGTAGGTTGAAGCCAAAGCTTATATACCCCTACCCCTTTTACCTTAAAAAATTTAAATTAAATTAAATTAAAAATATATATATATATAGGCCTACGCATTAATACAATAGGATCAGATCACAGACATTTGAAATTAATCAGTACACTTAAATTTCTGATCACAACAAAATAAAGAATTGTACACAGCGCATAACCCAAAATAGTACAAAATCATTGAACTTAATTTTCCATACTGTAACGAGAAATTATGTTGTTCTTATAAAGTTTTTTAAAGCCGACTAGAGTACAGCATAATTTAATATTTTCAGGACAATTATTCCAGATGTTAACCCCTCTAACAGACACTTAATGGGCCCATTTTCGATATCGTTTTGTCTCTATCGTTATTTTGTTATTATTAGTGGTGGTGGAAGCGTTTCCTTACTTTCGGTTTCGCAGCGAGTCATGAGAATAACGCCGCCGAATCACCGTTTATGGTCGGAACTACGACGGTATGTGATCGTGTTCGAGGCTCATAAATGTAGTGTGAAAACGCTTCGCTAGAGTTAGGCAAAGTAGCTGCTTTTGAAAGGATATCCGGTAACACTTTATTTTAAGGGGTCCTTGTTCCTGTGTATCTACCTAATTAATTACAGTGTAATTACCTATGTAACCGTATGTAATAACATGTACTTACATTGTAAATACATAGTGTATTTTGGTGTACTTACAGGTCCTTGTTACACTTGTAATAAGAAATGCTTGTGCAAAGAGAGAGGCCACTTTGGCATTTCTTATTACAAGTGTAACAAGGACCTGTAAGTACACTAAAATACACTATGTATTTACAATGTAAGTACATGTTATTACATACGGTTACATAGGTAATTACACTGTAATTAATTAGGTAGATACACAGGAACAAGGACCCCTTAAAATAATGTTTTACAGGATATCCTATAGTATAACAAATGATATTGATAAATATAATGAGAAATGGGGCTCTGGCTCATGGAGAAGTACCTCAGCAGCGCCCTCTCCTGGTGGCTGCTGCTGGAAGCCTGTTGCTGCTGTTGCTGTTGCTGTTGTTGTTGGGCAGGGATGTAGGGGACGGCGGTGGACTTCCCTCGGTGGAGGAGATCGCCGCCGTCGTCATCATCGTTGTCGGTTACCTTGGTGACGGACGCTTGGGAGGTGACCGCCGCCACGGATCGAACCAGAGAAGCCGACAAGGGCTCCAGTTTGATCTCGCCTCCGTTCCTCAGCTGCAGGGAACAACAGCGGGAGTCGTGTCAGAGGCGTCAGGATGGAGAGAATCGCAACAGAGGAGCCAGAAGAAGAGGGGACGACGGATTAAATATAATAAAGGTCGAGGCAGGGACGTTATAAATGAATAAAAAGACATTTGTATGTTAGAGGACGTGAGAGAGACACATAGAGAGGAAAACAATCAAAGCAAATTACTGTCATTCACAAAACAGCAGCAGGAAGTAGAGATGTTAACACAACTGACTCATTTATAACGAAATATCACACAATAATATGACAAAAGCATTTTACAAAGTATGAAACTGACAGTGGAATCAAATATAAGAAAATACACTGATAACCTTTCATATTTCATATAATATTAAATATCTTAATGAAGCCAAAGCCGATTGAGACATTTCATTTATATTGTGTGGTGTTTATATAAACTGAGCTTTAAAGATCACAAAATTATAACTACCGATGACTAAAATAGCCTTAAACACAATGGCTCTAGCACAATTAACATCTATCTAGCTCGTGTATGTACATTATAATGAACAGTGGTGGTTTTCTTCCTCTGTTCAGTGCAACCATCCAATGTTTTTGCAGTATTATGCAGCCGTCTGTGAGATGCTCAAACTCCACACCAGGCTTTTCTCTACTGATTCTTTCTTGTTGCAATTCAAGGTCTTGAGTATTGACTCTTACACAAGGCCAGATCCATCCGTATACTCCGTCCCTTGGTAAGCTGTTTTTTTTTTTTGCTGGTTTATTCAGGTTCATACGAGGCCTGAATAAAGTAGCAGGCACATTTAGCACTCAAACAGCTCATGCTTGTTATGCAATGAACAAGCATGTCGCAGAACACGGCTCCCATGACAAAAGGAGCTACGGAAAACAAACAGAGCGTCCTAAAC
Organism: Trachurus trachurus; assembly: GCF_905171665.1. Classification (NCBI taxonomy): domain Eukaryota; kingdom Metazoa; phylum Chordata; class Actinopteri; order Carangiformes; family Carangidae; genus Trachurus; species Trachurus trachurus. Next base: position 9,148,937 of record NC_139900.1, read on the forward strand.
TTCTAAAAAAAACGTCACAGTTCAACAGCCGTTTAAACCATAAAAATACACAGATGAACACCAACAAGCTCATCACTACTAAAAGCTGCAGGAAGCATCCACTGCCAAACCAAGACTGGTCAACGAAACCAATCACACGCTCTGCACAGGCGGCAGGGGTCTTACATGTTCTCCCTCTAAGTTGTGGTTAGACGCTGCAGAGGTTGCAGGTGGTTCGGGTTCCTGTGTGGACACCAGTGATCGACTATGATTGACAGCTGAGAGGTGGGGGCGAGGTAAAGCTACCATCCAATAGCTGATTATGTCGCTGTGTCTTAAACAACATGTTGGGGATTGTAGCACAAATAGACAAAGGAACCATTTCTAATCCTTATTTCAAGTATCAGTGCGAGAGTATTTCATTATGTGATGCTAATACCCAGAGATCCATCCAGTCGTCCATCGAGGGAAACTGGTGCACTGCTAAAAACTCACTGTGCTAAGTGCAAGTGACCTGGAAGTGAGTTGTCTTGTCTGTAGCTGCTGGGCTTGTTCAGAGGATCCTACTGTACATCCATGTAACGCTTTGATAATGTTGTAGTGCTATTTATTTCTATTCACTTTAAAGCTGCAACAATTAATCAAACAATAATCGATTATTACATTAATCGTCAACTGTTTTGATAATTGAATAATCGGTTTGTGTAGTTTTTTAAGAAAAAAAAGGTCCAGATTCTCTGATTTCATCTTCTTAAATGTGAATATTTCTGGTTTCTTTGTTCCTTCATGATAATAAACTGAGTATCTCTTTGGGTTGTGGACAAAACAAGACATTTGAGGACGTCATCTTTGCTGTAACATTTCCATATTTCGCACATTCTGTGTCATAAACTGTTAAATAAACTCCTCTGTTGCTCACCCTGAGCTTTCTCCTGGTTTTCCCTGTTAAAAGGGTTTTCCATGGAGTTTTTCCTCAGTCGATGTGAGGGTCTAAGGACAGAGGATGTTGTTACGATGCCATGTAAAGCCCTTTGAGAAAAACTGTTTGTAAAAAAACGGGCTATACAAATAAAATTGCCTTGCCTTGCCTCATCTTGTTGTTTGGGAAACACTGATTGACATTTTTCAACATTTTTTAACATTTTATTGACCAAACAACTAATCGATCTTTAAATAAACAACAGATTAATCGATAATGAAAATAATCGCCAGCTGCAGCCCTAATTCACTTGTGATGGTTTTTGTACATCTGATGTTGTTTCTGCGTGAAATGATTGAATTATGAATCTCTAATTTCTTCTCCTCACTATATGTAGGGTTAGGGTTTTTTTCTATTTCTTTTCTATTAGTTGTTCTCCTATGTAGGAAAATGTCACATTTTTATTACTGTTTGTATAGCACCAGTGTTTTCTACCAAAGAAAAGTTCAATAAAAGCTAAACCTTTGTACCTGATCCACCTCTCCTTGAGTGATGGGCTGAGTCTGAAACCGGGCGTTGGCCCTGCGCTGCCGCGTGTCCCCCCGGGCCCCGTCAGCGGTCTGGCCTGTACCTGTAGGCTGAGCGAGGCGGGTGAACAGAGCCATCTTCTCCGCCAGGCTGAGGGTGGACAGGTCGGGCTCGTCCAGGAAAGACGATAACTGTCTGTCTCCTTCTGCCCCGCCATGCAGAGCTTGAACTGGTCTCTGGAGCTCCTGGGTCTCCGGCTCCTGCACTGCTGAGCTCGGCTGGGAGGAGGCCTGGATGCTGAGGGAGGGACGTGGGACATTTTAAAAGTCCTCTTTGCAACCAGGAAGTGTTTATGTCTTAATCACAGCAGTACTGTACATGGCTTTGCTTACTGAAAAATGCTAAATCCTGAATAGGCTTTATGCACAGCTCCACTACTTCCTGAACTTAAACAAGCTCCTTTATTTCCTGTCTCACATTATTGGACAAACTGATTAATCCAGGTGTGTCTGAGTAGTCACAATGGTCAGACACACCTGGATTAATCAGTTTGTCCAATAATGTAAGACAGGAAATAAAGGAGCTTGTTTAAGTTCAGGAAGTAGTGGAGCTGTGCATAAAACCTATTTAAGTAGCTTAAATGTATAACTCAAGGTTTCCTAAATGTCATAATGGTTACACATTATATGGGTGTCTAAAACTAAATAGCAGGTCATATCTTTACACGACGGTATCGTTACATATATCAATTTCAATGATAAAACACTAAATCCACCTCCCTTTGACTTGGTTCTTTTAGATATCCTGTCACCTGTATGAATGAAAATCTACATAAATGAGTATTTAAAGGGATACTTCACCCAAAATCGATAATAATGCTACTCTCATGCCAAGGAAGGGTTCAGAGAACTTTCCGAGTCATCAAAACGCTTTTGGAGTTCCTGGGTCGGTCCGGCTGGCAGCGGATTTCCATATAATGGCGGCGGATAGAGCTCAGTTTGAATCGTTCCAAAACACACACTATGAAACATCCAGATACCTCCATACTGCTCGTCTGTACTGACCCAAGTGTCCTGAAGCCGCCACATGAAAAAGTTGTTGGGAAAAAATTATTTGATCTCTGTCATCCTTGTTGTAGCAGTAGTGCAAACATCAACAGAGCCACTGGGAGATACTACTACAACAAGGATAAAAACAGAGATCACATTGATTTTCTCCTATCAACTTTTTCATGTGGCGGCTTCAGGACACTTGGGTCAGTACAGAGGAGCAGTATGGAGGTATCTGGATGTTTCATAGTGTGTGTTTTGGATGATTCAAAAGTGAACTCTATCCGCCGCCATTATATAAAAATCTGTTGCCAGCCGGACCGACCCAGGAACTCCTAAAGCGTTTTGATGACTCTGAAAGTTCTCCAAACCCTTCCTTGGCATGACGGTGTAGAAAAGGCCACAAAGTTACTGTGTATTTGTTGTTGTTATGATGTGTTAGAGCGCTAGATGGTTGATGTGCGAGCGGAGCCCCCTGCTGGTATTATGACGTAATTGGCCGCACTCGTTCATGTGACGGTGTTTTCTGGCTGCAGTGAGTGAGGAGTGAGGAGTAACTGTCGGGCCACCTGTTCGTGCTATGGCGACTGTCTGTGCGTGAATGAAGCATGTAAGTACGTCTGGATGGGTTATGAGAGTGTTGGATGTATGCTAGTGCATTTGTGAACATTTGAGCTGTATGTTGTGATTGTAGCACTCGCCATGCTATGGCCGTTGTGGACGCTAATGTCCGCTAGCTTAATTAACGAGCGAGTGTAACGAGTGTCACGTGATATGCCCGTGTTTATATTGATCGTTATCATGCTGGTTATTCAGCGCGCTGTTGCGCAGAGTACTGTGTTAATTATAAGAGGGATTTATGACTGTGTTCATATTATGTTTCTCTGATAGTTCTGGTTAGCTAAGCTATTTACCTAGCTTTAATTGTGTCAGTGCTAAATGCTACTGAATCCGAGCTAAGTGGTTTGATTTATTGATGATTATTTACTCATTCATTTATTTGTCATTTTATGTTTAGAACCACAGAACAATCGCCTGTAAGAAGAGAAATAAACAGGATCAGAAACAGTCAGTGGCCTCCTCTTTATTCAGTCTCTGAAGATTCGGCTTAAAGTGGTGTTCTGGCCGACACACCGAAGTGAACTCAGTGATAACCCCTGTGCCAGCTGCATACACCTAGTGTCTCCACTACATTTAATGGTCCTTCGAGCCGGATCACAGAGTTCACATCAGAGATGGATCAGTCTTCAGAGTATGAGGCTCGTGGTGCACGCCCCAAACGACATCGTCGTCCCCCAGCCCGCTACGCAGACTATGATGTGGATCATCTGGGCTACATGAGTCAGAGATACAGAGAGGACGCAGAGGCTCATCATCAGGAGGGAAGGGCCAGGATGACCCCCCTCACCCGAGACCATGGTTCCCCCCCTCGGAGCCACAGGCAGAGGCGGGATGCTGTTCTTCAAGAGATGGACTTGTGCTACGGTGCTGAGGACCCCCAGCACATCCCAGAGTATCAGCTAGCCCCCCTGCAGTCACCAGAGAGGGAGCTGGGGGAACTGTTCCATGAGCGCTCTCCTCTTCTATATCCAGTGCTGCGTCCCAGACACCCACCAGAGGATCTGAAGGTAGAATTAGAGGACATATGTCAAGAGAGACACCTCCTCCAGCAGAGCCAGCGTCGCATGTCAGCAGATCTGGTGGAGCTCAGAGCACTGCGAACCGAGATGAGACAGTTAGTGGACGCTGTTCAGAATCTACAAAGCCCCTCTTCTCCGCATATGTATCAGCCTGAACCCACGTGGCCACCGCCACCAGCTACACCTGCTGCACCTGCGCCACCAGCTGAAGAGGATGAGTGGCCTGCACCACCACCGTGGCCAGATTCAGTGACGACGGGACAGTTACCTGCTGACTTACCACCCCCGCCACCACCACATCACAGTGTTCAGACAACCGTTGAGCTTCCATACATCAAAGAAGAGGCTTTATCGCCCCCCACTAAGCCGCCTGGGAGCCTGTTCCAGGCTCAGTGGTCAACATATGGCATTGCTCCTGCTGCAAGACCGCCTGACAACCCTGCCTATTCTCCACGTCCCTGGTTTAAGCCAGTTCATCCCCCACCGCTGTCTAGTTTGCCTCCAGCTGAGCCCAAGTCTTCTGCAGTGTACGGTGCTGTCAAGAGTGAGTCAGGACGCAACTCCCAGCAGCTTCCTGGTGGATCATGGATGCAGCCACAACCATTGCCTCCAGTCAGGACCTCCCACGTTCCTGAGTCCAGCTACTATGGACCCCGCCCAACCATTCGCAACTTCTCTCATCGTGACCCAAGTGAGTTTGCTCGTCTTAAGCTCTCATTAGAGAACCTGTTACCCCCGAGCGCCTCAGAACTGTTTAAGTATCAGGTACTGGTCGATCACCTGCAACTAGAAGAGGCCCGGTTGATAGCAGACGCTTACCTTAACTCGCCAACGCCCTTCTCCGACACGATGGCTGCACTGAATGATAAATTCGGCCAACCACATCAGATCGCATTGAGGCGTATTGCTGCTGTGTTGGACTCACCAGATATCAGGCGGGGAGATGTTGCTGCGTTCGAGAAGTTTGCACTCCAAGTACAGTCGCTGGTCGGGATGTTGAGGACATTAGGCTCTGAAGGAGAAGCAGAGTTACAGTGTGGCTCACATGTTGCTCGCCTGCTAAGTAAGTTACCACCTGAGCAGAGAGCTGAGTTTCGTCGCTGCATGTTCCATCGAGGCTCACGGACTCACACCTTACCTGATCTGTCAGAGTGGCTGAAGTATGAGTCCTGGTGTCAGGACTCTGAAGGACAGTTAGCAGCGAGAGGGGCTAGGGAGAGACCAGTGCCCCGACCGGATGGTCGTCAGAGTTATCGGCCCACTACTGTCCTCCATGGTGGAAACGCAGATAAGAAACCAGCTGTTCAAGCCCCCGGCAGCTCCTTTAAAGGAATCAAGAGTAAGCCTTACTGTCCATTCTGCAATAATGAGGAGCACTATCTCAGCCAGTGTGCAGCAGTTTCCAGGCTGACCAAGGACCAGCTGACAGAGTGGATAAAGAGCAACAAGAGGTGCTGGCGCTGTGCACGGTCACATCAAGCTGCACAGTGCAACCTGAAGAAGCCATGTAGCCTCTGCCAGGGAAAACACCTGCAGGTGCTGCATGAGGTCAACGTGAGGCCCCCTAAGGCGTCGACAGCAGCACCAGAGGTGGCGAGCCATGCTACGAGAGCCACAACGGAGGTGCTGTATCTGGACCGACCCGCAGAAGGTAGCCGAGTCCTGCTGAAAGTCGTGAGAGTCTGCATTCACTATGGTCGCCGAACACTCCACACCTACGCCATATTGGATGACGGTTCTGAGAGAACCATGCTGCTGCCAGATGCTGCAGAGAAGTTGGGAGTTCAAGGATCCCCTGAGGACTTACCGCTACGCACCATCAGACAAGAGGTCCAGACGCTCCGGGGTGCATCAGTGTCGTTCGCCATTTCTGCCCCTGCAAGGCCAAAGGTCAAGTTCAAGATTACAGGTGCATTCACCACCGCCCGCATCGGACTGGCTGATCATACCTACCCCATGGAGCAGCTCAGAAAGACTTACAAGCACCTCGTTGGCCTTCCTATACGGACCCTCATGGACGTGAAACCTACGCTGCTCATCGGGAGTGATCATCCCCACCTCATCACCCCCGTTGAACCCGTCAGGTTGGGACCTCCAGGAGGACCTGCTGCCATCCACACGAAGCTGGGTTGGACCCTACAGGGCCCTGCTAGTGTAGTCCGCCACCTCGCTCAACCACAGCAGTGCTTCTTCACGACAGTAGCCCCCCAAGAAAGTGAGTTGATGAGGCATGTTGAGAGACTATGGCAGGTCGATACCGTCCCATTCAGGAGCGAGAAGCTCGTCACTCGTTCAAAGCAAGACCAGGAGGCCATCAGCATTCTGGAGTCCAAGACCACCAGAGTAGAGGTCGACGACATACTCCGTTATGCCACCCCCCTGCTGCGCCGGAGGGACATGCCTCTCCTCCAGGCTACAAAAGAAGCGGTCATGCCCATTCTGCGGGGCGTGGAACGGCGACTGGCCAAAGATCCTGCACAAGCTGCGGCCTACAAGGTGGAGATGGAGAAACTGATCAAAGCCGGCTCCGTCATCAAATGTGGTCCTGAAGCACCAGCTGAGGAAGGTCAAGAGGCTTGGTATATCCCCCACCATATGGTCAGCCATAATGGCAAGAACAGACTGGTCTTCAACTGTTCCCACCAGTACCGCGGACAGAGCCTCAACGATTACCTGTTGCCTGGGCCGACTTTGGGAGCCTCACTTCTGGGAGTCCTGCTACGCTTCCGAGAACATGCAGTGGCAATTAGTGGAGACATAAAGGGCATGTTCCATCAGGTTCGTCTCCTCTCAGAAGACCGTGCCCTCCTCCGCTTTGTCTGGCGTGACATCAGTCAAGAGGAGCCTCCTGCGGTGTATGAGTGGCAGGTACTACCGTTCGGAACGACGTGTAGCCCGTGCTGCGCCACGTTTGCCTTACAGCGCCACGTCAACGACCACAGCCAGCCAGACGAAGATGTGAGGATCTCAGTCGAGAAATGTTTCTATGTGGACAATTGTCTCCAGAGCGTGCCCACCATCGCTGAAGCAAGGCAACTGGTCGACAAGTTGCGAACCCTCTTGGCATCTGCTGGGTTCGAGCTACGTCAATGGGCCAGCAATGAACCAGGGGTCATAGGTCACCTGCCTGAAGAAAGCCGCTCACCTAGCGTGGAGCTATGGCTAGCGCAGGACAAGACGGACGCTCCGGAGTCCACGCTAGGGCTGAGCTGGCTTTTCCACACGGACGTCCTCGGCTACAAGCACCGCCAAGTCAATTATGGTGTCCCCACAATGCGCAACATATACAAGGTTCTTGCGAGTCAGTATGACCCGCTGGGGTTCATCCTGCCCTACACCACCCGGGCTAAGGTACTGGTCCGGCACCTTTGGGATAAGCACCGGGGCTGGGACGACCCGCTGCTTCCCCAGGAGCTTTTGCAGAAGTGGACAGCCTGGGAGGAAGAGCTGAGCGTCCTACCACAGGTCACCCTCCCCCGACCATACTTGCCTAAGGAAGTGGACCTCTGCAGTCTTCACAGAGAGGTACACATATTTTGCGACGCCTCTGAAGAAGCGTATGGCTCAGTCGCATACCTCCGGTCCACTGACAGACATGGTGGAGTGCATCTCTCCTTCCTGATAGCTCGCTCCAGAGTCGCTCCCAAGCGGTCCCACTCCATTCCCCGATTAGAACTTTGTGCTGCCCTTACCGGAGCACAGCTCGCACAGGTTCTAAGAAGAGAACTCACTCTCAGCATCGACCAGATGATCCTGTGGTCAGACTCGACGACGGTGCTGACCTGGTTGAGGTCCGAATCCTGCCGATTCAAGGTCTTTGTCGGCACCCGCGTGGCAGAGATTCAGGAGTTGACCGACGGACAGGTTTGGAGATATGTCGACTCAGCCAGGAACCCTGCTGATGATGTGACCCGAGGGAAAGGATTGAGAGAGCTGGTTGAGCCCAACAGATGGAGTCAGGGACCCTCCTTTCTCCTGCAGGGTCCTGATTCATGGCCAGAGGACCCCTCAGTTGACCAAGCCCACGATGCATCAGAGCTGCGCAAATCTGCCTTCTGTGGGGTCACTACAGTTGCCTCGAGTCAGCCTGCTCCAGACCTGAGCCAATACAGTTCCTGGAAGGAGCTGCTGGAGGCGACAGCGCGGGAGCTTCATGGGGCGGCCGACTCCAACTGTTGTCCTACTGCCGAAGATTATCGCCAAGCTGAGCGGTTGATCCTCCGTAGAGCCCAGAAGGATAGTTTCCCACAAGAGTACAGCTTGCTGAAGGTAGGGAAGCCGGTCTTAAGAAGCAGCCGACTTCTCACTCTATCGCCTGAGCTGGATGAGAGTGGAGAGCTCATCCGTGTTGGAGGACGTCTCCGTAGATCGGAGGACCTGGAGCCGACCGCTATTCATCCACTCATCCTAGACCCAAGTCATCAAGCTACTAAGCTTCTAATTCAAGATGTTGACATCCAACTCCATCACCCGGGTCCAGAGCGGGTGTTTGCGGAGCTTCGGCGCTCATTCTGGATTCTGCGAGGGCGTGAGGCGGTTCGGCGGCACCAGTACGGCTGCGCGGACTGTCGCCGCTGGAGAGCCAAACCAGCCGTACCAAAGATGGCAGACCTTCCATCAGCCCGTTTGCGCCTGTTCAAGCCTGCCTTCTATTCTACAGGGATGGACTGCTTCGGGCCCTTCGAAGTCAAGGTAGGCCGCCGGCGGGAGAAGAGATGGGGAATCATCTTCAAGTGCCTTACCACCAGGGCAGTACACCTGGACCTCCTGACCGCCATTGATACGGACGCCTTCTTGATGGCCCTTCGTCGGTTCATTGCCCGCAGAGGAACACCTGCAGAGCTGTTCTCCGATCAGGGGACAAACTTCAAGGGAGGAGAGAGGGAGCTCCGGGAGGCCTTCGCGGAGATCTCTCCTGCATTGAAGGAGCACCTTGCACCACAGAAGATCGCCTTCCACTTTAATCCCCCCGCAGCTCCCCACTTCGGAGGGGTGTGGGAGCGGGAGATACGCTCCATTAAGAGTGCACTCTACGTCACCGTGGGAGCTCAACCAGTCACGGAAGAAGTTCTTCACACAGTGCTTACGGAGGTGGAGGGGATCCTCAACAGCAAGCCCCTGGGATATGTGTCTTCCGATGCCAGTGACCCGGACCCAGTGACTCCTAATGTTCTTCTGATGGGGCGGCCGGATGGGTCGTTGCCTCAAGTCGTCTACCCAGAGAACGAGCTCATCAGTCGCCGACGTTGGAAGCACTCGCAAGTTCTGGCGGATCACTTCTGGGCCCGTTTCATCCGACTCTACGTGCCGAGTCTTCAAGGCCGCCAGAAGTGGCAGGCGTCACCAGCTGACATTGTTCAAGACTCTGTGGTGATGATCGCTGATCCACACCTTCCCAGAGCCCTATGGCCCATAGGGAGAGTGATCAAGACTCATCCGAGCCCCGATGGTCACATTCGGTCAGCGGATGTGAAAGTGAGAGAAAGGGTTTACACCCGGCCGGTTGCTAGGCTGGTTGTTCTCCCTGCGCTTCCGTCTGGAGAAGACGAGGACAATTCCACTCCTACGACCTCATCCCAACCATAGACTTTGTTGCCTTTATTGATGAGCAAATGTATTACATTTGGGGGCGGCTGTAGAAAAGGCCACAAAGTTACTGTGTATTTGTTGTTGTTATGATGTGTTAGAGCGCTAGATGGTTGATGTGCGAGCGGAGCCCCCTGCTGGTATTATGACGTAATTGGCCGCACTCGTTCATGTGACGGTGTTTTCTGGCTGCAGTGAGTGAGGAGTGAGGAGTAACTGTCGGGCCACCTGTTCGTGCTATGGCGACTGTCTGTGCGTGAATGAAGCATGTAAGTACGTCTGGATGGGTTATGAGAGTGTTGGATGTATGCTAGTGCATTTGTGAACATTTGAGCTGTATGTTGTGATTGTAGCACTCGCCATGCTATGGCCGTTGTGGACGCTAATGTCCGCTAGCTTAATTAACGAGCGAGTGTAACGAGTGTCACGTGATATGCCCGTGTTTATATTGATCGTTATCATGCTGGTTATTCAGCGCGCTGTTGCGCAGAGTACTGTGTTAATTATAAGAGGGATTTATGACTGTGTTCATATTATGTTTCTCTGATAGTTCTGGTTAGCTAAGCTATTTACCTAGCTTTAATTGTGTCAGTGCTAAATGCTACTGAATCCGAGCTAAGTGGTTTGATTTATTGATGATTATTTACTCATTCATTTATTTGTCATTTTATGTTTAGAACCACAGAACAATCGCCTGTAAGAAGAGAAATAAACAGGATCAGAAACAGTCAGTGGCCTCCTCTTTATTCAGTCTCTGAAGATTCGGCTTAAAGTGGTGTTCTGGCCGACACACCGAAGTGAACTCAGTGATAACCCCTGTGCCAGCTGCATACACCTAGTGTCTCCACTACAGACGGTGTGTAGAAAATTGGCGAATTATCGACTTTAAATGAAGTTTCCCTTTAATGAAAGTCTTGTTAAATTTAAGGAAACTAATCTGAGACAACAATGTATTCCTGCACTGTCTGAATATCCAACAACTGAACATGCATGCTCCCAGACAGGTAAATAACTCTGACAGCTGTGTCCGATTACAAGCGCAGCAACAGAGACGTTAAGTAGATCAGCGCACATATGCCAGATAATCATATAATGCACTCATATATTTGCAGGGGTTATGGTGATCTCCCTGCAGTGCGCTCAGTTAAACCAGAGTTGGTAAACAAACCGCGGGACACGTGAACCCAGTCATGCAGTGGGGCTTTAACTGGCTCAACCTCTGACCTTTCCATAAGATATGCAACCTATTTCTTTGCTGACATTTGTGACCTGCTGCATGTGGGAAATGGTGCACACTAATAAATAAAGTAATGCTTGGAAACTGCGCATGGAAAGTAGTGAATGAGCCATTGTGTAAACACTGGCTTCTTTCCCCTAAAAGGTGCACACACAGCTATTACACAGCACAGCACGGGCGGGGGCAGATGTGACGGGGGTTAAAATGAGCTGGATAAACAGATCTGCACTGCGGCCAGGAGAGGGAGATGGTGAGTTAAAGGCCTCTGAGGCATATTAACATAGTTTAGAATTGATACAAATGAGGCATGAAGTGGGAAGGATGAAAAACGCTGCCTAGTATCAAGAAAAGGATTGTTTTGATTCTGGCTTAAATGCAAAATGTAGGGTAATAGTAAATAATCCAGCTGGTAACATCCTGTGAGTCATCCAGTTAATGCTTTAACAGAACTGAGATGTTGAAAATCACTGACGACTTTGATGCAATAGACACTTTGCACACACACACATATGTAGACACAACACAGCCCGGCCCTGTTGTACCTGATGCTAGTCACACTGGTGTTGACTACAGTGGTGTTGGGGATGCAAACTACGGCCATAGGTTGTGATGAGGCAGCAGGATCGCTTAAAGGTGGAGAAGAAAAAGATACAAAAAGGTACAAATGGAGAGAAGAAAGTGAAATATAGATCATTCAAGAGAAGCAAAAAAAATAGTAAATAGTTGACAGGGGTGCAGGAAAAATACAGAGGAGAAAGAAAAGAAAAACTAAACTACAGCTATAGGATAAATATATATAAGACCAACCTCGAAGCGTTGACCACCTCCTTGTTGGTGACGGGTTGTGTGTGTGAGCGGTCCTGAACTCTTCGGAGACGTCTTTCAACGGCAGCGTTTCGAGATCGTGGTTTGGGAATACTTCCATCCGATGTCCTCTCCAGCTCCTGGAGGGAGATGTCGGAAAACAACAAAACTGTTTTATTCTGCTACAGTATATGTATTAAAGGGATAGTTCAACATTGGCCCAACAAACAAACTGGCCCATTGCCATAATCCCTATAGTCATAGCAGTAGGTTTATTACCCTTAATTGTTGGTGCAAGCTATTTTTAGAACGGCGGAGCAGAGCACCACGCTATGAGATAATAACAGAACATTACCAGACGGAGTTGTTTTAGAAGTAAATTCATGCAAAACCACTGATGCATGTTGCCTTCAGGGACAGTTTTTCATCAAGCAGTCTCTGCATTTCCCTCTAAAACAACTCTGTCTGGTAACGTTGTGTTATCTCATAGCGTGGTGAATGTGCAGGTCACAACTTGTCCACCAGAGCGTTGTGGAGTTGTTGGATTGTGTATTTGATGAGTTTGATGAGGGAAACCAAGAAATCCCATGAGCCTCCGTAGCGTAGCTCTGAGCAGCTCACGGCTCTGCTCCGCCGTTCTAAAAATAGCTCGTACTGACAAATCGAACACACTGCTATGACTATAGGGTAATGGGCCAATTTGCCAAAATGTTGAACTATCCCTTTAAGAATCACAGAAATATCTATCTGAATGTTGTTAATCTACACACAACTTCGTCTTTTGGTGTTGAAATTATGAAATTCAAACATTATTAATCTTAAAATGTACTGCATGACTTAATTGTTTAAAAGGACGTTTACCCTGAAGAGAGACCTCTTGGCAGCCACACTCATCTTAGCTCGGTCATCAAGCTTTTCTTCATCTATTGAAAACATGAAAGATTCACATTATATGGCATCAAATAAGAAAGATCTGTATATGTGTTGTGCATGAATGCAACAGAGTGAACTTACCTTCGTTGTCCTGCAGCTGTGATGGACTTAGACGTGACCTGCAGAGAACATGAATGCATGGAAGCATCAGTATGAATAATGCATTTTTTAATTTTTTTTTTAAGGGAACAACTGGAACCACTGGATATTATCATGCTCTGCCACACAATTCAGTGATAATGAAGAGCTCCTGCAGGTGGCTACAGAGAGCCTCTCCTGTACCTATCGGACTCCAAACGCTCTGCGGAGGTGATGGGCTGGGTCCTAAACCTCTCCGACATGCGACTCTCTCCTGGAGTGATGTAGCGTCGAGGCCTCCGAGCGCCCCGGTCTCGATCGCTGATGCTGCTGCTGCTAGCTGGCTCTACCTCCATTGCTGAGAGATCGACTTTAGTCGCCTCACTTTTGGGGCGATGGGTCAAATAAGACGGATTGACGAAGACAACGAAAAGGGACAGTACAAGTAAAAAAAAGAAGAAAAAAAAGAATAAGTTGGTTTTGATGTTGTTTTGGTAGATTAACAGTTTACCAGATCAAACATGGCCTCACACACTGAACACTAATTGCAGCCTAACTGTGAAGAGCCATTACCCAATGTTAACATGCAGCAGGAGACAACTGTCAAAGGATCAATTGCAAGAACTGAAACACAAAATTGCAAATGGTGATATTATAAAGATACACCCTGACACATTTCATGCCTCAGAGTTACGTTCTATCAATTTTATTTTCCCTAAATCATCATTGGATTATTTGTTGCAGCAGCTCACTAATGCAAGAGTTAGACAGTTACTTAGCGATGCCACACAGAGACCATGCCGCGGGACCTACAACTCGGGTTTCCGGTTGGCATTCTCCAGATAAGAGTGTCGCAGCTGTGCCACCGACACCCTGGTGTCCAAGGTGCCCATCTCGCCGTTCGCCATCCCCGAGGCCGGAGCGGCGGCGGCCCTCGATTTCTCTCTGCTGGCCGCTGCCCTCTCCATCCGGTACAGGGCAGAATGCTGACTGATGCCGATGTCGGACATGGAGCGGATTCGCGTCTTGGGTTTGGGCCCTCCGCTCGTCTCCAGGCCTCTGTGTTTGGCCTGTGGCAAGGAGGAACCCTTCTGGAGGTAGATGGCCGAGTCAGACCTCTGCTGCGCCGATGGATCCTGCTGCTGCTGCTGCTGCTGAGGATGATGATGATGATGCCGCCTCGGAGGCTCCAGCTCTTCATCTGGTTGTTTCCTCTGGAAGTCTTGATGCTGACTCGGAGGCTCTTGTCGTTGGAGATCAGGCTCCAGCTGCCTTTGAGGGTGTTGTTGCCTTTGGGGCTCTTGCGGCTGTCTCGAGTGGTCGTACTGATGCTGCCTCTGAGGGTCTTGTTGGTGGATCTGAGCACTGTGTTGCCTCCTTCTGGGTTCATACTGCGGTTGTGTCGGCGGCTCTTGATGCTGACTCTGGGGCTCTTGGCTGTACAGCGGCTCTATGGGTTGATGCTGCCTGGGCTGCTGGTGAACGGATGAGAGGGAAGGCTGCACGGATCTAAATCCTCTCTCCTCTTGGCTATCGTGGCTGGAGGCATGCTCTCTCCCCCTTTCTCTGATCCTCTCAACATTTCTCTCCCTTCCTCTCTCCCTCCCCCTCTCCCTTCCTCGCTCCCAATCCCAGTCTTCCTCTCCTCGACTCATCCTCCTCTGCTCTGGGCTGTAGCTCTGCCAGTCCATATCTTCGTGACGGCCTCTATGAATGTCGTCCACGCTCCTCTCCCTTCGACGGATCTCCGAGGGCAGCACAGCCTTCCTGCTCTTCAGAAGGCCCTCCGTCTGGGCCTCCTCCTTCAGAGCCTGCCTGGCCTCTGATCTCGCCTCCTTGTGGGCGGCAAAGATCAGGTCAGAACTCACTCTCCTCCGTGGCTGCACCTCGGGAGGTCCGGGAAGTTTGGTGGTGGCCACTGGGGCAGGCATGGCCAAATATGGCTGAGAGTCCACGGCGGGACCAGAGTGCTGGTACTCGGGGGCGGAGGAGGGATAGGCCGCCTGGCCGTGGGCAGCAGGATGGTGGCCCGGGCTCGGCTGGGGAGGCTGGTAAACAGTCCTTTGTTGGACGGGCTCTGAGTGCTGCGGCGTGTGCTGCACAGTGTTCCCCTGAGTACGATGTCTGTGAGCCTGGTGCCTGTCTGGACTCCAGTCAGGCCTCTGGACAGTTTCATCCCTTGACAATCGTTCCCTTACTCGGATTCTTGGGAAAAGGAATGGATAAGGGTCACTGAATATCCAGTTCAATGAAACAACTACAGTACGGCGCTCTGCAGACTCAATGAAAACACTCGCACCAGCCACAATTTTACGATCCAACAGTCTATTTTCAGTAGAGGGGGTGTATCTGGTACCTCAGGCAGCTCAAATCTAACAACATTTGGCTGATACTGATTTTGAATACTCTCTAGTTAATTCTGTCTTATCACAAATAGGGATGTCACGATTGTAGATTTTCTTGGTGCGATCATTGTCAGAGAAATAATCACGGTATTACGATTATCACGATTATTATGCATTAATTAATTTCACAACACTGTGTATGTGTAAAATCAAATATAGTCTAGCCTAAATAATTGCAATGCTAATTATTTACACAAACATTAATAAGAACATTAATTATATTCCTCAGGGGAAGTGTTTGAATTATTCAAGTCATTAGTTGTCAATCGTTTTTGTTTTTATTTACAAATGACACGCAAACTTTTAAATTCCTACCGATTCAATGTTACATTAGGTAAAGGGACCAGTATCTGTGCATTTACCTTCACATCTGTTCCGATATAATCTTTTTTGTATTTAGGAATCTTTGCGATAAATTAATTGTGGTGTTTTATACCGCGATTAATTCTGAAAACAAGTAATTGTGACATCCCTAATCACAAATATCATCTGCAAAGGCTGTTCTGAGCTCAAACACGTTGCACAAAGATTTACAGCATTACACCGTCATGGGACCAACATGAACCTCCTAAATCCCACATCAGGATTGCAACAAGGTCGAGCAGCAGCAGCAGCATGACCTGGGTTTGAATTTTAGTATTTTAGTTCAAATGACTCTCTCTCTCTCTCTCTCTCTCTCTCTCTCTGTTTCTCTCTCCGTGCCAAAAAAAAGTAATCCAAACTATTTTCATCTACAACTTCTGACCTGTGGTGGCCAAAGGTTGCTCTAATCTCATTGTAGACCACTAAGCCAGACATAATTGATGGGCCTCTGCTTTATCTGACACGGCATGAAGGACTTAAACAGTGCTCTTGCTACATGAGTACACACACTAATACTAGCAAGCATAAGCAGCTGATAAGACCACAAAGGCAGTCAAGTGCCAGTGGCGTGAGACAGACATTTATACCAGCTGAAAAGTGGAGTAGAGATACATAAAAATAAGAAAATAGCCTCAGACAATGTTGGATTCCCTTTTTTTTGGACTTCATCATGTGAGAGAAATCGATGAAACCAATAAAGCTATACAAACAACTAAATTTATCCATGCGTCTATGGATTTTACATCTCCATAGAGCACAAAGGTTGGTTATGAACCTTCGTCTTTTCATAAGCTATCAGCTTAAGCCAACTGTGCTTTGCATCCGGGCCACCGTACATTCCTTATGCAACGACATTGTCAAAGTCACTGACGGGGGTTCAAGACTCAGATGTAATTTCATAGGGGTTAACAGGCCAGAATCTGAGTAAGAAGCCAGGGTGTGGGGGTTGGGGGGGTGGGGGGGTGTGGGGGTGCAGTGTGAGAGCGAGTCTCAGCTGACAAGTGCTGAGTCAGTGGGTCTGCGACTGACTGGGTCAGGGTCTGAAGCTGACTAATGTTGTCACCCCATCAACTCCGGTTCACTAACACCATTCGACTGCTGAAGACGACCAGGCCACACACAGTCACACTAATTTAACAAGAATGTAGGGTGGAAGTTGGGTGAGGGGTGTTACTGATGACAAGGTGTGAACACACCCAGAACAATGTAGGTACTGGAAAACCGACCACAGTGAGATCTGACTTTTAGGGTCAAAGTGCTGAGTTGGGCTGGTGATACACTGTATATATATTACCTACGTATATCCACAAGTTTCCGAACGTCATCTATGGTCAAACCCGGAAGTCGGTTTTGCCGGTTTGGTGGAATTATACGTTTCCGTTTCCAAGGTTTTCAGTCGTTGTCATAGTTGCGGTAAATGCATGGATCTATTAACGCTGGATTTAACACGGATGTCAATTTTTGTGATATCCACTGCTAAAAAACTGGTGTGATGATCCATGCGTTTTACAGATTTTCATTGAAAAAAAAAAATGAAAAAAAAGAAAAGAAATCCATGCATTTACCGCAACTACTGAAACCATGGAAACGTAAACATAAAATTCCACTGGAAGAGCAAAACCGGCAAAACAGGCTTACGTTTTTGACGTTCGGAAAAAGGTGGATACCAAGTCATGTTGGTATTTGTCCAAATAATCTACTGTATATTGTGTCAATAAGATTATTTGACTTTACCCATCTTTAAATATAAATATCATGATCAACATGTACCAAATACCTGCAATAACCAATGAGAGTGACCAGATGGGAAGCATCGCCAGCTGAATGTTGTGTACTTTTACAGCTCACAAACTTGGCAGGAAAATACAATAAGAGCTGCTGGTGGAATTAGTTTATTTATGACATTTAAGATTTCAAAATCATCTAGCATGTGTGTGCAGCTTCATCAGTTTGCTCTTTGGCAATATTAAAGCCGAGACTTTGATTTTTTTTTGTGTCTATAAGGTCTAATGAACAACATTGTTTCAGAGTTGATACATGAGGAAGAAGGAATGGATTCATGATTCTGACACAATTCCCTAATTAAACAAGACATTTTCGAGACAATTGTTTATGAATGAACTTTTATCTATTTTTAAAGTGGTAATTTTCAATCAATCAGTCAAGTTTTGTACTTTTAAGTAATAACATATAAAAAAAACTATAAAAATCAAACTGTAGTTGTCCTAAAACTGATCCTTGGTGTACTCCGTATGTAACATTTTTGTGCTAGAACGAGGCTCTAGACAAACCTATTTTAAAAGTAAGTGGTGGTTCACAGTATTAAACAATGGCACTAAAGATTTGCCAGTGTCAAGATGTATTCTGTGTCTCTCACTGCTTCAAACAGGGCTGTGTCTGTGCTATTATTCATTTGTCCTTAAACTTTAGATCTTCCCATCTAAGATTTTACCACAGTAGAGACTGACCTGTTGAAGAAAACCAGGTAAAATGAGACTTCATGTCTGGTAAATCTTGTTAAATCTTAACCATGAGACTAAGTTAGAAATGAAAGTTTGTCAGTTGAAAAATGAAAATGATATAAAACCCCAAACGACTGTTATGACACCAATTAATATGGGGAAGTATTATTGAATGATGTGTTATAGGTTTTTATATGTTGGACAGAGTTAGCTACTTGTCCACCGGGAATGTGTTTCTTTTTAAAATAAAGGTTGTACAATTTCCAAGGCTCTCTTTTACCTAAAGAATTGTATTTAATAGATCCCTAACACTTTTAATTGTTTATAGACACGTAAATACACTTTTAAAAGATTCATGGAAATGCCCGAGAGCTGCCAGCTAAAAAAAAAAACACATGCACCCGGTGGATGTTTGATGTTTGATGATAGGTCTTCACACTGACGACATCCTGAGTGGACAGTACCTTGAAGGCAAGCCGAAGACTGTCTGAGTGTCGCTCTCTGAGTCTGTGTTGAGAGACCAGTCGCTCTTTGACAGCGCAGCCAGGCTACAGGATGATGTGGTGACAGTGTCAAACCCTGAGGGAAACTTCTGATCATTCTTTCAACGATCAAATCAAATTCAGCTGAACCATGTTGAGCAGATATATATAAATAAATCAATAAACAGCATTATTTATAGGCTGTAGCTCAGAGTCCAATCGGTCACTTAATGTCATCAAGTTAAATCCTTCATCAGTAGAAAGTGACATAAGCACTTAACTGTCAGATCAGGGTCATCTCTCAGGGTGAGCGGGGGAATCATATCCCCTCCCAAAAAGCAACCCAGCAGTTTTTTTTTTTCCTGTTGCCCCCGTCGGCCTTTTCCCTGATGAGCTCCCCAGATCACCTCTCTATGTGAAACTGGAGCAGGGCAAGCGTGACGGAGCAACACCCACAGTCTAGAAAGATCCCGACGCCGGCATAGCGGTGGAAGCAGCCAGTCTACAGCTCGGACCAACTTCACCTTCAAACAATTGTCCTTCAATACCTCGGCTTTGATTGTGCCGCCAATTGCGCCATTGTTGGTTTGAGATGGATTGTGTTTCTACAGGAAGTTACTAGCAAGTGGACTGATTATTATCAGTGGGACTACACTGTGCTTCATGGCGGGGGTTTGAATTCTCTGGGACTAAATGTTCTCTAAAAATAACACTGAAGTGAAGACACAACATCAGATTCTTCCGGGGAAGATTACTTCATCACACACCAAACAGAACCACCCAGAGAGGAACTTCATGACCTCTAAAAGACGCTTTCCCACTAAAATTTGCGGGTCGACGCAGGTTTTTTAAACGCGGGCTAACAAACGCTAACAATTGGCATTTGGCTCCTTTCCCATTGACCAAAACGAGCCGGGTCTGGTGACGTCATCACGCTGGGATCGCGTTGATGATATCATAAATGTGACAGAATTCAGGGAAGTAAACAATGGAGAGCAACATGGAAGCGAGTCAGGCGGTGGTCAGTGTTCTTTCTTGTTTCGCACTTTTGTCGGTCCTCAAAACGATCGAAAGGCAGCGGACACAAAAGAAGCTCACGAAACTTTCCAGTGCTGCGATATGTTGATCAAATCCCAGTCTGGAATGCGAGCAGAGCTTTGTTTTGGTACGTAGACGGCGCGATGTTATGACGCGGGCGTCACGTAACGCTCAACGTCATCACGTAAATTAGCGGGTTGACCCGGGTCTGGCGTTCCCACTGCAAGCCGATCGGAGCCGAGCCGAGCCGAAATGGGTCGGTGCGCCTTTCCCACTGCCACCAAAAGCCGATTGTTAGCGGGTTTAAACAGGTTTTTTGTCCAGTGGGAAAGGGGTATAATGAGGGCGTGATGGTGCATTTAGGCTATTCTCTTGGGTATACATGTATACTAGAGGACGTTCTACCATCTATATCATAAAAACTACACTTCCTGAGGGTTGTTCTCCCTAAAAGACTTCGTTTTCTATCACATTTAAGAGCTTGTGACGACCTTACGACCTTTACGATGAGGTTATGAACTCACCCCTGTCTGTTGAGGATGCTCTGGGCCTGCTGCTCTATGAATAAATCCCCAGGTGAGATGCCGTAGCGAGCGGAGGGCAGGGAGGCCCGGCGGGCGGTGCGAGGCGAGTTGGGCACGGCGGCGATGCTGTAATCCCTGGTGGCGGCGGGGCTCGGCTCCTGGTGGGCGGCGTCCTGGTGGTGTTGGGGGCTTTGTTGTTGTTGTTGTTGCTGTTGGTGGTGGTGGTGGTGTTGGGGAGGAGGATGCTGCTCCTGCTGGGTTCTGCTTCTCGACGTTGCCGAGCGCTCTTGAGCTCCTCCACGCCGGTAGTTCTCCATGTTCATCGCTCGCTCCCGCTCCGAAAATCTGCTCGGCCGTTCTTGCGACGTCGGCGGCAGCAGCGGGGGAGGAGGAGCTTGGTTTGTGTGGGCGGGACTCGATGTGGGAACAGGTGCAGCGGACGGTTCTGGATGAGTCCTCATGTAAACCCTGCCCACCCCTGAGCGGTACGGCGCCTTGGGCTCCCGTCCCGGCTCCTCTACTACTTCCTGTCTGTCTCGCCTGGAAGTCGTCGTCGTGTGCCTCTCGGGGGTTTCGGGCTCCCGGCGGGACCGGTACCGCGGCGAGTAATCGATGTCCGCCTCTTGATCGAGGAGGATGCCGTAACGCTCCGACAGCTGGCGGCGGCGCTCGGCCTTGTAGCGGGCGATGCGTTCGGCCTTGGAGCTGAGGCTGGTGGCGTCGGCCGGGCCGGATGTGGGCGTAGACGGGGTGGACAGTGTTACGGGGTCGACGTACACCAACACCGGCTCGGGACGGTTGCTGCCGACTCCGCCTTTGACCTGAGCCGATCGGTCCGGAGATGACACCTGCTTCTGGGGCGCCTCCAGATCCTCTCGACTGTAGCGCCTCACTGGTGGTAAAAAGGTAGAAATACTTAACACAACATTGTGACAACCAGGAGTTATGCCAAATTCATGCCACATGGGAGACACCGGTATCTCAAACACCGTTCACAATCAACCTTCATCGACAGTTACAATTGAACTTAAGTATTTTCGTGAAGCTTTGATGCTAGATAATGTTAGGGTGAGTTCCAATTCCTATCTTGACCCTCCAGCTCGACTCTTAATCTTAGTAGCCCTCAAAACCAAGTGTTAAGGGCTATTTTGTGACTTAGAAATGGGACACCCCTTAAATGCAGATACGTCTTCAGACAGTTTTTTCGCCCAAGCTGCCAGACTACTAAATAAACCAACCTAACAATCAATCCAAATGGACAATGGCCTTGTAAGCTGGTCTGGATTCTTTTAACTTCCCTTTAAACCCTTTAAACCTTTTAGGTTTTAGTATTGTAATTTATTTACTGTCTCCTTTTAATTTATTTATGCATATTGTGGAGCACCCCCCCCCCAACACAAACATTTCACAATGTATGCACTTGTACATCTGAGTGACAAATAAACTTCTTGAATCTTGAACCCTGCCAGTTTAATCATAAGCCACAAACGCAGCTCTATCATCAACGGGTCCATCAGGTCCATGTTTTTGTAGCTATATGCTAACTAACTCAACTAACAAATAATCTATGAATTAGGAATGTATGTGATAAAATAAATGTTATGCAACAATGAGGTAAATAATCCATAAAATGTGCCTAAACTGAGATAAGACGATGGTTTTCGTAATATTTATATCTCTATTAACAAAGAAAATACTGCATTCTGGGTAGCCCTTGCTCCCAAGGGTGGTGTCGGAGAATCTCAATATTGAGGCTATACAGCCCTTAAACTTGTCCCTCAACTAACATCCTGAGAATCGGGACAGCACTAGTACTTTGTGGGAGTGCGCATTTTTGAGGGTTAAAATAGGAATTGGAATTCACCCTTACTATGGCTCAAAAGGTTAAAAAAAAAATACGGATGACATAACACACCATCTTCCATCCCGCGTGAGAAAAAAGTCATGCATCACAAAAATTCACATTTAACAAAATGCAACAACATGCAAACAAACTGCAAGAATTCACTAAAATTAACGCACAGGAACTTGATATTTACTTTAGAGACAATTTACTTTATTTATCAGATGAGGAGGTTGTATAAATCTGTCTGTTACGTCAGCACCACGGACAGCGCCATGGTTTTATCAATACACAGCACAGGTGTATGTTGTGGCTGGAGACAGAGGAAGGCAGGTGAACAACAGTTTGTGCTAAAATGTCTGTGTCTGAACTGGAAAAATCTGTAAAATTTGCACTTTTTTTTTAATCACATACATTTCTAATTCATACAAGAACAAATGGTGCAACTGACCATAAACAAAATAACAGTAGATGGTTTTAACATCTACATCATCACATCATGAAGCGACTTTTCAACCATCACTGACAAGTTGGGGGTGTAAGAAAATATTGATAGATCAAAATATCGTAATATATATCAATATTTTGTATTAAAGGGATAGTTCAACATTTTGGCAAATTGGCCCATTGCCATAATCCCTATATAGTCATAGCAGTAGGTTCGTTTTCGAGGTAAATTCAGAGATTGCTGCTGAAAAACTGCCCCTGAAGGCAACGAGCATCAGCTGTTTTGTATGAATTTCCCTCTAGAACAACTCTGTCTGGTAACGTTGTGTTATTATCTCATAGCGTGGTGAATGTGCAGGTCACAACTTGTCCACCAGAGCGTTGTGGAGTTGTTGGATTGTGTATTTGATGAGTTTGATGAGGGAAACCACGAAATCCCATTAGCCTCCGTAGCGTAGCTCTGAGCAGCTGCACGGCTCTGCTCCGCCGTTCTAAAAATAGCTTGCACCGACAATTAAAGGTAACGAACCTACTGCTATGACTATAGGGATTATGGCAATGGGCCAATTTGCCAAAATGTTGAACTATCCCTTTAATAGTTCAAAGAGATGACAGTTGTTTTGTTATTTGAGCCTCTGAATGATAAAAATAGTGCTTACAAATTTAATTTCTTAATGTTATTTTCACTGATTGAGGCAGATGTTTATAGATTCAGATGTAGGATGTAATAAAAACTGTGAAATACAAATACAGGGAAGAATAAATATCAGAAATATCTTGTTATCACCAGATTTTTTTTTCCCACCAGCGCACAAGACAGCCCCACTGACAAGCTGCAGTACTATGATACCGAGCATAACTACTGACTACAGCTCTGACAATACAGACAAGATACTTTTAAGTGTCAGTCCAAATCCAAATCCACTCCACTTCGTACTTTTTTTTTTTTTGCAGTGCATCGTGCCATGCTTACCCATCACACATGGCTCACAGGGGTCTGAGGCACGGGTGTACCGTGGTGGATCCTCCTCTAGCATCCTGTTGGCCACCAAACCACCAGGCACCAGAGCAGGAGGGACATCGCTCTCAATCCCCTCCAGGCGCCGGGCTATCCTCTCCTTCCTGTCACACACAACGAGCAGAGGATAAAAAGTCCTCAGATATTAAACTTGTCTTTATGAAATGATGCGAAAGTTCAGTTTGGTGAGTTTTGAGTGTACCTGTTCATCCCCAAATCCTTTGTTACCACAGCTCCCTCAAAGTATTTCTTCAGCTCTGAAACTGAGTGTTTCCAACGTCAGTATTATAAACATGTTAATGGAAAGAAACTATTTGTTATACTCGTTAATTATGGTTTATTATAAATGATTAGAACCAGTGCACACCTTTTGGAGGGGAAGCCAGAAGGCTGGCATCTGTATCCGAAACGCTCTTGACCAAGGCGGTCTTGTCACCTACGGAGAAGTCACTCTGAAAACTGAAGGAGAAGACACAGAAGTCTTAACAAACCTGCTGAGAAATAAAATGCAGCAGCCTTAAAGGCATAGTTCACCCAAAATTCAAATTTCACTCATTATCTACTCACCCTCATGTCGACTAAGAGCTGGGAGAAGTTTCAGAGTCCTTCGTGGCTTCTCTGAGTTACAGGGGGTCTCGGCGTAGCAGTGCATGTCCATATACCGGTTGCAAATGGATACCAACTGTCTTCGTAACAAAAAGACACAGCAAAAAACATCCAAATACAGCATGCTGCTCGTCTGTAATGTCCCTCTTGTATTGAAGCCCCGACATGAGAAAGTGTTCCGAAAAAAAGTGAATAAGTCTATATTTTAAGCTTGTTTGTAGCGGAAGCTCCCAGTGTCTCAGTTCACTGCTCTTCCTGTGTCAGTGCAGATCGGCGGAACAAATTATCAAGTCGGGGCTTCAATACAAGAGGGACATTACAGACGAGCACTATGGAGGAATTTGGATGTTTTTTGGTGTGTCTTTTTGGACGAAGAAAAGTGAGCTCCATTGACAACCATTATATGGACAAATACTGTTGCACGGAGCCGCGCTGTAACTCAGAGAAGGCACGGAGGACTCTGAAACTTCTCCCATGGCATATGGAAAAGAAGTCAAATTAAAAGCACATTACACATAAGCGGGCGCCTGAATTCTTATCTGAGCTTTAACTCCGACTCCGCCTTAAGTGACTTCTCTTAATGAGGTGATGGCAGGTGAAGCTCAGGTGGTGTCACTTCCATCAGGATCCAGCTTAGGATCTAGGTCGTGAAGCCCCGACACTGAGCCAAGTGGAAACAGACGAGCATGGTTCTTCTCTTAACGTCTTTACGTATCAGCATCTATACATCACATGAGCTCACGTATGCGTTTATATATACAGAGATATACTGTATATACATTCCCTTTGAGTTTCTGCTTGTATCATTGAAGGACATCTTTACTCTTCAGAGCTATGACAATAAACTGGCCAGTTAAGCGCTGCAACTGCACACTAATCTAAAAACAAGCAAAAAACTAAAATTTAAAACCACTTTTCAAGACTGGAAACATATTTTTCAAGGAAGTATTATGGCTCTAATACCATGTGAACAAAAAAGTGTCTTAGGATAAGCTGTTCCAGGCATCCTCAGCTTTTAATGCTTACTGTGCAAGATGAGCTAAAGCACTCTAGTAAACCTGGATCCTCACACATACTGTACAGTATAGTATATCCCCGTCTTGTTGACAAAGCAAAGGAGAGGAATGTAAATGCTCTTAGACGTGTTAACTCTGTCTGTAGACCTGCTTTTTTTTCCCTTTTGTCTTTAAACTTGTAGACTTGTACTGTCTTCTTCCTCACCTTAAGGCTCCGGTTGGAAACGAGGCCGAGTTGCGAAGTTTGGCCGGAGCTTTAGATCCAAATCCTATGAGAGGGGAAAAAAATAAGTTCCAATCAGTAACTTATAATAGAATAAAAATAAATACTCTCCTACTTTCACACACTCTCTTTGTTCTGAATACGGCACAACGATCACAAAACAACAGACAAGATAATAAATGCTGTTGTTTTGATCAGACTTATACACATAATGATTACTATTAATCATCAGGTTTTTTTTTAACCTTTTCCACATTTCACCAACTCTTTAGTAAATGATACATCATTATATTTCAAAGTTAGTAAAAACAATGTTACAACTCTGGTAACTATCGACTAAAATGTGTTTTTTCGAAACTGAAAAGTTGATAAACAGAAGTTGCTTTTCTTCTCTCTGTGTTTTTACCATGCAGGGAAATTTCCGACCTCATTATGAGTCACTTAAATAACAGTTAGTCAGAAAGTTCCCAGCCGATAGCCGACCCTCTAACTCTCTTGTTGTAAAGTTGTATTCCAGTATAGGAGCCGGCTCGTGTTACCGCTCCAGACGCCTCCAGGACACTTATTTTGGCCACCGAAAGACCGTGTGGCAATCGAGTGGGAACGGTCGGCAGGGGAAAAGAGTGAGGTGTGTGGAAAGATGTGGTGTGTGACGCAAAGCCCACTTTGAACTTCAAGTACAAGGCCTCCCAGCGCCTTGTGACGTGACCCCGATGCAATTCATGATGTGATGTTGTGACCTCAGAAAGGACGTATGTCAAAATTAGACATCAGAGAGGTCATAAATCTGGACTGGAGCCCTTTGTTTTGTGACTGCTGCTGGATTTATATAATTTTTCATTACATTTGTCGCAGGGGTGTAAAGAACTGGTCATAAAAGTCTGTTTTCAGACCAAAAAATTGATGACATCGCAACCATTTAAAGCAGAAGTAAGCGATCCGGTGGTTTTGGCTAACTTCCTGTCAGCAGATGGAGTTAGCAGTCCCCGCCCTTGTCCCTACGTCACCACATTCACGCGCATCCCTTGGCTGCACACACAGAGAGGACCGCCCCTTTATGCCGTTCTCTCTCCTCATTGGATAAAGGTTGTAGGATACAAGGAAAGTTTTCTCCTCGGCTTACAGCAGAGCAGAGTGACTGACAGACCCGTGTTTCAGACCAAACACTCTATAGAAGTGATTGCTGTCGGAAGATATAACTATTTAAGACTTATATTAACACAAACATTCCGCTTACTTCTGCTTTAACACATTATTTCTTCGGAAATCCATGAATATGACAGATTTCCAGAGCCCTTGTGTGGAGGAGGTGTGTGCGTCCGTGTACTGCATCTGCCTGTTTATCTGTCGGCCTTGTGACTTCACAGCTTCGTCAGCTTCCTCTGATGGAAAGCCCCCTGCTCCGAAGTCAGTCGGGCTTTTTCCTTGGAAACGTCTGCAGGTTGTCAACAAAACAAGCAGCACAAGGCTCGGGGGTTGGCAGTGCCAGAGAGCAGCTTAGGCCGCTGATGGTCTCAAAGTGAGCGTGGTGAGGAGAGGGATTTTCTATAAATATTCAGAGGTGCAAAATAGACACTCCCTGACTGAACCGGGCCCTCGCTTGCACACAATCTGTGCGGGTAAAAAAGGTTGCTGGTGGAACATGATGACCGGCCGTCTCTTCCACCTCGGCAGGCAGCGATAAGAGCCTGTGATGTCTGGTAAAGGTGTTTCATGTAAAGAGGGAGCAGGGAAAAGCAGAAGGAGAAGAAACAAAGCAGCTCCAAACCTGTCGGAAACACATCACTAAACAAGAGGATGTTCATGTTCAAAGCTGCCTGCATCACAACACCAACGCCCATAGTTATAGACACACATTTAAACCTGTACCTGCTCATATGACTGCGATCGACATGAGGAATTCAAACACTCAGCATGAATCTTTGTTTTTTTACCACACCAACAAACAGGAAGCGAAGTGTGGAGCCTCCCTGTAACACCTTGGCAACCTGAATCCCCTCCTCACTCGATAACTGACACCCACCACACCCTGTCATTTAACTCACTAACCAGCTAAATTGCATTATCCAAGTCCCCCCTACACACACACACACACACAATGGGTCTATAGTCTAATGGGAATTCAAGTCATGCTACAGGCAGATGAAGCCGCCTCCTCCTACAGGCCTTACCTGGGCCACAGGGCTGCACATGGTTCACATGGTAACTAGAGATCCATGGGTTTCGAAACATGTTTAAGGAGGTGGACAGCAGAGAGTCTTTGCTGCTGGACGCCCGTCCGGTCAGAGCGGTGGACGGCAGGAGAGACAGCGGCGGAGGTGAGGGCTGCTACAAACACACACATGCACACACACACACACACACACAAACACTCATACACACACTCTTGCGGACAAGAACGCAGCCACAGCCGAGTAACTGCCACTCCACTGCGCTGCATAGCAAGCTGCAGCCTACACAGACTGGCTGTGTGTCAGTGTGCATGCCCGTGTGTGTCAGTGTGTGTGTGTGTGTGTGTGTGTGTGTGTGTGTGTGTGTGTGTGTGTGCATGCAAGGGAGAGAGAGGGAGAGAGAGAGAGAGAGAGACAGCACAGCAGGGCGCTAAAGCAGCTCAGAGCCCTAATCAGATTACAGGCAGAAATTAGCCTTGATGATAAAAACTCTGGAACAGGATTGGAGGAGGGTGCCAGCAGGGCTACAGGGGGTGGTAAGGGGTCCGCAGCTACTGGAAGTCGGATGATGTCCTTAAAGCTCACATCAGGCAGGCTTCAACCAAGATGGCCGACTGCCACCTAAACTGACTCCTAAAAACTGCAGCCAAAAAGCTGCATTGATGTTAATATTATTATGCAGTTGTAAAAAAAAAAAAAAAAATGTTTGGCTGTGAAATCGCTCTCTTTCTGTCGCTGAACCGAGTCGGACAAGGTGGTAAAACTCACTGTACTGATGGAAATATGACTCCTCATGGTTGTAGTACAGTAAGACAGGTTTTATGAGGATGCCACACTGTGATGCAGAGACAGTATTCATAATTCATTTCTCTGCCATATACGTTCTTATTTTGTGCAACGGTTTCTATTTCAGGTTCGGTCCTTACTGATATCGTCCCTAGAACACGTACAGGTGAAACCCTTCATGCTTGATCTACAAACATTGGCTTAAACACAAAAGTGTAGACATGCAGTGATCACACAGACTGGCTGCTGGTTAAATCTAATCTAAGACACTTATTTTTTCTCTCTCTTTTTTCTTTATTTTATATTATTTTTCATTTTTCTCCACATTG
Source organism: Trachurus trachurus (assembly GCF_905171665.1). Lineage (NCBI taxonomy): Eukaryota > Metazoa > Chordata > Actinopteri > Carangiformes > Carangidae > Trachurus > Trachurus trachurus. The sequence continues at coordinate 9,177,403 of NC_139900.1, forward strand.
AAAATCAATAAACATGTTTAAAAAAAAAATCTAATCTAAGACATGACAAAACCCACGTATTTATGTCAGAATATTTCACGAGTCTGTGAAATAAATAAAAACCTAAATTCCTGCTAAGAGTAAAAACTGCCTACCTGGCACTTACTGTTAATTATAGCTAATCAATGAATCACTCCAGTCTTGGAACAAAAACACAACACTTGTCCAGGATGAAAGAGAACAAGCATGTTTTGAGATAATACGGCATTTAGTGATTTATTTACGGCATACCGGTCTAATGTGTTGAGATGTACGGCGTGCAGCGATACCGTTTATGATTCTCTGACTGTAAACAACAGTGATGTGGTACTCTGCAGAGACGATAAACTATTTTTTACGGTCACAGTGTCACGCGTCATGTTTACAAAAACATGTGCATGCAGAAAAACATTCATAATTAGTATAAGACAAATGATAATCATGTGGGATGTACGTAACAAAACAAACAACAAAGTGCATGTTTAATAATGATAATCATCATATCAATATGAGCTCCATATAACAGTGAACAGGTAACCTCATAATGAAAACACACTGCATACTCTCTCTCTTCGCCCTGCTTCCTTGCTTGCACACTCACACACCTCCTGTGTGATGCTTTTTCTCACCCTTTTACACACAACCCCCCCCCCCTCCCCACCTTCACTCGTCTGCCTACGAACCCTGTAGACGCCCCTAATAAGGCAACATGTGTTGTGAGTGGCTGCCTGAGGGAGAGGTCACCCTGTCAGCCGGGCCCGGCCCGTGTTTACCACCGGATCGTCTCCACGACTGCTCGACGCTCTGCCTTGTTTTCTTCCCCACTCCTTCTCTCTTTCTCTCCCCCTCTCCTCTCCCCACTCGTTCCTCTCAGCTCCCTCTCATTCCTCTTCTCCTTTTCTCCCATCTAAGATCCTGTCCTTCTGCATTTGATTCTTCACCTGTTTCTGTCCGTTTTGTTTTTTTATATCTCTATGTTTACCGCTCCTCTCAGTGCCCAACGTCCACACACCAACAAACACGATACGCTTTCCGTCACTCAGCGTCCCGTCTCGTCGGTTGCACGCAAATTTGCAATTTCAAAACACGCCACGTGTCACACATAAAGCTTTTCTTAGTAGTAAACTACACCACCGGCTCATGAGAAATAACACTTAGAGACTTCCTAGTGACTAAACTCAGGTGACTCTTATGTGACAAGGCGAGAACGTGTGTCAAAAATAATTTAGTGCAGAACTGAGATCTGGTTTGCAGCCTTAAACAAAGCCCTTTTCTGTCACTGCTGTTTTTGTGCCAGATTTCGCTTTTATAAATAAAAAATGTTTGATGTGCATAGTAGTTTTCGGGGTTTTTCATGCTCATAAAAAAAGAGAGAAATGAAAAGTGTGAATAAAACAACAGCCAAAAGTTTATCTGCACATAAATCATAAGGAATGGGCTTGTAGCCTGTTTAATCCTGCTTCTCCGTCACCTCAGCTGGTTCAGTCTCACAGCTCTCTGGTTCTTGATGTGTCGGGTCTTATAGTCAAATCGAGACGTGAATCTCAGTTCAACAACCTCCTTGTGCTGCGCTACAGGATTCAATAAAAACTCAACACCCAGGACATGATGTAAACACCACGAGCCGAGGCCTCGACAAACCCCTGGGTGACTCAGCATCAAAGCATCTCTCAGCAAATCAGACTTTAAGCTGCGGAGCTCAACAGCACCGAGGATGACGACGATACTACACCATCTTTTGTTTCAGCCTGTGATGTAAATGATGAGTTGAGCCACAAGCAAAGCTTATCTCACAAGTCAAGTCACTTCCTAAATAGTACATTTATCTCAGCTATTCCATAAACCAATATTTTGATACTAATTTCTGCTTGGAGAAAAAAACTTCCCAAAATAGTGTGTTCAAACTAACCAGACAAACACAATACTAAACCTCACTAAACCAGTATGAACCAGTAGGGGTGGGAGAAAAAATCGATTCACATAGATATCGCGATATCTTTTTTGACGATTTTTAAATTGATTTTTTTTTTCAAAAATGAATGAATTTTTTTTTTTTTTTTTTTTTGAATTTTTAAAAATATTGTGCAATGTGTATTTATTAGCCTCTTTTACATACAGAGAGTACAGGCTTTGAAAAGGGTTTAAGTTCACTTTATAATGGAGTATGTTAATTTATAGGCTCCTACAGTATTTGTGTGCAGATAAATGTTAAAAATGCAGACTAAAAATCGAGAGAATCGGCAATATCGTAAAATCGCAATTTAAATCGAATCGCCATCCAAAAAATCGTAGAAGAATCGAATCGGGAGAAAAGCATATCGTCCCAGCCCTATGAACCAGTGAGTATGCTGGATGTTTTCCCCTTCTTGCAGTCATTAGATCAACAAAAAGTAAATGGTAAACTTACATAATAGTAACATGCTGTGTATTTAAAATGCACAATCAAACCTTAAGGACACTAAGGACTATTTTAGATGTGTTATGGTCTGTACCACACTCAGAGTCAGCCTTGACAAATTATACACAGTTCTAAAACTACAAGTCTCCTGATTGTATCTGTACAAAGCAACAATGAACTCCTCGTATCACGACAGCAGCTGTGGGTACACAATCTGCTCCACACAGAAAATGCTTCCACAAACCTTGCATTGACTTTTTATGCAAAAAAAAAAAAACCAAAACAACAGCTTACATTTGTACCATGTTTGTGATTGTGTAACTTTGGTTCAGTATCTTTTTGAGACCTGGGGTATGAATGTGATGAAAATTACTGAAAAACAGGAGTGTTTTTTGTTTTTTTTTTGGTTTCTTTTTTTTTTGTCCATCAAGTGCCTCCATGTTACCATTAGTAGAACAGACTATTAAAAATCATTGGGGCTAACAGATTTGGGGTTTTTTTGGAATAAAGGTTTGGCAACTTTACCGTAACCACACTGTTAATGACACCACCCTGAACACAAGGGATTTGTATAAATAAAGTAAACTATAACTAAAGCTGTACTGTATTCATATTCTTATTCCTCTACTTTTTCTTTCTATGGTTGTATTGGGAATCAAACAATACCTCCAATATCTACCTCCCTGTCTCTCTGCCTGTTTAAAGGTGTTTGTATGTGTGTAAGCTGGAGGTATTTTTCTTTTTTCTTGAATGAGAATTAGTGATGATAATCAATTTAGGTCTTCCTTGCACTTTAGAGACAGACATGAGAAACTTTCTCTGGTTAGCTTAGCTTGCACAAATGTTTACTAACATACACTGAGGCACAGACGCACTGTACTAAAATCCAGAGATGGACAGAGTACTTGACCCCAATACTTGAGTAAGAGTACAAATACTACTGGTCAAAATTTACTCCGTTATAAGTAAAAGTAGCTCAGTCGACATGTTACTCGAGTAAGAGTAAAAAAGTATTTGCTTTTAAATTTACTTTAAAGGAAAAATAAAAGTAAGAGTAAATTTCTTATTTTTCACATCAATGAATTACTATAATTTTTTCTAAATGAATTTAAGGAGCTTTTAACTCTTGTTAGTGAGAATGAACTCTTTGAAAGCAGCTGCACTGATGTGCTGCTTTTAGGGGTTAGGGTTTCCTTCTTTGACAAACACAGCTTGTGTCCAATAGGATTTTAGAAAAAGACCTGAAAGTAACGAGTACTTTTCAGCCTTCCTAGAAATTAACTAGTGTAAAAGTAAAAATATAGGTAACACTTTATTTTAATGGGTCCTTGTTCCTTGTATCTACCTAATTAATTACAGTGTAATTACCTATGTAACCGTATGTAATAACATGTACTTACATTGTAAATACATAGTGTATTTTGGTGTACTTACAGGTCCTTGTTACACTTGTAATAAGAAATGCCAAAGTGGCCTCTCTCTTTGCACAAGCATTTCTTATTACAAGTGTAACAAGTACACCAAAATACACTATGTATTTACTATGTAAGTACATGTTATTACATACGGTTATATAGGTAATTACACTGTAATTAATTAGGTAGATACACAGGAACAAGGACCCCTTAAAATAAAGTGTTACCAAAATATATGTCTTGGAAATGTATTCAAGTAAGAGTAATAAGTACCAAAGAAATCTAATACTCAAGTAAAGTACAAATCCTCTGGATATGTACTTAAGTACAGTACTCAAGTAAATTTACTCCGTTACTGTCCACTGCTAAAATGATCAAACACACACACACACATAGATGTAGATGACGTTCATGCTCCGAACCGACTCTCACACAGAGAAAAGCACGGGTCAAGTGAGAGCCTGAGGCAGCAGAGCAGGAACCTTCATCCTTCCTTAAACATTTACTCTGGCATTCCCTCTTTATATCCAGATCTGCGTTCCTCTGCGCTGCCCTGCATCAACTCTCTGCCTGACACTCAGCGCAGAAACCTGCCTGCTCTGCTCTTATATGGATATCGATGAGCACACAGCTCAGTGCCGAGGAGAGACACTTAGGAAGTTCTGCAACACTTCGGCATGGCGGGAAGGAGGGAGGGAGGGAGGGAGGGAGGAAGGGAGGGAGGGAGTTGGGGGAAAGCAAAGAGAGACAGAGCGAAGGAGGAGGAAGAAGATGAAGATCTCAGGCCAGAAATGGTTACTTGAGGATTTGGCTGTGCTCTCTTGAAGGTAAATCATCCAGGAACATCTTCCCATTATGTAACACGATGAGGCAACGTGGTGCAATCCAAGAGCAGACAAAACAGAGCAATCAATTTATGGGTCAAGTCGTCAGTTAGCATGTCTCCAGACAGATGGTACGCAACGTGGAGAATGTATCATAACACAAACAAGACAAAACGAACGTGAACTTTAAAAAGGTCAGATATTCATTTTTTGTACGTGTTGTGAAATCCACAGCTGGTTCTTTCCCTGCAGCCCTAAACAAACGATGAAATTATGACATTAGTCATTTCTCAGCACATTTACAGATCCACAGTCTGGCAGGATAATCAAGTATAACAACAACTAGTCTTAGTGACTAATGATACCTGTACAAAACAACCGTAACTAAAAGCAATGACTGCAAAGTAATGACAATAACCTACACTCACGCATTTTTGGGCTTATATGCAGTCGTTTCCCACTGTTTTAATTTACAAAAAGTTGGATTGGATTTCCTTTCTGTTGAAATACCTGCACAACATCCAGAAACACAGACAATTACTAAGATCCTGCCGACTCATGCTTCACAAAACGTTACATCATATGATGCAGAAACATAGAAGAAAGAGTAACACTTTATAGTCAGTAGGCCTACACACTATTAAGCATTAGTTAAGCATTAAATACTGAATTCATCATTTATAACACATGAATACTCATTAGTATGTAGTTTATAAACACAGTTATACATGTTTTACTCATCATTGATAAGCACTAACTGTAATTATAAACTACATACTAATGAGTATTCATGCGTTATAAATGAATAATTCAGTTTGTTTGTTTTTTAAATGGGAACAGGCATATACAATGTATAAACCGACAATACATTGACCAATAAACAAACAGACAGAAGACAAAAGAAAGAGCAGACTCAACAACACAACAAAGACATGACCAAAAACAGGACAGAAAAAAAATAAAAAATAAAAAATAAAAACACGTTTTTTTTTAGAAATAAAGTGTGACGCCAATTTCTTTTGGAAAAAATTATCGCATCCAATCAAGACAAGATAGAAATGCATAATAAAAAATGGGGAAAACTTACTTTTGAGTGAAGGTATACTAAGTAGTTACTGTTAATTTAATCCTTTTTTTGTTGTAGTTTTGTTCTTTAGTTTAATTTTGTTTTATTTTCTTGTACGTGTTTTTAATAATTCAGTATTTATTCATGCTTAACTAATGCTTAATACTGTGTACTTATTATAAAGTGTTACCCAAGAAACATACTGTATCTATTCTATAAAACAAAGGACCCATTTGTAACCTACAGTTCCTGTATCTTGTATATTCCAACATTGAGAAAGAGGCCAGCATGTTAGCATGTTAGCATGTTAGCATGTTAGCGGGTCAGCAGGAGCTTGTGGACAGTAGTTCTGACGTATTAGGTGCTGACGGTAACAGAGACGGTGCTGAGAACCAGCTGATGATATAACTGGTGCATGAACACAGCGCTGGGTCTGTGAGCCGGAGTCACTTTGGTCATAAATGTGAGTGAGAGTGTGATGAAACTAAGGACGTAGAAGACGCTGATCACTTCCAGGAGCTGGGGGTTGTTGTTGTTGTTGTTGTTGTTGTTGAAATGCTTCACTAAGAGACTCATCAACAAGCCGGTTTGTTGTACTGAGAACTGAATCTCTGCCCGTTCATTTTAAATAAAGTTGTATTCTACGGCTACAACAATCCGCTGCAAAAATCCTCAACATACCAGAATCATCTCCCTCCAAACACCAACAACAGACACATGGAGTTACTGTCAAGTTAAAGAACGTGCAATTGTTTTCTTAAAGAGAAAATACATGAAACTACCTTGTATAATACCTTAACGTTGTGCGTTTGTGTTGTGTATTTGAACCGTATTTCAACCTAGAACACTGATCTTAAAACTAATGGATGCATGTAGAACAGCATGTCCGTAGTCTGAGACTGTATGGAGACGATCCGGTGGCAGAGAGTCCACAAAGAGACCAGTAAACCTGTCTGTGCATTCTGATGGGCGGAGCAGGTGCAGGGCACCAAGCAACTGCCATACACAGTCACACACACACACACACATACACAATCTCTCTGTCTCTCTCCGCCACACACACACATACTATGACTATGAAAACAAAACTGTGGAGACGCATGACGCCTGTTCGGTGTTGGAACAACACACCAGAATACCCCATAGCTGATAGATCAGCTGCACACACACATGCCACCATACATACACACACACACACACACACACGACCATAATCTGGAGGCTGGTATGCTAACACCCATGTGGTTACTTGAGACAGCTCAAAGCAACAAGAGGGGCTCAGCTGGGACACCACACACACTCAGGCTCAGCAGGGGAGAAAAATTAAACCAGATGCCATTTCAGTGCCGCGCTGTGTCCCAGTGTTTGCCTTCTACTCTGTACGGTGGTTTAGGCAAAGATGCTACTAAGCAATAATGAATGACTTCCTTGATGTTAAATATTCAGATGGTACAATATTTAAACTTGTATTTTTTTTGGCTGCAGGAGAAAACACTTGTCTGTGATCTTGCAGCAATTAAGATGAATCAAATTCATTTTGACTTTTTTTTGCAGATGAAATGATTCTGATATTTTCTCTGTGAGTGAACGTGATTGGGTTGAATGAACTGTGACAGGTTTAACCTGTCTGGTAGTTCACAAAATTCACTTTTACATCATAAAATGTATGAAAAAAATCTCTTAGTTTAACATCCAAGTGGGAATTTATGCTTTGCAACTCTACATCATAAATTAGTGACTGTCTATTTTATTGCCAACCTCATATACTGTATTTGACAGTATGGAGAATAAAACAAGGAAAGAGAAAACAGTACTTACAAGGTTTAGTTCCAATAATACAGGTCGGGGAGCGATGCTTCGCAGGTGAAGTCCATTTATCCATACAGTTGCATTCAGGGAGGTGAAACCACCCAACACAGGGTCTCACTAGTTCCTTTAGTCAGAGCGAAGCAGGTGCCGATGCAGCGGGAGGAGGAGGAGTGCAGGTGTGCGCAGGTAAACCCAACAAAAGATCCCCAGAGTCATCCACCACGAAGCAGGTCCAACTTCAGCGGCTGACAAATATAGCCTGGTGCTTTCCCCACTGGCTCTGCTGCACCAGACCAAATAAATCTGTCCAGGAACAGCCACGCAAATAAGAAAGGGAAGAGGGGAGAGGGGGAGAGAGAATGAGAGGGAGAAGGGTAGAGGCTATAGCAGGAGTGGGGTGAAGCAGAGCAGCAGCGGGGACTGAGGTGAAACTAAGAAAAAAAAATTTTTACAGCTGCAACAGGTTGATACTCCTACAGTACAGTTAAGTGGTTCTTCAAACTAATCCGCAAAAGCGTAAAAGTCTGTGGATCCTGAAACGGCCATTCTTGTTTTGGGGACCCTTGTTTCTGATCAGAGTTTGGGACTGACAGTGAGAGGCGACACAACACTGCTTCCAAAGGGTTTGGGGAGGGAGTGCGGGCCAAAACCGGCGTGGTAACCTCATCCCACAGCAACCATGTATGGGCTGAAGAGAGCAGCCTCGATAGACGGGCATCTGCCATAAATAGCCAGGAAGCTTCGGGCTCCCAGTGCAGGAGGGATCGAATCAGCTGTTAAAACTACAATCCTGCAGCAGCACAGTGCGATCCAGCTTCTGCAAGGGGGCTCTGTGTCTTATACAGCACAGAGCGGGACCATATTTAACTTCACAGGTTTTTATTAAAGAAGCATGGATCAGGTTTTATATGTTATATTTGCATTAATATCATCCAAACGGTGGCGCGCATCTAAATCTGTATATCAGCAGCAGTTTTATAAACATCACACGACATAGTTTTAAAGGCCACAAGCAACAGGTGTTTGAGTGAATCTAAAATTAAAGACAAAGAGAGGAGCCTCCATCTACAGTATCGCCGCTTGTGATCGAATGCATTATGACTATGATGAGCCTTGCCAAAGTACTTACTATGAAACAGCTGTGATTCGCAGGATCATGACTTCTGGCTGCGCTGCACAAAAATCGAGGCGTCCTCCACCTACACAAACACACACACATGCAATTAAGGCAAAGTGTAAATATTTATGAATAGTTATGCAGCTATTGTTTTCAATGTCCAAAAATGGGAAAGGGAGGGCAACATGCATGCAAACAAACTCTCTATTTGCCACTGCAGCGCTGAATTCAACAACCTCCCTGACTTCCTTTCCTCTAACACAAACACATGAACGCTAAAGGAATTTGCAGCATGCGCTCCAAATCTAAGCAGCTGCAATGTAAAGCTCTTTTGGCAGCAACATGTCTGGAGTTATAGAGCAAGAGCAGCATTGTAGTTAGTGTAAAAAAAACAAAGAAACAGTTGTTTATAGGATGAAATGTGTGTTTTTGCATTTTCTATGTAATCATATCCAGAGGGCAAGAGCGACCTGCCAGTATGCTAATATGTCCAGGTGACAAAGAATGACATTTTATGCTACATATGTGTGCGTGTGTGTGTGTGTGTGTGTGTGTGTTAGAGTAAACAGGTTAAAGTATTAACAGTGCTCAGGTCCTGTGGAGAAAGTGAAGGACCAGAGACAGTTTGGACTTTTGGTGCCCGTTTCTGTTTTTTGGTTGTTTGTCTCCATCTTGTGGACTCAGCTCGCCACTGCAGGAATATGAAGTCCCAGAATCTTAATTTATTATGAAGTTATCCATAAAAAATGAATATAAATAAATCATAATACAGACAGGTTAATATGTTTTAACATTAGGATGCTGTTTAGTTTTTTTTTTTAGTTTGTTGGTTAATTTTATGTACCAACATATTAGGGCCAGTTACGGTAAAATAATGAGTTTGAATTTTTAAGATTTTCTCTGACATTATAAAGACACATATTTGTGAGAAGAAAAAATAAATATTCCGTGATAAATCCTGCTAAAATGAAAGTAGATTTTGATGAGATCTTCTGATGCAGGCAAATATGCAAACGTGTCCAAAGTGCAGTGTTGCAAATGTTTGAAAGGAAAGAAAAAGACATTGATTTTCTTGTAAATTTAACAACTTGTTTCTTTAACCTACAATAGCCCCAATACACCGTCGTAGCTTTTGTTATATTTCATAGTAAAATAATGCAGTGTTTAATGTACATATTTAACCGTATCTTCATGTCTATGCCGCATTCTAGCCGAACTACCAGCTGTTTTGTTTCGATCCATACCTTCCTCTATTTTGCTGCAGCCATATTTCAGCAGTTTCACCTTCTCTGTCTTTCAGGGTGTGGTTACAGATGAGAACTCTGTCTATGTGCGAGGAGGAGTGGAGGAGTGGAGGAGAAGGAGGACAACTGTCACTATCACTGTGACATTAATGGAGTTACTTATTCCCCAAGCAGCAGGGGCGAGCACGGTTGACAGGTGTACAGTAATGATAGATATGTGGTAGTTTACTTACCGGGGGGCCTGGCTGGCTCGGAGACTGAGGAGGCAGCTGTGATGGAGGGACAGCTGGAGGCATCATGGATGGCAGTGAGGTCCCATGAACAGTGTGGCATGTTGAAAACACTACATAGGCTATACATTACATGTGGATAGACATTTAGAAACCCATGTACATCTCATACACACTTAAAGTCACATTGGAAAGTGCAGGTGACATAGTTACTAAGTTTTGCCAGAGATGCCATGGAGGTGTGATGGAGTCATTCACGGTTTGGGTCATCTTCATCTTCTTCTGTTGTGTTTTTTGGCAGTTGGCAACCAGGAACATTACCGCCATCATCAACGCTGTGTTATTGAGATAAATAGGTACTTTATGACTCCCTTTGACTCTACTCTAAGTAGATTTCCCAGATTAAATCCTAGTTTTGCACTTTCCACTCCTGCCTTCACAATCCAGCTCCTTTTCCCCTCATACTTTCTACACTCCAAAAGCACAACATGCTGCACAGATGCAGTGATACGTAGCTTTTACTTTGAACTTTTGGTCCACCTTCTCCTTGCACTCATATAATAATAGATGTAGTATTTAATACTTACACCAAGGTTTCTTGTTGCATTGACACTTAACTTGTGTGTTGCTTTTGATAGAATTGGCTCCCACATGAGTAAATGTGATTATAAGTGACCAAGAGTGGAAGAGCTGAGACTTTAAACAATTTTCATCTCAATAAATATTAGGTCCACATTGGTTAACTTTTGTTACATTATTCTATCTACAAAAATATAGGCCTACTGTACTGACGATTCAGCCATGGTCGGCCCTATTACAAATAGAGAAGAGCAACAGTAGCCTACAGAGAGGAAGTGGGCACATTTGTAAAATGGTGTGATGATAACCATTTAATCCTAAATGTTACTAAAACCAAAGAGTTAGTTATCGACTTCCGTAAAAAGAAATTAAAAAAAAAAATTAAAAAAAAAAAAGCCAAGCCTGTAATTGTCCGATTGAAATAGTGTCTTCCGATAAATACCTTGATTGACGAGGGCCTGAATGCTGTGATTGAAAAGGCCCAATCCAGGCTGTTCTTTCTCAGAAAACGGAGATCTTTTTACGTGGGTAGGAGTCTATTGAATCACAATGCTCACACTTAGCATCTGAATGCTCACCAATTTTACGCAATGTTTCGCAAAATGTCCGACCCTAAACCTTGTCAGTAGCCTACTGCCTCCTCTCTCCGGTTCAATATTAAGGCACAAGTTTCCTACAGAAAAGAAAAAACGGTATACTGGGCTGGCCCTTCAAATTCTGGTCACATGACCACAAACCTGGCGCCAGATGAACATAGGCTACTTAAACCTGCGGAAGTCCTTTGTTCCGGTTTGACCGAGCACACACAGGTGAGTTGGGACCATAGACTATAAAGAGGGACGCAGCCAGGTAGCCTAAGTGCAGGGACATGACTGAAACTAGGCTCCCGAGTGTGCAGCTTGGGTCCTGCTACAGATGTGGGAGGAAAAGAGAGTTTGTTAGCGGGATTGTTTCCCCTAGTAGACGATATCCACGAGGTGCACCTTGCGCTGACTGACTCTGGGCTACTAGTTTAACTTCTGTTTGAGGTAGGTCAAGACTGAAAGAAATATTAAGTGTGCTCTAGACTTGAGCTCAATAACAGTGCATTGTAGCTACTGTATCTTTGAAAATTTACCAGTAAAAAAAAATCAAAGTAGCTAGAATTTGTTTCAGTTCTTTAAAAGTATTAATTTGTTATCGTTGTCATGATGTCATCAACATAACAGGTTTACTGGCAAACAATACATCTTGTGAGATAAGTATGGTATACAACATATCACCAACACTGTCAATTAAAGCAAAATGTCCTCCTTAGTTAAAAAATAACTAATTTGATGGGTATATATATTTTCATTAGCATTAATAGATTCTGCCTGTGCATTCATATGACTACCTATAAGGTTATCCCGCCATACCTCGTTCTTTGCCTTATAGCAAACCAATGGATGGAAAATGAAAAGAGAGGATATACCTAAATAATACAGTGAAATAGTACCACATAAAAGGATGCACCACTCAGACTTCACACTCCTTTTAGAAAATAGATGCAACATAGAGGAATTTCGGAAGCATCTGAAGATGGATGCCCTCCAAACCTCAGAGAGCATGCTGGGAGGTTTTTTTTTTACAAGGTTCAGCCTAAGTATTGTCTTTGCCAACACTTTTAATCCAGCAAGTGGAAGCTCACTGTGACAGTCTGGCAGGATAATTGGGCTGAAATTGCCAGTACACAAGTCTGCATGTGTGAAAACACACACATTCATTCTCTTTCCATTGCCTTGATATTACTTCAAGCATAGAAGTCATTTTCTTTTAAATAAAATACCAATGCTTTGAAAGATATAAGACCATTAATGACTGATTTTGCTGAACTTACTGTTAACCACTGTTTATGTTCCTATTGTTTCCTTGTGCCGTCCATGCAAGCCCAGTGTTTTAAAAAATATTACAAAGAACAACAAAGGTAATATTTTTTCCCAGTGGACATGAAGGTCAGAAGGTATATGAAGTAATTTTAAGCAATTGATCACAAACACAACTTTCATGCAAAGAGTTTATTTATGAATCAGACTGCAGTATCATACAACAGTAGCACAATCATATGACTATGGATTATGCTCATATTTATAGATACAAAGATAAAGGCATGTGTTAAAGAAAAAAAATGAATGAGTTTCTCTTTTGATTTACTCTAAAAATAGCTTTTAAATACTTGGCATAGTTTTGTAAATGAAATTATGAAACATAATGTTTTGCCCACTGGTTTTACTATTGGAGTACCAAATGCAAATATACTTTATGAAAAACTTTTTTTTCCTCCTCTTGCTTGCATTTCATGCAAGGAAGAAAAAAAGATGTCAGTGAGTACAAAAAGCACTTAAATCTCATATGAAAATAGAAAATATTACAAGTGTGCATAATTACTTCATGTTGCACATAACCTGCAGTACAAAAATTCAAATGACACTATGTTCAAGTGTACCTGACATGCCAATTATTGGGGGGCACATGTACTGAAATAGCTATTTAAATGTTGTTAGGGGCAGTTTACACACAAGACCGAGGCCAAGGCCTTTTAGTCTTCAAAAATGAATTGAAAATGAGATGTTAGTATTTATGGGCATGTCAGCTTGTCCTCCCAGTGAAGCTGACTATGGGCTTGTCTTGAAACACTGAATCTCATCCTGTACTTTTTTTTTTTATTATTTAATTTTTTTTTATAATTATGCTTTTTGTAGTATTTGAAGTTCACAGTTTTGATTCAATGTTCCTACAGATAAACAGCATGAAGAGCAGAAACTATCCACAATGCTACTGTACCTCTCCAGCCAGAGGGATGGCAGAACAGTAAGTTGTTTTGTAAAAACCTAAGTTATGAAACAGTGCTTAGTACGTTAATATTTGGCATTGCCTGGAGTATAATGTAATGCACACGTAATAAGGCGACATGATTTTTTTCCAAATTTACAAGAAATGTTTGAAATACTAAGACAAAGTTCTGAGTTGATAAAATGCTACAACTGTAAAATGCTACATAACAATTGAGTGAGATTTGATGAATGATCATAAAACAGTGATGGATTCCTACAGATCTGTTGATACATTATGCCAATGCAACACTGCTGTTGTGGAAAAACCATGTAACTGCAAATTTGTTTTTATTAATAAGATAGAAGATTTTTTTAATCATCATTTAGAATTTGAATTATGTTTTTAAATTTATTAAAAACCCCTGTATTTTAAAAAAGAAACAACTTTTTTTTTCATATGTTTTGCAAATACGTGGTTTTTAGCCAATAATAGCATACCGCATTGTATCCTTTAGTGCAATAAGTGTTAGTGACAGCAGAGCAAGTTAGACAAAATGAACATGCTGTGGAATGAAAGGAAGGAAGGAATTAGAGGGAGAGAGAAAATGAAGGGTGGAAAGTTGGAAAAAGAAAATGACCAATTTTATTTTTCAAACATGTTTTGAAGAACCAACAACAGAACAATACATGATTTGAATTGGAAGACATACAAAGACAAAAACATAAGACACAGGTCACATGTGACCACCAATGAAGGAAATAAAAGCTGAAATGGATTTATGTATCAAATATCACAAAAAAAACATCAGACTGACTCTTTTAGCATATGAAAAAGCACTATCAAATTGGAAATCATGGCACAATCAAAAAGTTTCCCTCATGTCGACACTTGCGTTGATGAACCCTATCATTCACTGAAACCGAATCGTGTGATCAAGGCACACCACAGGGTCATCCCTTCCCATATCACTCTTAACATTTTAAAGCACTAGAAAATTATGTATACTCTCAATATGATACTATACAGACATATGATACTTTCAGCTTGATATAAGCGTGGAGAAATAAAATTTCATGGTTGAATAAAAAATATCTCTTAAAATATTTAAAATATACTTTATTTTGTGCATTATGCAAACTCATTAACAATTTGATGATTAAAAAAAATAAATATTCCGTGAAATGTTGTCTCTTTGCGATACAGATGTATGAACATAGATATATATCATGAAGTAAAGCACCCACCCCCCGTTAAATACCCATATACCCTGACACGATTCCATATCCCTGTAATATAATTTGAATGACAAGTTCACATTAAAACTCCTGACCATGGTTCCTACACATAGCTCCACTACACCACTGAGCTGTTCATACAACAATATTGCTCTACTGATCTTTTTTTTTTTTTTTTCATTTTCCCTATATCCATCTTTAATGTTATCAAAGTTGCTGACCACCATTTCAACTCATTCTGTGCCTTTATTGCTTCCTGAAATTACCTGGAAAATGGGAGCTATACATCAAATTAATCAGGCATTTAACCAGAGACTTCACCTGATCCAACCAGGAAATACACATCTGGTTAAAGAAGGCGACTCTCCCTCTCCAGCGTAGAACCAATGTATCGTATAATAGGTCACTGATCTATCATGTCATGTGGTATAGAGTCACTCTTCACTGAAGAGCTCTATGGGTTATGGTTGCAGTGTGTGTACAAAAGCAATGAGACAGGGCACAATGTCATTGAATTTTAAAAAAAGAAAGGCTAATTTATCTCGTCTGAAAATCAAAACAGTTCTTGAGCCAGAGACAGTGATGTCCAGTTCTAAAACAGCTGTTGCTTTACCACAACAATCAGATGCGCAGTTTATTTTGGTTGAGTTTAAATGCAACAGAATAGGTTTGTGACAACAACCCTTCTATGTCTACGTTAGGTTAAACATAAACGCTTACATTCATATCCTTAACGGCTCTCCCGTAAATAAACAGGTTTGTTCAGTATGCAAAGAAATGTCTTGACTGTATTCACTATGGACATTTTAGAAGTTCTAGTATGCGCGACATAATTGCATAATGTCTGCCAATGAGAAAAGCATAGGGAGGATAGAATAGAAAGGACAAGCCGCTACAAGAAGACTAACTAGTAGAAACCCTATAAGAGGATGGGGTTGGGGATGGAGGACAGATGGGGTAAGTGGGAAGATAAGTTTGGGAAGGCCGGGGAGGGATTCGGGGTGGAAGTTGCCCCTCGAGTTAAAGGGGCACCTCCCTTTGGCAGTGGAACAGCACTCTTAGAAGTCAACGCAGCGCCGAGGGTGAGGGTGTACACAATGCTCTTGTCGGACAAGAAGGCCATTTCAGTGTCAAGATGAGATGAAGGCATTCTAGTAGGCAGCCAGGTCACAGTGTTGGAGCTAAAAACCTCAGATGGAGATGATGGTCGTAGTCTTTCTATAATGTCTCCACTCGGCTGGGATCATGGCGTTCTGAGACATGAGAAGGAAAATAATTAATTTGTAAGGACAGTCAAAACAGTCAAAAAAAAAAGGTTTCATTGAATTTCTTAAGGATGGTAGAAGACTTTGATCTTTGGACAACTGATACCATCTTGTGGAGATGTCTTTAACAGCAAGGCCCAGTGACAGTTTCTTCCATTTTGACAACTTACATTCACCAAAGATAAATTAACAATAGATTTTTCATATTTTATGCACACAGGCATCCATGTTCTTACACAAAAAACTTTTTTTAATGTAAATTTTTAAGATTGTTGAGGAAAATGCTTGTAACATAAAGAAATAAACTGCTGCAACCATCTCTCTTAACACAGTTGGACATCTCTTTCACAGAATAAAAGCTGAAGCACAGTCTTTCCAAATGACCCACTCTTAGTTTTCTCAGTAGCCTGTGCTCCTAATTTCCTATATGCCAATAAACTCATTGATGGTTTAGTCTAGTTATTCTGGGGCATACAAAATAAATCAATGGATAATAGGGAAATCTTTATTAAATATTTTTAATAATCTTTTTTTTTTTTTTTTTGGTAGTCATCTGAATTTGTGCAGAGGCACAGGATAAATCTTAAATATTAATATTAATGTCACCATGAATTATTCTTTTGTAAAGCTGCACAGACATTCATCCAAACAACAAGGATCCATATTTTCATCAAATTTTCTTTATCTTACCTGAGAGAGATGACTCCTCATTTTGTAACACTGTCTCCTCTGAGTCCTGCTGAGAATGAGTGACTTCTTGATCATTCTCGTGTCTCTGAGGAGCAGGATGGATCTCCTCCACCTGTTCGTCCTTGCCCTCCCCCTCGGCCTCTGCTTCTGCCTCTGCCTCTGCCTCCCCTTCCCCAGAGTCAGTACTCCTGATGCTGAGGCGCCTCATACGGTACATAACGTCCACCTCCCTCATCCGAGCCATGCGCTCAACTGCCACCCGACCTGGAGAAACAGCTAGCTTGTTCTGTAACGCCTCGATTCGGTTGGGCGGGCCCCTGCTCTTCCTCTCCCCCTCCAAGCTAAGAGACAGCCTACGGTCTAGGTTTGGGGGAACTGAAAGTGGCAGTCTATCTGGGGGAAACTCTGGTAACCCTGGGTGGTCTCGCCCCAGATGAGTCCGTAGACTAAGTCTATGCTCTGGGACAGCAAATGGCTTCTTCTCTTGCTCCTGCTTGTCATCCAGTATTGTATTTTCTTGTCTGTCACACTCACTTTTCACTTCAGCTGACTGTTTGTTCACACTGTCTTCAGGTGTTTTTTCTGTTATAGACTCTTTCTCTCCTTCTTCATCTTGTTTAGTTAATGTTTCACTAACTCTCTGCTCCTCTGTGACTTGGGGCTCTGCAGGCACATCATTTGCTAGTACAGTGGATGCGCTCTCCTCTGTAGCTCCATTCGCTGGTATGCTCTCAGCAGGATCAACTGCATGAAAATTGTCCAAGTTTTCTGCCTGAGCATTGTCTGTTTTTTCACCACCTCCCACATTTTCTTGTGTCATTGAATGCTGTTCCCTTGTTTCAGCACACAGATCAGACCCTGACTGATTTAAACTTGAGTCATTTGGTTCTTCTGTTTTTGTATCTTCTGCTGGACTTTCTAAGGCAGCACGTTGTGGTGGACTGCCATTTTGATTGCCTGAACTGTCCGAGCTGTTCTCCTCATGAAGTGGAGGCAATGGGCCCTGTCTCATCTGATTCTCAAGCTCTCTTTTACAAATAGGGCACTCCTCCTCTGATTCAGCACTAAGATCTTGAAGAGGCTCTGCATCATTAGGTTTGGAATTGCCTGTGGACGCCTTATTGCCATCCGTTGGGTCTCTAGTCGGACGCAAAGTCTGACATATGTCCTCATAATCCGGAGGACTAGTGAGTGTAGAGGCATCCTGCATGGGCTGCCTATCTGCCCATGGCACCTCAGCTGCTGCGGTGTGCGTTGTTGGACTGAAGTCACAAAGTGGTGTCTCGATAGGCTCATCTGGCAGGTCTAGTTTTACTGTCCTGCCGTCATTGCTCCGTCTGCGCGAAAGATGCGTAATGACCCTGTATTCTCTGAATCCTGTCTCCCGAGGTGGAACAGGGAGTTCCTCCCTAAGCTGCTTGCTGAAGGTTACCGACTTTGTTGCAGGCCTGGAGAAGGCGCTCTTGACTTCCCTGTATTCTGGGTCAACAGACCAGCTTACTGCACTGCGCCTAAGGCTGCTGGGCTTGTTGAGAGGTTCTGATGTTAAGCGGATTTTTATACGCTCAGGGATTTGTACAGAACCATTTGGGACTTTATTGCTGGCAGTGCCTAGCTCCAAGATGTCTTTGTAGGCCTCATTTAGGTCCTCTATGCACTTGTCAACGCTGGGCTGTTTGCTGTTCTGCTGCTTTTGTTGATCCTGGACTTCTTTTTTGATGGTCTCCAGCTCTTTGACAGCATCCCATGGTCGCTGGCTGACCGGTTTAATAAGGAACTGTTCAAATTGCTCCTGCCCACTGTTTGCTGCTGGTTTGGTCTCCTCCACATTTCCTGAGGGTGGTACTGCTGGCTGCTGAGCTGTGCTCTTGTTCAGCTGGTTGGAGAAGGTGGCTGTCAGGGAGAAGGCGCTGTTGCTTGACAGTTTCAGGCTCTTTACTCCCTTTATAGGAAAACTGAAGGCAGTGGCCGCGACACCGCTGCTGTCAGGTGGAACTTCAGTACCTGGAGGGACAGGTTCTTGTTGTGCTTCCTTGTTTTCAGGGGCAGGTTTTCGGGCCTCTGGGCTAGTTTGTGTCTCCTGGTCTCGATACTGGTTTGAAGGCCAGGATCCTGACAGTTTCAGCTCCTTGTAATGGTTGATCTTGGGGGGTCTACAGGGTACTCTTTTAAACATTTTGCTGCTAGCTCTACTGCTTGTTTTGCTGCTCGCTATGCTACCAGTTAGTGCTTGCAGCTCAGCTTCAGCTGAAGATGTGCTTTGGAGACTTTGGTTTGTTAAGTGGCCAGTTTTATTATCACTTGGACTGTCAGCTGGGTCTGGTGACTTCTCATTGTTGTTATTCTGATCACGGATTGTCCCAGTGAGCTGTGGAGTAACAGGGACAGACACCAAACAAAAAATTGTCTCACTAAGTCTCTTTTTCAGATTCTTGGATTTGTCTTTCTCTGGTGGATCAGGCTGTTCCACCTTTTTTACTTCTGTCACAGTTTCAGAGACACCCTGGTCAGCCGGCTTGCATGGGGGAGGAGGAGGTTTACCCAGAATAGATGAAGGAAAAAACTGACTTCTGTTTTGTTCAGGAGGTGCACTGTCACTTTTTTTGTTCATGCCCCTGGTGCACCATCGAATACTGCTAGTGCTATCGCTTTCAAGGAGAGCTGTTTTGCGGCCATCAGTATTGGGAGCTGGCCCCTGTTGGGGAGGAAAGGCACTATCATGTGTAGATTGTCCTAAAATCTTAGTGGATGGAATCTCTTTGTTGATGTTACGGATCTTGTCTGAGTCAGTGAGAGAATTTCCACTAGGCCCTCCTGAGATTTGCTTCACTCTTGGGTCTTCAGTGGGTAGTTGACGAGCATGACCTGGTTGTTGTTCTTCATGTCCAGAAAGTACCTGTCTTCGATAGGACGCACCACGTTCTCCATAATGCTCCAGCCATGAGCCACTTGCCTGTCTGGAAAGCCACCTTCCAGGATCTGAGCTGTGCATCTGCAGAGCTTCCGCCCTCCATCTTAGGCTTGCCATTTCATTGCGGTTGAATGAAACTGCTCTTGGGGGTAGGGCTCTTTTATAAGATGGGGGTGGGATGTAGCCAGGGGGCTCCATTCCAGTGATGGCAGAGTGTTGTGCGAAATAGTCTTGTCTCAGCTCCCCACCCCGTGGATAATAGAAAGACCTGTCTTTTTGTTTGGCACCCTGCTCTATAGCAAGCATCTCTGCGCTACCCCTAGTCTGCTGGTGAATCTCATATGACGGAGGCTTTAAAGGCCTGCTGAACCTGGGCTTTGGTAAAAGTGCAACATGGCTGCTTGGCCCAGAATTCCTACTCCAACGCTCCCTGCCAAGAGCACCACTATAGATATACCTACTATAGGGCCCGGAGAAGACAGTGCTGCTTATCCTCTGCTGTCTATCAGGTAGGCTCGGCCTGGATGCAATAAGCTCTCTGCCATCAATTCCATCAGGTGACAAAACTCTGGGGAGAGACTGAGACTTTGCTTTAGTTCTAGGGTGAAAAAACCCCTCAGGTGTCCTCAAGCGATACTGGTCCTGAGCCCACCTTTCCCCATCCCCATCCGAAAGCTGCCTTCCCAGGCCCACAGCAGGCCTCCACTCCTCTGTACCGAGGCTCTGGCATTTTCTCTCCCCAGTCACCCGTAGCTGACCAGGACCTGCATCCGGGTCCCTTAGCCAGGATATGTCCTCCCATAACTGCTGCGCTCGCCTTTCTGCCCTGTGTTCCTCCGCTGCGATCAGGGCCTGTGGCCTCCATGCACCAGCAGAGGCCCTCAGCTCCCTGCCATCAGCATAGTCCAGAAGGATGCTGAAGTCCTGGCCTCGCCTGCGCCAGTAGGAAACATCCCTTTCGTCATGGCTCAGTGGCTCTGAATAAGTCAAACTAGGAACATCATAGAACCTAGAAAGACAGAAAAGTTCAGTGTTAATAAGACAGCCACTGTCTAATAAAAAGAGAGTGAGGTTGACTCTTGCTATATTTGTAGTTACAGAGCTTTATCCGTCATACAGTCCCTAAACACAACTATCTGATAATCAGTACTCTTTTATGTGATAATAACGATTTGATAATGTTAAAACTGTAAAATGATGCAACACACCGCTTTTTGAGGTTCATTCATTGTTAACTATTAGAAGCGGCATGTTCATGCCAGTCTCAAGCATGTGTTTTGGCTTTGGCAGTATCGGCTTTCCAACGCAACTTAATCATGGAGAGCGAGCACATATGAGACAGAAGTGCTTGAGTCAGCGGCTCCCAAGTCCCTTAAAGACGCCATGAAATTGTGATGTTACTGCAATATGATCTGCATATTAAATTGTGCTGACCTTATATTAGAAGTTGGTCATCTGGATGGCAAAAGAAAAAAACATCCCAGCAGCCTACCTGATCTGATACAAAAGCAAAAGTTCCTCTCCCCCCTTGTTTAATTGATCACATAACTCGATTAGCAAGATCAAACTGTACCTTTTTTATAAACAGAATTCACAATAGAGAATACAGCTTCTATGATAGCGTTCTGCACCACTATGTGACACATTAAAAACACCATGGAGAAAAATCAGAAGGAGTGGGCCTTTCTGATTGTTGCTAGGGTGAATATGTAATATCACAAGCATTCCTAGAATTTTAAAGATGCTCGATGAAATTAACACAAAATGGCAACTGTGTGACGAGTGGCTGTTGGCAGGTTCAATACAGTGGTTCCACTGTCATGTGATAAAGCAGTGCAGCCTGGAGATAATTTTAGTTACAGTTCCATATTTACCTCGTAGGTACAGAATATATGGCAGTATTGCATGTTGCATTGCAAAAACCATCATCATAGAACAAGCATACCTAATCATAACAGATTAAGTCGAAAAAATCAGAGCCTCACTTCCTCATGTTAAAGAGGGTCATTTTGTTAAATTACACCGTAATTTTAATTTCCTAATTTCCTCAAGCAGTGTTGGTAATTTTCTTGCTGTGGTGGAGCAGCACCGCTGAATGATGCAGAGGAAGCAATGTGAAATCCATGAATATCCCCAGGTCATCAGTCACATCCAAGCATGTTTGACAGTCACAGCACCCTCATGACAATCAGTTATAAAGGAATGAGGAACAAGTGTGGATTTTAAATCCTTGCTGAAAATCAAATATAACCATATGATCCTCTAAAAAAAATACATATCAATAAATGTATTTTCTCATGTAGTCATATTTATTATACAGCCATGATTTGCAATTAACAGTTCAATTTTAAAATATGAATGTAGAATCTAACATTAAAATATATATTTTAAATATATATTAAAGTGTATTTATGTATCATTTTGTTAAATATCAAGTCTAACGAATAAGAAAATAGAATTCAAAAAAATGAATGAATCTCAATTATCCCTTTTGAACAGCTCCATCTCATATCTGCACTGCACTAAATCACTGTTAGTCACTGTACTCATTCATTTAAGCAGCAAAGTCAATGGATCATCCTCAGCAGCATATGCTGCTGTATGGCTGAGGGGAGCCACGCTGTGCACACTTGCCCAGCAACATGCTTACATCACAGAGCACGTGCTGGGCGTGATTCAGTGTGCCAGTGTTTACAGTGGAGTGATTACGCGCCTGTCTTGAGGCATGTTCAGTTCTCTTCAGTTTGCTCACTGTCTAGTGCTGCTGTTTACATCTGCCTGCCTCGTGGAGGCTGTGGAGACGATACCAGTGCATGGGTGGGCTCCACAGAGACACAAGCCACCCCTCTATGCAGGCATGTAAACAACTCAAACGAGTGCAAAGGCACCTTTCATAATTCCTTATATCTATATGTCAGTGGTGCTGCTGCAGCCACAGTGTTCTGCAGCTCTGGAAGGAGGGGAAAGGGAAGAGGAGGAGAGAGAAAAAAAAAACCCTGCGCAGTGCAGACTCACTTTTGCATGCAATACCAAAGGGCCCCAGCGAGAAGAGGGGGGAGAGGAAAAAGGGGAAGGTAAAGGGTGTGGGGGATTGCAAAAGAGAGGGAAAAAAACCACTCACCCACTATCTGTGGCGAGAGAATCACCCAAGGGCTGAGCGTCACCTAGGATACCGATGCCAATGCCGATGCCGATGCCGGCTTCTTTTCTCCTTAGGTTCCTTTCCCCGCTCTCGTTGTCTATGGCGGGGTAGCCCTTCACCAGAGCCTGCCTACTGCTGTAGATGCCTGTGATAGATGCCCCCCGGTCCGCCTCATACCCGTTCAGTGTCCCCCGGCCAGCCCTGTTGTCCACAAGTTCACGCTGGCAATCAGCAGGACGCTTGTCATAAGGCGTGGCAGACGGAGGGCCGCTCTTGGGCAATTTATATCCGTGTGAAATGAGAAGGTCCTCCACACTGTACATGGTGGTGTCTCTCTCACTTCTGGGCAGGAGGGCAAAGGTGGGTGTGTTGCCTTATGCGCAGTGCTGCTGGTGGAAGCTGGAGCACGTTTGCTCAGCAGAGGCCATCACTAAGGAGAGGAGGACAGGGGGAGTGAAGAGGGAACATGTGAACAGATTATTCCTGCATGCACCTAAATTGCAGACGTGTCATTCCCAACACACGAGTTCATGCCAGAAAACAGATGTTTGCGTTCAGATGATGGGATGATACATAACGGCTCAATGTGCTATTTTGAAAGCTCATTTTGTCCTAAATTAAACATGAACATGAGCTAAACATAACTCAGTCTTTTGTACCAACATTATTGTGTCTCCAAGGGCAACTCTGATACGTTCAAGTAAAAATACCATCTTTTTTTCTCTTTTTTCTCTTTTTTTGTCTCTTTTGTACAGTCCAATTTAATTTACTGAACATTGGATGAATCTCGTCCAGATTTAGAAACTTTGCGTTAAAAGCCACACCCTCTGTTCCCTTCGAAGACACGTTACCATCTTTCCCAACTCTTGATGAAAACATTTGTCTTATAGGAACTGCTAAACAGGGAGTCGTTCCTGTCCATTAATCCACTGCCTACATAATGATTTCTCTACCCTTTACAGAAATAAATAAACAGATATGAGGATGAATGTGATTTATCCTCAACAAAAAACAGGTTTCCTGATGAATATTTATCTAATCTCTATTATTTTTCTGCAGACCAGCATTTGGACAACTGAACTAAATGCTGCACTTCCATACAGCAAGAATAACTCTATGTTAACAAAGGATCTTCAAGATTTAATCACTCGCCACCACCACACTGTTTAAGTAATCTCTCATACATCTGCTCTGCTGCTTTATATACTGCCCTTTGTCTCTGCGCTTGTGTGCCAGCTTGCATGGTACAAGTGCAAAAGGTGCCAGTATTTCTTGTGTCGTAATGACATGAGGGGAAAAAATATGGTCTATTTATGACATTGTAGTTAAAGTGATTTAACCACTGATTCATAGGATCCAGGTCACAGTTTAACTCTAACATGCAACGTTGACAAAAAACTTAAATTAACATGAAATGAACATGTAAAACGAACTGAGAAAAAGCAAAATGGGAGTTAAAATGGTAACAGAGGCTAACAACTGTTACTGCTCCAGATCTAGAAATCAATACCAAAATCTGTACAGTCTATATCATTATTTACTTTGACAAAAAAACTTTGTAAACCACATCACACCAAACCAACCAAACCACAACTTTGCAGACCATCTATAATGTTCAATTATTCTATTGAAGACCACATAAGATAAACCTCACAACTCAAGAGCAGAAATGTGGAAAAATGACTCAAACTATCAATCAAATACCAAAATAGCCATTGATTGTTTTTCAGTTGATCCACTAATCGTCAACTAACAATCAGGTGTAAATACATTGCAACTCATATGAACAACAAAAGTCAATTTATGATGTAAAAAGTCTCAATAGTCATTAATGCTGAGTTTCTCTACTGTTTGTGTGTTTACGTGCGTGTGTGTGTGTCTGTGTGTGTCAATGCACAACCAGCCCTTCCTGTCTGATATATTAATTAGTGGCTATAACAGTCTGTCCTGCCTGGAGATGACAGTGGATGGCTTATAAAACAGTAACACAGTGATGATCAAAGGGCTTTGCACACATTAGCGTTTTGGCTAGTCATGCTTGGACTTGAATTGTGGCTCACTATTCATTTTCCATTATGAAGGTGTCACCAAAACGGACGAGTACATTGTTGCATCAAAGACAGGAGAGCAGCTAGAGAAGACTTAACATACCACTACTCAGTCAAAGTTAGAGCGACAGAGCTGTTCTTAGCAAGAACATTTACATTTATTTAAACTATATCACTTTACTATTGGCAGATATCTGACAGAGCTAAGGTAAACGGAGTATGTCATACCAAAGTACCTGCTGTCACAGTCGGTTGTTGTTCATATAGTAAAGCATCAGTGCATTTGGTTCATACACATAAAATCACTAAATTTTTTATGTTGTTGATGGACAACAACTCAATACAAACACTTTTTTTTTTAAAGAATTTGTTTGTTTTTTACCACTGCATTGAATAATCTATACCTTAAGACAGGACAATACAGTGAATATAAATGATATCCTTTCTGTGATATGACTTTCTCAAGAGTTTAAACTTATATTTACACTTCAGAAAACGTTATTGCTTTTTTAGTGCAATTGATCAAAGAGATCATGTAGAAATACATTCAGAATATGGGTACGACAGAGGGCAATAAATTCATCTTACGACTTATGTTAATGTTTAACAACAACCTGACTAAGCTGTGACTCGTGTTCTGATGCTTATTTGATTGATTGATTGATTGATTGATTGATTGATTGATTGATTGATTGATTGATTGATTGATTGATTGATTGATTGATTGATTGATAATTTAGAATATAAAAAGTGACATACTCAACACTCCTCATTCAAAACCAATACATATTTCATTCATCAACATATATGACAAAGACCAGAGACAATATCATTGTTAAAGTTGCAGATTCATTTTCTTTTAGTCAACTAATCTAACAATTGATCGATCAATGCAGTTCCAGGCTGGAAATGTGTAAGGAAACACTTCCTGATAAGCTTAACCTTTAACATAAGTCTTTATGGTCCTTTTTTATCACTGATGCACTTTAACTGTTGTATACAGGATAATCGCATTGAAATTACTTTGAAAATGTCCTTCCCCCTCTCTTGACCTTAAGGTGACCTTAACATTTCTCACCCCACAACTTTCTGCATTTTGCCGTGCGGAGTTGCCTGTGTCCTGCGGAGTTCATTTACTCAGTGTAACACTTAGAAATCAGTCAACAGCCTGGAGATAATTAATACTATCCAGATGTTTAAGACTCAGCACAACATCTCCACTTTTTATGACCATGTTTTCAAGGACAACACATGTGAAAATGGATTAGCCAATACATGAATGTCATTGTAACTTGTAACAAACTAGAATAGGCTTAAGCAGAGAGCCTAAAATAACATTAAACAAATCAGCGCATTGAAATCAGAGCTTCTGATGTATAAGTCCTCCCTCCAACTATCCCCATGCAGCTCTTCAAGTGGAGCGAAGAGATAGTGTGGTAAAAAAAAAAAAATGCAGCAAAAATCAACTCAAGGGCTTCCTGAATTAGCCGAACCCAGGAGCAGTCATGGAGAAGATGGACGGACAGACACGTAGAGAAAAGTAGCGTCTTTTAACAAAGAGTCTGATGAGAGAGTGGCAGAGTGAACCAGACAGTGCACAGTGGCCCTTTTTTTGACAAGGTCACAGCTTCAAATGATTGCAGGGGAAATATGGCACATGAGCCTTTTTTTTTCTTTTTTTTTTTGCATAGCAACAACAAAACTACCATTAATCAATGTATCACAAGTATATTTTCACATGCGCACCGTTGATATCCTAAGGGATGTGACCGTTTTATGTGCTGCTAGAGCTACCAATAAGGTCGGCTGTTTTAAAAAGTTGCTGTCAATATCATTAATTAGCAGAAAAATTGTGCAATTAAGTGTAAAGTCCATTTCTGCTTTAAGGAAACTGACTCATTTTTGTAAGAGAATCAGTCCTTGGTAACTTTACTGTGCAGCCCGAAAAAACACCAACTTTAATTTTTGCGGGTTGAGTCCAAATTTACTTCAAACTTTTACAAAAATCTAGTTTTATTGAACAACACCAACCAACCAACCCAAGCACGCAAGCAAGCAAGCACCCTCCCAGGAGCTGAGTTGAGGGAGGGGTTGCCCCCCCAATGTACATCCAGGCCTAGCAGACTGCATGCACA
Organism: Trachurus trachurus; assembly: GCF_905171665.1. Lineage (NCBI taxonomy): Eukaryota > Metazoa > Chordata > Actinopteri > Carangiformes > Carangidae > Trachurus > Trachurus trachurus. The sequence continues at coordinate 9,204,322 of NC_139900.1, forward strand.
GGTAGTGGCCACTGTAACACATCAGCACTAGCAGGCAGCACCACCCTAACTGCTAAGGGAGTGTACCTACATCTTACCTAGTGACAGGGAAAGCGCCACAGATCAGGCTTATCATAAAAAAAAACTGCTTATGCAAACTCATTTAAAGCACAAGATCAGCACATTTATAATTAAGAGCACTTTGTGTTATAACTAAGTCCATCAGATCCTCTTAAAAACATCTTCCTCCTCACCATCACCCCCCCCCCACACACACACACACACACACACCCTGAATGATAACTCACTGTATGAATGAATAATGATTTGAAATAGATCCGTTGTATCATAACACATAGCTATCAATAATAGATCACTGTTGTAGGAATAGCACGGTCTGTGCATAGATACAGTATGACCTACTATAGCCATGCTATATAGCCTGCTGCAGTGTTATATGGCACAGCCTACATAAAAATTGACTGCTATGAAATGATTTTTCAAATCAGCTCCCAATACCTGCTTCGCCCAGTGCAGCAAGTCCAGCGCCTATAGCAGCAGCAGCAGCAGCAGCAGCAGCAGGAGGAGGAGGAGGAGAAAAAACACCCTCTACCTGTGCACGCGCTGCAAGTTGAAAATATAGTCAGCGGTCATGTTTTTTTTTTCTGACGAAAGGAAAGCGGCTTGGCCAAAAATCATCATCATCATCATCATCATTATTATTATCATAACCCCGTTGAAAATGTTCCCCGAGAAACGCACACGCACATCCCCGCCTCGCCAGCAGCAAGCGGCGGCGGCTCGGCGCTGATCTGTCGAAGGGCGAACATTTTACATTTTGAGGTGTGTGCAAGTTGACGCGCGACTAACGAGGAGGCTTTTGCAGATGCGTCTTCCTCGCTGACTCGCTGTGAGTGTTTACCAAGATACCGCTGCCCTGCGCTACCGTGGAGGCTACGTGAGCCACAGGAAAGGAAAGGGAAGATGGGGAAAAAATGATAATAATGAAGAAGAAATAATAGAAAAACACTCAGACACACGCACACATAAATATACATAGATATACATTCATACATATATACACAGCAAGCAAACCCCTCCCTGGAAATAAGCCAGAGTCGGCAGAGCGGGGGAAACAGCATGCAGCACGGATGCCATAACATTGCATGGAATTAATTGGAAAAAAAAAAAAAAAAAAACGGAATAAGGGCGTAGCGGCATAGAGACGCATACCTGGGAAGATGCTTGGCGCGGCCGTCGCAGTTCCCCTGCGCCCAGCTTCAGCTGCTGAGACTGAGAGCACTGCACAGAGCCTGAGCCTGAGCCGAGCATGCCTATTGGTAGGCAGAGACGCGCTGGTTGCTGGCTGCCTGGACTGGGCTCTCCTCACTACAGCTGAGGTGGGGTGGGCTGGGCTCCTCACATGCAGGCAGCTACAGAGAGAGAGAGAGACAGAGGGGATGTCAGAATGGTTTCTTCCAAAACACTTTCTCCCAACTTTGCTCTTTTTTTTCATAGCAACAGTCATTTTTTTCTTCACCCCCTCCTCCTTTTGTATCTGGCACATTGTCTTGAATGATAACTATACAGACATATGGAGCAGCGAGGTCTGTGTGTGTCTTAATCTCTGCCATATGTTTGGTAGATAAAAACCTGACAGGAACATGCACTCGTACTGTAGGTATTTCTGCAAGAAAGGTCAGCCATTACTTTTCACTGCATTACTCGGCTGGAAAAACTACAACAACAAAAACAAAAACCCTTAATCTCTGAGTGACAAGTTTCTATATCGACGCCCATGCGTCTTCTTTCCCATCCGGTTTAAGTTTTTTTTAGATGTGCAGTAAAGGCAGGGAGCAGTAGCTGCCGCGCCCTTGGTGATGTTGATGAATCGTCACCGTGTGTGTCCCCCCTCCCATCCAATGCCAAGACAGCTTGGCTAATTAAATGTGCTGGGCTCAGGCCTTCCTGTGCCAACTGTGACATGCTGCACTCTGAGGGATCCCTCGTTCGAGTCGTAGGAGTGACTGGCAACATGCAACATCCCAGAGATCCACTCACTGATGAGGAGGTGTCCTGCAAAAAAAAACCATATCAGCACTGATGAGGTGTCAGCTCCCTCTTATTTAGACAGAGGGGTTTAACTGGCATGTAGCCTACCCACATCTGGGAGCAGCCCACTACAACCTGGGTCAGCAGTCAGCTGCTTCCAGCTACAGGAAAGGTTAAAACCCCAGTATGCAGTGCCGTTGTATCCACCTTTTTCCGAACGTCAAAAACGTAAGCCTGTTTTGCCGGTTTTGCTCTTCCGGTGGAATTTTATGTTTACGTTTCCATGGTTTCGGTAGTCGCGGTAAATGCATGGATTTTTTTTTTTTTTTTTTCAATGAAAATCTGTAAAACGCATGGATCATCAAACCAGCTTTTAACAGTGGATATCACACAAACTGACATCCGTGTTAAAAGCCAGCGTTAATAGATCCATGCCTTTACTGCAACTATGACAACGACTGAAAACCATGGAAACGTAAACGTACAATTCCACCAAACTGGCAAAACCGGAAGCCAGTTTTGACCATAGATGACGTTCGGAAACTTGTGGATAGGGGAGAAAAGTGATGATAATTCTAGGGGCCCAGCGCCCAGTAGGGCCCACAAAAAACCCCAGCAATCTAATCTTTGTATGACTGAATTATTCTGCATAAGACCCTGACTAGTACTCATAGTAATGCTGCATTAGCATCAAAACAAAGTAGGCTAAATAAAAAATGATAATACATACGTAGTCTAAGAAAAAAAGTGGAAAAGTCAGGGGCCCACTTTAGTATTCTTTCAGGGGGCCCAGAATTCCTAGCAACGGCCCTGCCAGTATGTAACTTATTTGGCTTTTTATTAGCAAAAATCAAATATTGCTTTCATAAATACGTATTTCACTTAAGTGGAATCACAGCCGCATACAAATGAAAGCTTTCTGGTACCTTAGAATGAATTGTTACAAGTCGTTACAAATACATAAGTGGGCGACGCACCGAACCGAGGCGGCCATGTTGCAGCGTGACCGTAGGTAACCACGGAAACTCAGCGGAGCTGTGGGCTCGGCCTGTTAAAACTGTCACCACTGTGTAGTGTGAGGAAGGACGGAGGCACTGGTGTTGCATTCAGGTGCAGTCAGGCAGACGGCCGTCGGCAAACCAACCGGATGTCATTTTACTCCACCAAGAAAGAAGAAAGACGGTAAAACAATACCACATCACCATGGCAACATATTGTCATGCCTGTATTGTTTTGCCTCGTGCTGGCGGACCACTTGTTTACATAGACGCTTGTTTATCCTGTTACATGCAGCGTCTGTTGTCTGTCTGACGTCTGCCTGATTTCACGTGAATGCAACATCAAGAATACGTTCAGATATGCAACCGCACCGCTAGATGGGGGGAATTCCTACATATTATACCTGTAAGTAATGATATTTTGTTACTCCATCCATGTTTTTGTCAGTTGGCGAATATCCTAATCCAGAGAGCGTGTGATGACTGGCCCCTGTATGGAGGCAGTGCTGTTCAAGTGAACAAAGGTAGGCCAAATGCTTTGACCCAATACAGGCCTTATTCTAGGACACCTGGTTGTCAGACTGATGATAAATGATGCTCCTGGTTGACACTGGTCTAAAGCTAACCTAAAGTAGTGCTAACATCCCAGATTTGTCCAAGTCAATCTTCAATACAGCTGAATGTGCAAGACATACGACATGTGCTGCTGAGCAGGCTGAAGACGCCGCACATCATGGTCATGCATCAAGTTCTGTTGTCTTACTTGTATTTTAAAAATAAATACAGCTCCAAATCTGGGGACAAAAACTTTTCGACTTAAGCTTTTTTAACTCAAGCACAGACCACAGTTTGTTTAATTTCCAGTGTGTATTGTGCAGCAGTTAACTTGATAACCTTTCTATTTTCTATCTGCCTCCTACACTGCCCAAACCAGGCATCACTGAGGCAGAAGAAGTCATAGAGCAAGATGATGCTTTGTCTCGAAAGTTTACCTCATTAATTTTGTATTTCTAAAATCTTTTCCCCCTATACTTTATTAGTGGAGATGAGCCTACAGACTATGAGCACATCTGTGTTTTATTTCCTGTCCTATCTCAATTCAAGGTTCACTCACAATCTTTCTTCAGACTTTTTTATTTGTATATTATCCAAAAAACTATTGTCCAGGAACCCTAAAAGTCCTTACGGCATTTGGCATAAAGAGATATGCTCAAATAATAACATGTTGGCTTCATTAGCTGTTTAACTTGCAACTGCGAGCTGATTCATTTCCAGCAACTCGTCCGAACTAAGGGTCGGGCCAAAGGCCAAATATAACAGAGTAGGTGTTAATCACACATAAAAAAAAATCTGGCATAAAAATGAATTTGCATCAACATGATATAAATTGCGTTAATTTTGAAAGCCTGAACAATTACCACCTTCCAGCTGACTCAACAGACACAGCTGTTACAGCTGTTACAGATGTTTGAGTGTTCATTCATTCATACACAGTTCTGCTGTACGCCACAATATGGCCCATGATTTTATAGGCATATTGAGTGATGTGAAGAATCAATCAATAAAGTCAGAGTCTGTGTATTTTTAGACCTCTAATAATTACATGTAACGTGGTTGACCAAGAAGAGACAGTCACAGTGTTCATGTTTGGATTTCACTGGCCTTGTGGTCGTACAGGAATTACCTGCTGAACACAGACCGCTGTATCAGCTCCTCTCCCACTTCCTGTCATACTGTCAAGGCACTGCCAGTGATTCCCATCTCTATGGTAACATACAGTAGGTTGTGCCGTTTGGTGGATGCTTAAAAGCCTTGTGGTGCTCGGGTACATTTTGCTTTTTTAGAACAATTGTCCAACGGCCTGGTCAGACTCTGATGGTCTGATCATATGAAGGGTCAGCCAGCACCAATCAGATTTTACCATTGGACATTTGTAAGTTGGATACACGATAAAAACATCATAATCAAACATAATGACAACAAAACATTGGATTGTTTTTTAGTATATGTGCTTTTGTTTTTTATCTTTGTCATATTTTCCCAGAACTACAGCTCTATAACTTATAATATAAGTAAAGTGACCTCACCTGTGCAGTCTTAAAGGGATAGTTCACCCAAAATTCAAATTTCACTCATTATCTACTCACCCTCATGTTGACTAAGGGCTGGGAGAATTTTCAGAGTCCTCCGTGCCTTCTCTGAGTTAAGGCTAGTTTATACCTCCGGATACGAATGAGTTTCGTCCGTCCGTATCAAACGTTATCTCCGTAACTGGCCTTCATACCTCCATCCGGTTTAACCGTTTTTATGGACGTAACGCAACTTATCCTCTAGGCGGCAGTGTGTGTCTAATTACAGCATCAACGAACGCTGTCATTACTGGCACCAACAGTATGTTCCCTCTCACCAAGTCACATGTCTTCTCCAAATTCTGCACCCTTTTAAAATGTTCAATGTTTACTCTCGTCTTCTCCTCCTTCTTTGAATTTCTGGCAACTACTCTCTTCTTTGCCGATTTTTGTAATGGAGTGACTTTTCTCTGCTTCTGACTCAATACTGCCACCCCGGTTACCGGTGGTATTGCTCCGTTTCATCCGGAGCACTCCGGACTCATAAGCTCAGAGGCAACGGATCCACTGACGGATGAAACGACCTCCGGATACAGACGAAAGTGTCCGTATCCGTTTTTACCGTAGGGTATAAATGGGCCTTTACGGGTCAGTAGTATTTGTCCATATAATGGTTGTGAATGGAGCTCACTTTTCTTCATCCAAAAAGACACACCAAAAAACATCCATATTCCTCCATAGTGCTCTTCTGTAATGTCCCTCTTGTATTGAAGCCCCGACATGAGAAATTGTTCCGAAAAAAATTTAAATAAGTCTATATTTTAAGCTTGTTTGTAGCAGAAGCTCCCAGTGTCTCAGTTCACTGCTCTTCCTGTGTCAGTGCACTGACCGGCGGAACAATTTGGAGGTATTTGGATGTTTTTTGGTGTGTCTTTTTGGATGAAGAAAAGTGAGCACCATTCACAACCATTATATGGACAAATACTGCTGTGCAGACCCCCCCGTAACTCCGAGAAGGCACGGAGGACTCTGAAACTTCTCCCAGACCTTAGTCGACATGAGGGTGAGTAGAGTGAAATTTGAATTTTGGGTGAACTATCCCTTTAATGGTGTGACAGGCGTCATCTTTAATGGTTAAATGTCTAGATTTCTGTACAAAGTCTATAATTCACTAACTAGTAGCTAAGGTCCTTCAAATGGACATATCATACACACTGGTGACAGCTAGCTAAATGTCTTTCAAAGTGAGCTGTTCACTGTTTCAATATTATTTGAACTTGAAACCAGCTGTTGAGAATAATCACTGTAAGTACTAAAAGATCAAAAGCTCCAGAACTAAATGTGCCTGTGAGGTTAGATCTGCTTTGCAAGAGAGCTGTATGTTTTTAATTCAAATCTAGGTCTTGCATGGCTCTTATCGGTACTACTTGGTCTCAATTACCGTATGTGCCGCGATGTGGTCTTCTCGAGATCTGCTTGGAAACAGTCTGTGGTTTGCCAGGATGTAGTCTTGAGATTTTCCTAGAAAGAGAGTGTGTGGTTTTGTATCTGCCTGCTGTGGCGGTGCGATGGAGAATCATGTTGTTTTGCAGACGGAAAATGACTTTGCTATTTCTGTAGAGGGCGGGCTAACACCTTTATCAGCCCGGCTCTGCTTTACATGGCAGGCTGACTTTTACTGGTGTGGAGGACTTTGCTTCCAATTTGCAGCTTTTATAGTAATCAACGAAAAAGGGCTCCGTGATGTGTCAGAGAAAAACGCACAAGACAACTGTGGAAGTGCAGAGGCTTCTTCTCCTCTTGTATCAAATGGTGAACTTTGATTAAATAGGCTACAGTATTATGCCCATGCACACCTCTTGGGTTAATATGGTTGGAGATCCTGTACATCGGCTGGATGTTGTGCTTTTAATTGTGCTTATTCTTAGAGCAGCTGTCACCCGGAGGTGAATATCTCACTTGAGATTGAACTCATTACACGTATGGGAGGTGTTGCTGCATGTTTTTCACATCAGCGCTACAGCAGCAGCAGCAGCAGCAGGGAGAAACATCTGACTAAGTTGGTGGAGGCTTGATGAAGGTTGGTTGGTTGGTTGGTTGGTTGGTGGCGCTAGAGGCTTGTGGTTCATATACAGTGAGGAAATGGTCCCGATTATGGGGCAATATAAAAGCACTGTGAACTACTGTAGAAAGGACTTAATATTCATTTGGTTCTCTGAGTTTTCTTGCAGCTTTCCATTTTTCTCTGTTTCCATATCGGGCTGTTCTGTTTGTATTCTTAACAGGATGCAAAACAGTATTAGTATTCCTCCACCACACCGCCCAGGAGCCTTTGAGGTGCACCGTTATAACCTCATATTGGATGCTAAGGAAACAGACATTAGCCAGCACTGGGCGTCCCTTTCATTGGCATACTGAAGTAGTTAAAAACCAGTGATGATATATGATATGTGAACATAGCCAGAAGATAAAGTCTTCTAGCCTCAGGACAATTCATGATGGTGTGCCTTTAGAGACATCATGGTCTCATCTCAGTATTTAGTATTTGGGTAACTTACCTCTTCTCGTGTGTGCTAACAACTATTCAGGGGAGTGCAACATGCTGAGAATGCAGCATGAGCATGTTTTTAAGCTTGATATGAATCTGTGTGGAATCTGTTGACAAAAGTCAGAACAACAGGGCAGAAGAGAAAGATTTGCTGTTTGAAGGTTGAGAGAAGAGAGAGGATAGCTGGAGAGGAGCAGTGGCATGTCTGACCACAGCCGACCCACCAACTGGAGAGTGTTGTGGTTGATGAAGGTAAGGTACCACCTGATGACTTTCCTCCTGGCCGAGGCTGCAACCATTGGAAATGATTAGGCATCTCTGATGAAATGCATACCTGAAATATGCCAGCAAATACCAGCCCTGATGAAGGCCTGTGGCCAAGCTTTCAATCTAAGGCCATGCTGAAATAAAGGCTTTTTTATCATTCAACCTCGAGAGTGTCTCCGTTTCTACCATCTGTGCCAGCAAATAGTTGCTTGTTTACACATCCAGAACACGCAGTATTAGTATCCATCCGTGTCCCTGGTCACCGGTGAATAGTCCAGTTTTCACCGTCCTTTCAACTCTGGTTTGGTCTCCACCAACTCCATGAGGAACATATCAGGTCCTTAAAGGGACAACGAGGAATTTTGGAAAGCGAAGTGTTTTCATACTACATTTACCATGAGCCTCCACGCGCACCGTGAAATTCTTGGACCGGCGCAAGACAGACGTCTTGCCAAGAATGTTTTCATTCATCAACAATGAAAGTCGGAGGTTCGAAGACAATCACATACCGTCGTAGTTCCGACCATAAACGGCGATTCGGCGGCGTTATTCCCATGACTCGCCGGGCAGCGTCCACGAAACCGAAAGTAAGGAAACGCTGGTCGGCTCGCCCAGCGTTTCCGCCACCACTAATATTAACAAAATAACGATAGAGACAAAACGATATATTTATCGAAAATGGGCCCATTAACAAGTGTGTTAACGTAGATTCATCCACATTAACGTGAGACTTTTTTATAACCAAATAGAAACTCCTCGTTGTCCCTTTAAGCAGATTAATTGTCCTGAGCCATGATAGCAAAGTTTTAAAGGGACAATGAGGAGTTTGTAATTTGGTAAGTCTCATATTAATGTCTCATATTAATGTGGATGAATCTACGTTACCCACACTTGTTAATGGGTCCATTTTCGATAAATATATCGTTTTGTCTCTATCGTTATGTTATTATTATTATTAGTGGTCGGCTCACCCAGCATTTCCTACTTTCGGTTTTGTGGACACTGCCCGGCGGGTCATTGGAATAACGCCACCGGATCACCGTTTATGGTCGGAACTATGACGGTATCTGATCGTCTTCAAAACTCCGACGTTCGTTCTTGATCAATGAAAACATTCTTGGCAAATGTATTTGCTTTTGTCCGTCTTGCGCTGGTGCGCGGAGGCTCATGGGAAATGTAGTGTAAAAACACTTTGCTTTCCAAAACTCCTCGTTGTCCCTTTAAGACCATAAAAATAAAATAAAAATTATGAACTGAAAGACATTAAAATCTCTGGAGAGTCGAGTAAACTACATCTTGTATGAAATGTTGCTAAGAGCTGATTTAAAGCTGGGGTGGGCAGGATTTGTTTTAAAAACATGCTTTTTTTTAAAAAAGAAAATTGTGTTTTCCCGTTCAGCTATCAGTAAGGAGAGGTCCGTGTGTTTGGGGCGATCGCTGTGTTTCTCTCTGTCTCTGTATGCAGCGGCTTGAAAAGCCAGTACAGCTCCCAGTATCTTCGTACAATCAAATCTATATTGGTCTGGGGGTTCCTGATTGGTTCAGGGGCCGGGCCCTACTCTGTCCTCCTGGTTTGTTAGGACAGAGTAGGGCCGGCCCTTGGTACAATCAGGAACCCCCAGACCAGAATAGATTTTAATTGGTCAAAGATACCGGGAGCTGTAGGCCTGTTTTCAAAACAAATCCTATACCCCAGCTTTAACTAAAGCACAAGATCATAATAATTCTCATTAGGTGACTTGTTTTTTACTGTTATTGGATTTTGTGTGGGGAGATTTTTTTTTCTCCATAAACTTTTCTAAAAGCCTTGTTTTGCATAAAGTTTTCTATTTTCAATACCAGAGGTCATTTCACTTGTAGGGAATATTTTATTTAATTTCGTCTTCTATTTTTAAAATTGTGTTCTCTCCTGTTCCTCCCCCCCCCCCCCCCCCCCCCCCCCCCCCCCCCATCTGCCTAGACTGAAACCAAACTGTCATGACTTCCTTCCATCAGGAGAAACATTGATTTCAGCTCAGCGGGGATCATGCAAAACAGCCTCTCATTAAAATCATAATTACAACTTGGAAAATGGCGCATGGGGGGTTCAACTTCATGGTGAACTGAAAATGACTGGAAACTATTAAACTTTGCATTTAACCTTTCACTCCCTAACAAAACGTGTCTGATCCCAGGTATAGTGACATCTCGTACGATGTGAGGTGAAAGCTAAATGTAGATGTGGATGAAGATGTGTGAATCCAGAATTAGATTTTGTTTCTTTCTAGACCTAAAGTGCATTTGTAATTATAGACTTTAATTCTTCAGCCTGTCCTGTATCATCTTGTCTAAGACATTTATAAAACTGTGATATTCAGCTTTATTGTGACAGCTAAAAACAAAATCAAAAGATTATCTGTATCCTTTGTGACTTATTTTTCAATGTCAAGGGCGTTTGTTCTTCTCCATCTGAAGGTCAGCGGCGCCGTGCATCATCATCACCATCTTCTGATCTTTCACAAATATAAAAACTCAAACATCAAATCAACTCTAGACAATCATCATAAAACTCCCCCATCAGTCCAGTTCAAACACACACACACACACACATACGCACACACATGTATAAACACACACTCTGCCCTCTCCCTGTCCCCAGCCCCGGTTGCCTAGGAGACAGCTGCTGAGACGGGGGACCCCATCTCATTACACACCAATAGGGCCGTGTGACTGGCTGGAGGAGGAGGAGGAGGAGGAGGAGGAGGAAGTTCGGGATCTTTATCGCCATCTAGCTGCCAAAATAGAGAAAGACATCTCTCTCTCTCTTACTCTCTTTCTCTTTTTTTTTCTTTTTTTTAAAGCAACGATTCTGCCTAGTAACCCAATATGCTGACTTCTCCTGGCGCCAAGACCCAGCACCTGAATTCCTAATGAGACACATCACATTGTGAGGCTTAACATGAGACACAGATAAAAAGTTTTATATGGCCCATTAGACAGACAGTAACCGTCAGCCATGTGCAGTGATTTATTGTATGGGATGTGTGTGTGTGTGTATGTGTTTTCTTTTTAGTGCAGTTGGGCTAATTATAAGCTTGTGGCTTAAGCAAATGATCACACTCTGATACATCCAGAGATAAACCAGGAAAATACTGTATGTTTCTGCATAGGTAGAGCTATAACCTAGTTAGTGCGGCAGCGGCTGAAGAGTAACTAAGTACATTTGCTCCTTGGAACTTGAATATCATGACACTTTATTCTACCACACAATAATATTGTAATTTTTACTCTGTTTCATAAAACCATTTCTTTTGAGTGTCAGATTTTACATTGAAATCATGTGATGGGCTTTGAAAAATAAATATATATATATATATACATATATGCACACACCACAGTGTATGTAAAAGCTGCACACGGTGCAATATACTTAAAGTGGCTTAGTCGACTAAATTCTAATTAAAGTAGGGCTTATATGTGAATGAATCAATAATTATTACACACTAATGTAATTAGATAAATCTGACAAGGCCATTATAAAAAAAAGTACATGTTCATACATATTCTGTCTCCAGTCCCTGTGCAGTTTTGCTTCACTAAGAGTTTGTAATAGAATATTCCATTGAGTTAACATTACTATTATTTAGATACAACATCTGGCACCACTACTGTACATTAAAGTTGTAATCTTATTCATAGAGGATTGGATATGTTGGATTGTGGTTTGTACAATCATATGAATTAAATTACAGGTAAAAGTCAAGAAGCATCAGCGGAAAGAAAGAGCACTCTGTTATGCAGTGATTGTTTTCTTGTGATGTATCCAGGGGCGTTTCTAATATATTCCTCTTCCAAATACAAATTAGTAACAGTTTGGACAGAATAAGCTGATCTACTGACCGTAGAACTGATGTTGGTATCTATTATTATTATTATTATTAATTATTATTTAATGTTAGTATTTGACAACAAATACATTATTCTATTGATTATGGGAGAAATTAACATTGGCGTTGGCAGCACTAACTTATTGTATGCAGTTATGCAGTGCATACAGTAACATTGTGCATACTATGTGTGGACACAGTCAGTGGCAACATCATGTTGTCATTGATATGGACCACTGTTAACCTTTTTTGGGGGGTTTGGGCAATTGCCTGGATTGCCTGCCCTGTTTTAATGCCTCTGAATGTATCTGATAGAGATCAAATTGACTGCTTTGTGACTATTGAGAGGTCACTAAGTCACAAGTTTCACGTTTGTGTGTAAACTTTTAACATCTAACATTTAACATCTAAAGTATGTATGAATGTATGAATGTGTTTGTATATGTTTTTATATGTATATGACTATATAGAGAGATAAAGATTAGTAATCATATGTTAGAATAAATCTATATGTATATAAATATAATAATATATTAGAATAAATCCAGTTAAATAACTCATAAATTAAAGCAGAAGTAAGTGATATTTTTGTGTTAATATGAGTCTTAAATAGTTCTATCTTCCGACAGCAATCACTTACATAGAGTGTTTGGACTGAAACACGGGTCTGTCAGTCACTCTGCTCTGCTCTGAGCCGAGGAGAAAACATTTATCGTATCCTACAGTTTTTATCCAATGAGGAGAGAGAACGGCATGCAGGGCTGTGTGTGCAGCCAAGGGACGCCGTGAATGTGGTGACGTAGGGACGAGGACTGTTATGGTGTGTTCAAGGAAACTCGTTACTCCTGTTTTTCCGACCTGTGAAGTTGTACCAGTTTGATCTGGTACGAGTTCACGGGTCGGAAGTTACGAGTGGCCGTTATAGTGACTTTCACAGGTAAAACAGGTCGGAAAAACACGAGTGGGTTGCCTGGAACGCTACAAAGTCGTAAATTGTGACTTGAAGCTGTAATTTACGGTTTCAAAATCCTGCCTGGAACGCAGCATTAGCGAAAACGACCGGATCGCTTACTTCTGCTTTAACTTACTGTATAGATTATAATGACTAGATAACTTGATAGATAATTTATGAATAAGGGGTGGGAGTAAATAAGTTTTACTTCTTCCCACTCCTTTTCGGATATGAAAAAACAAACAAACAAAAACAAAAAATCAAATTACCTTTATTTTCAATTATTTTATTTTATTTATTTATTTTTTTATATTTTTTTTGTTCATATGTTGGCATTGCAAAGTTTTTATATGTTATGTCTGTCCATTTCTTTATTATGTTTTATTTCTTTTAACATGTCTGAAATAAACTTAAACTAAACTAAACTACATTTAGTAAACACAGCTTACTAATAAATGTAGGAAATAAATACAGTGTTTATATCTGAAATATAGTGAACTTAAAGTATAAAGGGTAACACTTTATAATAAGTACACACTGACACTATTAAGCATTAGTTAAGCTTTAAATACTGAATTCATTATTATAACACGTGAATACTTATTAGTATGTAGTTTATAAACACAGTTAAAAATGTTGTACTCATCATTTATAGGCACTAACTTTATTTATAACTACATACTAATAAGTATTCATGCGTTATAAATGAAGAATTCAGTATTTATTAATGTGGACTTATAAAGTGTTACTGTATAAAGAGACAAAAAAGATCGTTTCTGCCTCTGTAAAGCTGCATCGTATACCAACAGAAGGAGACCTGTCATATACGTAAACTGTCACTGTATTTACTTTATGCATTACTGATGAAGCCTATTTTTAAGCATATACATTAATAATACTTCTTATTTGTGGGATGACAGTTTGATTTTCTTGCCCAGTATCCAGTATGAATTGTGCAGTGTAGTTTGTGTCGTGTGGTTTTATATACAGTATGTCACAGAATCCGAGACAGGTCCTCTGGAATATACTATAGTTTATTAACTCTAATCGATGTGTTATATTAAATATTAAAAACATCAAGTAAAAATGGCCACATATATTTACACAGCAGCAGAAGCAGGAGTTAGTTATAGGGCTGAACTGAGCAGGACACTGTTGTGCTTTTAATTTCTACTCGGCCGTGGGACAGAACATCAGACAATCCTTGTGTGCTACACACACACACACACACACACTCATCCCCACACACACATACATCCTATACGTGAAACAAAGCTACACAGACACACGCGAGTGTTAACCTGTCTCTGTGTTAAAGGTTTTAGACACACTGACACACACACACCCTATTCACCATAATGTGTTGAGTGCAGTTCGTACATTTATATCATATTATGTGTCATGTTGTTGTCTGATTCATATATATTATATATTTTCTGCACCAGATGATGGTTTGTAGCTAAACTAAGATTTTAGCAGGGTAAAAACATGTGGACTGGTGTTAGTTACTCTCCCACCCTCCTCTCCTCTACAACACCTGATTGATATACTAATAAATCTGTGCATCTAAACAAAGTCGAGGTTTCTACAGTGTGAGTCTATACCTCAATATCATCTAGTGATATTCATGCGCAGGTGAAATTAAAGCGTTTATGCACTGCACCTACTTTAAATGTGAACGATCCATACATTTAACTCACATCTGTTTGTCCAACAAGACAAATAAATGGCCTCTTCTCTGTTTAAAAACATTCGCCTTTGGTCCACAAGATGTATATCTATATACAGTATATACTATTATTGACCCCACCTGAAGCATAGTATTTTCATTTAAATGTAGATATAGGCAAAGGGTGATCGGAGCTAACACAACAGATCGAAAAAGAGAGATAGCACACACGTACAACAAAGATCAACATAGAAATTAAAGACAAGTGTCAAGAATTGAACTCTGTCATACGGTAACACAAGATATGGCGTATATATACTGTAGAACTGAGTCTAAAGAAAACTACTCATTTTTGCCTTGAAAGTAAAGATCTGCAAACACTGACTGTGGAGTGGTGGCGATAAACTGAAGGGTCTGTGTGTAAAGTGTAAACATTCGCTGCTCTTCTAGGCCTCCGATTCCGATTGGTCGGTGGCGACGCTGCCGTTCAGCTCGCCCGGCCCCGATTGCTCCTGAATGTCAGTCATCTCCCCGACGATGAAGGTGGGCTCCCCTCCTTTGCTGCTGGCCGAGCCGCTGTCCTGCTGCTTGGCTGCCGGGTTGGTCAGCGTGGGCTCCTCGTCCAGCCTGCTGGAGATGGACCAGTAGAGGTGAGCGTCCAGTCTGGCCGCGGCCAATGAGAGCTCGCGCGCTGAGCAGGAGGGCGTGTCAACCTTTGGGGAGAAGGGGGGCGACAGACAGTACACGCCATGATGAAACACACAAAATAATATAAAATATAACTCTTTAAAGGGATAGTTCAACATTTTGGCAAATTGGCCCATTGCCATAATCCCTATAGTCATAACAGTAGGTTCGTTACCTTTAATTGTCAGTGCAAGCTATTTTTAGAACGGCAGAGCAGAGCCGTGAGCTGCTCAGAGCTATGCTATGGAGGCTAAGGGAATTTCTTGGTTTCCCTCATCAAACTCATCAAATACACAACTCAAAAACGCTGTCGTAGACAAGTTGTGGGCTGCGCAATCACCACGCTATGAGATAATAACACAACGTTACCAGACAGAGTTGTTTATGAGGGAAATTCATGCAAAACCGCTGATGCGCGTTGCCTTCAGGGACAGTTTTTCATCAAGCAGTCTCTGCATTTCCCTCTAAAACAACTCTGCCTGGTAACGTTGTGTTATTATCTCATAGCGTGGTGAATGTGCAGGTCACAACTTGTCCACGAAAGGGTTTTGGAGTTTTGGGATTTTGTATTTGATGAGTTTGATGAGGGAAACCAAGAAATCCCATGAGCCTCTGTAGCGTAGCTCTGAGCAGCTCACGGCTCTGCTCCGCCGTTCTAAAAATAGCTTGCACCGACAATTAAAGGTAACGAACCTACTGCTATGACTATAGGGATTATGGCAATGGGCCAATTTGCCAAAATGTTGAACTATCCCTTTAAGTAGAGATGTCAAGATTACTTGTTTTCACAATTAATTGCGGTATTAAACGCCACAATTAATTAATCGTAAAGATTCCTAAATACCGTCACTTTCCAAAAAAGGTTGTCGGAACCGTATCGGCAGATGTGCACCAAAATAAAGGTGAATGCACAGATGCTGGTCCATTTACCTAATGTAACACTGAATTGGTAGGAATTTAAATGTAAGCCCGTTTGTAATTTTAAAAAAGCGATTAAAATAAACGTAAACATCTTGTATAGATGACAATCAATGACTTGAATATTTCAAACACTTCCCCTGGGGGATTAATAACTGGTCCTATATTCATCGATACTTAAATTATTTTGTGCAAATGATTAGTAATGTAAGTATATTTTGACTACATTTGATTTTATACATTCATAGTGTTGTGAAATTAATGAATGCATAATAATTGTGATAATCCTAACACTGTGATTATTTCTCTGTCAATAATCGCACCAATAAAATCTATAATCGTGAGTTTTTGAATACTTTTGATTTTAAACCACATAGAAAAAATGTTACCATTCCCATGTATTTTTTCACTTTAACTTCTCTAATTAACATATTGGGCCCAAAAATCACGTAGAGTGATATCAGCTGATTCAACCACTTTTTTATGTTTTGTAAAATTACAAAAAATTACAAATATATTGAAAGAAATGTGACGCCTGCTCATCCCACCCCTTCGGAAGAGTATTAGGGCTTCAATGGGGGAAAAATGAGAGGAAGGAGATTTTTTTTTCGTTATTCACTTTGAAAATCAAGTCGAAACATCTGCATGTTTGAGTGAAGTTGACAGCAGCGCTCCAGGTGATCTATTTCTTTTGTGATCTGGAGGGTTAAGAACTATTAACACTCATCTATGAATGGGAACTGGGACTTAGTTATAGCTGAAAAAAAAGCTTTAGTATGTTTGTCTCTGCAAAAACAAAACATGATATAAATACTGCAGTCAGACTTCCTACATTTCCCAGCATGCCTTGTGTGGACCCCCGAGAGAATGTGAGGACTCAGCTGCTGGTTTACACATGTAGGTGGAGACAGGAATAGGGATAACAGAGCAGGACTTGTTCCAGTTTTTCTCACAGTTACCGTCCATTCTGGTCTCGTGTCAATAAATATTTAACAACAGTTAACAACAGCGCAGAAAGAAGCCGGTGGTGTTTGATTCTGACGGACTGAAACATGGCCTTTGTGTTGATGTTTAAAACGTCTGACGCATTTTCATACACGACTCCACTGAGCTCTTATCAGAACACAGTGTCGTGTCGTTTTTGTCCGTCTATAAAAACGAGACAAATCCCACTTAAGATGACACAAACAGCAATCAAGAATAACAGTCTGCCTTTAAAAACTTAATAAAACCCATTAAATCTTTCATACAAACACTTCGACCTTGCTTCCTCAGATAGAAAGACTTCAAAAAGATACAGAGACACAAAATACACAAAATATTTTATATATAAAAAAAAATGTTTCCCTGACACGGAGTGAGTCACCAGTTCCTGTTTGGTATCGGACGGCCAGGGCCGGCCCCTGGCATAAACACTCTATGCGGTTGTTTAGGGCCACAGCCGTTAGGTGGGGGGCCACATGATCAGAAAGGTACCGGGGTTCATTCAAGTCATTTAAACATCCTGAGGTCTGCATGTGCACGCTATGAGCTTTATATGTAATTTGATGTCAATATTCAGCTTCTTTTATCTCACATTTGAGACATTTGGTGAAAATAGAATGGCAGAATGACAACATTTGTGCTCAAAAAGCAATTTCATTTTAGACTTGTTTTCTACACTTCTATATTACTGTATTCATATCCTATTTCAAGCACCAAAACAGTTTGTTCTCATGACTGAAGGTGTGTTTTCACAAGGGATTTGACATTTTTCAAAAAGCAGACCTCAAATTTCCAGCATTTGGCCTAAATTATTTCTTTATACAGTGTTCTAGTGCAAATTGGCCTCAGTGTGCTTACAGCGGAGGTTCTAATATTTAGACATAAAACACTTGAGTATTGTTACATCTGCAAGTATCTTAAAAAGATCAATTTAAGAAAATATGTAAAAGTCGAGAAAATGGCCTCAAACCTCAGAGGGCATAAACACGTCTGTATTCAGTTTTAACCAGTGATTTGGTGTTTGCGCTTAGAGTGCAGGGCCACAAACAAAAATCTTGTTTAGGGGGCCACCAAAATCCTAGGGCCGGCCCTGCGGACGGCTCAACACAATCAGCCTCCTCTGAGCCTTTATCACAGCCTCGGCTTCAAGAGACGTTACCTCAAACGTGTGATGAAAGGCTCCGTAGTCGATGTCAAAGAAACCCTCTGCCAGAGACATCATCGGGCTGAACCTGTGACCCCACAACACCTCCTCCGCTAGATAGGAGCTCCTCGCCTGGCACGTCATCCCTGCACACACACACACACATGAAAACAAACGCACATAGTGATGAGTACGTACATTTATAATGCAAGACAAGAAGCTATAGGCAGAAACTGGAAGCGCCACACCTAAAGCTCTGATGCAGACATAATTAATTTACCCACTGAGACACAAACAATGTAATTGGCAGGCCGTCCTAACATGAATATTCTCTGCAGCAGAGTTATGACTGTCAGCTTTTTCTTTGTAACTCTCCACAGCACTCTGACTAAGGGAATCAATATTTGGAGTGGGCAGAGAGAGGCCACCTTTACCTCATGGAGACGCATCATGAATAGCTTCGATACACTGAAATCTTGCCAAACACTGAGGAGCAGTGGAGTATATTATCCTCCCAGAGTGAATGTGACATAAGGCGATATGAAACAGAGAGGGGGGGGGGGGGATAAAGAGAAAGAGATAAGCCCGGTCTGCACAGCTGCCTGCCTGGCTACTTGTTCCTATCACTTTAGATTTTGTTGTTTTCAGTCAACAACATTAACACAACAGAGGTGTCAGCGTAAACCTCTGAAGGGGATCCAGGAGCAGAGATTGTGTGTTTTCCATCACACAGCTCCTCAAGTTTTAGATGAATTTGGTAATAGGCCTGTCACAAATATTACATAATCACCAGATTGCAGTTATTTAAGCTAACCGCAATCGTTCTGCATAATTGTTCAAATCGTTTCCATTCATCCGCATAAAAACACCTGGATGAAACTAACAGAAATGTCATGTTTCCGTCACTGTTTCCTCGTCGTTTGAGGTTTGACTGGTCTTCACATTGCGCCCCCTTCTACTGCTATGGTTAATATGCTTAACTTCTAATATTTGACTTCCACATTTCAATGAGCATCTACTGTATTGACATTAGCATCATGGATTTAGTTGCAAAGCCAATAAATGACTTTGTCTTCTTCTTCTTCTTCATAAGCTGTATGTGTACTATTAAACTTTGTCTAGGCTTATACTATAATAGTGTCATAAAATCATCAGAAAAAGACAATGAAATCATTCATCGCAATTACTTGTTTTGCAATTAAACTTAAAGTAAAATTGGTAACACTTTTACTTTAAGTACACAGTATAAGCATTAGTTAAGCATTAATAAATACTGAATTCTTCATTTATAACGCATGGATACTCATTATTATGTAGTTTATAAATACAGTTATAGTCCAGGCAATCTAGCTCATTTTGGACCCAAAAATAGAACTAATTGTAACAGAATGTTTTTCATATTTAAAATTAATTTTCCAAGAAACTTGAAATACAGAAATGTTACTTTTCATGTATACTTTTATTGTGTGAAGTGTGACTGTGGTAGGAGTAAAGGAAGAAAATAAGCCTATTCGGGTGTATTTTGGGCATATTCCATTAGTGTATTGCTCATTTGCATACTCAAATTCATTTTCCAAGAAACTTATTGTTAACTTTTCCATGTTTTGTGGTTGGATTGTTCCTTATCTAGCTCAAGGTTATAGGTAATTGAACTTTAAATATGTTAAATCTTTAAACATGACTAAAATGTAAAAAATGTGATAACCTTGTCCTAGACTTTGAAAATTAGCCATCCTATTACTAGAGGCGCCTCTAATTCATTAGATCTGTATGACGGCCAGTCGGCCTGATGGGTGTTGGTCTATTTAATTATGATGGAGTTTTTGACTGATTTTTGTATGTTTTGGTTTTGCACTAGATGTGTTTCTGACTTATACATTCCCTTTACCATGTGACTCACCATGTGACCCTCAGGGGCAGGTTTAAAAACGGGGCGTCTGATGTGTATCAGTTAGTCTGATGAAGAGCAATGAGCTCGAAACGTTACTATTGATGTGCTAATAAATCTGCACATAAGGGAGCTGATGTGTGCGGTCTCCTTCTTTTGCCTTTCCTGTCTACAATTTTGAGGCCAGCACCTTTTGAACTGGATGTGCGCGACCGTGTCTACTCTTTTCCAAGAAACTTGTAATACAAAAAATGTTACTTTTCATGTCTCCTTTCATTGTGTAAAGTTTCATTATGATAGGAGTAAAGGAAAAAAATAGCCCCATTGGGGTGTATTGTTGTCAGCACCATAGACTTTATACAGTAAATAATGATGCGAATTAAACATATTTCCCCAACTAGGATTTCTTAGGACTTTTAGTATGTTGTTCTGGACACCTCATAGAAATGATGTATGGTGAAAAACCTTCTGTTACAAGTAGTCTGTCAGAAAACGCTATTTTGCCTGGACTATTAGTGCTTATCAATGATGAGTAAAACATTTTTTAGCGTGTTTATAAACTACATACTAATGAATATTCATGTGTTATAAATGATGGATTCAGTATTTAATGCTTAATAGTGTGTACTTATTATAAAGTGTTACCCTAAAATGTCATGATTGTTATAGCCCTATTTGATAAAAAGTAAACGAACCTCTCTAGACCTGGCAGTGTTTTGAGCTTCCAAAGCCGTTAAAAAAAAAGTTATGGCAAGTAAAACACAACACATTCATATTTAAAGGATAATTTCCGTTTTTTACAACCTGGACCTTATTTCTAGCATAAAATACGATCATTTACTCACCCAGATAACTTTGGTGTCATTTGCAGTCGTTTTGACGAAATTAGCCCCAGTGGAGCGGTGCGTATATCTGTATAATGCGAGAACACGGGGCACGCAATGCAGCCTCTAAATAACACATTATCCACCGCAAAACTCGTTCATTTCACCAATATTTTGTTATGATACACTAGTGCTATTCCCCTCCGAGCCCGTGGTGGCATGTTATCAACATCCGGGGTCGCTAGGTTGACTACTGACCTCTGACCTGGATGATGTCACGGCTCATTCTGATAATAATCATTCTGCTTCGGCATTCGGGTCCATTTTTATCTCAACTAGCCAGAGCTTTAGTGAGTCCAGGTTGAGGAGAGGAAGCCTGTGGAAGCTGAACTTCATCCAGCTGCTCATTTTGTTCTGACAAGTCGGAAACACGCAGAAATGAACCATAGTATTAGCGGTAGCAAGTTAGCCGCGCCGGGCAGCGGTCGGAGATGACATCATCAGAGGTCAGTAGTCAACCTACAGGCGCCGGATGTTGATAACATGCCACCACGGGCTCGGAGGGGAATAGCACCAGCATATCATAACAAAATATTGGTGAAATAAACGAGTTTCGCCGCAGATAATGCGTTATATAGAGGCTGCGCTTGGGTGCCCCGTGTTCTCGCATTATACGGATATACGCACCGCTCCACTGGGGCTAATTTCGTCAAAACGACTCCAAATGACACCAAAGTTGTCTGGGTGAGTAAATGATCTTATTTTATGCTAGAAATAAGGTCCAGGTTGTAAAAAACGTAAATGATCCTTTAAGGCAGACAATGGTCACTGACAAATGGATGCAGATGTGTATGCTCCCTCCACCTGCGTCTTACTGCTACATCCCTTAATCTTCAAACATTTAGCAGACAACAATGAAGTGATGAGGACGTTCAGTCGGAGACCACCTGTCCTCTGATGATCTGATCGACCCCCCCACATTCGCTCCAGAGGGACCAAGAAGAGATGAAAAGCTCTGGATGCTGCAGCGACTACACTCAGACATCCTGCAGGAGGAATTTCATTTTCTAATGGACAGTTTCAAAGAGCGTGCTTTCTGAAAAGCAGCGATGGTCTCACTGAGATAGTTATATGCATCTGCAGGATTAATATCCTAATGCTCGTTTCTAGATGTTGCAGCCAAACATGCTTTTACTGTGCAATGATATCGAGGCCATTGGAAACTTCACAGTCAAATTACTGCGAGGTATTGCTTCCCATACAATATACACTGTGTTAGCTGTTAAGATTATATTAGAGTTTTTTTTTAAATGATTTTTAATGAGAAAAAAACTCAATATATAATATAAAACCCTCAAGTAATAACATATTGTTTATGGTACTATTTGTGCAGCTTGTACCTTCATAAATTTTAAAATGCAATCATAATCAGTTCGATAGCGCTGCATTTGTTTTTCGCCACTATTTGCAGTGAGTCACCGTGTATTCATTCACTGCACACTGGTTTTCAGCAGCACGTCTTTTCCCCTCGTTTTCATTTCATATGCAAACATGGAAATGTATTCCTGCTCACTCATGATTATTTCATCTATCTTGTGCACAAAACTACCAGACTTAATTATGTGTATATAGTCTTTTAAGATTACTTCACCCGGCCAACGTCACCTTAAGCAAATCAGAAAGTTATTCTAAATCTCACTAATCTCTCATTTGAATAATACTGGTCACACGCTGAGGAGAGTGACTCAGCGTTTAACCCATTCACTCACCGGTAGCCTCCACCATTCCCTCCAGGATGACCACGATCTCAAAGTCCTCCTTCTCCAGCTGGGACTGGGACATGTCCCAGAAGGCCGAGTGTGCGTCGATCTCGTGGGAGATGACCAGCGGCGAGACGAGGAAGAGGCGATCGTCGCCCGTCTCGAAGCCCACGCTGATGTCCGTCTGGTCCAGAGGGATGAACTCGCCTGAAGGAGGTGAGGAAAGTGGAGAGAGCTTTAAAGGGATAGTTCAACATTTTTGGCAAATTGGCCCATTGCCATAATCCCTATAGTTTTAGGAGTAGGTTCTCATCAAATACACAATCCAACAACTCCAAAACGCTCTGGTGGACAAGTTGTGACCTGCACATTCACCACGCTATGAGATAATAACACAACGTTACCAGACAGAGTTGTTTTAGAGGGAAATTCAGAGACTGCTTGATGAAAGACTGCCCCTGACAGGAATGTGCATCAGCGGTTTTGCATGAATTTCCCTCTAAAACAACTCTGTCTGGTAACGTTGTGTTATTATCTCATAGCGTGGTGATTGTGCAGGTCACAACTTGTCCACCAGAGCGTTTTGGAGTTGTTGGATTCCTATTTGATGAGTCTGATTAGCCTCTGTAGCGTAGCTCTGAGCAGCTCATGGCTCTGCTCCACCGTTCTAAAAACAGCTTGCACCGACAAATAAAGGTAACAAACCTACTGCTATGACTATAGGGATTATGGCAATGGGCCAATTTGCCAAAATGTTGATGTATCCCTTTAATTAAAGAGGAAGACTCTCCTTAATGGTTCATAACAATAGGTCCCACTGTAAAATGTGTATAAACGATCCGGTGGTGTTTGGCGTCACGCTATTATTCAGGTATTGAACAAAAGAGGAATTCATTATTCATGATTTATTGCGTGAAGTGACAGTCTGACCTTCCTGAGTCTGTTTGGACTTGATGAGTTTGGCCCTCATGTTGGCCCCTACGATGTGGGAGCTGCGCAGGTCGCCCACTCTGAACATCAGACAGAGCTTGTCGTCTCTCAGGGAGATGACGGCGTGTTTGGAAAACACCAGCGTCTCGGCTCGTTTGTTGGGCTGCGAGATCTTCACGAACATGCAGCCGACCTGGAGGGGAACAGAAGAAGCAGGAGCTTAAGAGAGAGAATCCAGGCTGAGCTTGTTTATTTATTTTCTTTTTTCCAGCACAGATTGCTATTTCCAGTTTCCAATGTTTTTGAACAGCAGTGACACTTGAATTAACCTCAGCCTCAATCATTTTTTTTTAATACACGTAGTACACAACAGCCCACATTTCCATCAGTGGCTCGTATGGCTTGTTTCCAGCTCAGAAAACATGCATAAACATGACTCCTTGCCTGGGCGTCAATGTGTGGACTCATCCTCATCAAAAGAGTGCTTACTTGGTGCAAAAAAATCCAGCTCCATTAGCACTTTCAGAGTAAATATTCGTCTGTAGGTAGAAAAGCATCTGCATTGAATTAGTGTCATTTTGTCGGCATCGCATCCATGTGTTCACTCTTCTCTCCGGGCTCATGGAAAAACATGTATGTTCATTTTTAGATTGGACTCAGCTGAACTGAAGGAAGAAACCTCATTTTAATCAGACTGCATCTACGTGTACGTCTTAATTTGTTTGAGTTTATTTAGACGCCTTCCAGAGAGATGGAGATTTGATAATCTGAGATGAATTTTATCTTATCATATGCTGTTTATTTTTCTTACAGCCGACCTCCTAATGACTGATAAGCTTTTTCCTTATGTTAGATTCACACTTGTAAAATACAGCTGACATCATCCTGGTTTGATATTACATGAATTTTGAATGTTATTTCATCACCATACTGTGCTAATACTTTAAAATTAGTATAAAGTGGAAATGACTGCACGAATCACCACATGTGATTTTATTATCCTGTAACTTTAGGTTTTAACAAAAAAACACATTTATTTTAAGTCAAGCTTTCTAGTCTCAAATTGAATATATTATTTAAAGGGATAGTTTAACATTTTGGCAAATTGGCCCATTGCCATAATCCCTATAGTTTTAGCAGTAGGTTTGTTACCTTTAATTGTCGGTGCAAGCTGTTTTTATAACGGCGGAGCAGAGCGGCGAGCTGCTCAGAGCTACGCTACGGAGGCTCATGGAATTTCTTGGTTTCCCTCATCAAACTCATCAAATACACAATCCAACAACTCCACAACGCTCTGGTGGACAAGTTGTGACCTGCACATTCACCACGCTATGAGATAATAACACAACGTTACCAGACAGAGTTGTTTTAGAGGGAAATTCATGCAAAACCGCTGATGCGGTATAAAATTTCTGTCTGGTAACGTTGTGTTATTATCTCATAGCATGGTGAATGTGCAGGTCACAACTTGTCCACCAGAGCGTTGTGGAGTTGTTGGATTGTGTATTTGATGAGTTTGATAAGGGAAACCAAGAAATCTGAGCAGCTCGCGACTCTGCTCCGCCGTTCTAAAAATAGCTTGCACCGACAATTAAAGGTAACAAACCTACTGCTATGACTAAAGGTATTATGGCAATGGGTCAATTTGCCAAAATGTTGAACTATCCCTTTAAGATGCAGGAAGGAATCTGATGCATTTTATTTTTGTCATTAAAATATAATGAACTTCTTCATCACCAAGTCATAATATTCACGCACTCATTTCTAAATTCGACTCCTCCGTCTCTCTCTGTCTCGCGGCACCGTGCTGCTCACCATGAAGGCGTTGACCATCGATCCCAGTATGGCTTGCAGCAGCAGCAGCATGGTGCCCACTGGACACTGGTCGGTGATGACACGGTGGCCGTAGCCGATGGTGGTCTCCGTCTCGATGGAGAAGAGGAAGGCCGAGATGAAGCCGTTGATGTTGTTGACGCACGGCGTCCACGTCTCATCCTCCAGATGGTCCAGATCACCCCTTGGGAAGAAGAAGAAGAAGGAAAAAGGAGGGGAGTCAGCGGGAGAGAAAAAGGGGAGGAGGGAGGGTGACAGAGTGGGCGTCAAGAAGAGAGGGAAAAATAGACGGAGGGTGAGAAGATTTATATTTTTAGATTGGAGGCGCGGAAATATATGTGAAGTGTGTATGATGCGACGAGTCAGCTCTGCCTTTATATACCACCTCCCCCTCAGCTAATTCTTGCAATGAAAAGGAAGTAATCCCATCCATCATATTTAACCATCACGATTAACCCAACATTCAGGATGTCGCTTTTTCATGACGCAGCAGAAACCTACTTTCTCCATCATATATCATCACACACACAGTATCTTCACCGCTTCTGCTTCTACTGCTGAGAGAGTCCAAACACACACACACACACACACAACACACACACACACAGACGCTACTACGCCGGCCAACGCCTCCCGATTATCACAGCTTCAGCCAGACAGGGGAGGGCTAATTAATGAAAGTGGCGTTAAGTATTTTATATAATCTACGACTTTTTATTGACCTGTGTTGGTGACCGAGGAAATGCAGCAACAGCGACAGCTCCCTGGCAGCGCTCAGGGCGGCCTGTAATTGATATAGAAAGGTCACAGTTTTATGAGACGAATACGTTAGCTAATTAGAGTGGGGATCCAGCAGACACATCTAGTGAGGAGGACCTAACACATCACGATAAAATACACTGTAATATTAATACTGCCTTGTCATCTGCTTTTTGGGGCTTTTTTTTTTTTTAGCCTTCATTGCAGAAATGATAACTCACAACGTCATCTTCCATCTCTGAAGCTGTGGAGCTATCTCATGATGGAAAGATTGATTTCCCTATCACATGTGTATTAAATGAAGATAGCACAAAAGACCAGACGCCATCTGATGGAGTCAGTCAATCAGTAGGCATGAGACGACCTTCTGGGCAGCAGGTATTGTCAGGATCTGCATCCCCGTTGTGTCAGGATCTGTATCCCCGTTGTGTCAGGATCTGCCCCCCCGTTGTGTCCCTGTGTCTTGTCTTAGCGTTACGTCCTCTGTGGGTTCCTTTGTATAGTTTAGTTCCTGTTTTATTTTGAAGTTCTGTGTTTTCCTGTGTCTGTGTGTTTTGTTCCCTGTTGTGTTCCTGTTTCCTGTTTTATTTTGAAGTCAGTGGCTGTGTCCGAAATCCCCCCCTACTCACTATATAGTGCACTATATAGTGACCACCAGGCCATTTTGTAGGTGTCCGAATGTTTAGTGATTGTTAATGTTCACTATATAGTGCACTGAATCTATCCCACAATTCACCGCGAAATGTAGTGAGCATCCGATGGTCACTAACCGGAGCAAGATATCCCATCATGCATTGCGGTCACGGATCACCGTTACCACACCGTCCCAGAATGACCGGTGTAGCTACCAAATAAATGAAGTAGTGACCGGTGTAGCTATAAATGAAGTGGTGCAGCAGCCTCAATAAATGTGTCCAGCTGCCAGAGTTGTCCGGTTGCGGCTTCCACAGACTCCCAAAACAAACGTCAGAGCAAATTTCCTAACAAGTGTTATAAACTGACCACAGGCTCTGGATAGCGAAGCTCATTTCTGTTAGCCCGTCTATGGTGTTTTACATTAACGTTAGCATTAAGCTAGCGGACGTTATGCTTAGTTGTGACACTGGCTGTGTGTGTTTTGAATGTTGTTTCAAACTATGTGGGTTTGATTGAACATATTTGATGCTTAAATATATATATTACCGCTTAATATTAGGGGTGTAACGGTACACAAAAGTCACGGTTCGGTACGTACCTCGGTTCAGGGGTCACGGTTCGGTACGGTTTCGGTACAACAGACACTAATTGAATGTAAAACTAAAATCTGTCTTGTGTTATAAAAGTTAAAAGAAAAAAGAATACAAAATAAAACAAGTGCATTAGGAGTGTTATAATGCCATTCATTAATTCTAGAGGAAAAAAAACGTGCACTTGACAACTGGCAACTATTATTCGAATTATTAAATTATTATTATTAAAAAAATATTATTAAAAAAACAAAACAATAAACTGACATCAATGTTGGTTTACACAGTTAAATTAGACTAGCAGTTACTTTGGTGATTTCTGGTCCTGTCTGTGTTCATAAAACATATTAGGCAGCTACACGCACATCCCCCAAAAAACTGAAGACTAGGTGCTGGACCACCAAGAAAGACACAGGTAAGGGAAAAAGGAGACCGCACACTAGTTAAAAGCTCCCGTGACAGTTTGATGTCACTCACACGTTTCGGGCGTCAGCCCTTCATCAATGTCTGATTATATATAGGCCTAATGTGCGGTCTCCTTTTCTCCTCACCTGTCTGTGTTCATGTCAAGAGGCTTAAAAGCTGCGGGATAAGTTGTTGCACACAACTAGTCTTTTTACTTGCACCAGTGATTGACATATCGGGTTGAACATGCGCTACGTGTTTGATGCGTTTCTAGCGACGCACCGCGCATCCCTGAAACATCGCCGACGGACTTTGTCCGGTGGACCAGTCGCGAGCATGGATGTATTATGGTCGCGAGCATAGACTGTAAGGTCGCGAGCCGCCGCCGCCGCCGTTTGTTTCATTGAGAAGCCACAGTGACATGAATGAAGCAGACAGCTCTCCTCCTCTTACTTCACTCTCTCATCACTTCTCTTCTTCTTCTGCTATGACGGCTGCAGGCAGCTTCGAGGCTCATTACCGCCACCTGGATTCGAGTGAGGACTCGACTTTTTTTTTTTTTTTTTTTTAATATTCATTCAGACGTATTCGTCGTGTGACTGTGTGCACCGAACCGTGACCCCCGTACCGTGACGGCACGGGACGAATACATATACCGTTACACCCCTACTTAATATATTGCTTTACTCCTCTACACCGGCCGTTACAATGGTTGTATCCATGGTACCTGCACCGGCCGTTACAATCGCGGTCGGAACGTTTTAATTATGCGACGTAATACGTCATTAACTGTGCGTTGGAGTCGTGTCCGAAAGTGTTTTTTTATTTGACCAGTGAGTCACTATATAGTCACTATATTGAATTCACTATATAGTGAGTAGGGAGGAGCGAATGAGGGAGTGATTTCGGACACAACCCGTGTCTTACTCCTGTCTTCCTGTTAAAGCAGAAGTAAGCGATCCGGTGGTTTTGGCTAACTTCCTGTCAGCAGATGGAGTTAGCAGTCCCTGTCGCTACCCGATCCGCGACGCTACCGGATCCGTGACAGCCACGTACGGCAACTCCACTTGGACAAACTTAGTTGAATTGACTTAGGATCACTGCCCTATGTGCGTCGCCACAGACGGTTTATCTTTTTATTTATTTTTTTAAATACTTTATTAGTAATGTAAATTGAGGGTTGGTTGTGGTGATCTGGATCTTGATGCTCAGAAAACAGGAACACAGGCGGACTTTTAATGTTTACTGTCCTCTTTTCTCGCCGGCCTCATCACCATGACAACCACAAACAATCACAACTACCACAACACTCACTGAATAAACGAGTCTGCCGCGGCTGTCTTATGACGGACCTACGCGGTTTTTATTTTATTTTATTTTATTTTTTAATCATTTTCACAGTACCGTATTTTAAATTCACAGAACTTAAAGCATGTACGCAAATCGGGCAGTGCCCAAATGAAGTTTGTCCAAGTGGAGTTGCCGTAGGCAGCTGTCCAAGATGGCGGCCGGTCTGCGCATGCGCAGACCAGTTTTGTCACGGATCCGGTAGCGTCGCAGATCGGGTAGCGACAGTCCCCGCCCTCGTCCCTACGTCACCACATTCACGCGCATCCCTTGGCTGCACACACAGAGAGGACCGCCCCTTTATGCCGTTCTCTCTCCTCATTGGATAAAGGTTGTAGGATACAAGGAAAGTTTTCTCCTTGGCTCAGAGCAGAGCAGAGTGACTGACAGACCCTTCAGACCAAACACTCTATAGAAGTGATTGCTGTCGGAAGATAGAACTATTTAAGACTTATATTAACACAAATATTCTGCTTACTTCTGCTTTAAGTTTCCCGCCCGTTTGATTACCTAATGTGTTTCACCTGTCTTGATTTCACCACCTGCGTCTTCCCTTGTGTATTGTGGTAGAGTTGGTCGGCCAATAACGGGAGGGTTGGTGGTTCGAATTCAGCTCCATCTCAGTCGCTGTTGTTGCGTCCTTGCGCAAGACACCTTAACCACCTTGCCTTGTGTTAATGTGTAGGCTATAAGGTAATCGGTATTGGCCAGTTTTTTCACCGATAACCGATAAAATTTATTTATTTCAAAACACGTTCTTTTGGCTCTGATGCAGTTGTCTCTCTGCCTGAAGTCACTGCTCTTGGCTGTGTAACACCGTCCCGCCCACAGAACCAAGATTTGTGCAGATGTTGGAGTTTGTTTTGTTCTAGGTCTTTTCATCATAGATTTTTTTTACAGTGCACAAAAAAAGAAACAAACAGTATACTGTATTTAATCTAATCTCAGGTGTGTTATTGTAAATTTTGACACCAAAGTTTTCTTCTTTTTTTTCCCTTTTTTTTTGGTGAAGTTAAGTGATAGACAAGGTCACATAAGGGACAAATACGTTACAACACATGGACTAAACATACAAACAGTTGACATAAGGAACAACAGGAAATGACGTGAAGTTACGATGATACATGTTGGTAGTATACGTTTTCATAAAAACTGCAAATGATTATCGGTTCTAAATATCGGTTAACGGTTTCCTTGAATACTAATAATCAGTATCGGTATCAGCCCTGAAAAAACCATATCGGTCGATCCCTAATGTGCATTTGTTTGGTGGTGGTTTGGGGAATTGGTTACAGACGTAGCTCACCACCACTAGGTGTAAATGTGGTCTGAATGAATACTGGTTTGTGTAAAGCTCTAAATAAATCCAAGCCATTATTGTCATCATTATATGCTTTATATGGATCTTACCTGCAGTATGCTATGAGGTACCAGATGGCCCCGAAGAAGAGCCATGTGACGGCGTAGGCCATGACGAAGACGAAGAGCGAGCAGCGCCAGTTGAGGTCCACCAGCGTGGTGAAGATGTCCGTCAGGTAGCGGTACGTCTCCCGCATGTTCCCGTGCTGCACGTTGCATCGACCATTTTTCTCCACGTAGCGCTGCCTCTTGCGTCGCGCCCGGGCTGATGGAGAAGATGGGAGATGGAGGAGAAGACAAGATTTAGGGTACAGAGTCTTACAGAGTTATAGAAAAGGTATATTTGCTTTTCAGGAAACACCTGCAGCAACAAATTTTGGTTCTGTTCTACGCTTGAAACAAGGTTGAGGACAAATCTTGACAAATCTTCACATCGCCTGCGTGTTTCAAAAAGATTGCGTTCTGGGGAACTCTTTCAAAACGCCTTTAGAAAACTTCTAAAACCATGTACGCCTTTCTAAAGTTTGACTCTTTTGAAGCTACAACTCTGACTGCAGTCGTGAGGGGTCGTGAGCTGAATGAAGGCAAGAACTAGAGAGATTGGAGAATAAACACAGGAAAGGCACCAGGGGATGAAACTAGGACTTCCAGAGCCTGTGAAGACGGGATAAGGGAAATGAAGACAGACGGGTGAGGGAAGAGAGAGCAGATGAAGAACGACAGGACAAAGTCATCAAACACACCGGAAAGAAAAGTTACAGCGCTGGATGTTGGTCACTGTTTTTATGATCCTGTTAGGGATTTTTACCATGGCTGCAGCTAAAACTTACTCTGGTGTTTTTGTCACTTACACTAACAACAACAACGATATCCTTTACCATGCATCTAAATCAACATCTAAAGGAATAGTTAAGCTCTAATCTTCAGTCTTTCTGCCTCAGTATTCTCACATTTTTGAAAGTGAAAGATCTCGTTGGTGCAAAACATGAGAAGTTACAAAAAAAAAGTTACATTAACCTATAAGTTTCCTTTTCATTAACAGCACTTATTCAAGAAAGAGGTGCAGCAAAGAAACTGGAGCAAACTGAAAAAGAGGCCGGCTAATGGAAAGAAATATGCACGACTTGTCAAAACCGCTGAGGGGTGAAGCAGCGCAGCTCGGTCCGGGTGACAGGAGATTCACAACCACTGCAGGCGAGACGAGGAGGAGAAACAGATGCACAGGTTCAACTGATTCAGTGTGTGTGTGTGTGTGTGTGTGTGTGTGTGTGTGTGTGTGTGTGTGTGTGTGTGGAGGAGGATAATGATGCCAATGATCCAGACTATAGATAGACTACTAGTAATGATGCACGTGTATCCATCATTAGCACGTTTGAATCAAGAGACAGTTGTTCCATCATTAAAGGTTTAGTTTACAGTTTTTCTCTATTGCTAAAACACTAAACCCTATTGTCTGAACCAAATGCTCAGTTGTCTAAAAACCCACTGATTGAATCAGTCATCAGTCAGTCACTCTTTTGGCAAAACCATGAGCACTTTTCACCTGTTTAGACACAACTTGCCAACACATTTTCATTGTGATGCACCTGTGTTGCATAATGCTGAGTACAGGTGGCAAAAGTCACAACACAACTAAAGCACAGGTTTCACCGGTTGAACACAACAACTCAAAATTGACCACACTTGTGGCTAATGATGTGAGGGAACAAACTATATAAACCAGTTCAGGATTAAAGCAGAAGTAAGCGATCCGGTGGTTTTGGCTAACTTCTTGTCAGCAGATAGAGTTAGCAGTCCCCGCCCTCGTCCCTACGTCACCACATTCACGCGCATCCCTTGGCTGCACACACAGAGAGGACCGCCCCTTCATGCCGTTCTCTCTCCTCATTGGAT
Organism: Trachurus trachurus; assembly: GCF_905171665.1. Classification (NCBI taxonomy): domain Eukaryota; kingdom Metazoa; phylum Chordata; class Actinopteri; order Carangiformes; family Carangidae; genus Trachurus; species Trachurus trachurus. Next base: position 9,236,679 of record NC_139900.1, read on the forward strand.
AAAGGTTGTAGGATACAAGGAAAGTTTTCTCCTCGGCTCAGAGCAGAGCAGAGTGACTGACAGACCCGTGTTTCAGACCAAACACTCTATAGAAGTGATTGCTGTCGGAAGATAGAACTATTTAAGACTTATATTAACACAAACATTCACCTTACTTCTGCTTTAAGTCCTGTGGCCTGACCCAGTGTGGAGAAATGATGCTGTGGCTGAGTAATGCACTTCTCATTTGTATATTTTTGTACTTTATTTTTTACTACTACTAGTAATGATGCACCATCATTAGCAGGTTTGAATCAAGAGGCAGTTGTTCCATCATTAAACAGGTTAGAGTCGGGGTCACTCACCCCAGCCGAACCTCCCCCTCTCCTTCTCCCTCTCCTGGGGCTTCTTCCTGATGTGCTGATTGGCCTCGGCCTGTCGCTGGGCCAGCTTGGCCTGGAACGACCTGCCGATCTTGGCCAAGGGCGGAGGGGACGGCGCCGTCGACTCCGTGGTGACGACGTGGCCCAGCTCCTCCGACACGTTGAAGACCCCCGTGGCCTCGGTGGCCACCTCCACTTCCTCCCCGTCCACCTTCTCCTCCACGGGGAGCGAGAGGGAGTCCGGCCGGGACGGGAAGACCGAGTTCTCCAACGCCATGGCCCCTGAATGTGTGTGTGTGTATGTATGTGTGTGTGTGTCTCTCTCTGTGTGTGTGTGTGTGTGTCAAGTGTATTAGTGTGTTATTGATATCCTCCCTATGGCAGACTCTGTCCAGTGCCTATTGATTGGACCATTTGTTTGCTTGACTGAAGCCTAGAATAGAGGAGAAGAACACAGTGATCGAATGCAGGCATGAAATTGATTAGCTGTTTTACACTGACAAACGATTTAAAAAAAAAGAAACACAGTGGTATAGGCTACGTCTGCAGCTCTTCAGCTACGTTAATATCTCTCAAGTTTTCCTCTTCCACCTGAACAAAGCCTGCAGATAGGTTCGCTTGCTTTGCTGTGCAGATTTGACTTCCTGTCTCGGCCTGTTTCATCGTTTTTCATCCCTCTTAAAAGCAACATGAAGCAGAAGATCACAGTCTTGATGTTGAGCTCGTGTGGTTTTCTAACTGTTAGAATTAGACATGAAGGTGAATAAATGTGGGATTTTCTCTGAAGGAAATCCTAATCCTGGAGCACAGTATATGCTACATACATATTAGAGCCACTTTCACTCTTTTGCATGTATGCCTTGGGGCAGGTGTGTGTGTGATGATGCATGTGTGTGTGTGTTGTGTAAGTGCTCTTGTGTTTAATGTAGTGGATTTATAGCCTACTACAGGCCTGCAGAGATTTTCTTACATAAGTCCTATGGTCTAAGTCTAAGAAATAGAGTTAAATATGTATGTGGGCAGTGAGACATGGTGTCTCTGAAATATTTGCACAGTAAAATGGAGTCTCGGTCCTCTGTAGCCTCGGACGGTGAGCGTCCATTTGGACAAATCAGCGGACGGACGCAAGAGGAGACTGATGGTGACAATCAAGATGACGCACTACGCCTGGATGGATGGATCAGAAATAGCCTCTATTAAGAAGAGACTCTGTTATTATCATTCAGCCAACAGGCTGCTACAGGAGAAAAAAACACACACACATAGGCTACAGGGCTCAGACTGTGGATTAACGTCGGCCAGCTGAGAAAGAACAAAATCTTACCCGCTCAGTGCAGCAACTTGTAGATGTGTCAGACCTGGATTGGACAGATGTTGTATCATAAGAAAAATGAAAATCTGGTCCAAAGACGAACCGGGATTTGCAGCCGTGGTTCGATGACATCCATTTCTGGTGTTTACCAGCAGCGACGCAGCATCAGTCCAGTCCTGTTCGCTTTTTTTTTTCTCTCTCTCTCTCTCTCTCTGCTCCTTCCAGGAAAACAAAGACCACCTCGATCCGACCACTCAGCATTCACAGTGAATAAAAACGCCAACAGTCCATCCGCTCAGTGCTGCTGAAGCATAGAGCCTAGAAAAGATAAAGAGCTCGGTTGTCACAGTTCAAGAATAGATATGATTACGGCGTTTGGAGAACATGTGTCGGCCGGTATAGACGAGCGAAATGGTGGCAACAGGATAATAAACCCGGCAGCGCGGAGAGCTCCATCATCTGTGCATCTGATGGAGGCAGCAGTCAGGTGTGGAGCCACTGAGCGGCGGCGGAGGATGCTGTCATCAGCCCAGCCCCCAGCCTATCCACCCCGGCCTGCCTCACACTCCAGTCATTTCACCACCACCTCACAGAGGGGGCCGTTCACTGACGGTCTGCAGACAGACCCTCAAGCATCTGCACACGAAAATCATGAATTTCATTAAATAATGAAATAGGCTAATAATAAAATCTGATTATTATGTGAAAGGTCATATGGGGAAAATCTGTTTTTTTCTGTAGGCTAGTAGGCTATTGATTAGCTATTATCAGATATGATTATGATAATAATCTTATTAGGCTAATTAAAGAAAAAACAGGACAAATTTTTCCCCCATTATTTTTCTAAAATGAAAAACCCTGTTTTCAGTCATGGTGGATCATCAGTGGTATGAAGTTGTTTCCCCTTTATTTAAATTCTAACAGTAGGCTACATTGAATTCCAGCAACAATAAAGTTAATACAATTTTCAGACAAAGCAAACAACTGTAGAGAGAAACAGACAAAAAGAAAAAGAAAAAAGAAAATAGGCTAATATTATAGAAAAATAAGTAGGCTAGCCTATACATAAGACTCTTTATTGATACCACATGTGGGAAATTCTCTTGTAACAGCAGCAAAGAGTACAGGATGTGTAAAGAAATAAGGAATAAAATAACGGATTTACTATGTACAGGAATATAAATATATATAGAAAAACAAATATGTGCCTATATGTGGGAAAAAGTAGAAAACTATATAGGCTACATGTTGTTTGGTCAAAGATATTGCACAGTGTGGGTGGTCATGAAGAACAAGTAGCCTAAAAGTATGGCTTATGAGTGAACAAGGTAAAAATACACGAGAATAAATAATGCAGAAAAGAAAAAAACATAAACACATAGGTCAAGTACAAAAGAAGAAGAAGGAAAAAACGCAAGACTGTTTTTCAAATGAAGACATTAAACATAGGAATACAGCCTGGTGTTTACAGTTTTAACAGCTTTTTTGTTTAGCACATCAATGGTAGGCCTATTAGTGATTTGTTTATAATAGGCTTTCAAGCGTCATGTTATCCAGTAGCTGCTCTTCGCCCTCCGGCCTCTAGGAGGTGGTAAACGTGTCTCCGCCGGCGCCGCTGCTCGATCCTCCTCTTCCAAGATGTCGGTGTACGGGCCAGTGGTGAAAATTCACCCCGTCGTTCTCGCTTCTATCTGCGACTCCTACGAGCGGAGAAATGAAGGAGCCAGCCGTGTGATCGGGACCCTGCTGGGTAAGCGGGGAAAAAGAGAAGTCGATACGTTTGTTTGTCCCCCGTTTGAGTGACCGTCGCCTGTCGGTGATGGAGGTAGCGGCTAGCGAGCTAACTTCTTGTAGCTCGCCTGCTAACGCACGCTGGCTGTAGCTGTTAGCTGTTAGCACTATGGTTAGCACAGCCTGCAGCATCACCGGTAACAGCTGGATGTCTGCTCAAACGACCCTTTAAGTGAAAACATTGGCTGTATGGATCGAGTTTGAGAAATTATCAAGTATTTTATGGTAATTTCTGTATTGTTGAGACGCCTGGCAACCGTTGTTATTAGCTTTAACGTTACATAGTACCAGTGTTTCGTCACGGTTTTATGTGTATGCGTTAGCATGGGTAACGTTAGCTAACAGTGCTAAGGCGGCTAAATAATAATAATAATGCTCTTTTGTTACATTTGTCCTCCTCAGGTACCATTGACAAGCACTCTATTGAAGTGACCAACTGCTTCTCTGTCCCCCACAATGAGTCTGAAGATGAGGTGCGTTTTTTTGCTCCCATTTTCTCACAGTGTGATGTCACGATGACGCATTTTAGTCAATGAATGAGTGACTGAATGGACCGTTATTATTGTTCTGTTGTACAAAGCTACAAAAAACAGTCTGTCAGTACCACTGGATATGGATATAGATGGAAAGAAAAGCTAGCGTTCCCCCACTCACAAGGCAAATACAGTTGTAAGCAAATGTTTCAGGTACTATAAATAAAGTGAGTGTGCTTTTGAAAGGGTTTTAGTCATCACTCAGTTTATATAAAGTGCAGGAAACCAACATACTCTCCATACTACATGTGCACCCTTTTGTGGTACTCCACAGGCAGATTCTCTGAACATTTTAAGGTTTATGCCACAGTTTTTTCAGTGATTTCTGTCTCTATATAATCTCAGATCTTCTGGGTTATGCAGGACCCCTTGTTTATTTTGTGGATGATATGTCCTCATGGCTGTATGAGGGTGTTGTCATGTTGTGTAATGAATTTTAGATGGATAATCCCCAGATGGTGTTACACCCTCAAAATACCTGTTTCATTGCTGCAGGTGTCTTTCACAACTGAGACATATTCTTGTGGCACTTTTTTTTGTAAGCGAACGGTAGCTACTGGGTCTAGGTAAAGACGGGAATATTGGTTAAATGTTATGCAGATAACAACTAGTTTAGAGAATTAACTTATTGCAGACATGTTTAGACTTGCATGGCTGCCTCATATTGCGAATTTAAAATGTTTTGTAAAAGGCCATTTGAGACATTAATGTTCTTTGACAACAAGGTGGCCGTGGACATGGAGTTCGCCAAGAACATGTACGAGCTCCACAAGAGGGTTTCACCCACTGAGGTCATCATCGGCTGGTGCGTCAGATCATCAGATTTGTAATTTCAAAGATGAAATTAGAAAAAAATAAACACTTTTCTCACAACCGTCGTCTTTCCCCACAGGTACGCCACCGGCTTTGACATCACAGAACACTCAGTGCTCATTCATGAGTACTACAGCCGTGAGGCCACCAACCCCATTCACCTGACCGTGGACTCGGCACTGCAGAGCGGCAAGATGAACATCCGCGCCTACGTCAGGTTAGCTCATCGTCCTGTCTGTGTTTAGTGTATTTTATTTAAATTATCAAGGGACAGTGTGAAGTAACATTAATAATTTACAAGAAATGAGGAGACGGTTGCACCAGATTTAGCTATAGCTGCTAATTTCCAACATATAATTCACACACAAGGAGAAACCTGAGACATAAAATGACACAGATGAACAGTGGACAGCACAGGGATAATACTGACATAGAATTTACACTTTTAAAATGACCAAATTGTTACAGTGCAGGGAGGAGCGACACACAAAACACTACAAGGCAGTCCAAGTAGCAGCTGTGCATAGATGAAATGCTGGTTTACTTGTTGGTGGTCGACAAAGTGCTCGTAGCAGAGAAAAAAAAAAGAGAGGGGAAAAAAGTTTACAGAGTTGATTATAGCTGAGAGGACAACAATAACGAACCTAAATACCAACAATGGTCATTTGGAATTGCATAATCAACTACACCCTGAAAGTGTGTGTGCTTTGAACGTGTTTGTGTGTGTCTCCTACACAGCGCCCAGATGGGTGTGCCAGGAAAGACGGTGGGCGTGATGTTCACCCCTCTGACTGTCAAGTATATCTACTACGACACTGAGAGGATAGGCGGTAAGACTGAATTTGTTGTGTAACTCAAAGTTATTATGACCGACGCGACTACCCTGTGTTTTTCTCGTCCCTTTACTCCGTCTAACCCTGTAAATGTCCGTCTGTGTCATGTGTAGTGGACCTTCTGCAGAGGACACGTGTAACTCCCAGTCGCACCAAGGGGCTGACCTCTGATCTGTCCCAGGTGGCTGGGTCTGCTGCCAGGGTGCAGGACATGCTGACTACTGTGCTGGCATACATCGATGATGTGCTGGTGAGCCTTAAAGCTTTAGTAAATGATGTATACTGTATAATGTTCCCCCATATATGATAAAAACATTACCCATTGCTGTTTGTCTTCCTGGTCGTACTCCTGCTGTTTAATCTTTTATTAATCAGTTGTGTCATTGGAGATCGGCTGTTCAGTACTTAGGTTTGACACTAATTCGATTCCGTCTCAGTCTGGCAAGGTGACAGCAGATAACAGCGTGGGCCGCTTCCTGATGGACTTGGTCAACAAGGTGCCAACCATCTCAGCTGAGGACTTTGAGAACATGCTCAACTCCAACATCAACGTAAGTTCTTCTCATCAGCTACAAAACCACCTCCACCACCACCACAACAACTGCTGCTGGTGCCGGTGGTTGTTTTCCCTCTTTAGATTTAGTGCACCTCCTTGTGGCCTCCATTCTATAATTGACTTACTACACTTAATTACTTTGCTTCATGTTGTTGGTGATTCTCTGGCTCCAAACAGAGTAGTTACATCTGTAGTTACAACACTTTTGTAATCTTTGACTGTAATTGCCTCGTAAAACTGTCATGATATTTTGCTACTCTATCTTTTAAAGGGATAGTTAAACATTTTGGCAAATTGGCCCATTGACATAATCCCTATAGTTTTAGGAGTAGGTGTGTTACTTTTAATTGTCGGTGCAAGCTATTTTTAGAACGGCGGAGCAGAGCCGTGAGCTGCTCAGAGCTACGCTACGGTGGCTCATGGGATTTCTTGTTTCCCTCATCAATCACACGTTGCTGATGCTCTGTTTTGTTCCTGCAGGACCTGTTGATGGTGACCTACCTGTCTAACCTGACCCAAGCACAGATCGCTCTGAACGAGAAGCTGGTGCTGCTCTGAGGGGAGTTCTTTAGAGTGATTCGTATTTAATTTTTGTACACTTTTTTTTTTTTTTTTTGACTGAGATGAATAAAATGTTAAACAGTCATTCAGTGGTCATTCCCCTTCTGGGCCTTTTTTCTTAGTAACATTGCCATCACCAAATAACACTGTTTTGATTTTCTACAAATGACTAATGGACATTACAGGAAGGCTTATACCGTTTCTAAATATTATGTTGAACAACACATTTGTCACTGTTCATGACATAATATTTTGAAAAATGAAAATGTTTTGGTCTGCAGTGGGTGATCATTTTAATCATAAATAAATTAACCAATAGCTTTCTCTACTTATCAATTGTTAGGTCTGAAAAATGTCAATGTCCGACTAAAAAACAAATATATTCATTTTACCATTAATGTTGGAGCTGCACCCTGTGAAGAAACTGGAACATTACATGTTTAAAGTTAACTTTTTAACCCAGAAATGTCAAAATACCTTTTTGAATGTTCAAGACTGAATTAAGCTGTTGTAACAACTGTGTAGAAAAACAAACGTCCACAGGTTTTAATGTAAGACACGTTGATTTTTTTTAATTAAATCTCTACATAAATATACATTCAGATCAGAAGCAGAAGTTAATCATTCAAGTTGCAACACCCTCTGTGACAGGCCATGCCCGGCCTGAGATGCATGTGAAGCTTTAGTGCAAAAAAGTGGGCATGAGAAAGTCACACAACAGATCACAGCCGGCCTAGGTAGCTCATGTCAAAAACTACAGTATCACGGAAAAGAAGCTGTTGTATGGTTTCTTGTTATTGCTGAGAGTGGAGGCAGGGTCACACCGGGGTCATCATCATCATCTCAGGGTTTATGCTCCTGATCATTGCCCTCCTCCTCCTTCTTCTCACCCCTTTTGCTCTGGGGGTTCACCATCTTCTCCAGGGCGGCGTAGCTCTGCACGGCGCGGTCGTACACCGAGTCCCCGGTCGACTTGGCGATGGCAGCAGCCTTCTCCGGGTAGTACAGCGAGGCGCTCACGGTCATCAGGGCCGTCGGGTAGAGGAGCTTCTTAACCCGGGAGCCCCTGGCGGCGAGCAGCAGCCCCACGACGCCGGAGAAGCCGATGACTCCCGCCCGGGGGTAGAAGTCCTTCGGCGGGTTCTTCAAGTAGTCGTAGGTGTCGGTCCCGCACTGGACCAGACTTTGAACTTTGGGTTTTATGCTGCTGTAAGCGCCCTGGCACCAAGACGCGTAGGGCTCCACCAGAGTCCTCACGGTGGCGACACTCTGCTCCAGCTGACCGGCTTCGGGCTCCGCCGGCGCCGCATACCGAGACAACAGAGTCTGCTGAGGAGGGGGAGCAGCGGTGTACAGAGACAGCTCGTCCAGGTTTAAACGGGTGGAGGTCTTGGTCGCTCTATCTTCGTCACCGGCGGCAGCAGCAGCGACGACGGTGGTGACCGACAAAAGACCGAAAGCTCCCGGCATTGCACTACCTGTCACCTTCAACATGATCTCTGCGGGCCATGCATACTACTAGTACGGCGGCCGAGGAGAGACATGAATGGCACAGGATATCGCTTCGCCTTTCAGTACTTTGGCCAGTTTCCGCCAGATCCAAAATAACTCCTCCATTCATTCTGTTGCACCCAGTCATTAGCGTAAACTGTCACGTAATTTACTACACACTATATTGTCGTACACATTTAGTATTTTTTAATACATTTGTTCATATTCAATTGTTATTGTTATTGACTGTTTTATTTCGCTCTATTTAATGGAAATACATAATGATTTTTATTTATTGCAAATGCGTTTGTTTTTTGCTGTAAAAATTATTATTCTTGCCGGGGTTTTTTTGTTTTTTTATTGAACAAATTTTACAAAACCAACAAGGTATACGTTCCTGTGTAACAGCACATCAAAAAGTACAAAGGGACAGTACAATAATACAGTAATTTATAAAAATGTAACTTGAAAATAATAAAATAATAATACTAGTAGTAAGAAGAATGAATAAATAAAATAAAATAAGTCAGCGATATAAGTCAGCGATAGGTACAACAAGGATGATACATAAAATAAAATAATATTATTATTCTTGCCGTTTCCCCCCCTTTTTTTCGCATGTGACGTCACTGGTTCCCATGGCAGCCTGAGGCCTGGTCGTCGCCGTGGAAACGGAAAGCGTCAACAGCAACGTTCCAAATGTTCAGTTAGCAGTTAGCTACCTAACGTTACTCTTTACACAGTTTCGAGGAGGTAACGCAGTTTCTATTTCATCCCGGGATAAAACTGCGTCTTTTAGGGCTTTTCTGAATGGAGGGTTTTGGAGTATCGTCCGTTCAGAACCTACAGGCTCTGTCTGCCCTGTTGTCAACACAGCAAGATGATGATGATGGTGATGAAGAAGAGAGCCAAGTAAGATAGGCTACTCTGTCAGAGAATTTCTAATATTAGACTGGCTCTGATACTGTGCACTGGGGAGTCATATTAGTTCACGGGTGTAAGAAGGATCCTCCTTGTTTCTTTAATTTCAGCACAAGAGGCTACATTTACTAATCACATGAGGATTATTATTACTGATGGTGTTTATGGCTATGCATCCTAAGTTAACCATACATGTAAAATAATGTGTGAAAACTAACTACCGTATTAACAATAGTTTTCTGGTAAATGCAGAGGAAGATGAAAAGTTGCATTTAGTTCTGAAATGGAGAAGTTAAAAAGCTTAAAGGGACAACGAGGAGTTTTGGAAAAGCGAAGCGTTTTCACACTACATTTATGAGCCTCCGCGCGCACCGTACATTTCTTTGACCGGACGCAAGACGGACTCATGTTTTCATTCATCAATAATTAAAGTCAGAGGTTCAAAGAGGTTCACATACCACCGTAGTTCCGACCATAAACGGCGATGCGGCTGCGTTATTCTCATGATTCGCAACGAAGGAAACGCTGGTCGGCTCGACCAGCACTTCCGCCACCACTAATAATAACAAAATAACGATAGAGACAAAACGATATATTTATCGAAAATGGGCCCATTAACAAGTGTGGGTAGCGGAGATTCATCCACATTAACGTGAGACTTTTTTATAACCGAATAGAAACTCCTCGTTGTCAAGTACCTCAAAACTACACTTGAAGTCTACTTGAGTAAATGTGCTTTAGTTTAATTTCACCACTTAACTATTTTGTGCATCTCCCAAACAAGTAGACCAATGCTTTTCTGGAGATAAATTTGTTTAGATGTGTTCTTTGTGTTCTAATGACTGCTTTATAATGACTGGATATCATTAGCGTTTATTTGAATAAAAGCATAAACTCTATTAGTTTATAATAACATGAGTTCTTCTCAACAGAAGGTGTCCGCCTACGCACGGCTGGGTCCTGGACACATTGGTCACCCACCTAAAAAAGATAAAGAAGGTAACACTCTGAATTTCTTTTAAAGAAAATACTCCTTAGCAGTGGCGTGCACAGACTTTTTGAAGGGCAGGGGCGAAAAGGAAAAAAAAGGGCACCTAATAGCGCGTCCTCGCCACTGAAGAGGGCACTTTAGCATAAGTTTTGGCTTCCCTGAGGGCACTTTAACATGTGTTTTAGCTCCCAAGAGGCCACTTTAGCACATGTTTTGGCTCCTAGATGTGGCTCCTAGAGGGCACTTTCAGGGCTGCCAAGTTTCAGAAAATGACAAGAGTGAGACTGTAGTGACATGGTGCGTTTGGCCGGCGACCATAGGTCAGCGGCAAAAATTTTTTGGCCTTTTTTAACATCGATTTGGCCTGTTTTAATATCGATACCTTAAGACTAAAAAACGTTGATGTGGCCTGTTTTAACTCATTGAGTGCCAACCACGTAATTTCTCGTTTTTCGTTCCCATGCGTTGAGTGCCAACAACGTAATTTTACGTTTTTTGCTTTTTTTTTTAAATTATGAAAATAGACACTTTAATACACATTATATGTAAATTTGGGGACTCTACGACGAGGAGAACTGAAATAGATGACGATCAAAGTCACATGACAGCTCATGATCTGGAAGTTTTTATCATAACTCGGCTTCTGCAAACGAGTTCTGCATGCAGATGCAGCGCAGCTGCTCTGCTCTCACCCGCGCTGCTGCTCCAGCTGCTCCAGCTGCTCGGAGCAGAAACAGGAAGCTCTCAGCCGACAGTCCGCCCGGTCTTCAGCTGGAGCAACACCGTGTCCTCCCCAAAGTCCTCCCGCGGTAAAATCTGATGGTCTCTGGGCCAAAGCAGACCGGCATCACCGACCCGTACCACAGAAGGACCGCGACCACCGGCGAGACCGGTCTTCCCGAGCCGCGGTGGCCGACTGACCCTCACGCTCCGCGGCGAGAAGCTGTGACACGGCACGGTGCGTCTGTGTTATTGTTGTTTAGTGGCGCCCCCCCCGCCCCCGCTGGTGGTTTTGTGAATAGAACAACCATTGTTGTATATATTTATCTTATACGAGCCCTTTGATCCAGAAATGCGAGTGTGAGAAGAGCGACAGGCACAAACAGCGCACCTTTCATAAAAGACGCTCTATCTCCTTTTCTAGAAAAAAAGGAGGGATTTTGGTGAAACCCAGCCATGTTTAGCTTGAGTTTTCTCAGGAACGGAGGCACGTAGAAACAAACGGTTTGTGGCCACTTGAAGCATTAAGTTAAACCTTTCAATTGAGCCACAGTATGTGTTGGTGGCAATAATATAGAATACACTGTGGCTCTACATAAAAAGTCAAAAATGGTCTAAATTGCCGGTACACTTGACTAAAACTTTGGAAAGGAGCGCGGCACTCAATGAGTTAACACGTGTTTTGGCTCCCAAGAGGGCACTTTAGCACACGTTTTGGCTTCCAAGGGCACTTTAACATGTGTTTTGGCTTCCAAGAGGGCACTTTAGCACACGTTTTGGCTCCTAGAGGGCACTTAAGCACGCGTTTTGGCTCCCAAGAGGGCACTTAAGCACGCGTTTCAGCTCCTAGAGGGCACTTTAGCACACGTTGTGGCTCCTAGAGGGCACTTTAGCACACGTTTTGGCTCCCATGAGGGCACTTGAGCACACGTTTTAGCTCCTAGAGGGCACTTTAGCACACGTTTTGGCTTCCAAGGGCACTTTAACATGTGTTTTGGCTTCCAAGAGGGCACTTTAACATGTGTTTTGGCTTCTAGAGGGCACTTTAGCACACGTTTTGGCTACCATGAGGGCACTTTAGCACACGTTTTGGCTCCTAGAGGGCACTTAAGCACGCGTTTTGGCTCCCAAGAGGGCACTTAAGCACGCATTTCAGCTCCTAGAGGGCACTTTAGCACACGTTGTGGCTCCTAGAGGGCTCATTAGCACACGTTTTGGCTCCTAGAGGGCACTTTAGCACGTGTTTTGGCTTCCAAGAGGGCACTTTAACGTGCGTTTTGGCTCCCAGGGGGCACTTTAGCACGCGTTTTTCAACAATTGGGCCACGAGGGGGGGCGACCGCCCCCCCTGCCCCCCCCCTGTGCACGCCACTGCTCCTTAGTCATAATAAGAAACACACAGACACGGTGCAAACTGAACGCGTGTGTGTGTTTGTGTCTACTTGTGTTTATTTAGTGTCAACGGCCTATTTGAAGAAGAACAGCAAAGATATCTGGAGCGAGGAAGAGGTGGCTGAGGGCTCCCAGTACGATGATCTGTCTGACCCACGACCACAGCCTGAGTAAGACAAACACAACACACGCCATCATTCAACTGCACCTTGCACTGAAACTACTGTATAGAAGCACTGATCCTCGCCTTTTGAACACATTTCAACCTTAAATGAGAAAGTCACACTGTTCCGTAAGGTTTTATCACAACTTTTATAAAACTTTGTTCCACCAAGGCTGTGCATGTACCTAATCGTTATAAATACTTGGCCATTATTGTTATTGTGCTATAAACTTATAACAGATTTGTTTTTGTGTATGCCTCCATAATTACGTCTGATTTTTGGTTTTCAGGTATGAAATCATCCTGAAGCAGAGTGTGGGCACAGAGGACCTGTTCTTGGGTTTGAGTGGAAAGGATCCGTCCTCCATGTGCTGTGAAGCCATGCTGGTACTTAAACTAAATGCCCACAGCATGCAGCAAGTGTGATGATGAAAAATAAAAAAGGACACACATTAAGATGAATCCCAAAACTTAGACTTTACAGCCTCAACTGTGGCGAATAAAAGTTCTGACAGATTTTGTAAATAGAATAAAATGTTAAGGGACACAAAACTCAACTGAAGCAGCATGAATGAAGGAAAGGAAAAGAGAGTTAAATGAAGCATGATGTTACCAATCTCACTTTCTCACCATGCACTGATAGAATATGAGGAGGAATTCTTTATTTAATCATCCTCAACAAGATCCTTCTGTTTTTATCAGCGTTGGACCTGAATTGAAAATAGAAGATGAAGTTGCATGGATAGCAAAATGCCATATTCTCTTATCATTAATGTGATGTAAAATGTTTTATGTACTGTGAGTAAAATATTAAAGATGCTGACTTATTCTTACTCCTAGGTAAAAATCAAGCTGCCAGATACTAAAGCAACAGACGTGATCCTGGATGTAAAGGAGAAATTCCTTGATCTGCGAACGCCAAAATAGTAAGAGGAGCTTTGAAAAATTGTCTCTTTAATTTTTAATCCCCTTAAGACGGAGCAGCATTGGTTCAGACCAAAAGCGCCCGTTCAAGACGTTTCCTTTTAATCAGAGGTTAACATCATGATCTGAGCTTTGATTGCTGTTTGACACAACTCTTAACATCTTCCTCTCTCACTTACTACAGACACCCTCTTCCCTTGAACTCTCCGTCTATTTAACGTGTCTCTTCCTCTCTGCAGCAAACTGGGTCTTCACCTCCCACATCCCATACACAGCCACGAGGGCAAGGCTCAGTTCTTCAGCGAGAGAGAGGAACTGGAGGTGACTCTACTACTGAAACGCTCCATGGATTTTATCAACGCGTGATAAGAAAGAATGAAACAGCCCTCGAGTATTCAGAGGCGACAGACTGAGAGATGTGACACAAATAGTAGAGATTATGCATACTGCCTTCTTTATAGAAGAGAAAGAGAGATGGCGTTTGAAGCCTGTGTATTTCCTGAAATTCACTTTATGCTTTTATTACATGTCACCACTGATTTTTATGAGTATTAAGATATGGTTTCCTAATAAATATTTGCCTTATTACAAGATAACAGAGGTTTATTGATGGTTAAGTGACAGTAAACAGATAAATGTTACCTTGTATGATACTACACAAACTATGTTTCATCCTGTTGCTGTGCATTTTATACAGTATTCCTTGGATGGAATAAAATATAGCTTCTTAGGTGTGTTTAGGTGTGTAACATCAAATAAGCACAATATCAACAATGAGTATATGCTTACAGAGGGCTCCTTTTGTTGAGTAATGAAATAAGACCTTATTATAATTCAGTCATTCTTTATCTGTATTGCAGCTTTGATGGAGTGTTAATGTGCTATCATGCCACCTAATATTGGGCTTTAGTAGTTCATATTGCAAAACAAACTTATTATTACTACAAATCAATTGCTATACAGTGATCCTATAGGGCTTGTGGGGGCCAGAGAGATACAGGGCCCTATTCAGGTTGAAGGGCCCTAAGTTCATCACTTCAAATGCTGAGACCATTCTTGTTATACAAGTATGAAAGTAATCAGTCGCTATGCAGAGAAAGTTTTGTATTGGACATCTTACAGGAGTGAATTAATGAAGTAAGATATCTGAAAAACAAACCGGGAGTAGCGTTCTCTTTTTTTTTTTAACAAATCACAAAGTAACAGTCTGTATCCTAGGCAAGTAAAAACAGAGAAAGTTTTATTTGTAGATATACAGTACATCTTGCATCAATGCATTAGTGAAGTACCATATCTGTAAAACAGACAAACTAGGCACAGTAACTTTGGCAGTGGGAGAACGGTATCTATTTGTATTCTCTTTTACCACTTAAGAACAAAAAGGTGTGCTCAGGTCAGTTGTATCCAAACTTTGACCCAAACTCTTGACCAAAGACAAATTCAGCCTCACAGAAAACACAGTGGTCACTTACTGTACTGTTGGGAAATGACTCAGAGGTAATCCTCATGTAATTTGCACGAACACCTATGGGTGGTGGAGTGGGGATCAGTGGAGCAGCATCCCTGGCTGGGTGTATGTGTGTATATGTGCAGTGAGTAGCCAGGCTGCCACACCCCCCAGCACCGTTACCGCAGCAGCAGCGGCAGCAGCATCAGCGGCAGCATCGGTGGTGTGATCATGTGACGCCTGCATTTCCGACACAACAATACAACACCGTATCGGTCTGCATCATTCACGTTCTTCCAGTTCCCACCACTGTCTCTCTCTCGCTCTCTCCCTCCCTCCCCTCTCTCTCTCTCCCTCCTCTCGCTCTCGGTATGGCGGACGGCGAGAGGTCTCCGTTACTATCAGATCTGGGAGATGGAGCTCTTGGCAGCGGCAACGGCGGGGTGTCTCCCGGCGCGGCGCCCTACGGTGTGCCCAACAAACCACAGAGTGAGTATCCATGGTGCTCTGCTCTCCTCTCCTCTCCTCTCTCTGCTGCTCCTCCTCCGCCCGACTCCAGCCTGAGTTAGCCTAGCCTAGCCTAGCCGACGTTAGCATCCACTGACTGGGCATTCTGGTTAGCTTGCTAGCTCAGCTGTGACAGCGACAAAGCACCGAACTGTTGCGACTGTGCATGTAAATACATATGATATATGATATAATATAAATAAAATATAATGCTTTGCAATGGTAATGTGTGTAGCAGAGGCTGAGTGGAGTGTTAGCGTTATGCTAACTAGCTAGCTGGCTGGCTAACCTTGCAACCGGTGTACTAGCTTGACAGCTAGCTCCCCTTAGCTTCAGATATACAGCTCTGTAATATTATTTATTGCAATGGTGATAATCTATATTTTATTCATGTTTAATAGCAGATGTTTTCCCGTGTGTGTTTCAACAAATGAGTGGTGCCCATTGTGCTCACACACAGGCTAGGTAGGTAAGATGCAACGCTTAGGTAGCTAGCTAGCTAGTTAGCATCCGAGAAACACCTGATGTGATTGACATGTAAGAAAGCCATTACGGCGGCTGCTGATGGATGCTGCAAGACACAGCTGCGGCCAATGGCAGCTCGCACAGGGAGGAGGAACCGTGTCTGATGACATTAATGGAAAAGGCATGAGATAAGGCTTTATAATTGTGTTGTTGCTCCCACTAACTGCTCCAAACACTCTTGCTTGTACCTGATGTGGAGAGTTGTTGTGCAGAGCAGGCAGTGTGTATGTGATGTGTTGCATCAGATTACTTTCACTTCACTTTCTCTGCTTCACTTTCTTTTTCTCAGGCAAACAATTTAGTCTCCTCTGTGTTGAATCTGACCCCGCTCAACATTCCTGGAGTGTTTTCTCATCTAAAAGCTCCTTTCAGCTGAACCCAAGACAAAATCTTATTACCTTGTTACGCGTAACGCAAGAGGTGACTTGTCACGGGAATTGAGGCAACTCTTGTGACCGAGTTTCCTCAACAATCCTTCATTTGTCACTGCTCCTACTAGGATTATATTCATTATCATCTCCCCTCTCTTGTCTCCTGTTTAGACTTCCCTCCATTCCCCAGCCCGACTCAGCCCTCAGTGCTCCTAGGGGAGGACCCTCCACCTTATTCCCCGCTCACCTCCCCGGAGAGCGGCAGTGCTCCTGTTATCAGCTGCAGGGTGTGTCAGAGCTTGATCTCTGTGGAGGGCAAGATCCACCAACATGTGGTGAAATGTGGGGTCTGCAATGAAGCTACGGTGAGTTAACACAGGGGTCTGCACACCCATACAGTTTGCTGATAAAATATCTCACACTAAGTAAAACAGGATTTCTGTTAAACAAAACAATAAAAAAAACATGTCTAGCCTTAGAGTGAGTGTTGGTTTTACTCGCCCAGATACACATCTGAGATTTCTACTTCCATCTTATTAAAAATTACATAATGGATGACATTCAAAACAAAGGAAATTGACATTTCAAAAATTAAATATATATTTTTCTGGAGTTCTTTTCTCATTACTTAGGATAATCCACAGAGTGCACAGTGAGGTCACTAATGGTCCCTATAATCCCCGTCAGCATTTCTCTCACACTTCTCTCTTCTCTTGAAAATTGTTCCAATTAAACTTTTTTTTTTTATTATTTAGGTTTGGGTGAACTAACCCTTTGAAACACAGTGTGTATCAGATAGAGTTTAAACATCATGAAAACTTCTATGAATTTAATTATAAAGATTGTCAGTCTATCAGGTTCCAGCAAGTTGGAAATTAATTCCCACCATTATCTCCCTTCTTATAGGGCAAAAAAAATGATAATGGGGCAGAAAACACCCAGGTTTCAATCAATCTCATGATCTAGTTAGTCAGTCGAGAGTTTAATGATGCAGTGGGGGCGACCCATCAGCAGCCTGACAGCAGGGTGTTAACTGAAGCCCAGGGGAAGGTGTGGGATCCATACAGTGGTGAAACACTGATTCAAATCTCCATTCACTCATCGACCTCAAGCATTGGCCCTTTAAAGCTGCACTACTATTTCACAAAGTAAAGATGACACAAGGCTGACAGCTCCAGTCATCGTAAAATGCTTCAGACTCACGTCCTACTAATTTATAAAGAATATAATTGAATTATAACAGACATAAGACTTGTTTCAAACAGCAACAACAATCTTTAGATATGCAAATCCGTGGAACAGCTCCTTATCAAATGCAAGTTTGTGGCCTAAATAGTTTTGAAGCCTTTGTCTGTATTTCCTTCTGCATTATTCATATTAAATTCCCCCATCATTATTAATATTAATATAAAGTGCCAGACAGACCTGTTGCTTTGCAGTTGGCCTCGAGCTGCCCCTCTTTTCCCTCACAGTATGCAGCGTTGTGAATGCTTCATGCATGTTTTAGTTAAAGTCTTACCTTGCCTATTAATTACTCAAGAGCTCTATAATTATGTCTTTTGTGTCATTTTTTTGTAGCAACAAGCAGCACCTTAAGTGTTATTATACTGTAATGCTGTCCCACGGCTCCTTAACTACAGCTGCAGCACAGCCGCTGACAGCATCTCTCTGAATACCCTTCTTCGTCTTCTTCTTCTCGTTGTCCTGGTTAATTCTCGTCCCATCAAGAATAATTGGGTGGTTATCTGCTCTTATTCTAATTCGTTGTTCCACTGTCTCCGTCCCTCCCGTGTGCCTCTGTCTCCCTCTGCAGCCCATTAAGAACGCCCCAGCAGGGAAGAAGTACGTTCGCTGCCCCTGCAACTGTCTGCTCATCTGCAAAGTCACTTCCCAGAGGATCGCCTGTCCCCGGCCATACTGGTAAGAAATGACTTGTGTTTGTGCGCGCACACACACCACTGAGAGACTGGAGGAACACTGTGTATCTAGTTTGGGAGAAGTGAAGCAGAGGAAACAAGGTGCAGTGGGAGCAGCGGTTCCTCAATTAAGGCTGTGCTCCCAGCACAGTTTACATGTGGTGCTCAGCCAGCCGGATGAGGAAATAACAGCCTCATTAGAACAGCCACATCATGGGTTTCACTTCTACATGTCCCCAGTATTACAGTATGAGAGGTGCTGTGTCTCTATGGATATTTTAGTGTGTGTTATTTTAGTCAGGCATGGGGATTATGTAAAGATTTAATTTACAGGATGTGCACTTTGCAGCTAGAAATAAAATCATGAAATCCACTCAGGTTATACCTCCTTTAATTATAGACTAAACTTCTGCAGAGAAGCTGAAACCAACCAAATGCACAACTTAAAAACGCATATCCAGGGACATGAAAAGTGACACACTGGGCTAAAAGGCTAGGCTAACAGGTCAAATTTGTAATAATATCAGACTGATCATGATATTTTATGATAGATTTCTTCATATTTTCTGAACTCAAGAAGAATTGGACAGAAGAGTGTGGTTTATTATAATGTAAATATCACATGATCACATATCTACTGTTACCTTAGCCTCAGTTGATGAAGTTGTTCTCCGAATTTGAAGCATTTGTGTATTTGCATGTTACAGTGTGTTGAGCTCTCAGGGCCACCGTACGGAGTCCTCTAAAGAACAAAAAGCACAGGGAACGGGAACAGGAGTTACATTAAACATCACTTGTTGTGTGATGATACTTATTTTCCTCCGCACACGACGAAAACATGACAGAGATGCTGACACTTCAAATGCAGTTTGGGAGGGAAAAGTTTCTCTTGTCTTCTGTCGGGAAACTTGTTCAATTAAAAGCGACACACAGCACATTTAACAGGTCAAAGAGACGCCAATGTGTTGGGATTTTTATCGTCAGAAAACACAAGGCTGATGTCAATGAAAAAACGCGCGGCTTTGGCAGCTCATCTGAACATCATGCTGCCGCAGCCTCGTGTAATTGCTCTGAAAGATAAGATTCCTTGTTTATGCCCAAGGCATAAAATATGCAAGAGCAACATTTTTAGCCATCCATTTTCTTTCTTTCTTTTTTTCTTTATTTTTTATTTTCTGCTGCTATCTAAATATGTATGACGTTAAACTGTACATCACAAAATCTCCTGTTTATAAATATCTGAAATCCATAATTCATCTGTCGGCTTCACTGCAGATCATCAGGTTAGACTCCAGGCTAATTAGTGTTTGAATGCTAATTGGAGGCAAAAAATAAATCCATTAATGCCCTGATGTCTCTAACAATAACATTACATCACATCATTTACCCTTTAACCAGCAATTAGCCATGGCATTATTTCTCATTTTATTCCTCAAAACAAAATAAGGACTCTTATTCTTGAAAGGAGTTTCTGTTTCAACTGTGAAGTTTGTATCAGTGGAGGAGATGCAGATCTGTTGGCCTAACTTATCTCTGACATAACTATTCACTGACCACAGGTTGCTCATTTTGTTTCGAGTGATCCTAAAGGACTGTAAACGCTCCTCAGGGGAAAACCTTTTTCTGGAGAGTTTGTCTCCATTGTGGCTGTTTTGCATCTAAACCAGACATGCTGACTGAACCAGACACATCTCAGTGCTGCTGTCTGATCACTGATCCTCAGCTACTGGAGTTGTCTCAGGAGGCTGGTGCTAGAAAACAAGAAAAAAAAGGAAAAAAAAGCAGTGTTGGTGGTAATGAGAGGACCGGCTGTTGATGGATCCTCGAAAGAAAAAGTGAAATCAGTCGTCTGCCTCTCTCCACACCAGCGTAATGAGGCGACTGCTCACAACACCAGGCCGTCAACATTTTACTGTTAAAAACTGAATAACATGTTGAAGTGAAGCTGAAGCTGAAGCTCTGTGTGCGTTCATCTCTCTGCAGCAAGAGGATAATTAATCTGGGTCCAGTTCATCCCGGTCCGGCCAGTCCCGACCCCCAGCCGGCCGGGGCCCGCGTCTCCTGTGGACACTGCAGCAACACCTTCCTGGTAACAAACACACACACAAACACACACACACACACACACACACACTCTCCTTAATCAGACTGAACATTTCAGGATTTGGAGTCAGACACACACTCTTTTATCAGTTTCAAAGCAAAAGGAAAAGTATTATAGCCCTTTTTTTGCCAAGAGTTAAACGAGAGGATCAATTACACAGATTGCAGATTTGAGAGTGGTATCGATCTTCTCGTTAACTCTTGGCTGATGCACAAGCGTCAAGAAGACAAGGCCAAACTAATGGCGTAGATGTCGGATCTGGATTCTAAACAAAATGTAATCATGAGGGTATGACTGAGCAGTCCGAGCTCAAAGGTCCACGTCGAGACTTCTGAGGCCTTCACACTCATCTCATAGACTTTAATGGAGCTGGATAAAGTGTCATCACATGATAAAGCTTCATTCTTTTTTTTAAAGTATATTTTTTTGGCTTTTTATTTGATAGCACAGTGAGATAGACAGGAAAGGGGGAGGCAGAGAGAGGGGGAATGACATGCAGGAAAGGTCTGCCCGACGCGGGACTCGAACTGGGGACACCTGCGTTGAGGACTGTAGCCTCTGGGGCGGCCGCTTTAACCACTGCGCCACGCACCGCCCTGATAAAGCTTCATTCTTAAACCAGCTCAAGCTACAAAAGCTGGGAAATGGATTTTGATTTTGATTTTTCTTGTAAATCTATTTATATTTATGTTTCCATCCTTCTATTTTAATGCACATTTTGGAATTTGCACTTGAAAAAACCTGAACATGTACTGTACATCACATTTTTTTGCTGTATCGATACAGATAAATGCGCTTTGGAAACTGATAAGCGAACCAGTTCTGCGTGCAAATGATGACGAGTTGCCATGATGATGGCCACCTGGGTTGCTGTAGCAACTGCTTGTCTGCTCCTAACACGGCCAAATAAAGCAGACATGGCTGTTTTTATAACTCTTCCACAGACCACATATTATTTCTTCAAAACTCTCCAATATCTTCTCTCTTTGCCTTTCGCCACCGGCTTTCCTGTTTGTTTACCTTTTTGTCCTTGCACGCGCCGTCTCCTTTCTCCTGCACATTGGCAGCTGACTCGAGAATTAGCACTTAACTGTAGTGGATGAAAACAAATGCGCATTTCCTTTTGCCGCAGTAATAAGAATTCGCTAAGGATTTGCGATACAAATTGGATGTAAACAAGACTTATGTTCATTAAATGTCATTAGATTTCTCACAGATGTCAATCAGTTTTATGGGTAAAATTCAGAAAAGCAAACTACTGTCAGTTTAAAAGACTCTTAAATTATTAACAGCAGGATTTCCACTGTTAGTTTTATTTAAAAAGACATTAAGTAATGACCCGTGTCGACCTCTGTGACAATCATCAGTACAACCTCTGTTTATTAAGTCTCTGGCACAGCTCCCTGCCTCTCCTGTCTCTCTGAATGACATAAAGCAGGAAAAAAGACACAACCAATAAAATCACATACAGTACGAGAGCCAAGACTCAGTAAAACACAGTTGTTTTTTTGTTTTGTTTTTTTCATCTCCATGCAGACGAGCTGCACAGTAAAACTGCTCAGACATTGTAGCTGAAATGTCCCTGTGACAGTTTCATTAGGCCTGCAAGGTTATTGTTGTGAAATGTACTGTTGCACAGCCAGAGTCGTGAATTATTGAACAGCCCAAAATATTCTTGCACCAGGCCAAGTAAATGTTGAGTTATTGGTGTGAAGATCAATAACCCCATCAACTCCCGGCTGATATATTCTGGCCATTTCTGTGCGAAAGGGGAAGTAAAAAATTAACTTACAGCTCCATAACAATGTGTGTGACGGGCAAAAGACGGTTTGGATATACTGTATGGTGAGGAGAAGAAGAATAAGGAGGAGGAGGAGGAGGAAGGGAAGAATAGAGCTGTGAAAGGAGGTGAGACGGATGGGACGAGGTGTTTAACATTCAGCCGGACCTTTCCTACCGCTTAAAGACAGGGTGGCTGAATGAAAATCCAGATCTGTGCCCTGGGTGGCGACGCAGCGATCCTTTAGCCGCCGATGGAGTGGCGACGTTCTCTGTGCTGCTTCACATATGAAAGTGTTTCAGAGGAATATACAGCACGGTGTAGTCTGCTGCTCTGCAGGGTTTTTTACAAATGCATCACGCCAGCAACATAAAGGAGGAAACAAATGTGTCTACGCCCTCAGAGGCGGACATTTTTCTTTTCTCATTTTTATGTGGCGTGCAGCACCTGTTGGCAAGAGCTGGGATGGTTGTATTAAATTTCTCGCAATGTGCTATCAATCCGTGCAACTGCAGGCGAATCTGAATAAGGCCATCTGTAAGAGAGATCCCCTCTCTCTCTCTCTCTCTCTCTCCTCCAGCTGTGAACTGGCTGCACTGCACAGGACGTGTACATGTACAAGTACGGCCATCAGCGCAGGGTTGAATTCAACTCGGCTGTAATGCTGAGACACGATACGATATCCTCACAATACTTGAGACTCAATACGATATTATTGTGATTTTAAACATTTTGTAATATCCTGAGTATTACAGTGATATTGCGGTTTATTACTTTACCCAAACAAAAATTTTGTCCACATCTGTAGAAATATGAGGACTGTGGAGCTGCTGTGCAACACAAATTTCCACGCAAACGGACGATAAAAGGTTTTCTTAACTTATCTGTTTTATCTAATAAGATGAAAGTTCTCAGTCTGTTCATGTTCATCAGTTTTTATTCTTGTGAAAAGGGATCGTCAGGCAGACGGACCAACCAACACAGTCTGAAAAATAACTGCTAGTCTGTTAGTACTAAATACTTTGACTTCCTGTTTGCAGTTTATATAATAATCAATATTCTGTTTTTTGTTTTTTTTAAAGATATTTTTGGGTGTTTTTTGCCTTAATTTGATAGGACAGAGTATAGAAAGACAAAAGGGCAGGGAGAGAGACTTGGGGAATGACATGTACTAAAGACCATCTTGGTCGGGAGTCAAACGGGCGATCAGTACTTCAGGCATGGGACTATTAACACTTCAATACTATTATGTATATCAATTCTCTTCTGCATCCTTAAAAATTACTTTTTTCATTGATTTCTCAGAGAAATAATCACCAATTTGATGATCATTAAAGTCTTTTATCAAGCAAGAATAGAAAAATATATTTTTTTGCTTTTGTGCAAATTGAAAATCTTTATATTTTTGATTATTAGTAAAAGAATTTGGATTCATCACGTTGCATTCAGGGAACATGTGATTGGCACGTCTTTCCTGTTTCCACATTGTATAGCTTCGTCTCTATAGATAATTAATTCGGTTCAGCTGAAGAGCCGCTGCCAGTATTATAACCCAGAGAGCCTGCAGTGTGCATCCAGCCAGTTGGATGGAAAACAACTCATCATCCCCTCCACGCCCCCCTCCATAACTCACCCCGCTCCCCCAGTCAGGTCACTAATATAAAAACCTTCTGGCCAGGACAAACACATTGAAAAAATCATTCACTCCAACTGCCATTAACACATTATAAACAAGCAGTGAAGGACGTCGCTCCCTGACACCTGCACATATTTCCTCTTTTCTATTTCCTACACAGTCATATTTATTTATGCCTTATCTATCTTCCCCCGATTCATTTTACACGCTGTGTTTTTATTCTGAGCGACAGCCAGGACAAAATTAAATTGCCTTTTGATAGACAATGATGTTTTTATGATTCTGGGACCGTGAGTTAGGCTGTAAGCACCGGTGAAAACATCAGTATAGAGGGCGACAGTGAACGCAACACCGGGACTTGAAAGTGATAATATGACAAATAGTTTTACAGGTTTTTTCGGAGGAGAGTGGTGGTTGGCTGAATCTCTTTGTCTCTTGTGTGATTTCAGTGGACAGAGTTCACGGACCGGACGCTGGCCCGGTGCCCACACTGCAGGAAAGTGTAAGTAGATCAATAATCAATTCATCCGTTAAACCGCGGCCTGTTTCCGTGTCTGACTTACGACTTCGAGCTGAAGCTTTAGTTCAGAGAAACCCGACCGACCACGAGCAGGCGGGTCGACTCGGTAGCCGCTTCAGAGACTTTCTCAAAAGACGGGACGCACACCGTTTGCTTTCTGAGAACCAAAGCCGTGGTATTTTTTTTGTTTACCCGACTGTGTCTCTAACCTCAGCTGCTACAACCACATGTTTCCCAGAAGCCTCGGTGTGTTTACATGTTTCTCACGAACATCACGAGGTCTCTGATCTGTGGGATTTTATTTTACTCCATGTATGTTTGTGCGCCTCAGGATTTCCTTTGAACCTCATGACAACCACATTCCTGCATCACTCGCTCCATAAGCTTCTTAACATGGAGACATGCGGTTATTTCAAGTATGGCATAGCTGTAATGTTATGATTTGATATAATAGGATTATTGGTTATTTCTGATGATGGCTTGATTATGAATTCAAGCTGAATTGTGGATAAAAAAAGAGAGGACATGCGTCTTCAACGTTTAAAGTTTCCATCTGACATTTCAGAATAACAGGGATTTTTTTCAGGCATGCAGAACATCCAGTTTGCTTCACAAGGTGCTGAAAAGAGATGTGCCACTTGTGTGTTGTTGGTGGTGTTGCTGCAACAACAACACACAAGTGTCTCATGACAGCTTGAAGTCATGAGATTTCACTTTGTCACACTCAAAATAGCCCCGACGCCGAAGCAGTGCAACGTTGAGACTTTCAGTCTTGAAGTTGTGTTTCTGCAGGTGAAACCATGATCATCCGTTATGTGTCAGTTCAGCCCTGCACTTCCAGCACTTCGCCTGCTTTGGCCACAACAAACACACAAACAATTTTATAGCCCATAAAATATAGAAATGAAAAATATTGATCCTATACAAATGGTGTTTATTCTATGGACTGGGTTTAACTACGTGCAGCAGCTATTTGTTACCTGTTTATGCCTCCGACTGGAAGCTTTTGTGGATGCTTCTTTCATGGTGCATTAAAAAAAACTGGCAAATTATTTTTTTAGCTGTCATTGTTATCATTTAATAGGACAGCAGACGTGTTGACATGTAACAGTGTGAAAATCATTGAAATCGTGATAATAACAATAATGAATGAATTCCATTTAGCTGTGCAGGTTCAGGGTCCTTGACTGTCACGCTGTCATGTTTTGTGGGGAAATTTAATAAGGTCTCTGCTCTTTTCAGAATATGACGATTCAAAATGGTTTATACCGGGTCATGTCTTTGTGTTTCATTTGATTCAATCTCCTTTTATAAAGTTAACTCTGGTTTTCTCTCTCTCTTTCTCTCTCTGTTGGACCTGCAGCTCCTCCATTGGTCAGAGGTATCCCCGGAGGCGGAGCTTGTGGTGTTTTCTACTCTGCTTGCTATTTAGCATTTCCACCGCTGGGCTGATGGTGAGTGGAGTCCCATCCAACAGATGTATAGTATATAATAGTTGAACAATGTTTAAAAACTTAGTTTGCTACATCCACTGCAGCCGAAGCAGCTACAGCCTCTCTCCCTTTGTTGTCACTTGTTCAACGTGGAGGATGTGCAGTTTGCAGCAGCAGCTCCCAGACACCATGTAACAAGCCTCTATTTGTCAGAGAGACAACACAACACCAGCTTCAACTCCCACTGAGCAGCAGAACAGAGTGACCTTCAGTTTTTCCATGTTTTCTTCTTATTTCACTCACTTTGATGTGCAACACAAGCCGCCGACGCTCGCCGTGCATTCTCCGTCTCCTGCTTCCCTCGTTGTTAGCTCTTGTTTAAATGATTAGAAAAAGAGAGCAACGGTATAATATCCTCAGTCGATCCGTTTTTTTTCTGGACGACTGAGCAAAAGTCTAAAAATAAACATCATCCACCACCACCTCTGTGCAAAGAAGTGGCTGATGGGTAAATTCTGCCTGGCGAACAGCAGAGGGCGCAAGATGAGCACTGAATCGGTTCAGCACAGGAGTCTCAGTGCCAGTCGCCATGGAGCAGACGATAAATATGCTGTGTTGACAGCGTTGCATAATGGTGACGTGGCGGCAATAAATGTCATAACATGACTTAAAAAATTAATTAATTAATTAAAAAAAGGCTGTTTTAATTATAAGAGTGGTCCAGGAGCAGGTGTTGTGACAGTTTAATCCTCAGAGGAAACTTGAAACAGCAAGAGCCTGAGACTAGTAACAGATCAAACTTGTTTACCAGGATGGATTTAATTATAAACAACAAAAGCAGTGGTTTTTAAATAATGGTGGGTGAGAAGAACTGAATGCAGCACAAATTTACAAAATCAATTGAGTTGGAGAGGATGCGGTGAGAGGAATGTGAATCACTCTCAAAGCCTACCTGGTAATTACTCTAAATATTTCAGATTAATAATGTTATTTTAAGTAAAATGTTTATCATGATGTTATAGAAACTGTCTTCACCTAATACTTAAAAGTTGCAGCAATGAAACAACCTGCTCCGGCTTTCTTATTTAAAACATTCAAGTCCAAAGTAAATGAATATTCGAAATGGAGGGAATGACCTCTAGAATCCGAAATCACAAGACAGAATCCACGGGAGGGCGAAGTAAACTCGCTGAATATGAGGCCAACAACTGAATGACTAAATAATTTGGGTGTGTTAACCTTTTTTTTAAGAGGAGGGTGGAAACACAGAGGGAGAACGAGACGCAGCCTCGAGGAGAAACGGCTGCGCAAGGTCAAACTGACAAATGAAATAATCATTTAATATAGATTCAAGTTCAGCGTTGTTTAATTTTACTGAGGATCCATGAACCGAAAACCTGCCTGGAGGCTGCTGAGGGAGGGAAGGTTTTAACGCCGATCAGTCACTGAACGCCTCATCTGCCTCATGGTCGTCTTGTTGTTGACCATGTCTGTCGCTTTATGACCACAGTTCACCGTCTCCTAGAGGAAAAAAAGACAAAAAAAAGTCCAAAATGACTCAGGGGGCTTTCACATCGGTCTCTGGTCTGGACTTTCAGACTTCTCCGTTTGATCCGAACCAAATTTAGAGATGTGAAAGCTCCTCAGATCCATGACCTGAACCGAAGACCTGAAATTGGTCCGACCAAAAGAGGTGGTCTGGTGACGATAAAACCTTACGTTCATCCAAATCTGAACTACTCGCATATTGGACATGGCGTTGATGCTGCTAGTAGCAATGCCAGAACAGTATAACTATCGTTGCCACAATGCAAACTTGTTGATTCATTTTCTTAGATCGCTACTTTGCAAACTGGCTAATTTGAGGAGAGCTGTAGTGACATAAAACATTAATGCAGAGTGAAACCAGAACCAACCAGATCAATGACAATGTAGCAGAAACACCAACCTTGGTTCAGACTTCCAGTCGTTTAAAAACACCCTCTAACTGTTTAGTTTTAATGAATATAAAGACGTTTTCACACCAGGAAAGTCCATTAGTTTACTTGCTTTGGTCTGGACCAGATGCAATGTTTTTATTTGTTTTGTTTTTTTTGTTTCTTTGGTGCGGCCAGAATTTGTAAACAAAGCCACATCATGTTCGCTGAGGTCGTTCAGTCATTGGTCAGGAGCGTCTGGGGTGGGGGAAGGTAGGGAGCACAAAGTGGAAGTAAACAATCGTGGAGAGCTTTCCCACTGAACTCGTTGTTCTGATATTGATCTGCAGGGTTCCTACGAAAGTATGGAAAAGTGTGGAATTTGATTTTATGCATTTCCAGGTCTGGAAAAGTATGGAAAATGGAAACTATTGTATGGAAATGTATTTATCTGTATTGGTTTTATCTGACTTTATTTGGGTTAATGATTTTGCCATTGTACCTAGCTACAATCTCCTGGATATTATTTGGTGGCATAATGGCATATAAATTCAGAATAATGAAAACAAAGGATTAACTGCATGATTTATTTACATTATATACATCTATTTACTCAAATGTCACAAATGATTTGATTTTTTTTTACCGAGAAGTCTTGAAGTTAGGGTCTGGAAAAAGTCTGGAGGAAATCTGGATCTAGATTATACACCTTCAGACATTCACCAAACATTTTGAGCTTTAAATACAATGCCAGTTTTACAATGACGGCTGTGAAGGAGACGCCAGTTCTCATTTGCGCCAAAGACGTATGCTTTTTGCAACTGGGTGGGATCGAGGTCGGGATGCTTACAGAAAGACCACCTCTTCAACTGGGTCTTGGTCCACTTGTTCCATTGCTGTATTCACACTTGGCCAAAAGGTCCGCGCCAAGAGGCGGAGAAACGAATTTGAGTTTGTTTCAAGCAGACTTTACAAATCAGGTGTGAAAACGCTCTCAGTCACCAGGTCTGAATCCAGTCCAAGACCTTTTCATGTTGCACTCTAGACCTGGAGAACCCAAAGAACCCGGTCTGCCTGTGGTCCTAGACTGTGTAAAAACAGGACAGGATGTTATTTATTATAGGGATGTTTGATATTCCCGAGAGCAGCACAATAATGTGTCGGACTAAATGCTTCTTAAATTATTGTTCATTCATTTTTTTCTCACTCTTTATATCCATATTAGCTTTGCTCTCACGCTGTGGCTTTGAAACCCGCTCGAATTCACATTTCCATACTCTCAGAAAATCCCTATGGGTTCTCTCAAAGTCATTTTTGCCATCTTCATTAAATAATTTTCTTCTGAGCAGCTGCACACTTAATACTTGATGGGAAAGCCATTTTCTCTCTCCTCCTTACCGCTCCCTCCTCATTCTTCGCCGCTGAATACCAGCTCCATGAAAAATTGTGCATTTGAAAACCGTACAATTCAGTATCATTGCATTAGCGTGGTTCATGTGGATTAATCACTCGCTGTAGATACATGAAGGGAAGTCGGTGCTTTGTCTGCTGCTGTCTTCTGTGCGTTAAGTGAATTTGTGTTGGATTTTTTGGCATTTTTACAGATCGAAAGATCATTTAAACCAATTTAATTAATAATTTAAAACAGATTCAGGCTCTAATATGTTGAAATCTGCTTTGTTTCCTAAATATCTTTGGGTTTTCGACACTTAAATGCACCACATACTGCATTTGGGTGATCAATCAATTAATAAACAAACCATTAGCTGCAGCTTTACTCTGAGTTAACTTTGCTGTAACACTCATCAGTGGCCGGCGTGCACTTTAAATACTTGGCTGGAATTTGGAGCCATTTAAAACATGATAAATGGGTCAGATAATAAACGCCGAAAACATTTTCAAACATAATTATAGCTTTAGCTCTCGGGTTGCCTGCGTTTAGCCCGGCTAGACCTGAGCTGGATCATAATAATCACCGTAACACACCCAGAATGAGCTTGCACTTTTTCTTTTTTTTTTTCTGAGCATCATCTGAATCCCTAAAACGCTGCGTCTCTCCTCTCTAGGCCGGGACGTGGGTGAAGGCTCAGACCTACCAGGGGATCTACGCCTCGTGGGCCGTGCTGCTGCTGCTGGTGCTGGTCACCCTGGCTCGGGCCTTCTACTGGGCCTGCATGAGGGTCAGCCAGCCGCTCCAGAACTTCACATAGAGCGAGCGAGCGAGCGAGCGCCCTTTCAGCTCCTCCACGGCTCCACTCCTTCTTCTCAACCCACCAGGCAGGAGGAAAGACGGCTTCGACAAAACAAAACAAAAAAAACAAAACATACACACAAAAAAAACAAACAGAATATTTATTTAAATCCAACTCCAGAAAGAAATCATTCTCCTCCTCCTCCTCCTTCCTGCTCCTTCCCCCTTTCAGTCCAATGTGTTTCTAAACCCTGATGGCGGCGGCTGCGACAGCTATATATCTAAAGATAACTATGACGATGCGTATAGCCTAATGTACTGTTAATCTATTCTAATCTCATGGCCAGTGTGGGGTTCATTTTAACAATTTTAACACTTGTTCTTCTTCTCTTTCCCCTCTTCGCTGCTGTTCCTAAATTTTGGCTTTAGTCTTTGGCACATCTGTTGCTCTCTCTTTCTCTCTTTCTCTCTGAACTTCTAAGACGAGGGCTCCATGTTAAGTCGTTTAGTTTTTCTTTTGGAGGGAGGGGGGGACGGCGGTGGGGTCTGTCCCTTTTCAGTCCTGATTTGACATTTAGTATTTCAGCATTTAACATTTTTTTAAAAACAGAGAATCAGATTATTTTGTGAAAGCGGCGATGAAGTCAGATGAATCTTAAAAAATGAACGAAAAAAAAAGACAAGGAAATTTTTAAAAAATCGATGCCAGTAGAAGATGGCCAGACTGATTGACTGGAGGGACATCGGCCTCCGTTTGTGAATCTAAAGATCAAGTAGGTGCTGAAATGTGTCTGAAAAATTGAATTCAGCAGTATGTGAAGGTAGGCTATGATGTGTCTGAACTCGGTGTTTATGCTGAATTATCCCCTGGGACTGACTTTGATCCAAAGCAGCTTGAAAGCCTTAAAAGGAGGATGTGATAGAAGGATTCAAACACACACACACACACACACACACACACACACGTATATATATACACACACATATAAACACATGTGCATCCACAGCCACATGAGTGAGCAGCGGTACACAACAAAAGGAGGATGCTCTTTTAGAGTCGCTACAGCTCAGAAACCAGTTTGTCAAAGACGTCGCAGCCTCTCTCTTCAAAGACAGACCGGTGAACACCTTTTTTTTTTTTTTTTCTCGGCGCTGCTGCGAAAAGTGACATGCACGCCACTTTGCGTGAAAGTTGGGTAATTTGTTCTGCTCCTGTAAGAGTGTTAGCAAATCTACGGCTCCTTTTCTTTGATCCGTATCTGCAGCCAACACGGTTTCTTTTTTAAGAAAAAAAAAAGAAACAACAACTTTATTTTAAAGTTGTGTCTCAATAAGAACTTCTGTCACACATCTTCAGGTTATATTTCACAGGCATATATACACACCAACGTGTGGTAAAGCTCTTCCTCCCCCCTGAAATCCAACAGATGGGTTTATTTTATTACACACTGTGCGTCTAAATGGTTTGACCCCCAAGTTTATTTTTATTCTGCACATGAGGCGAAAACAGAAGGACCTGTTGGCTTTTAGACGTCAATATCTGCCCTCTCATCCCCACAGAAGCAAACCCAGTGAGTAGAAGGGCTGTTTTAGATTTGCTCTCTGGCCTTAGTTGTATATTTTTATCCCTGGGAGAAAGAAAGGCTGAGAGCTGAATTTTCAGGCCTCTAGGATGTTTTTTTGCTTGCAGCAGTTTAAGGTGTGAAAGCGATAAGCTAACAAATACTGTACGTCAAGCTCTTGTATCTTCTCAGAACAATATAAATGCATCAAAGCTCCAATTTAAACCCTGTAATTGGCAGGATTGCCCAACTTCTTGATTGCGTTTGGGACCATTCATGATGAAAACGTCTCTTTTTTTCCCCTTGTCATTGAAGATGGAGGCTGATCCAGAGCTTTCTACTTTGTCGGTTGCAGGTGGAGCTTTCACCTTCAGGCCATTTAAATATTTTTAAAAGAGGGAAAGCTCCACCTTCTCCACTCAAAGCTTGAAATAAGTCCGAATTAGGTCAGTAACATAAACACAAACACGAACAAGACACTACATGTTACATTCTCACTCAGTGTAAGTCCCATAACGACTTGTCTGTGCTTCTGAATGTGGTGGCATTTCTTTTGTTATGATGAATTCTGTATTTTTTGTTTCGATTTGTAAATATATTTGTTGTTTATGTACATTGGAAGTGACTAAGCGAATTATGTTGCACTCGGAGCTTAACACTACTGCTGTGAGCGCTGCGGACGTTCTTGTTTATTTTTAAGAAGGTTATTTTTGCAACTCTTCACCTGTTACATATTTAATGATTTGATGAACTACTAACCTAATAAGCCTCTGGACGCCCGGTCGTGTCCAAATCTTAACCACAAACACAAGCACATCAGCATACACACACATACACACACACCAACAAAACATTACGACTGAATCACATTCCCAAGCAATGACATTTCTATCTCTGTCGCGCACACACAAACACACACACACACCCACACACCCAGCACCTTAAACAGTAGTGAGAAACACTGCATACACCAAGTAAGATGAGACGACGTTACCCTGATAGGTCAAACTGAGGTCGCGGACAGTTCATATGGAAGTGTCATATTATTTATTATGCCCGCTGCAAAAAGGGCCACGCAAACAATTAAGTCATTTTTTTTTAAAGTCCTAAAATCTTATTTATTGTAGGAAAAAAAATTGGTCCCTGGGCATTTTTTCTTTTTTTAAAAATTTAAAATCAGTACAATGATGCCAGTTTCAGGATGTGTTTATTAGAGCATTAGTTTTTAATACGGCATCGGAAACAAGATTATAGGACAGAATGAAGGTGACGTGACTTGTTTAAAATGACCTTTTTTGCAGTGGAGTGATCATGTTTTATCCATGACTGCAAAAGAAATCAATCATGTTAATGCCAATGATCAAGAACCTGGCTAATGCTCTTTTCAGAGTTTGTTTACACACAAATAAAGACATGATGATGTACAAAACGGCTGATGTGAGTTCATATATCTATCTGTCATAACGGATTAAACCATTTATGGGTTTTTATAATGAAAAAAAAAGCCTGACTAAGACCTCCAAGGTCACTCATTAATGTTGAATCATATATATCATTGGGTTTTGCAATAGCCTGTTCAGTATGTGGATCGTCTCTCTTTTCTATATTTTATCTTCTGCTGTTTTCCAGCACCTGCACCAAACTTAAACTGGAGCTATAATCCAGAGGTTCGCTATTGTTTTTTGTGTGACCTCTACCCACAGCTGTCAATGAGCTCAGGCTGGGGGCCCATGGGCGGGGCCACAGGGGCGCTGGCCCCATCTGAAATCTACAGTAATTGGCCCCCTGAAGTGCCCAAGAACGACAATCAGATTATAGGTGAATGCAATTCCAGTGCCTAACAGTTGGCGGCAGTAATGCGCCAAATAGGCAGGTCCACCGTCGATAAAGCTGACAGAAGACGATCATTTGAATCAAAGATGCTCTACTATGATATGATGGCTCATTACAAGCTGGGCTAATGATATGAAATAGTACACTTCCTGTCTTCTAAGTGGACGTGGTTGCCCGTACCCCCACCTCGTGTTATGAACATGTGGATGGATGGATAGAAGTTGTCAGTCAAGGTCAATTTATATTTTCTTATGATAACATTAAAGGGATAGTTCAACATTTTGGCAAATTGGCCCACTGCTATAAACGCTATAGTCATAGCAGTAGGTTCGTTACCTTTAATTGTCGGTGCAAGCTATTTTTAGAACGGCGGAGCAGAGCCGTGAGCTGCTCAGAGCTATGCTACAGAGGCTCATGGGATTTCTTGGTTTTCCTCATCAAATACACAATCCAACAACTCCAAAACGCTCCGGTGGACAAGGTGTGACCTGCACATTCACCACGCTATGAGATAATAACAGAAGTTGTTTTAGAGGTAAATACAGAGACTGCTTGATGAAAAACTGCCCTGACAGGAACAAGCATCAGCGGTTTTGCATGAATTTACCTCTAAAACAACTCAGTCTGGTAACGTGTTGAATGTGCAGGTCACAACTTGTCCACCAGAGCGTTGTGGAGTTGTTAGCATAGCTCTGAGCAGCTCACGGCTCTGCTCCGCCGTTCTAAAAACAGCTTGCACCGACAATTAAAGGTAATGAACCGAATGTGCCATTTTGCTAAAATTTTGAGCTATCCCTTTAACTAACTAGTTACTTCAAATATGTGATATACTGTATATTATTTTTCAAATGTGTGGAGTTGTACTGCACAGTCTTTCCACATGCCTCTCAAACTAATGTACCCAGACAGTTTGCAGTTATATTCTTGATTTTAATGGTAACTGAACCCAATGATTTAAGCTGCCATCCTCTCTCTTAATTGGCATAATTTCTAGCTATTAAAATGAAAGAAATCAGGCCTCTTCTGTTTTCGCCGAACCCAAAGGACTCCAGTTTTAGTAACCACTAATTTAAAGCATAGTGCTTTTTTTGTGTCTTAAAAAATGAGCCAAATTAGTTTTTATCTTCAAATTCTTTTAAGCAGCGCAGCTCCACTCACACGGCTCGGCCCCTGTCGGCCTCTTGAGTTTCATGCGGATATATTTTTTGCCTGGACACAAAGAGATGGAGGGATTAAGGACACTGAGAAACCTTTCAGAAACCACAGCTCCCTGGAGAGCAGCACGAAGCAGGGAGGCTGAGAGACCAGAGAGTGGAGGGGAAAAGGATAAAAAAAAAGAAGTGGTGAGGAAGACAATTGGTCCTATAACCTCCTGGTTCTAAGTGAGAAGGCATTAGCCTGCTTTCATTGTGTAACATAACACACACGCACACACACACACATACGTACATGCACACTCAGCCTCTTCCTCACGTGGATCCTGCTCAGCATGCGTCTGGTCCATTTTATTGTCATTTTGTTGACTTTTATTCATGGTATTATACAGCTTTACCTCCGCAGGGAACCGTAGCTATGCCTCTGCTCTTCCATTTTTCCTTCCCTGTGTGTCATCTTGATGCTTTCTCCCTTGTGAGATACATCAGTGACAGATTCAGCTGATGTGGGACTCTGACAATGGTATGAGGCAGGAAGGAGAGAGGAAATTTCATATAGTATAAATCTCTGTCTTTGTCTTGGATCACGACTGTCACAACTACACTGATGGGGTTTGTGTTTTTTGCCTTGTACAGTATCAACAGTAGCTACAATACTGTGTAGTGTAAGATTTCTAATCATGTAAAGGTGCTTTCTGCAGAATTCTTTTCCTCATTGGCATTTTCACTAATCCAGACATAAGGAAACCTGCTCTACTTTTTTTGATGAGAATTGCTTTTTTCTTTTTCTTCTTTTTAACACCGTTGGAAAAGCAGTAATGCAATAAAGGGCTTTTGTGTGTTAGATATTTCACAAATCTGCTTTTATCCTGAATAGGCCTACCATGAATGATTTTCAGAGAGAAATTTGCAATGAAGAGAAAATACAGCCTAATAATAAAAGGATAAATAAAGTGAGGATGAATTAACGCTCGGTAATAAGGTTGAAATTATAATATTAATCCACCTCTTTGTAATTATTGCCAACTTATCCAAGCTTTTCCTGTTTTTCTATTGTTGCAACAAGTGAACTACTTTGCATTTAATTAATATCTGCTGTGAATATTTAATGTGGACAACAGGTCTTGTTGAAATCATAACACACACAAAATCGTCGCATCATTACTTTATGAGGCGTTTGGATGTCAGATGGTGGAGCAGGCTGTCCATTAATCGTGACCATATGTTGAAGTGTCCTTCAGCGCGACAGTGAACCTCAAACTGCTCCTGATGGAGCAATTTGAACAACTGTGTGCAATGTGACACAATCCCAGCTCCAGTCAATGAGACAGTACACTCCTGAATGAGCCCACTTCTCATGAGTCGGATGTGATGTGCATGATATCGCTGCAATAAGTGTTTTGAATGCAGTAGAGATACAAATATCAAGCATCTCAGAAGACTTAATGCAGCTCAGTGCTCACATCCTGTTGGTATATAAAGTGAAAAGCAGGAGATTTGATGTGGAATATGGTCGATGTGTCTGACCTGAAACTGAAATACAGATTAGTAATGACCCTGAAAGTTTTAAATCACATGTCCTTGAATTATGAAAAACATTTCCCAGCAGTTTAGTTAATAAAATTGGATGCTTCTCTCTTCTCTCCGGTTCTACTCATTCCAACGTTTTTCTGTGCACTCAGATATAAATAAAACAAAATCATACCTGAACTCATAAATAATCAATCATTTGCACCTTTAACACATTGTTTTTGTTTCTCATGCTATCTTGTCTCGTTATTCTTTGGTGCCACCTGATGATTTATTGCTGTAAAAAAACTATAGCCAATGGTTGTTGCTGCTGCTAGGACTTCACAGCACATTCAAACTCAATGATGCAGCTATATGTTGAACTGGTGCAACTCAGTGCATGTCTTCAAAGTTCATATCTTCATGTAATTATCCAATAATCTGTTAATAATTTACCATGATGCACTTGAAGCAGCCCATGCAACAGCAGGTCAGTTGGTCGTACACAGTTTTTCTTTTGAATTTCCACATTCATTTTGATTTATGTTCTGGGGAATTGATCTCAGACTGTTATAATATACATGTACATTGACAGGCTTCAATATATATATGAATATATATTCATATCACATGCATCTACAATATAAGCAAAAAGACCCACATAAACATAAACATATAATGTATGGACTTGATGGACTTGTTCTAACTTCCAACAGGTTCCACATGTAATTTTGATATAAATGCATTTATTTTATATCCATATAGTGGGGATTCAATAGGCCTACATAAATTACAGACATGTGTGGGATGACAAAGCATTTTTCAGTCCTTGACTCTATCAAACCAGTTCATTCAGTCCATAAAACTATCAGAGTTTTCTACCCGGCGCTGCTTGACTCCGCTCTGACTCTTTTATCTCCCCCTCGTTTTTCTTGTCTCCTCGACCAACTGTTTCTTTTTTCTTTCTTTTTTTCATCATTATTATTATTATGTGTGTATCCGAGTTAAACCACATCACACTAAGCAGTTTTAAGCTATTCCACAGCCACACACCCTCTTTTCCGAATGTCTGTCACACACTCACAGAGCTGCTCTTGCACACTGTCAGTGGATATTGCAGCAGTAGAAAAGGCAGCGCCGCGCTAAAGCCTTGATCCCTCTTACTTCTAACAGGATTTGACCCTTAAGACCTGGAGCATGACCCTCATCTGCTGCAATTCCATCATCCTGTTTAACATACACTCTCACTATTGTCCTCCTGTCTTACACACACACACACACATTTGGAGGCCCCAACACAAATACACATGGACACCTCCGTCCTCCCACTCCCACATACATGCACTCACAGTGTATTGTATGATGTAACGCTGCATAATTTTACGCCTAACACACACAACTTGATGGATCCAGTTAAATGCAAATTGTGCACAATCGCTCCTGGCACTCCAAAAAAAATAAAGAATAAAAAAAGAGGGGGGGGTATAGAAATAAGGAGATGACAAGGGATGGAGGATGGTGGCGAGGGGTGGGTGGGTTAACTCGCTCAGAGAGGATGATACGATTGAGTGAGTGAGAAAGAGAGATGAAGAGGGAAGAGAGAGAGAGAGAGAGACAGGACGATGAGAGGATGCAGGCGGACGAAGGAGAGGAGAGATTGAGCAGGCGGCTAAGCACCAGATTAAACTCTGGGGTCGTCAGCTGTAAAACAAACAGTCCTTTTAGCGGGGATCAAATCCCGACTTAACCCCCCCCCCTCTCTCCCTCCCACAACCACCACCGCTCCATCCCCTCTCATCCTCATCCTCACACACACACACACACACAGAGGAGATAATGCTGCTCGCTGAAGGAGACGAGAGGGGAAAGAAGAAGGAAAAAAAGAAAAAAAAAGAGGATGACAATCTCGGTGGAAAGCAAATTCCCGTCTCAGGCCTCAGTTTTGTGTGCCGCCGCTACCTAAATTGCCCCTCAGGGAATGTGAAGTCTTATTATACGGAGGCAAGAAGTCCTTCATTATATTTGTTTTTTGTTTTTTTTATACCTGTGCTGCTTCTGTTGGCGTTGGCCTGCGTTGGGGCGGGCTAATATCTGGCACAGAGACAGTGAAGAGTAAATAAGGCAGAGGAGAGGAGAGGAGAGGAGAGGAGAGGAGTTTTCCCTTTACAATTCGCTGTTTATATTACATCTTTACAGTAATATTCCCCTGTGACAGCGCCGCTCGCCTCAATATTCAGCCCGTTTGTTTAAATCTCTCTTCCTGTCATCTGGGTGGTGTGGATGCTGCCTGGGCGGCTCCATCAGTCCAAAGGCTCAATTTCCAAACTGTCAGCTTTTATACTCAGTGTGAGGCCTCTTCCTTTGTCGTGTGTTTGTGTTTGTGTGTGTGTTGTGTACAAAGACATGTCTCTGTAAATTCACAGGCAGCAGCAGTAGCAGCAGCAGCAGCTGTGTGTGTCCTTTATTGCGTGTAACAACTTGTACTTCTATCTTTGAGGAGACCAATTTCAGATTTTGCTGGTTGAGTGAAAACAGTTTAAGGAGACAGAGATGATTTCTCTCTCTGGCTCAGATGGAGGGAGGGAGTCAGGGCGGAAATCTACAGTGGCCTGGAGAGGTCAACTCACTGCAACGTAGGACAACACAAGCAACGACCCAAACAAAACAACACTTCTTCATTAGTTTGACAATGCACATGCTGCAAAAACTCAAACACAAGAAGTGACAAGATGGAGGGAGTCAGGGTGGAAATCTACGGTGGCCCGGAGAGGTCAACTCAGTGCAACTTAAAGCAGAAGTAAGCGATATTTTTGTCTTAATATAAGTCTTAAATAGTTATATCTTCCGACAGCAATCACTTACATAGAGTGTTTGGTCTGAAACACGGGTCTCTCAGTCCCTCTGCTCTGCTGTAAGCCGAGGAGAAAACTTTCCTTGTATCCTACAATCTTTATCCAATGAGGAGAGAGAACGGCATAAAGGGGCAGTCCTCTCTGTGTGTGCAGCCAAGGGATGCGCGTGAATGTGGTGACGTAGGGACGAGGACCAATAGATCCATGACGAGGGCGGGGGCTGCTAACTCCGTCGGCTGACAAGACGTTATGGTGCGTTCAAGGCAACCTGTAACTCGTGTTTTTCCGACCTGTGAAGTCGTACCAGTTCGATCTGGTACGAGTTCACGGGTCGGAAGTTACGAGTGGCCGTTATAGTGACTTTCACAGGTAAAACAGGTCGGAAAAACACGAGTTACGGGTTGCCTGGAAGGCTACAAAGTCGGAAGTCGTGACTTGAAGCTGTAATTTACGGTTTCAAAAGCCTGCCTGGAACGCAGCATTAGCCAAAACGACCGGATCGCTTACTTCTGCTTTAAGAAAACACATGCAAACGTGCAACAAAAACGCCTTTTCACAAGTTTAACAGCTGCACAAACTCACAAAACAACGAAACACAAAAAGTGACAGAGCTAGCAGAAGGATAATGCTAAGTTAACAGTGCGTATTGTATCTGCAGTAATATCCCCAACCCGGTCTGGTCCGTCACATTTTTGTAACCCTATAAGAACACTTCCTTTGTGTTATGCGTTTGTAGCCGATGTCACATCTGGCCCTCTGCGTTGTGTTTCTCACGGCCTGCCCCAGGCGGGGCTCGATCCCACGACCTCCCACACCGGAGGCGACGATGCTAACCTCTTCGCAAGTTGCTTAGCACGTCCTTTATTGGTGGAGTGAGTGCACATCCGTTACACGTTGTTAAAGGAATAGTTCACTAAAAAATGAAATTCAAGACTCGGGAGGCCGGTTCGTAGTCCAACGAAATCCTTATATGGGAGTCAATAGCGCCCGAGACAAAAAGGTCCATAAACTACACAATAACCTTGTAATATTCCTCCACACTGCTCGTCCACTGCAATCCAAGTGTCCTGAAGGGAGATAGTCCAGAGTTTACTCGAAACAACGTCATTTAGGACATTTTTACAACCTAAACAGTCCTGGATTGCGCTCTGACGTTCACGTGCCCCAGGCAAATTCAATACAGGACAGTTTAGGCTGTAAAAATGTCCTAAATGACGTCATTTCGAGTAAACTCTGGACTATAACCCTTCAGGACACTTGCATTGCAGCGGACGGGCAGTATGGAGGAATATTACATGGTTTTTGTGTAGTTTTATGGACCTTTTTGTGTCGGGTGCTATTGACTCTCATATATAAGGATTTCGTTGGACTAGGAACCGGCCTCCTGGGTCTCCAGATGCACTTTGAGGAATAAAAAACTACTCCGGAGTATTCATCAGCAATTTAATTTTTGGTGAACTATTCCTTTAAAGTGATGAAGTTGTTTCATTGGATTTGTAGCATGTTTGTGTGTCTGTATCCATTGTGTCTCAATTTACAGTGTGTTGAGCCCTCAGGGCCACCGTAGGAGGCACCTGAAAACGTCAAAGCAGTCTACGCACAGGGTTCCTACTCTGGAACGCACACTTGCACGTTTCTTGATCTTTCATCCACATCACATGGGCTTCATCGGAGGATAAAGTTGTCACAGCAGTTTAAACTTTCAAATGTCTTGTTTATTTTAGTCCACGTTGCCTCAGAAGTTGAGCTGAACACATAAAGGAACCACTTTAATTTCTGTATTTTGTGTTTTTCTTGTATTGGGCATGTTGTGCATTGTATTGTGTTATGTATCGTCTCATTGTGAGCATGAACGATATGGGTGTGTTTTCTTGCACCTGGTTTTCATACACTAATTTGAATACTAATGATATTGTTGATGAGATTCCCAGGTAGAGCGGCCATTGTTGTAACGCAGTCACTAATGAGAAACTGAGGTTCGACCTGAGAGTTTCTGTCTCTGTGATACTAAATCCACATGAAATTAATAGTTTCAGTGTTTTTCTTCTTCTCTTCAGTCATTTAGTTTCAGTCATGGCCATAAAAATTTAACGGTTGCAACTGCTCAAATGTAATTAATTAATTCTCACTTTGATAAACTTAATATTTTCGGGCTTTTATAGACTGTTAGTACAAAACAAACATGAAAATCTCTGCACACTGTGATGTTTGTTTTCCACCATTTAATGACATTTTTAGAGACAAAACAATCAATCGATTAATGAAGAAAATAATTGGGGAGAATAATTAACAATGGAAATATTAATTTATCGCGGCTCTGCTGATAAATATTTCTGATTAATCAAGCAAAAGTTTGAACTAACAGCGTCCTTCATGGTGGCTAATCTGCTTCATCGGGACTTTAATGATGACTCCGTCGTAATCATACAACGGACAACTTAAAGTTTGATCGTTTTATTGTCGAATTCAATAATTAACAAGGAGTTTGTGTTGTATTAATAGAGTCTGGTCATAGTTGTCATCTTGTTTATTTATTTTCTAATGCAAAAGTTTTGATTAAAACTTTGTCACTTGATTGTTTTGTTCAGAGATAGTTGCCACAATTTTCCCACTTTGCTGCTGTCATACCAACTGCGACCACTAGGTGTCGCCTGGCAACAAAATGTAACCTGCTGCACAAAACGACCGATAAGGGCTCGTTTTTCACAGTCCGGCTGGCCACTTCTTAACATGTCACATGCATCTTGTGCATTTAATCAGATCACCAAAGAAATATTGATCACTGAATAGTTTACAGTACATCTATGTGCAATAATCTGCTTAATGCAATCTTTTAATAGCATGTAAATATTAATAATCTTTATTACTATGGGGCGGTTGTATAATATTGTAATTTTTATCATTATTTGATATTATATTTGTATGTGTGAAATTGTGCTACATAACAAGTACCTGCAGGGGGGTTAATAAAGGATTTGTTGTGATTCTGTACTGATTATAATTTGTGGCTTCAGGTGAAGATTCATGTTGTAGCCTAAATGTTTCTTGACTATAAGTTTATCTTTCAGCTCCACTTTCCTTCTGCTGCTGCCAAAAACACTTGCAGCACATAACTCCCACTACAACCAACAAATAATGACTTTTACATCGCTGTTTGTGTTAATTAATGAGCCTTAAGCCGGGCAGGCGCTGCATGGATCCCCAGGACCGGTCGCCCCCGAGTAATTTCAGAAGTGGGCTGAGTTTCTGCCAGACTGGTTTGTCGTCTGACGTGCTGCAGTTTAATGGGGGTCACGGTGCCCGATTAATCACCTGGACAATCAGTGATCTGGCTCCCAGACAGTCGGACAGATAGATTTTTTTCTTTTTTTTTTGGCATGATGGAAATTTTAGTCAGTTGTCTTGCAGCCTGATTTCTCACATGGCTGAACTCACAATATCTGCTATAAGCTGTTGTAGAGAGGCTGTTGGATGTTATTGGAGCAGTAACGTGTTGTTAAACTGTGAAATTATCGGCATCTTCCATCTGCAGCTCCATGTTGTTGTTGTTGTTGTTGTTGTGCACAGTCGTCTGGTCAGAACAGATATAAACGGAAATGTCACTGGACAAATCCAAACAAAAACTGTTCCCCTCTGTGATCACAGTCTTGATGCTACGCTAAAGCTAACTGCCCTTATATGATAGTTAAAGGACCAGACCAGTGTTTTAGCTTTTTTTAGGTAACATGTTACAACAACTATACACTATTAAAGGGACATTGTGTAACTTAGATTATTTCATTCAAAAGTCTGTTTTTCATTAAGCAGTAATCCCCCCCCATCAACAAAGTGAAGTGTTCCTTTCAGCTCTGAATGAGTCGTTCATATCATTCATCTCTACATGGAGCGGGTAAGCCCGGTTCTGGCTGCCATGTGGTGTCGCCATGTTTTTACGTTCAGTGGCAGCGTGACGGTAGGAAACCACGGAAACTCAGCGGAGACACCGGACCTGTCGGCTCAGGTGGAGGTGGCGTCTGTGAAAAGTCACCGTGGTAACGCAGTGAGGAGGAATGGAGCGTTACACTGATGCTGCATTCACCTGCAGTCGGGCAGACGGCCGTCGCTAACAAACCAGATGTCATTTTAGTCACAGAAGTCCAGAGAAAGACGCTAAAACAATACCACATCGCCATGACAACATATTGTCACGTGTATTGTTTTGCCTCGTGCTGACGGACCACTTGTTTACATAGAGGCTTGTTTATGCCGTTACGTGCAGCGGCTGTCTGCCATCTGCCCAATTTCACGTGAATGCAGCATGAAAAATACGACTGAGTTGCTTGAGATATACAGTACAACCACAACACTAGATGGGAGGAATTCCTACACAATGTACCTTTAAGTACAAGTTAAGCACTATTAAACACTTAAATCATCCTACATTGATATTAATTACATTATACAGACAAAAAAAGCTATTCTAAATATTAAACTCTGGATTAATAAACTCATCTACTATGTGTTTAATGATTGTTTTCTCTACTTTATCACAAACCAGTTACCTGAAGTCACTGGTTAATAAGATCATTTATAAAGTGTCAGAAAAAGATTACCAAACTATTAACATGAACATTTATGTTTTATCAATTACAGAATATAAGTGCATGCAGTTAGTTATACTCTGTAATTGATACAATACTATGCTGATTCCATCGTTTGTTAAGTCTTAAATCATTAAACACATCACAGGTGATATTATTAATTCAGAGTTAAACATTTATGCGTTGCTAAATTACATGCCAAATGGCATCAGTGTGGGAGGAAAGCTTTATAAATGATGAATTAAGTAACTAATGCTTAATAGTGCATAGTTCATCTAAAATGTTTCCACTGGGGGTGCGTTTTCATATTTCTGTCCTGCAGCTCAACATCAAATCTGTGTTATTGTTTGTTTTGTTTTTTTTCCAAAATCCCATCAGTGCTACTTTAGGTGCAACATTTACATCGCTCTATAAAAAGAAATAAATGGACTCTAAACATTTATGTACATAACTCAAGCTTGTTTCAGGAGAGTATGCTAACCAGTTCTCATACCATAATAAAATGAATGGAAGCTAATGGACCCTTACGGCAGGGAAATCATCATCAGTGATGTAAAATGTTCCTAATGTCAAGTAAATGGGCTGAAGCTTTGCAAAGTCACTGCTGCAGCATATTAAGGTTAGAGGGAGTGAAAGACATCAGTGCAAAAGTGTAAATATATAAATATGCCACAGTGCGCGTGTGTGTGCAACTGTGCATGCATGTGTGTGTGCGTGCGTGCGTGTGTGTGTGTTTGGTTGTGACCCAGGGTCCCTGTGCTGCTAAAAGCACAACATTCAACTCAATTAGCAGCATGCATAATTGATAGCTGTCTGGGAGAGTATTTGTATTTACACTGGAATTAAA
This sequence comes from Trachurus trachurus, assembly GCF_905171665.1. Lineage (NCBI taxonomy): Eukaryota > Metazoa > Chordata > Actinopteri > Carangiformes > Carangidae > Trachurus > Trachurus trachurus. The sequence continues at coordinate 9,280,724 of NC_139900.1, forward strand.
AGCCTCCGGTGTCAGCTATCACATCTGAGGGACGATAAGTGTGTGTGTGCATGTGTGTGCGTGCGTATGTGTGTGTGCACATGTGTGTGAGCGAGGAAGGGAGGCGGGGATGTATAGGGATGCAGTACGTCATAAGCCTAAATGGATTTCTGCTGCTGGAAGCTTTTCTCTCTGTCTCCTTTTTCTGCTGCAGAGAAAAACTAAATCACTGTTAATCCACCTGCAAACACAAGGCAGGCAGGCAGGCACACACACACACACACACACACACACACACACACACACACACACACACACACACACACACACACACACACACATACATACACTGAGTAAACTGCAGCATTAACTTGTAACCCACTTCTCAGTGAAAAACTTTGTGACGCACACTTTTAACTGCCATGCTACGTTAGCTATGCTGATTATCAATTTAAAACTTACAGTGCGACAACGGAGCCAATAACAGAGTTTTGGTAATAATATCACAACAAAAGCTATTTTTCTTTCTTTCTTTTTTTTTCTTTTTACCAATAGTATATGCCTACTGGAAAAAATAAAAACATGTTTTTCTACCAAACCAAAGAAATAATCTCAAGTGGTGAAGGAATATTTTGCGACATTGAAAAATGAGCTTATTTTCTTTCTAGCTTTGAGTTTAGATAAGAAGACTGAAACCGTCCATGAGTTTGCAGAAAGTGGAGTTTGTCCATGTTTGGTTTTTTGCACAAACAAACAAACAAACAAACAAAAATCCTAGGTGAGTTAGTGGCTTTAAAGGCAGTTGTTGTGGCCTTTGGACTCAAAGTCTGACTCAAATGTTTTATTGCCAAGATAAAGTTATTGGTTCCTGTGCTGCAAGCTCCACATCACAGACAAGAGGACCGGTGGTTGATGACAAAGAACGAGCATCTCGCTGTCGTTTAAACAGAACTGGGCTTGGATAGGAAGACAAAGCAACTGACAACAGCAATAGAGATCATCCTGACTCATACAGTACCTGCATTTATTTATACTCAGGTCATGAGTTCACTTGTAAATCAACTCGACTGCATTTGACATTTAATTATAACTTTAACCTCCAGTATTTGGCAATAGTTGCATCCTCTTTTGAATGTAAAATGTATTATATTTATTGAAATCTAAAATGTTTCTCCACAACCCAAAGTTGTAAAAAACCTGTCACCTTTCAAGAAGATTTAAATGCACTGATGGGATTTCCTGCACGAAGATGTGAACGTCCATCAAAGGATGAGAAAATAAAATATCTGAACCTCTTCCTATAGCCACTTATAGTTGAGCTCGGTCTTTTCATGTGGAGGCTGCAGGCTGCAGGAATCCATCCTCAGACTTGTCACACGAGCACTTGAGACTTGGAGTAATTGAGGGACAGTCAGCAGGACGTCAGCTCCTCCAGCAGCAGCAGCAGCAGAGACGTGTCACCGCCGCCGCCGCCGCTAACAGCCTCCTGAGCCTGTGCGGCAGAGTATTGAACAGCCTGTTGACCTTGGAGAAAGTCGCCCCCCCCCCTTGTCGAGTGAAAAGCAGCTGTAGTGGAGTAAAGTGCGGCTTCGGTATTGAGTTCATCACCTATTTGATTCAGCAAACCTCCAGTCACCTTCATTCCACTCAATCATATCTCCCCCCTCGGCTTCACTGTAATACGCTGCAATCCTGACATGGATGAAAAATACCTTCACCTATTTCAGACCAGGTTTTCTCGTCTTCTTTCCCCTTTTTTCTCTCCAGGTCAAACCTTTGAACCCGTGACTTGTAATGATGGTCATCTCAGCTTATTCTGCTGTTGACCTTCTCACTTTGAGAAGTGGCAGGCAGCACTTCACCTGCACTCATCATCACTTATAGGCTACAAACGACTCCCAGTGAACGTCTCATGTATATCTGTGAATGAAGTGTCTATAGAGACCAAAACAATTATAAATAGTTATACATTTTTGCCTGGTTAATGACTAAAATAACAAATTCAGTGCATTCATTGATTTGTGAATTGACAGAACATTTAAAATGTGGCGATAATTTCAGTGTTTTGTTTTGTTTTTTGAGAAAAAAATATCCAAAAATCCTCACATTTCAATGTCTCAAATGAATAAAAAAAAAATAAGGATTTGCTGCTTTTCCTTGGTATCTGAGATTGTAGACTGAAAATTGAGTTTGAGTTTCATCAAAATCTTTCACAGAAAAAATGTTTAATGTGTTAATGAAGAAAAGAACTGTTACGTGCATTAGTAATTCATATAATTTTAATGAATTCTTAACCACTTAATACATTTTGTAGCTTTTATTTTTTCCAAATATGAAATAAAAGTAATCCAAAGTCCATTTCAGGGAATTATGTTTGTGTGAATAAACATAAATAAAACCCTGTAATTGTTAAAATGAGTGCATTAATTGATTAATAGAATGGCACAACATGAATCTGCAGCTAGCTTCTAAAAACTTCCAGATTTTAATGCCTCAATTGTGAAAAATGTGTTAAGTAGGCTACTTGCTGCTTTTCTTGAACATCTGAGATTGTTAATTGAATACTGAGTTTGAGTGTCAGGAATCTCAAGACAGTGGGAGATTGTAATTAAAAATTTTTTTTTAAATCATTACTTTTTGAACATAAAAAAAAGAAACTTTTAATGTTTTAAAGAAGAAAATTATTGACAAATGCACCAATGATTAGTATAATTATAGACGATTATGCCACGTTTTGCTTTTGTTAAGCACTTTGTGATTTTATCAGCAAAAAAGATGACCTATTTACTTCAGTAACTAATTGATAATTGACGATCAAACCTGTTGTTGATTGTCAATGAATTTAACATGAGATGGTTTAGTTTTGACCTAGTCTCCCTAACTGTGGGATGAGGGGTGGAGATGGAGGGATGCTACAGGAGAGGGGAGGAGAAGGGGGTAGTGGGGAAGGGGAAGGGGAAGGGGGGAGTGTGTGGTTGAGGGGGTGAGGGTAGTGGTGGTGGGGGGGGGGATGAGATAGAGGGTTTAAGATTCGGTCCATCCATCCCTCAGTCCTCTCAGAGTTGAAGTGGGGCCGACAAGACAAGCAGATCATTGTTATTCAGCTAACGAAGCCGTTTCCACTGCCGCTGCTGCTGCTGCTCAAATCAAGGTAACAGGACCAATTGAATTATTATTATTATTACTACTACACTTTCAGCGGAGCCTTTAATCAGCCCCACTCTTTGTAAACGAGATGATTGTAAGGGAGAGAGTTCTCGTCGGTGATTAGTTAAATTAGACGTGAAAGTCTACTTTTAAAAATCACCTCTGTGTCGACCCTTCTGTGCTTGACTGGCATGATGATTTCAACTTTTCTTTTTCTTTTTTTTCCCCCTTTTTTTCATTAATTCACTCATTTATCAGACTGGTGGTGTGTGCTTTGATTTGCATGTCTAGGCAGCTGGTGCAGAAGGAATGAGCTTTAATATAGGGGTGGGAATCTTTTACTATCCCACGATTCGATTCAGATTTTTGGGGCTACGATTCGATTCAAAACGATTTGATTCATAATGATTTCTGCTTCAGTCTGTCGGTGTGCAAAGGATCCTCATGATCTACTCCAGTCTGCTTTGCAAGACAGAACGACTAAAGTGTCTTTTTCACATGTATTGAGTTTTAAACATTTATCCATGCTTTGATGGAATTGTTGAAACTGTTGCATAAAAGCAATATCACATATTGCTTAAGCAACAAAATTAAAAGTGCATCTTTATTTAAAAAACATAGTGCAGTTAAACATGCTGCCTTTTAAATTCTAAGGAAATGGAGGCCGACAGCCAGCATTTGTTTCATTTTTTTTATTTTTTTTTAATTGATTTTGGGATATTTTATATCGATTCTGAATCATATTAGATGAGAATTGCGATTCTTATGTGTTGCACACCCCAACTTTAATATATAGTGAGGCAACAAAACAAAAGGAAGATATTCAAGATCCTGTGTTTGTACTGACGTGCACAGGAAACTCTGACAGGAGCATGGCTGTGTTTTTTTTTTCAAATATTTTTTATCCCTTTTCTCCTGTTTTTATTTGTCATCTGCTTATTTCTTTAAGTTTCTGTCTACGGGCAAAAAAAAAAAAAAAAGCTTTGGCTCAGCATCCCTGGTTTCCTGATAATGTCCCTGTGACCCTGCAGTGATCCTGTACGAGTGCAGCGCTGCACAGGAGCAGGAAATAAAATAAGAGCAACAACACAAAAAAGAAAAGGGGGAGACATAAGGGGAGTGTGAGGGAGGAGGAGGAGGAGGAGGAGGAGGAGGAGGAGGAGGAGGAGAGGGGGGGTGGTGGTGTTCTTTTTGTAGTTGTTGTTGCTCCAAGATAAGAGGATATTACAGCTCGTGGAAGAAGGGGCTTATAGGAGAGGAGACATCACTCAGAGGAGGAAAAGGGGGTTATGTGAAGTACTTGTGGAAGAGATGAGTTTTCAGCCTTCCAGGGAAGATGGTGGGTGTCTGTGCTGCTTCGGATTGCCTGGGAAGGTCATTGCAACTGTGGGTGGATGGTGTGTGTGCGTGTGTGTGTGTTTATGGGATGAAATTACAGAAAAGAGACAAAAATATATGGTAACACTTTATTTTACACCTATCTCTATAATGCATTATAACCATATGAATAGCCTAATAATGCAGTTATAGCATTGTATAACTATAGTTATAAACACTCATAAATGATCATAATTCTTTATAACAATCATCATAACACACTATAAAGCATTTTAGCATGACTTATAAGGTCAGGTATAATTGTTAGTTACTCGCTGACAATGCCCACATCAATAATGCATTTTAAATATAGTTAGAATGTGTTATAATTGTCTTATAAACATGTATAATTGGCTTATGAACGTGTATAACTATCATTATAAACACTCAAATTATCATAAGTCTTTATAACAATAAGCATTACACATTATAGAGCATTTTATAATGGCTTATAAGTATTGTAATAGAGTTATAATACTGTATGATGTGTTATGCTTATTGTTATAAAGTCTTATGATAATTTGTAAGTGTTTATATTGATAGTTATACACGTTTATAAGCCAATTATAACACATTATAACTATATTTATAATGCATTTTTGATGTGGGCATTGTCAGCGAGTTACTAACAATTATAACGTATTATAATACCTGACCTTATAATAACGATAAAATGCTTTATAGTGTGTTATTATTATTATTTATTGTTATAAAGCATTATGATCATTTATGAGTGTTCATAGTTATACAGTGCTATAACTGCATTATAACTCATTATAAGCATGGTTATAATGCGTTATAGAGATAGGCGTCAAATAAAGTGTTACCAAATAGGTAACAGTATAAAGAAAAAACACTAAACAGTCTCACAGCTTTGACACAGTTATTTTACAGCAAAGGACTCAGACTTTGTCTCTAATCAGATCAGCTGATGCTTCAGTAAAATGTAATTCCAGACAGACAGATCACATAATATATGAACTGGTCATTCTTACAGATATTGGTGCAATATGGAGTCTGGAGATCGTCTTTTGTCTTCTGCATGAGTTTTAGATTTGATGCATTAAATTAAAATAATGTGTGAAGATGATTCAGCTGTCTGAGTGAAGCTGCTGCAGCCAGTTACAACACATCTGTGCTTTGTTTGATGATAATAATGATGATGATGATGATGATGATGATGATGATGATGATGATGATGATGATGATGATGATGATGATGATGGTGAAGAAGATGATGATGAGCATAGTGATGAAGAAACCACCCATTCATTGTGTCCTGCAGATGCAGTGCAGCTGTAGCTCTGCAGCCGGACCCCTTTCATCGCCCTACTGGAGTCGAAGTAAGACTGAGTGTCTGTGTTGAGTGTGTGTGTGTGTGTTCATCTTGATTATTTACACGAGTGTGGGTTGGTATATTTGTGTGGGAGAATGTTTCTTCTTTATGTAAGAGTTATTACATATTCATTCTGTGCGCTGCTCGTCTGCCTTTGCGTTACAGCGCCGTGGTAAAAATAGTCAAGAAGACACAAACAGAGCAACAATAAACATGTCAGCTCTGACAAATGATGCATTTTTTTTCTCATAACTGATCGGCAAACGATATCCCAAGTTTTCCCTGTTGGGATTTTATGATTTTAGCGCCCCCTCTGGCACATTTGATGTTATTTTTAATTCACTTAAATTCACCTAAATCAAAGGGGTGAAACTCACTACGTTATCCAGAGACTCAGGGCTGATTAAAAATTTACATTTTGTTTATTTCTTATGATCAGAATATAAACATTTAATGTGTTTATTCGTCTCCTAAAAAAGATTTTATTTAAATAAACCATAAGATAAGAAGATATTTATTCTCATTCCTGTTTAGTTTCATGAGCTAAACCGAATGATCAGGGTGTGAGGTGCGTTTTAAATATCCTGCTGAGTGTCATGAGATGTAATGAGATGTCATCACAGGTGTCTCCTCCGCAGTGAGGAATGTGCACCTTTCTAACACATAATCACGTTGTGAATGCAGCATAATGAGCCCGAAATTGTTTTTTCCCATAATGAAGGAATGATTAGTTTGTGCTCACAGGAATGCAAAGCTTCGTGATCACGGGGAAAAAAAAACACAACGACAACAAGAACGGGGTAAATAATAACACATGCACTCTGAAGGAGTCTGTGACCCGAGATGATGTTTTACACAATACGTTGTGTTCAAAAACAAGAAAACAAGAAAACAAGTTCATTTTGGAGTGAATTTGTGAACGTTTCATTTTCCCACTTCCCTGCAGAAAAAAACTAATTGGACAAATGGACATTACGGAAGACAAGTTGACATGTACAATCTAAAAATAACTCAATATAGATGTAGATATAGTCATTTTCCAGTGTTAGTGAGTCCAAGGATAGTCCAAATGATAATAGGCCTAATAATAATAATACACTTTTTATATGGCTTAATGTTTCAAAGTAGAAAAAGGAGGACGTTGTAAAACCAGATGCAACAACGTATCAAACATTCATCAAAGCTCTGATGAAATATAGTTTTGTGAAGAGTTTTTAAAGGCACTAAAGGCGTCATCTGTGTGATGTCAGACAGATCGACCCTTGGAGTGACCAGCTGATCCAGTTACTCCCACTGATCCCAGTAGAAAACTCCTGGGGTCAGAGGTCACGGATATTCATAAAGTTGGTAAAACAACCAAACATTTAATATATCGCTCTTACAAAAACTCATTTAAAAGATGTTGTTTTATCATTTTTCACAGGGTCGTACAGTGGTGTTGCTTCAGTCACAGCCAGTAGTTTTATGGCGCATTTCCACTAGCACGGCTCGGCTCGATACGGCTCGGCACGCAGAGCCGGCCCTCCCTATAAGCGAACTAAGCAGCTGCTTAGGGCCCCGCAGCCACTAGGGGGCCCCCAAACTTTGCTCAATCATTTGTCTAACCGTCTCTGACAACGGCAACGTGTAACCCTTGACCCAACTGACAACAATGACCGTGACACGCATACGTAAACGTAACGCAGACTGTGGCCGTTCTCCGGTAACGAGCGCGCACCACCCCTTCCCCCCCTCTCTCTCCTCTGGCCCCCTCACTCACTGAGATCGCGATTTGCGAGGAGGTGGACAGCGACGATGTCCTAAAGGATATATCCGTCAGGTGCGGAAAATAGGAAAAAGAAGAAGGTCGAGGATGAAAAAAAACAAGGACAAGGTAAGGCTAATTAATGTTATGTTTACCAGATGAACGTTTAGCCGAAAAAACATGTCGGTGCTTGTGTTAGCTCACTTATGTACCAGCCTGCTGCAGTTCACATGTCCTGGCTGATTTTAAGGTCTGTTTGCAGTGAAAAGATAACAGCTGTTTTCCTGTGAGGGGATAAAGGATCAATCACCCATTTATTAATGGCTGATTAGATATGTCATGTTGCCACATCCTCATCCCCTGTGGCTGGTTCCAGTCATCCAGTTGGTAAGTTTCTTGTTTGTTGCCACAATATGTTTATCTCTGTTGGAAAATTAAATTGTGTGTACACAAGTGGCTAAAAAAATTCTACTAATCTTCTCCACAGCTCCAATGGTTACTGCTGATGATGATGCTGACCAACCAACATCCTCTATCTTCTTCTCAACTGAAGTTTTGTTTTAAGGGTTCTAGAATTTAGCTGTACAGATAATTTAAAGAAAATAAATCTGTTCAAACTGTAATCTTTTGTAGAATCTTTTATCTTTCTGCTACATCAAAAGTAGTGATTTAATACTGCAGGTTTGGAGCCACCTATTGCCATTCACAATATTAACATTAACATTCAGACAAAAACAAAGTAGAAGAAAAAATGACAAGTGAAATTAGACAGCTTTAAGTGTTTCAGTGACTCTAATTAGTAATAAAATATCTGCTCGCCATCATGTTGATAAAAGTACAATAAAATATGCAAGGTTGCATACGGTAGCTGGTTTTATGAATATTTGATGGTACATATATATACACTGTGAGGCAGGGCCCCCAATTTTATCCTGCTTAGGGCCCCCAGATGTACAGGGCCGGCCCTGTCGGCACGGCACGGCTCGGCTCGGCACGGTTGTGTTTCCATTACAACTGAGTATCACTAGTGCCGCCGTGACGTCATTTACACGGCGCCGAGCAACGCTCTAAACTCTGTAAATATATAACTTTAGCAACATTTGAAACATTTTCAGGCGAGAAAGTAGTCGTTTAGATCCCCACCGTGTTGAAAAACTGACAAAATACCAGCTGTTTACAATTTTGTTTCAACGAAGTCGGCGTTACTAAAGCTAGCCGTAGTGAGCAACGCACTTCCGGTTATTTTCACAAAATAAAATACCCGTTGCCTTTTATCATAAGGAAAGCCATTACGATAGAATTGGTGCTTTTACTTTGTAAACAGGAAGTGAACCTACCCTCGCTGTAGCTAGCTTTAAACCGCCGTTTTGACTCCTATGCTCTCGTCCCGTTAACGGCATTTAACCGTTCAATATGCCTTACCGGAGAGTCTGGCCAGCTCTGAGATCGGCCTGGTTCATTGTAAAACATTTATTTATTGATGTAAATGTGGTGTTTTCTGTGCGTACAGACCCCAAGGCAGTGCTGCTCTTCTGTCTAACCACAAACAAACTTCTGCTACAGCCACAATTGTTAGATTTCATCAATGAAACCAACATTTAAGAGTTTAACCAGCCGGTGGTAAACCTCTAAAAGCCATCGGGGAAGTTAATTAGCGGTCTGTTCTCCTCGGGGTGACGATGGTAGGCTGGCCCGGCGGAGCACGTCAGGAGCCGGGCTGCTGCCTCTGTGATGAACCGGTCGCTGCTCGGACCTGGAGCTTCACTTCTCCGAAAAACATCGGGGCAAACTTCTAAACAGCCGTCGTTTGGATAAACTAACCGCACATGGGGATCTAAACAGTTACTTTCTCGCATGAAAAAATATTAAAACTTAATAAAGTCACGTAATAACAGAGCCAGTCCCAATATTAGAAATTCTCTGGTAATAACAGGCTTCAGCAGGAACATTTCTGTTGTCGGTCGTCGCTTCCAGTGACGACACTCATCGGCCAATCAGTGGAAGGCAGTCGGCTGACGTCACGTTTTAGTAACGCTTCGGCTCGCTTGGAACCAGGGCTGAGGTGATACCAAAAATGTACCCGGTTGCAGGTACTGCGTGCTAGTGGAAACACGCAATAGTTTCTAGTTACTGTCTAAAAAAAAAAGTAACTCAGTTAGGAACTGAATTACTACATTATAAAACTAAGTAATTACCAGGGAAAGTAACTGTTTTATAAAACACTCCAATATGTTAGATTACTTGGACTCAACCCCCCACCCAACCTCCCGTTTATGTGGAACTAACCAACTCACTCAATATTCCTCCGCACAGGCAGGCTCCGCGATTTGACTAAGTGAATTGGTTTGTTCCAGATAAACAACTTTTTTTCTGACTAGTTGATGGACTGAAAAAAATCTGTCTATAACATAAACTTTAACGGGTGTGTTATTTTGTCTGGACTTTTGACGGGACTTCTTGAGTCAAGTAAAGGCGCGTTATATTGTCAGTAACGATAACGCCGGCGTTATAACGGTGGAAACAGTAACTTTTTTTTGATTAAAGTAGCGTAAGCGATCCGGTGATTTTGGCTAACTTCTTGTCAGCAGATGGAGTTAGCAGTCCCCGCCCTCGTCCCTACGTCACCACATCCACGCGCATCCCTTGGCTGCACACACAGAGAGGACCGCCCCTTTATGCCGTTCTCTCTCCTCATTGGATAAAGGTTGTAGGATACAAGGAAAGTTTTCTCCTCGGCTTACTCGACTCTATAGAAGTGATTGCTGTCGGAAGATACAACTATTTAAGACTTATATTAACACAAATATTCACCTTACTTCTGCTTTAATCGTTACTGAAAAAAGTAGCGCTGTTAGTTGCGCTGTTAGTTACGCTGTTTCTCCCATCACTGGTCACAGCATGATGGTTCTGGGTTGGATCTCCTCAGGTTTTTCTGTGTGGAGACTAAACGTTCTCCCTCGGTCTTTGTGGGTTCTTTCTGGGTTCTCCGGGTAAACCACGCCCTCACTCTATCTCAGCTGTGATTGGCTCCAGCCACCGACCACCACCCCCACTTCCTGTGAACTGTCATGTCTCTCCTCACACATTTTCTATTAACTCTCTATTAAACACATTAAATAACCCCCTAACTCGTCCATAGTAGCTCGTCAATGCCGTCGATAACACACTGATTCAGTTTCTGTCTGTGATTTAGACAAGGAGATCGATTTCCCTCTCGTGTCTCTGTGTCTGAGCTCGGACACGAAACACAGTCGTGGCCGATGGAAACCTGCAGCTCATCTGATGTTCACTAATGAACAGGTTACGTCTTGTTTGCTGAGCTGCACCAGATTCATCACATAAACACACACACACACACAGTGGTATCGATCCTCTTGTTAAACTCTCACCAGGAGTGTTTTTTTCCCGCAAAAATGTTAAATTGAGCCTCAAAATAATACCACAACACCAGAGACGCCTAATTATCTCCTGCTTCATTAAAACCACACGTGTGGTTTCCTGTAAATGAACAACAACAACATCCAACTGACAAATAAATGAGTGAACAGACTCACCGGTGTGTGGACTCATCACACATCGCTGCACCTTGTATTCATGAAAACAAGTGGCCACCTGGTTTTATGCACATTTTGTATTAAACTAAACAAAGGAAATCCAGCAAAATTGCAAATATTTTAATGTGCAAAGGGAACAGACACGATGTAGTGGAAGCATGTTGCATTCACTGACCTCTCTGATGAAAACAGGTCTGTATGGAGGCTGGGGTTGTTTTTAATTAAATCATCTTGTTGCACCTTGTTGAGCTGGTAGATTAATTGCATTAATTAGCATTTTCTTTTGTGGTTTTCCTTGCTATCGACTCAAACCGTTGCCTGTATCTCTGATGCCTCCTCCTCCCTCTGGTCTCTGCAGCCGTGCTGTTCCCGGACTGGGCCTACAAGCCGGCCTGGTCTCCTGGCTCCAGGCAGGTGCAGCTGTGGCACTTCCTGCTGGAGCTGCTGGGGCGCGGCGAGGGCGGGGCCATCGGCTGGGGAGGGGAGTGGGGCGAGTTCGTCATCCGGGACCCCGAGCGGCTGGCCCGGCTGTGGGGGGAGAGGAAGGGCAAACCGCACATGAACTACGACAAGCTCAGCCGGGCGCTCAGGTGATCTGAAGTAAACTAGTCAGGTTGTTGTAGTCAAAAGTTTGGACACACCTTCTCATTGAATGTTTTTTCTTTATTTCTAACACTTTCTACCTTTTAGATTCAAACTGGAGACTCAAAACTATGAAGGAACACATACAGTGTCATGCAAAAGTTTGGGCACTCCCTGTCAAAATGTATGTTATTGTTAACAGTTATGCAAATGGAAGATTAAATGCAGGCCCGGCTCTAGCCATTTTGGTGCCCTAGGCGAGATTATAGGTAATAATAGGTATTGCTTTGCATTTAAATTAATGTGGGATTATATTTTGTATTAAGAAATAATAGTACCAACTAGTTATAAAAAATAGTGAAAGTTACACTTTTTTTTCTTTTCCATTTGTGGCGCTGGCGCCCCCTGGATGGACGGCGCCCTTAGCATTTGCCTATACTGCTTATACCACGGGCCGGCCCTGATTAAATGATCTCCAAGAGGCATAAAGTTAAACATGAAACACTCTTTTGCAATATTTTAAGCAACATCAGTGTATTATTTTTGTTTTCTACAAGGGGAAACAAAGGAGCAGCCTGCAAAAGAACGGGAAACCCAGGAGACTTGAGCTCTCAGACAAGATATTTACTATTGTACACACTGTGATAGTTTCCAAAGGGGGAGCTATAGGTACTATATGTCCTTTTCTGTTATTCTGAAAATGTAAAAGATAAAAAAAATATATATATATATATATATATATACTATGTTTATGTATATATATATGCAACTTTCCTTGTATCCTACAACCTTTATCCAATGAGGAGAGAGAACGGCATAAAGGGGCGGTCCTCTCTGTGTGTGCAGCCAAGGGATGCGCGTGAATGTGGTGACGTAGGGACGAGGGCGGGGACTGCTAACTCCATCTGCTGACAAGAAGTTAGCCAAAACCACCGGATCGCTTACTTCTGCTTTAAACCAGCACTAAGTAACTTTTCAACCTTCATCAAATATTTTCATAACTTTTGTGATGATACATCGACTTACAACAAGTTGAATGACACCTCTGTCGTGGTCTGAGGGGGTCTGTATCTCTTTCTCTGGCACTAAGCAGCTTTGAGGAGCATGGTAGGAACCCTGCTCTCACTTAAGTTTCACTTTCACTTTTGCGAGTCACAACGAGGAGGGAACAGGCAAAACGGCACTTTAGCAATGAATTATGTTTGTGTTTTCACTTTAAAATGATCCACTGGAAACAGAAACTTAGTTTTGATGTCTTCTGTTAATGCAGGATATTTACAGGGCTTCACGCTAGTGTTCATGGGAAATGGAGTCTTCCTTCAAGCAAAACACTACCGCTTTGGTCCACAGGCGCCGCCAAACTCAACCAAAACTGAAAGTTATTTAGTACTGCTTTAAATAACACTTTTTTGTTTACTATATAACTCCATATGTGTTCCTTCATGGTTTTGATGTCTTCAGTTTGAATCTACAATGTAGAAGGTAATACAAAAAAACAAAGAAAAAACCATTGAATGAGAAGGTGTGTCCATACTTTTGACTGGTAGTGTATATTCAGTGTGATGTGTGCTGTACACGTAACATATCTACAGGTTACAGCTGTGTGAGTAAGTGTGAATGTGTGAAACCATCATCCATCTCTGCGCACTGCAGCTTCCCCCCTCAGGCAGAAGCTGTAAATAAATAAAACGTACACTCACTTACGTATGCTGTCAATTTAAATTCTAAAAAAAAATCTTTAAAAAAAAAACAACATTCAACAGGTGTCACACTTTTATCTGAAGTGCCCTACAGCAACATGACATAAGAGTGAGAGTCAGTGTGACACATTTAAAAAAAAACAAAATTTTATTATCTCTAGATACTACTACAACAAACGCATCCTGCACAAGACCAAAGGGAAACGGTTCACCTACAAGTTCAACTTCAGCAAACTCATCCTGGTGAATTATCCAGGGTATCCACCTCCACCACCGCCGCCGCCGCCGCCACCGCCATCGCTGCCCCCGGGTCATCAGGTCATTACCACTCATTATCACAACTTAAAGGACGTCACAGTGCAGGAAACTGTCGGCTTTGTTTATATATTTAAAACGATGTGCTACAGTTTCCTAACACACGTGTTTGAGTCCTTTAAGAAGAAGAGTTTTATTCCACAGCTAAACGCCAACTTTTACAGAAACAATTACTTCGGCTTTTATCATTTAATATGAATTTTGACTGTCTTGAATAGAAATCATTACTGAAGCTTTATCATTTAATATAAAATTGACCAACTCGGTGATCTCCCTATGTGGAGGGGGAGTCAGTGTGTTTAAGTTATATCACAGTTGCAGGCACAGTGAGGGCACGAGGTCACCGTTCTTCACAAGGCACCATACCTTCTTTTTTTTTTTAATTATATGATTAACGCTGTCAGAGCAGGGATGTGCTGTGTCTGTTAAAAGTAGAAAATCTCCATTTAAGTGCAGTTCATTAAAAAAAAAAAAAAAAGCGTGGTTACCTTTTACAAATGGAAATCCTACTGTGTAATAAAACTCTTTCAGCGTCATACGTTGTAATTAACTCGTCAACGTTTTTCAGTGTTAAACGAACATAGACTAAATATCAGGAACACCTTCCTGCTGTTGAGGTGATTGGTCTTTAATCAAACACAGTGTTTATGTGATTATAGCTTTACCTCCTTCTTTACTATATCAACCATCTGTATTAAAGGGATAGTAGCATTTTTTTTTTAAGTGGGGTTGTATGATCTACAAATAGCCCCTAAGTACTTTAATTGCAGTAGAAGACTCTCTGCACTCCTCCCGTTAGCAACGCCAGCCCATAATAGCCCTGCCCAGAGATTTGCAACATACAGTGTTGTGAATGGACCCAAAGAAACGGCCTATTTGGTTTTGAGTTGGTTAGGTCCAAATAAAAACTGTGTTTTTCCTGCACTTTGAAGGGCTGGAAAAAATTATATTATAGTGAACAATGGAACTGTGTATTTTCTTTCAGGTAAAACCTCTTTTAGGCCGTGAAAATAGGCCGTTTCTTTGGGTCTGTTCACAACAATGTATGTTGTAAATCTCTGGGAAGGGCTATTATGGGCTGGCGTTGCTAACGGGAGAAGTGCAGAGAGCCTCTACTGCAATTAAAGTACTTAGGGGCTATTTGTAGATCATACAACCCCACTTTAAAAAAAAATGCTACTATCCCTTTAACCTCAGCTGCATGGTGCTCTTGATATTTTGCTCACACGCTGCTGTCGACTGGAAATCATCCATGATGTCTCCATCTCATCCACCCCTATACATCCCCATCCTCACCCTCTCACCTCACCTCACCTCACCTCACCCAGCTGGTACAGAGCGGTCCTCTCCCCTTCCCCCTCCTCTCCACCGACGGTGGGCTTCCTGTGTGTGGAGGAGCTGCAGGGTCAGTGACGGACAGAGGTAAGAACGCCCCGGGGCAGAGGTTCACCTGCGCAGCAGCAGGTAGCCTATAGGAGACATGTACTAATAAAAACAAGTCGGATACAAAGTGAACTCACTCTGTGGCTCCTGATGCATCATTGATCATTTCATTTCATTAACCTTTATTTAACCAGGCAAAAATTGCTAAGAAATTATTCTTATTTGGCCTGATTCCTAATGAAAATCTAAATAAATTAAAATAAAAATTATAGGGCAATATTTATTAAAGCAGAAGTAAGTGGTCCGGTCGTTTTCGCTAATGCTGCGTTCCAGGCAGGCTTTTGAAATCGTAAATTACAGCTTCAAGTCACAACTTACGACTTTGTAGCGTTCCAGGCAACCCACTCGTGTTTTTCCGACCTGTTTTACCGGTGAAAGTCACTATAACGGCCACTCGTAACTTCCGACCGGTGAAGTCGTACCAGATCGAACTGGTACGACTTCACGGTCGGAAAAATACGAATTTCCTTGAACGCACCATAACAGTCCTCGTCCCTACGTCGCCACATTCACGGCGTCCCTTGGCTGCACACACAGCCCTGCATGCCGTTCTCTCTCCTCATTGGATAAAAACTGTAGGATACGATAAATGTTTTCTCTTCGGCTCAGAGCAGAGCAGAGTGACTGACAGACCCGTGTTTCAGTCCAAACACTCTATGTAAGTGATTGCTGTCGGAAGATATAACTATTTAAGACTTATATTAACACAAATATATCACTTACTTCTGCTTTAAGTGTATTTGATGATGGAAGCCAAGAAATCCCATTAGCCTCCGTAGCGTAGCTCTGAGCAGCTCGCCGCTTGGCTCGGCCATTCTAAAAGTAGCTTGCACCAACAATTAAAGGTAGCAAACCTATTGCTATGACTATTATATAGGGATTATGGCAATGGGCCAATTTGCCAAAATGTTGAACTATCCCTTTAAAGGGATTTAGGGTGAAACTTTTAAATAATACTGCTATAAATGACAAACTGTCCAGATTGGCAGAAAGAGAGGCGATGGTTCATCCTCTGAGGAGCAAGGATGAGCCAATTAAACATCACATCATTCTGAGCATTCAGTCTGGATATGTAATATAGAAAAACTGCTTTTTCAGACATTATAGGACAAATCAAAGATTTATCCCCTGAGCATTGCGAAGGTTCACAGGAAATTTCAGTACAGTGAAATCAAATTTTAAAAAGTGTATTTATTGGAAATCAGAGGTTGTTTTGTGCTTTGAGATGCAAAAATATCTCCATTACTGTAATACATCATGTGAAGCATAACCAATAAAACCCCATACATATAATTTGTACATATGGATTGGATAGTTACTGTATGTAGCATATCTATTTGTATAAATAGAAGTCCATGAATGATATAAAAAAAAATGTTGCATGGCGACATATGTTTTGGACCTATTACTAGGATGATGAGCTGATGGCTGGTCCGCAGCCATTATTTAAATTAATTTTATTCAATTTCTTTGTTTTGATACATAGCTACATTATCTAATTTGTAAAAGGATTTCTTGGAAAAAAATATATTTCTGCCCCTTTCATTCAGGAGTTGCATTATTTCCTTGTATTAAACTGTTTTTCCATTTCTTTTTTCAATGAATAAAACTAATTCATAAACTAAACTAAACATATCAAATTTGCAATATGGTCAAGTTCAATATCCAAGCTGCAAAGTGTTGTGATGACTTGGACAACAAATCATATTCTCCCTACAAAAATCACCAATTTTATATAAAGTGAAAATGTAATGGAAATATTACCATTCATTCAAACTGAAACTGCAATATCTGTCCATAAAATGTAATATAATATGATATTATATGATGCATCCCTTTATTATACAAACCTGCACACACACATGCAGACACATTTTTGAAAAAAAAAGTTGAATAATTTCTTGAAACAGCTGGTCACTGTAGTTTTTTTTTGTAATTATTATTATATTATACTTATCAATTTAAGAGAAATCATGCAAACTCACTACAAATTCAGAAAACCATGTCATCAATTTGACAACACATGCTACAAAACTTCACAACACAACACAACAGAAGTGTTTTACAGAGACACAAAAAATGACGGACCAAGTTAAAGGCTGAAGCTAAACTAACGGTACACGTTAACAATAATGTCTGAATCATGTGATATTGAATTCACCTTATTTTCAAACACTCAGAAACAGAAACCCTCTGTTTTCATCAGTTACAGTGTGTTTAGCAGCTCTGTTTTCAGTAGCGGATTGATACACGTTTGCTGTTTTTATGCCATCAAGGTGATGAGGCTTTTTCAGGTGTTTGGTTACAACAAGATCATATTCACTCAGTTTGTCATCACATATCTCACATTTAAATGTTCATATGCTGCAGGTTTCAAAACCTTTTTTTCAGAAAGAAACTGTTTCTTCTGCAGTTTAATGGGTTTCAAGGTTTAAATGAACAGAGCAGCTGAACCTTCGGTGAACATCTTTGTCTGTCTCTGAGGTCAAAAATTTGCCTCCAGACTTGATTTTTCAGTTTATTTATTTAACTATTTATTACACAGAAATGTCAAATATATTCAAAGTTATATTATTCTGCATTAGATAACAGCTTTCACTTTCCTCTACAATATGACTTTACCTTGACTTTCTTCATGCAGGTTCTTTATGGAAACGTTTAGTAATGTTATCCAGGGTTTATACAGTAATCTTGAAGTTAATTTCAATACCTTTTTAAGACTTTTTCAAAACCTTCTCAACATTTTTTAATACCTCACCGCCGCTTCAAGCTGTAACCATTTACATCAGTGACATTTTTAACTGAACAGTTTTAGTTTTTGTAATAAAGACTATAGACCACTATGATACAACAGAATTCAAAATAGGCTGGGATAATAAATCAAAGGCAAAGTTTATCAAAAAAAACATTGCTCAACTCTCAAAAAAACAAAAACAACAATCTTCTTTTCTTTTTCATGAACCAGTTCATCTTTGGCTTTTAATAAAACAAATAAATTCACACACTTTCGCAATGTTTTTTACAACTCAAACTCTTGGACAGCTAATTCAGAAAAAATACCTTCAATATTTAAGACTTTATAAAGTCGTGAAGAGACTTTTTAATACTTTTTAAGGGTCTTAATTTTCCCAAAATTGATTTATCACCTTTTAATACTTTTCAAGACCCCGCGGATACCATGTTACCGTATGAATATTGATAAATGAATGAATAACTCTTGTTGGCAGCGTGATTGATGATGATGTGACTCTCTCTCTCTGCTCTCTGACAGTGGTCCAGCCTTTACCTCACCCCTTCCTGCTCCCGTGCTGCCTCCCTAAGCCCCTCCCAACGCCCCGGGCCCTCCACCACGGCTCCTTCCCCTTCATCTCCGCCCCTGCACGTCCAGCCGGGGCCAACCCGCGGGAGGCGAGGGAGTCGGGCCTCCTCCTCCATGCACCTCTGGCCTCGGCCCTGCACGTCAGCGGCTCCAACAACGGCGGCTGGCCGCAGAAGAGCCCCGCGGGGTGGGATCTGAGCCACATCAGTCGAAGCCTGTTCGGTGGAGTGAGGCTGACTGAAATCCAAGGGCAGGGGAGGAAAACGGGCGGTGACGCACACATGAGGGAGAGAGAGTGAAGAAACTATATGGACTGCGTTCTCTCTTTGTGTCTTTGTAGATATAGTCCAGGCAAAATAGCGTTTTACAACAGACTAATTGTAATAGAATTTTTTTCATTATACATAATTTCTACGATGTGTCCAGAACAACATACTAAAAGTCCTGAGAAATCCTTGTTGGGGAAATATGTTTAATTCTCATCAATCCAAGACTGATTTAGGCTACTGTATAAAGTCTATGGTGCCAATAAGGCCAGAAAACAATACACCCCAATGGGGCTATTTTTTTTTCCCTTTACTCCTATCACACTGAAACTTTACACAATGAAAGTATCTATGAAATGTAACATTTTTTGTATTACAAGTTTCTTTGAAAATGAATTTGAATATGCAAATGAGCCATACACTTATGGAATATGCCCAAAATACACCCGAATAGGCTTATTTTTTTCCTTTATTCCTACCACAGTCACACATCACACAATAAACGTATGCGTACATGAAAAGTAACATTTCTGTATTTCAAGTTTCTTGGAAAATTTATTTTAAATATAATTAATTTCAAAGAAACTTGCAATACAAAAAATGTTACTTTTCGGCCTATTCGGGTGTATTTTGGGCATGTTCCATTAGTGTAAGGCTCATTTGCATATTCAAATTCATTTTCAAAGAAACTTGTAATACAAAAAATGTTACATTTCATGTAGAAATGATGTACGGTGAAAAAAATTCTATTACAATTAGTTCTATTTTGGGGTCCAAAATGAGCTAGATTGCCTGGACTAGTAGTTTGTTATTCACTTCTGTGTGATTTATAAAACAAACTTTGTATTTATTGAGTTGGACACTGACAGTGTTATGAGTGTGTTTTTATAATAGACATGTTGAGAAATCCCATTTTCCCCCTCTGTTAGTCTACTTCAAGCCACAGTTGGGGAATTCTGCACTTGTAAACAATCAACACGGTGGCACTTGTGTTTGAGTGAATAAAGCAGTGCACTCCAGTTACATTATTCAGCTGTTTGTCTGGCATTTCATGACTTAATTAAAGTGATAAGAGCTTTTGCATAAATGATGCATCCAAGTAGACACTGTTAACATTTTTAATGGAGGGAGTCAGCCTCCATGTTTGCACCGCAGCATCAGGACCAGTTGGCCGGTGTGGCTGCAGGGACCCCTCCGACACGGCAGGGGGCAGCAGCAAAAATCGACATGCCACAAACTTTATTGCAGCTTTTCCCGGGAGAAAGCCAGCGCTGAGATATGAAAAAAATAAAGAGGTGCCACTCTGACCAATATTTTGTGTTCCAATAACCTCAACTTACTTGAGAAGCCATATAATGAGTTTGATTCTCACAAATATGTACTTTATAGACGTTTTTCCTTTCACATCCATCTTGTTATTGCATTTGGGTTCTTTTTCACACTCGTAACAATGAAACTGTACGCAACCAATGTGGTTTTTGTAATGCATCTCAACATGTTGCATTATTTCAATACGTTTTTACAGTTTCTAACTTGTTTTATCATCTTTGTTGGAGATAAGATGTTTGCCATTGCTTTGTATTCGTGAAAAGTCGGTTTAGCAGGACAAAAAATGTTCAAAAGGCACATTTTGTATCCCAGCGGCTAAATTTGTAGTCCGTGTTTTTTTTTCTCGGGAGTGAACCCTCTTCTCTGTTGTCGATCTTTGGCTGAGGTGTAATTTTGGCGCCGAATATTCCAACTGTTTTGTCATCGTGCAGCGCGGGACTTTGGTGTTGTCGTTGTGTGGATGTTGGGACCCTGTGCTCTTCGTTAAGAAAAACCCACCCGTTTTAATTCATCGCCAGGCTAAAAAGGGAAGAGTTGAAAGACAACATGCAGCGCAGCATCGCGTAAGTGAAGCGACAACAACGGCCCGCTAACGGCTTGTCTCGCGAGGAGGAAGCGTTAGTTAGCTTGATGGTGATGGTTTTAAAACCTGCGTGTTAGCTTCAACTAACTTAACTCAACTTATGCAAGGTGTCTTTAAAGTTCCCACAGAGGGGTTTAACCTGTAAAATATGACTGACTTCAAGTGTTTGCGACATTGTCGGTAAAATAGAGTTAAGATAAGTGAGTCAGCTTCGTCTGTTTTGGTGCAGGGAGTCAGTTTTTAGTCCAAACAGTCCGGACTAAACAAACTGTTGTTAAACTAACTAAGCTAACTAGCTACATTGTCTTGCAAAAGTATCCATACACTTTAAACTTTTGCACTTTTTGTCACGTTACAACCACAAATTTAAATGTATTTTTCTGGGATTTAATGCGGAAGTGGAAGTAAAATGATATATTATGGTGTTCAACACTTTTTCCAAATCAAAGACTTTTTGGCCGACATGCAAAACGCTGCTATGTGGGGAGGAAACCTAATAACTGCACATCAACCTGAACACACCATCCCCACCGGGAAACATGGTGCTGTGGGAGGGGGGGGCTTTTCTTCAGCAGGATCCAGGGCAATCCTGGAGGAAAACCTGTTAGAGGCAGCAAAAGACTTGAGACTGGGAAGGAGGTTCACCTTCCAGCAGGTCAACTTCCCCAAACACACAGCCAGATCTACAGTGGACTGGTTTACATTAAAGCATATCCATTTGTTTGAAAGGCCCAGTCAAAGTCCTACATACCTAAATGCTGTTGCACTTGAAAACTGCTGTTCACAGACGCTCTGCATCCAATCTGACTTAACTGGAGCTATTTTGCAAAGAAAAAAAGGCCACAAGTTGCAGTGTGTAGCTATGCAAAGCTGGTAGAGACACACCCCAAAAGGTGGTTCAACAAGTATTGACTCAGAGGAGGCCGGGGGCTGAATACATATGCACGACACACTTTTCAGATTTTTATTTGTAAAAAATCTTCAACACAATGTGTCATTTTCTTTCCACTTCACAATTATGCACTACTTTGTTTTGGTCCATCACATAAAATACATTCAAGTTTGTGGTTGTAACCTGACAAAATGTCGAAAAATTCAACCGAGCTAACTGCTCATTCTCAAAAACTACATCTGTTTTGTATTAGATAGGCACAGTTTAGATGTTTTATTGTAATTCAGTTCATCCAGTTTATCACAGTTCAACTTTATTGTTATTATTAAGAACATTTTTCATCAGTACTCATAATAATCATGTGGCTTGGTATTTACATTGTTCCTCAGCTAAAAGATAGATGTATTTGATTTATTGTTCTTTCTTATCTAGGGAGATAGCAAAACTGTTGCCACAAGAGTCTTTTGTATAGATTTTATTGTGGCTTGGTTGTTTTACCTGTCATCGTCATTGTACAGCAGTGCTGTTTTATCTCTTTGTCTGTTCTTCTCTCTTAAGCTTAGTGTCTGTTGTGTCTTTAAATGTCAAGCACCATGCTGTAACACCATTTGCCTGTTTTGTTACAATGAAGATTTACTTTACTTTTGCTTTACTTTCTATACAATCTATACCAGGAAGGAGCAGGGACCCCCTACTATATATAGGCTATTGTATGAAATTGTATTTTCTATTAAACTTGGCCCACTGCCATATATAAAGCCATTTAAATATTACATAAGTTCATATATTAAACATGCACAGGTGCGGTGAGTAGGGGGCCATTAATAACCAGACCTTGTTCATGCCAATATGAACAATGTCTGTTAATTGCATGACAATCATGCAGACAAGCTATTCAAATTGAGGTTTTTATTTGTAACATAAATGTGTAAATGAAAAATAAATAAATCCTATATAAAATGTTGTTGAATCAACCAAATTTGTGAAGTTTTTGTTGAAAACCTCTGATCTAAACCATATGTAATTGAAACAAAGTTTGCATCGAACAGAATAACAGCAGCACAGAACCATTCGGAGTCTCCTCCCACTGTGCAACCAAGTTTTTCAGATGGCTATTGGCTACACACAAGCAGATACTTTAGTAGAACAGTTTTGATTATCTTAAAGTTATTGAATTTCACTGCATAAACCAAAGTGAGTGAGTGACATTTGTGGTTTAAAAGAAAAAAAGATGTCACTGCAGCTGTGGTCTTAATTGGTCTTGAGAAACAAATCCTGAATCCAGCTCAAATGAGATTGACACCGTCGCCCATTATGTTTTTAACTGTCATCTGTCTCTGTCTAGATCCTTCTTCCAGCCCAAGAGCAAAGACAAGGATATTCAGAAGAAGACCGCAGATGAACCGGTGAAAAAGTGAGTTGATTTTACTTTTTTTTTTTTTTAAATAACTCAGAATGGGATGTTATCGCTCGGACTGTGAGAGGGTTTATTATTATTATTTCGCTCAGCGGATGGAGAGAGGGAGCGATGTACCGGGTTTCCCATCAACTCCAGGAAATCAGGTCCATTTACAGTGAAATTTGTCGCCGCAGTCGCACGCGCAAGTTGGAGAAACTCAGACGCGGATGACTGAGCATCGCTGATTACAGGATATTACTGCCACTTATTACAGCTGTCAGATTAGCCAGAGGACAAATCCATCACTGTCTCGATAAAGATACCTGCATTTAATCCACGGACAGAAATATTATTCGAGATTGGTTGATTATAGTTGGATGGTACAGACTTTTTCTTTTCTTTTTTTTTTAATGCATTTGTGACCCCACTGACAGTTTAAGAGAGTGTGTGTGTGTGCGTGTATGGTAATTATCTTTGAACATACTCGATGTGAGATCTCTCTGTTGCTTAATAAAAGTTTTTGTGTCCACTGGTTATTATGGGAAGAGATGATGAAACCGGATAAGGGATCGGTTTCTCATCTCTGAGCTGCTTTGATGATAACTTGCTCATTATCTCTGCACTCTATCATCTTTTAAAGTGTGTCTTAAAACTCACTTTACTACACTTGTCTTGTCATGTAATGATCTTTTCAACATTGCTTTTCGGCCGCTCTTTTACGACCTCCCTCCCTTGATTTTTATGTCACAGTTGTTTCTTTATTACTTTTTCTAATGGCCTTTTTTTTATTCCATAATGTCAAACCTTGTGGCTGTATATAATATAGTATATACTGTGTGTATATATGAAGCTTATGGCTCTGTGTCTTATTGATGTGTCATGTCATGTGCTCGTCTCCAGACCCGTCAAGAGTCCTCTGAAGGTGCAGAACGGCGCCGTCGAAACCGATTCGCCCGTCAAGAGGGTCGTCGCCAAGCGCAGCCGTCAAATCCTGGACAGCGACGACGAAGAGCCTCCCGTCGTTAAAGAGCAAGTCGCCGCCAAGGGACAAGGAGATAAAGACGCCTCCAGTAAAACAGAAAAGGTCAGAAAAAAAAAAAAAAGCTGGATTTGACGGGACGTCGATGTGTAAAAGAAACAAAAGCAGAAATACTTTGATCTAAGTTGAGCTGTTCTGACGCCGACACCAGAACTGGACACGTGTCTGATCTGATACCACATATTTATATTAGTTTCATCCAGGTTTAACTGCGGTTTTCCTAGTCTTGAAGTTTATACAGTTACTGTGAAAGATAAAGGCATTTTATTTTTTCTAAACAGTTCTTGATTTAACATTTTTCTCAAAGGAATTATTACTGTAAAACTCTGTGTATACTTTTTTCCCTTTTTTCCCATCTAAAGTCCCCGCAATCTCTTTTTTTCTTTTTTTAAATTTAAAAAAACAAGAACAAGCTACACTGCAGCACAGAAACTTCACGTTGTAGACTTGTGGAGTAACTTGTATAACGTTTTTATTGAAAAAATAGGAATAGAAAACCTTGTTTTCCCAGTTTGAGACCCTCAAAAATAGACTGCTACTTATATTCCAGTGCGATTTATATTCTGAATTTTACAGTATTTACTCCTTTGAATGTCTTTTACTTTTATACTATGATGCTGCACTTTTACAGCTATTTAAAGGAAGTAATTATTTTTTCCTACATTTATTTATTTATAATACATTTTTCAGACTTTGTCAGTTATGACGATTGTCAAACTAGATAAAAATAGATATTACAGGGCATTCAAGGGATTTAACTTGAGTCGAGGCATTTAATTGACCTTTCGCAAAACCCCGCCCCCGAACGGTCATTGTCCAATCAGACATCATAGCAACCGTTACTATGTAAACAAGGTCCGTCAAGCTTCGGACCTCCGACAAGCAAAGTGTATTGTCGGACAGTAGTTACCTGAAGAGTTTGGCTGGGGGAGTCGTGTTGTTTCCCTTCCCAAAGCTGAAAACACAACAGGAGAGGTGCCTACAATGGGTCAAACCGTGTGGAAGCCCCCCACAGCCGGACCCTTCTCCCACTCCCAGCTAAATATCATGAAAATAAACAAGCATACAGCCTACATCTGCTCCAAGGTAAGCTAGCAGGACTAGGGCTGTATCCCAAATCACTCACTACCACAGTGTTTCCTCTAGGATTTTTTATTTTAAGGGGGGGGGGGGTGATCGGACCTTACAACTTTTACTTTCACCAAGCACTGCTGCAGCATGCGCGCTTCTCTCTCTCTCTCTCTCTCTCCAGCTCTGTGTGTGTGAATGTCAATAACAAACAGCACTATGAGGAGATGAATGAACGGAAGACATGCAGCGGTGTATTTGCGACAATTTAAAAAAATAGAAGGAGCTGTACGTATGAGGATTCACTGTAGCCCACTAGTGTACTTCTACAGATTGAATCCTCTCGTGGGGAGAAAAAAAGAAAAGAAGAAGCTCTGGTCTCGGTCCGCGACACAAACACCACGTCCTGTTACCCGTATTCTCTTGCAGATGCGCCACATGATGCAATTTATGAATCGATAAAAGCCGTATTTTGATCACCATTATGTTTACATTGTGACCACGCAATTTTGTAGTGGTGTCAGAATGTTTAGTGATTATTAATATTCATAAATATAGCGCTCATATACCTCTGAGACTCTGATGCCTCAAGACGCTCAATATAAAAACACTGTTTACACTCGGGCAGCATCGAGAAGCTTGTCGGGCTAGCAACGGTAACTAAGGGGGGCGGAGCTTTTGCGAAAGGTCAATTATAATAATAAGACGTTATCTAAGTCGTAGTTCTGGAAGTTATTGGTTAGTCTGTGGTTAATGGAAAGCAAAAAAAAAAAAAAGGCGTCACATCTCTAAATATTAGGAACAACTGGTGTTACGACGAGTGTGGAAGATAGCATCAATACAGCTCTGTGTTGGTATTTAAACGCATCAAATATTCAGCAGCAGCAGAAGGATCGGGTCAGACTCCTGTAGGTGTATCAGCGCCTATTGTTTATTCCCCTGGAAGGAAAAACACTGCAGCACAAAGGAGCAGTAATTGTACGGTGACTCACAAACATTGAATGCTTTTGTCAATAAGCCACATAATGAAAGGACCTGATTATCAGCCACCTGTTGTTCCATAAACACCCTCTCTTAAACTCCCTGATAATCGTGTTTTGTAACGTGTCAGCAACGTTTCATTATTTGTTCATTGACAGAAGAGATTTTTTGGCAGATACATGATGTTTGTCGGTGTGTGTGAGACCCAAACCTCCATCTCGTTCATATGGTCGAAGCCATTTAAAGCATTTTTCATGACTCTGCTGATGATAAGTGCAGGGCAGGAACTGCTGGTTATTTTAATCAGGGATTAATCTTTGGCTATTTTATTTTTTATTATAGTTATTATAAAAGGAACTGGGAGAAATGACCACAGCAAGTAGAGGCCGTGATGTGTTCGAACTTCCATGTTTGCTCCTGTTTTTTTTATAAACTGGGGGAACTTCAGTGTACAAAGGACAAATATTAAAGTAAAAAGAAACATTTTGGAACAGAAATGCCCATAAACGGTTTGTGCAGGGTCACACAGTAAGTTTCCATCGCATTATTACATATTTTATTATATTTCAGTTTCTCGTCCACACTGTGAGCACTTTGAGTGGCAGAGGAATTTAACTTCTCATGGCTGCATCTAATGATTATTTTCATTATTGATCAATCTGATGTGTATTTTATTTATCAGTTATTGAATTTGATTTGCTGTGATCTTGACAGGAAATGGAGGAAAGAAAAAGTGGAATTACTGGTATAATTTCCAACAGAGCGAGGAGGATACATGTCCTCAAAAGGCCAAAGATGTTTGTCAGTTTACGGATAAAGAAAGACGGACATGAAATCCTCACACAAAAGTGACTGAAACATGTGTTATGTTGCCAGTTAAAGAGGAACTATGCAAGATTTGCACCTTAATGTGATGGTTAAATGACTTGTTATGTGGAGAATGGAGGATCTCTTCCTTCCACCCAGCATCTCTTGACTGAAAAACCAACCTCAAAAGATCAGAGCCTCCGACCCGGTGTCCCAGCTCTCGTCTCATCAGAAACGTTTACATGCAGTCAATACTCGGGTTAAGGTCAATATTCCAGTTTCTGAAACATTTGGAGTAACCTGTTTACATGCATGAGCAAACAGGGTTATTCCTGTATACATGGTAATTGTACTGTGAAGGTGTGTGTGTGCGTCTCTCGTGCAGGGTTTGAAAATTGACCTCTCTCTCCATGGATGTATATCCATGATTCTCTCGTGTTTATTTGTTTGACTGTTGTTGGACGCCAAAACGATCGCTGCAGGGCGGGTATTTAAAAATCAGATGGCAGAGGGCGAATAGCGCCGTTTGGTAGCTTGGGCAGCTCAGGTGCTTCAGGTGGGGCGCTCCAACAGTTTTATCAGACCAACAGGTCCGCTCGGACCGCGATTGGCTCCTAGATTTCCCGTTTTTCAAGGGGGGCCAACAGAACGGTAGGGGAAACACTGAACATAATAAACACTCCTAAACTGTAGGTTGCGCTCCGTAGAGATAAAAGTGACCAAAACAGTGTCTTGTATAGTTCCCCTTTAATTTTCTGTCGATCAACGTATACCGGTTAATTGTTGCTTCTGTAGTTTTATCCAGCACTAAGTGGTTTCTATGATCTCGGTTGCAGCACACGGTGTTTATGTGGCGACATATCTGCCGCTGTAGATGGTGGTTATTTATTACAGTCAACACAACAATTTAAAACATGTATTGTTTATTTATGTCCCATCTAAACACAAACATGAGCATACGTTAACACTTTTACCAAACACTATTATCTAAACTGCTACGTTTGAATAACAGCTCCATTGTGAGATCAGTGTGTTTCTGTGTATGTGTGTGTTCAACTCTTTCAACGCTCACTATTAATAGGTCATAAAAGCGACAATAGAAGAATAACACCCTGCTACAACACAGTTTAATTGGGAGCATTGAGACATTTTCATGTGCAGGCTCCAACACTTGCTTTATTTATTTATTTTTTTAGACATTGTTGCCTTCTCACTAAAACGACTTGCTTCATCGAGCAACAAACTTGTTTCCCCAACTGATGGAGGTTTATGTTGTTCAGCAGCAGCGTCCGCCGTGTCCAACTCTGTGTAAAACGATGAGATATTTTTTGCCTCACAGGCTTTTTTGTCCAGGCTTCTGCTTTTCATTCATTTGCTCGGTGTTTTCTCCACAAACACATGAATTCTCTTAAAAGTGAATATTCTCACTCTCCCACACAAATAGACCAGTCGTCCAAAAAATCACACTGTTGTTGTTGTTGTTGTTGTTGTTGGGCCAGCTGGGAAACTGTTGCTGCCATTTCCTCTATTTTTAATATCATTTAATTTGTACATATTAACAGATTGCTAATGCCTCTTTAAAGGGATAGTTCAACATTTTGGCAAATTGGCTCATTGCCATAATCCCTATAGCCATAGCAGTAGGTTTGTTAACTTAAATTGTCGGTGCAAGCTATTCTTAGAACAGCGGAGCAGAGTCGGAGGCTCATGGGATTTCTTGGTTTCCCTCATCAAACTCATCAAATACACAATCCAACAACTCCACAACGCTCTGGTGGACAAGTTGTGACCTGCACATTCACCACGCTATGAGATAATAACACAACGTTACCAGACAGAGTTGTTTTAGAGGGAAATGCAGAGACTGCTTGATGAAAAACTTTCCCTGAAGGCAACACGCATCAGCGGTTTTGCATGAATTTCCCTCTAAAACAACTCTGTGTGGTAACGTTGTGTTATTATCTCATAGCGTGGTGAATGTGCAGGTCACAACTTGTCCACCAGAGCGTTGTGGAGTTGTTGGATTGTGTATTTGATGAGTCTGATGAGGGAAACCAAGAAATCCCATGAGCCTCCGTAGCGTAGCTCTGAGCAGCTCACGGCTCTGCTCCGCCGTTCTAAAAATAGCTTGCACCGACAATTAAAGGTAACGAATGGGGTCGCCTGAAATGTCGAGTAATTGATTTAAAAAATGAATAATACATTTATTTTTAACAAATGATTATTCTTTTTCAAATTATGATTAAAAACACCACACACAATCTTAAACAACTATATTCTATACTTTCACTTTCATCTTGATTGACGTGGTCGCCAGAAATTTGTGTTGTCAAAATGGGATTATAACAATGGGCCAATTTGCCAAAATGTTAAACTATCCCTTTAATGCATGCTGGTCTCTTTCAGAAGGATGATGTGTTCAAGGCCGTTCCCACCCCGCTGTCTCCGCCCCCAGCTCCAGCCACCCCGGTGACACCCGCCACGCCGGCCACCCCGGCCACCCCGGCCTCCTCCGCCTCGCCGGCGACCCCCAGCACCCCCAACTCCATCTCCCCGAACAGCGTCGTGAAGCGCAAGACCGGTCAGTATTTCATCAGATTTCATTTACTCTGGCGCTCTTGAATTTTTATTTATTTATTTTTTACTCTGGGCTCTTACATCAGATTTGTGGTTTTACAACTTTTCCTCCAAAAGTTGCAGCTGATTTTTTGAACTTTGACACCAGCTGAGGATTGATCGTTTTGGCGCCTGCAGCTATTTTTACTTGATTACTTGTTAGCAGGAGTCTAATGGCTGCAAATACTCATTATTTCACAATGAGGGGGAAACAAGACATTTATCACAAAACTGAAATGCATGAGGAGTTTAATTAGATTTTTTCCACCAGAGACAGTGAAGTACACTTTTCTTTCTTTCTTTCTTTTCTTTTCTTTCCTCCTTTGTTCCATTTTATCTTGTGAATCTCAGGACGGGTCTCAACCTTTCATCTTCCTCTGTGTGTGTGTTTTTGCATATGTGATAATGACATTACTGATATATTGTTGCCAGCAGAGCAACAGCGAAGTCGTCTTATTAACTGTAGCTGCTGGTATCCTGCATGTCTCAGATGTTCCAGCTGTCATATACAGGCTGCAGCTATGAAATAATTATCACTACACATGTACAGGCCTTTTTGTTTTATTTTTAACTTTCTTTTTTTTTTTTTAGTTAGGAAAGCGACCGTGAGCCATATAAACACTGACTTATGAGCAGTGGAGTGAGAGAGAGTTACTACTACTGCTGCTGCTGCTGCTGCTTAACGACCACACATGTTCATTATCTGTAAATTATAAATTAGATCTGCATTTAACATAAAACAGAAAGGCCAAGGAAATGAAAGTGAAGCTGGATTTTTCTTTCATTTTTTTTTTCATGTCACAGCAGAAATGTAGGATTTTGAATAAGATAATTTAAGCTACTTAGAGCTGCACAGTTTTCTAGTATTGCAGATTTGTTTTCATTTAGGAAGCACCTCCTTTCTCACTCTGTTTCCTTCATCCTACTTTTTTTTTTTTGCAGTAAGGAAAGCAGCTCATTCTCTTTTCATCATCCCATTCTCTTTGTGTATGTACTGTATGTGTGTGTGTGTGATGAGAGCAGCCCTGCATGCCACCATCGCCACCGAGGAAAAAACATCACATTAAAGTAACGCTCTAATTTGACCAGAAATTGCATTCCTAATGTCCTGGGTTAATGCTTTCATTATAATATCTACAAAGAGAAATGGTGGTACTACCTGTGCAGGAACCTTAACGAGGAACCGGCAACGGAGAGGAGGCGGATGTAGGAACCTAAACCAAATTTACCCCGGAGCACAACTGCTGCATAAAATTACAGGGGAAATTACACTGGAACTATAAGCTGCTGTGCTGCATAATATGTTTCAGGATGGAATTAGTGTTTTCATTAGGAAAGTACGTATCTGTGATTCTCTTTTCTTTTTTTTCTTTTTTCCCCGTTGCCCTACATCTGCAGTAAGAGAGCAGACTTGTCCTGTTTTCATCTCCACATTCTTTCTGTTTGATCATGGCATGATTTCAGTTGGGAAGCCTCTCACTACTCACTCTCTCTCTCCCTCCCTCCCCTTCTCCCTCTCCCTCCTTTTAATGTAATGCCGTCCTCCTGACGTACGCAGCGAGGAAGATGTTCCCCAAGAGGAAGCTCGATGAGAGCCAGAGCGGCGGCGGCGAGAGTCAGAGAGAGGAGGCCGAGGCCAAAGAGGAGCAGGGTCAGCGAAACAAACGACCCCGTGTGGAGAGCGGTGGCAGCGGTGCAGGTACGCCTTCATGGCTGCAGCGAGTCAGATAACAGAGAGCACGGCTCCTCCTACACAGAGAGTTGACGTTACGAGAGTGGAAAATTACCTGCAGCCCATGTCAAGGTGTTGGGAAGTTCACAAACACCTTGGACACACGGTTAAAGAGGGCTAAAACCTGAACAAACTTAAGAAGTTTTATTTTTTTATGATTAATATTTCATTGGGATTTTTGAATATCACACATTACAAGTACACATGTGGGGAATGTTGGTTACGAAACAATATATACTGTATATATATACTGTATACAGCTCTGGAAAAAATTAAGAGACCACTTCAAAATCATCAGTTCCTCTGGTTTTACTATTCATATCTATGTGTTTGAGTAAAATGAACACTTTTGTTTCATTCTATATCCTACTGACAATCCCAAATTGGAAATAAAAATATTGTCATTTAGAGCATTTATTTGCAGAAAATGGCAACAGGTCAAAATAACAAAACAATTCTGGTGTTTTCAGACCTTGTATAATGCAAAGAAAACAAGACTGGTGCCTTGATCTTATTCCTATTCATCTTATTGAGCATAACTTCATATGAAGCTGTTTTAACCATAATGTTTATCCACTCTTTTAGTTCAGGGGGTTTAGGTGTTTTCCCACAATTTAAGTATTGCCCTGGCAGCTGTTGTAGTCTACGAAACAAATATTGAGACTTGTATACAAAAAGTAAGCAAATAACTATGTTATACAATGCATGCAATCCAGGAAAGGGAAGAAAACGACACCAACAAAAAAGCGACGCAAGAACAATCTAACAAAGGATAAAACAGGACAGCGCAACAGCAATACAATACAATAAGTACATAAAGTAAAATAAAAAGGGGGAGGGGTAGGGGGGTAAAAGAATAATAACTGATCATAACGTGTTACATGCTCAGCGATGCTAGGTGTCGTGTTCAGATTGGTTACCATATCTCCTACACAGGTTCTTTCATATTGGACAAGTATAACTTGAGAAGTATTTTATTAATATTGGGTGTTACACTCCTCCAAATTACCATATTGTATCTTTTTAGTTCCAAAACGAAAGAAAAATCATTAAATATCTGCTCTGTATAAGCCATCTAACATGGTGGACAAGATGCATGCACTTGTCTGTCAGCATCACCAGACTAAAGCTGGAGAGAGAAGACGGAGCAGTTACAGTGAAATAAAACAGTCACTAAACATTTTGTTAGACACATAACATTTCCCCTTTTATGGGAAAATACTCTCGTAAATTCACACAGGACAGGATTATGTAACACCTCGTTCAAGAGTGAAAGCAACATCATACAAATGTCAGCGGGTTAAAAAACAAAAAGCAAACCGGTTTTTTGAAATGGCAAACATAAAAAGCCTGGTAGACATAATGGTGTTTCTAAGTAGCCTAATGGTTTCTTGACACTCGTCATCGTGGTTTGATGTGAATCGTCTCGACAGAAAAGCAGCAGTTTTTTTTATCACTTTCCTGGTTCCTGCAGCTCGGCCTTTACTTTTGTTCACATGATGTGTTGTAGTTGTGTTCAGATCTGACGACGCTGAAATAATTAGTCAATTAGTTAAGTGTCCAGATTTTAAACCAGAGGTGTCAAATGTGTTTTGTTTTGTTTTTGCTTGAACGTCTCACACACGAGGCCTTCTGCTAATTTTCTCTCCTGTTGAATTGTAAATTGAAAAGCGATGGTCGGACAGACCAAGCAATTTGTAGTTGTCACGCTGGGTCTGATAGAGTGTGACATGTGTTTTATTGTATTCTCTGGCATGTTCAAACTAAATTATCAGTGGATTGATGTTAAATAAAAAAAGAGAGAGAGAGAGAGAATATGAAGAGACAGAATAATATTGGCAGTGTTTCTCCCACCGCGCTGGGCCAAACGTACAGGCCTGTAGGGCAGGCATGTATTTCTTAATATATAGATGCCATTTATTGTCAATAATCATTTACATTTGGTAACATGGGAGTTATTTTGAAGCACTGAGTAGTGCATCATAACCTCCTGGACCCCGTCATTGATTAAAATTAGAGTGAATATGGCAGGAAGTAAGAAGTGAGCTTCCCTCTGGGCTCGCCTGTCGCCACTGCTTAAAAGAAAATTGGTATTATTTGGGATGTGAGTCAAGATATCAGTGGGAATGGTGTTTTTTTTTCCCATTTTCACTGAATTCAGTGTAGAAACTGCAAAAAAAAATATGTTTTTTGTTGAGGCTTGTTCCCTCACACCTGGAACATGTTGATTTGATATTTCTGTAGCACTACAGCACTTACGGTGCACAAATGTGTACAAGCAAAAAAAAAAAAAAGCAGCTCCTGCAGTCTTATGAAGTAATCTTTAAAATCACAGTATGGCCAATAGAAATGTTCATCTTGCAGGTTTTTGTGTTGCCGTGGCCGACAAATCACATTCTCCATGTTGTTTGGTACAACACCCAACGAAAACCACAAGATCCTAATATGAAATACAAAAATGACCTGAAATCACATTTCACAATACCCCCACCCCAATTTTCTTTTCTTTTTTTGTGTATAATTATTTGAATGAATGTTTATTTCGATCACAGCATCAAAAAAACAAAACAGAGTTCAAGGTAGTAACAAAAAATATAGCTGGTCGAAAAGGGTTTCGGCTGAAGCAAAGCTCATCTGTGTTGTAGTTGTAGCACAGACGTCAGGTTTGTGTGTGTTTATCCAGAGCTGCTCCGGCTTTGTCCGACTCATCTACAATTTGACATGATGTGTTATCGCTGGAGAAAGTAGTGATGATGATAATAATGTGTGTGCAGAAGCAGGCAGCAGCGTATTTTTCAGCAGAAACCTGTTGAGTTTTCACACAGTCAGCAGCTTTTTTCTTTAAAAAAAAAGAAAAAGAAAACCTCTGTGTTTGTCAAGTGTATCCACAGAATCGAGCCAGACAGGGAAATAGCCCTCGGTCTCTTTGCTAAAATTGTTTGGTGAAATGGCAAAAGTGACTTCTGGATTCCTCGGTCCAATCCACTCGTCGTTTCAAGTCGTGGATGAGAAAATTAAAGTTTCATGTCTGCTGGCTCCTCACCCAGTCGGCATCATGACCCCGAGCTCCGTCAGCAGAGACTCAGAGCTACAAGTTTGTCAATAGTAATTTCTCTCTTACCTGAGTCTCTGGGGGTGAAAGGGAAACCTCAAAAACCTAACCTGCAGCGTTTTATTGAAGAAGGCTGTTATTTTGAAAACCACCTTCAAATGTGGGCTCACAAAAAAAAAAAAAAAAAAAAAGCGCTGAGTCGCCCTGAGGAAATTTGCTGGCATTTATCTCTTCAATGACTCCACTCCCTTTCTGTCTCGCCCTGTGTAGGGAACACCGATGAACCCATGGAGGAGGGAGCAAAGGAAGAGGAAGTTGAAAAGGCAGTGACCGAGGCTAACAGCCCAGATGAGGAGGTGGAGAACAAGGAGAAAGAAGAAGCGGCGGAGAAGGCCAAGGAGGAGGAGCAGGTGGAGAGAAAGAGCTCTGATGAGAAAGAAAAGAAAGCTGAGGGGGCGGAAAAGAAAAATGAAGCAAAGGAGAAGACGGATGATGAGAAAGGGCCCGCCGCTGCCAAGAAGAAGAAGAAGAAGAAGGAGGAGGAGGAGGAGGTGGTTGAAAAGGACACGCGAGAGGGAGAAGGGAGCCCGAAAAGTCAAACAGCGAAAAAGCAGAAAGAAGCAAAAGAGCAGAAAGATAAGGAGCCAGCCAAGAAATCCCCCATCAGCAGTTTCTTTGGTGAGCAGGAATTTGCATAGCTCTGTGCTTGCACAAAAAAAAGAGAAAAAGAAAAGAAAACATGTCTGTAAATGTTTTATGCTTTTATCAGTTAGAAAAGATGGCAAAATATCGCTCCACCCTCACCTTTCCCGCCAGTATTTGTCTATTTTTTATTCATTTATTTTTCCTTTTATTTTACACAGCTCCCAGGAAAGCTGCAGTGAAGACGGAGAAACCAGAGAAGAATGATGGGGAGAAAAAGACAAGTGCAGAGAGGAAGAGTTCAGCGGAGGAGAGCAAAGACACAAAAGGGTGAGAGGGAATAAAAAGAAAAAGTGCAGCAGGGTGAAGAAGAGGAAGAGGGAGAGGAGGAGGAGGAGGGAGAGTTAGAGAGTCCAGATCAGCTGGAGGCCTTTCGCTGCACTCACGTTCTCTGGTGTGGCTCAGTCCGAACTTCAACTTTAACAACACTCACAGACTTTTAAGACATGTTCCCCGGTGTTCCCCAGCCTTCTTGAGTTTGAGGCTTTACTATATTTTTCTCTTAAATATATGATCACGGATCTCCAGGGGGAAAAAAAAGTTGAATTGAAAAGTTGTTTTTGTTTTATTCCAGGTCTGTATTTACACTTG
Source organism: Trachurus trachurus (assembly GCF_905171665.1). Lineage (NCBI taxonomy): Eukaryota > Metazoa > Chordata > Actinopteri > Carangiformes > Carangidae > Trachurus > Trachurus trachurus. Next base: position 9,316,277 of record NC_139900.1, read on the forward strand.
ATATTTTGTACATCCAGTGATTCCTATAAGTTGAATTATATGCCAAGTTATTATCCAGCACTAGGATTTACAGATGTTCCCTGAATGCCTCATTTGCAGAATATCAGAGGCCACTACATCACAGTGGTTTTCCAACCTGTGGGGCCGGAGAAATCAGTAGTAAAACAGAACAAGAACTTTTAACCATTTTAGATTCAAAGTTAAGAAACTTATATAAAAAGAGGAATCCCGCACACAGTGTAACATGCATTAACATTTAATTTTGGCGACTTTTCAATTCAATTTAATTCAGTTCAATTCAAAAAACTTTATATATCCCCAAGGGGCAAAAAGAGCACAAGAGCACACCGAGCAGTTCAAGTAAAAGCACACGTACACATATACTGTATACTGTACATACAAAACCACAAGCATGAAATAAATACAACTTTAAAGTGCAGTGCATTAAGAAGAGGGTCATACAACCGAAACGTCGCCAAAACTTGTAGAAGTTACACAATGTGCAAGATTCCTCTTTTCAACTCTTTTAGATTTAAAAACATTTCAAAAATTAAAACAAAAACGAAAGAGTCAAGACACAGTTGGTGAACAAACAAGTCACTACAGACAAAAACACAACAACGGTAAGTTCCCTCCAGTTGTAGCTCAGTCCTGAAAGTTTACAATTGTTATCATTAAAATAAAAAGTGCTGGATGTGGGCTGCAAACAGTTTTTAAAAAAGTTTTGAAGTGAGTTGTAAAAGGTTGGGAACCACTGGGCCTGTCACTGTGTGACTGCAGATGCAATGTTGAGTTGATTTGCTCTTGTTAAAAAAGGGAGCAGCCTCTGCAGACGTATACAGTACTATATACTCTATATGTGCTTTAAGGCAGCCAACTGTAGTATGCATGAATTATTAGCATCACCATAATGCTTTTGGTGTGTGCAGTGCTTTCATTACACGTGAATAAAGCAGCAGCAGCAGCAGCAGCAGCAGTGTATTACTGCTTTGTCATTTTGAGGTCATGTTAACTATTCCATCCACAAAGCTATTTTTAGCTCCAGAAGAGAGGAAATGCATTTTTCATCCTCCTAACTATTTATTTTTTTATCAGTGCCTCAGTGTGCGACAGTGTAGGAGTGATAGGCATGGCATGAAAAGGAGAGTTCACAGCTCCTCGTAATGAATTCAGAAAATGATATTTAGTTTGACTCTGCTTCTCCGGTGAGCAAAAGAAACACTTAACATATTGTGCACGCTACTTCACTCAAATACGACTATCTAATGAGTGTTTTTGCAAGAATAATTAACTATATAACATTGGTGAAGTGGGAATTGCACCCTCTAAGTGCGTTGAACTTTTTCCTAATAAGAAGTGGTATTCTTCTTTCAGGATGAACTTCGCTGTTAGTTCAACCACAACTTTCAAAAACATCTTCAGAAACACTCATTCCATTTCAGACTATCTCATTGTTATGATAATGGTGTGCACGACTTTCTGTCTACAAAGAGTTGTGAGTCAGCTGCAGCGAGTGTAACAGCTGTCACCGCCGTTCGGTTGGAGACTAATTTGCTCTGTTTTCTCCTCATTGTCGTCGTTCTAGTTTTTTTTTTTTTTCCCCTACAGCGAGCCCAGTTCCGGACCAACAGACTACAATCCGTCCAGGCCGGGATATCACCCCGTGGACCACGCCTGCTGGAAGCAAGGCCAGAAGTAAGTGGAGCCACCTTACTCTTTACTCGCCCTACTCATTAAAGATCTCAACGAGCCCAAAGATTCAACCCAAAGCCGAAATGATACCCCTGTGCGCCTCAGCAGTCTGGCTTCCCCGGCTCAAATACAGTATCTTTAATCACTTAAAGGAGAATTCCGGTCATTTTTTACCCCTAAATCATTGTCCTGATGGTCACCCAGTGTTGGGGGGAGCAAAAAGCACGACTAAAATTGATGCATGCAAACCGGAGTTACACCATGGCTACCCGGCGCTAACCCATGGGGGCAATTTTTTCAACCACAACAAACACTCAAAAAACAATCAAATATCTCTGGTACATGACTGGAATCCTTACGAGACACCACTGAACTCATATAGTGTAGAGTATAAACAGTATAAACTTTGTGTTTTTGCATGTAGTCACTCACCTCAGATAGCCGAACTCTGGCCATGGTGTAACTCCGGTTTGCTTGCATTAATTTTAGTCGCGTTTTTTACTCCCCCCAACACTGGGTGACCATCAGGACAACGATTTAGGGGTCAAAAATGACCAGAATTTTTGTCAACCAATCAATCATGTCCAAAACAGGCTTCAACGTCAGCCTGGGGGGGGGAGCAACCATTTTGCATCATGTAGCGCTGCATTTAATGAGCCGTCAACACTTTTCCTGCAGCTGACCGCTGACCGAACTTTGCTCACACTTAACAGCTCAGCACATCGTGTTTTTAGTTTTATTATTATTTTCTTTAGTCAGAATCGAATTCTTTATTTTTATAATTTGCATATTCTTCTTGCTTAATTATTATAGCCCTACTGTCAGATCCAACCTCTGTACGGGGCAGGCCCAGCTCAAGAAGATAAATATGAACCATTTCCTGTAGGGCCCAAAAAATCAAAGCTTCGAAGCTTCGTTCATTGCCATGGTAATCGATCATGAAGACCGTGATCGATTGTTTTTTTTTTTTCCTTTTTGACACCGGTTCTCATCGGCAATTGTTACATTAAAATGATTAAGCTACTTGGCATCCTGGAAACCTGCCTGATTTTGGAGATATGCAGTGTTTGTTTGCCATTACTTTCATTATTTCTGCTACGATCGCACACACCCCGGTCGTCGTAGCTTCGATTTTGATCGATTTTATGTCCGTGAAGCTTCGATTATCAAAATATGATATTCGGGACAGCTCTAATTTCCTGAAATCAGGGCTCGCTCCTGGCAGAGATCCTATGAGAGCTCTGTCGCTCTGAGTCCAGCGCTGATGTACTTTATCTGTGACCTGCGTAAATTCTACAACATTTTAACTGAAGACTTCTCTGGTACTTTCTTGGGCTTCCAATATAAGAATCGGGATAACACCCCTTACACACACACACACAGCAGACAAGACTTCAAATCCAACTCAAACACTTGATCAAAAACTAATAACCAAACTTCAACAACATAACATTGAATAATGAATGAAATAATCTTAACAGATAAAAACTTTTTGGTTTTCTTTCTTTCTTTCTTTCTTTCTTTCTTTCTTTCTTTCTTTCTTTCTTTCTTTCTTTCTTTCTTTCTTTCTTAATCTCTCAAATTAAAATTTGCTTTGTTGGCATGAATATGGTACGAGAACTATGTTGCCAAAGAATCAATGAATCAAAACAAATACAACTCACATAATCAAATATATACAAATAAAATAAAAAGTATATATACATTTATACTGTATACCCTATGTATGTGTGCTGATGAAGTTCTGTCTCTCTCGCTCTCATACACAGATTAGGTGTCATTAGGCAGTTGCAAGTTGTTATATATAATGAAAAATATACTATATACACAGAGTTCATATTAAATGATTCAAGCCCGACCGCCCAATTAACTTAATTAGTCGGCCCAAACCGACCCGACCCGTCGCGTCAGGCTTACTCAAGTCGAGCTCTGGTTGAAATTGAGAACTCTACGACTCATCTCACCAGTAAGATGCAGAAATGGGAACCAGAAGACTGAATTTGAATTAGTAATAATAAAATGTCTTTGTGGATTCCCATTGGCAGCAGAATATAAAGGAACATCATGAAGTTTAAAGTCTTCTGCTGGAGTGACGACGTTAGAAAGTGCTGCTTTATAGAAATCTTTCCCTCCAAAAAAATTTTTTTTTTTTTATAATTGTCAGAGTTTCGCAGACAGCCATGACATTGAAGCAGCATTTCCTCAATACTCTACTTTTTGTTTTATTTCCCATTTTTTAAAACAAGAAGGAGCAAAATAAAAGAAGCTGCATAGAACATGGACGTGTGAAACAATAATTAATGAAAAATGAAAAATTCATCACCTTTTTTAGGGGGATAATCTAGCATCATTTTAAAAAGATAATACCGTTAGATACAAAAAACAAAAAAATACTCCATTGTTTTCATTATGAGATTAAAAAAAATATGACAATAATCCATCCAACCCATCATGTGGAGTTGTTTTTAATATTTTCTTCCTGAGAGTAATTCTTTTTCAAAACACCTTCCTTTACACATCACTACTGCTGTCAAACTGTCTCCAAGAGAAAAGATTTTCATTTTAAGAGAGAAAAAAACCCCAAAAGCTACTCAACAGCTGAATCCAACCTCAACATGAGAGAATAAAGAAAATGGAGAAACAAGAGAGAGAGCGAGGAAAAGTGTTTTTACTTTCTCCATAAAGGGTCAATGCGTGTAAAGTCTTTACTGTTGTATATGATGATCTCACGTGTGATAGAGGTTCGACCTCCGTTCACACCGACGGGACGGAAACAACATGTTTCTGTCTCAGGGTGACAAGGTGTCAACCAGGGAAAGGTTTCTGACACATTAATGACTCTAAGTGGACAGTGGGAGGATAAACAAGTTTATTTATTGGTGTTAATTTTAAATCTTTCTCATCCTGTAGAGGAGATTAAGATCCTAAAGTGAATCCAGATGTCACAGCTCGTCTTTTTTGACAGGGTGTCGTCCGATCGATTGTCATTAATTTTGACAATTAAGGTAATTATAAAGCTTAAGATGTCAGTGTGGACGGGAAATATTGCAGCATGTTTGTTTTCGCCACCACCAACACCACCTCAAGGTCTGACTGTCAAATAAAGATGAAAAGGCCCAAAGCTAATCGAGCCACCAAAACAGAAGATTTGAGATGCAACAGTGGTGACAAGTCGCCGTTGTATTTATTAGTGGTGTTTTGTTTTTCCCCCCAACTGAGCCACACTGATGTGAGAAGACCCAGTCAGATGTTTTATTTAGATTTTTCTTTTTTTCTTTTTCTCCGAGCAGCCCCCTTGAGTTTAACATCAAGACACTGCTAAGAAATAAAAACTTCAGCTCAGGGAACCGCTCCGACTCGAGACTTGGAAAGTCATGAAAAAGTAGTGGAATTTCACATCAAGGCCACGACAGAAAAATCATGAACCAGCTTAAACCAGACTCGGACTCGACCATGTGTACAAAAAAAAAAAATCACAAAGTTGCCTTTAAAACACTTGACTTTACAATTAATTAAAGGGATAGTTCAACATCTTGGCAAATTGGCCCATTGCCATAATCCCTATAGTCATAGCAGTAGGTTCGTTACCTTTAATTGTCGGTGCAAGCTGTTTTTAGAACGGCGGAGCAGAGCCGTGAGCTGCTCAGAGCTACGCTACGGAGGCTCATTATGGGATTTCTTGGTTTCCCTCATCAAACTCATCAAATACACAATCCAACAACTGCAAAACGCTCTGGTGGACAAGTTGTGACCTGCACATTCACCACGCTATGAGATAATAACACAACGTTACCAGACAGAGTTGTTTTAGATGTAAATTCATGCAAAACAACTCTGATGTGCGTTCCCATCGGGGGCAGTTTTTCAGCAAGCGGTCTCTGCATTTGCCTCGAAAGTACTCTGTCATAGCGTAGCTCTGAGCAGCTCGCGGCTCTGCCCCGCTGTTCTAAAAATAGCTTGCACCGACAATTAAAGGTAAAGAACCTACTGCTATGACTATAGGGATTATGGCAATGGGCCAATTTGCCAAAATGTTGAACTATCCCTTTAAAACACTTGACTATATAATTAATTGAATACTCTGGCTGCAAGAAAATGTCTTTATGCAAACAAAACTGAACAAAACAAAACATCTGCTGCTCCAAAGAGAAATTAAAAAAACAACAAATGTGGATGCTGGTTAATATATTATTATTATTATATCGACTTAAGTTTTCAGAATATTAAAAAAAAATGTGTTTAAATCTCACAGTGCGTCTAAACAAAGCTCTACAGTTCTCTCTCTCTCTCTAGGAGGCTTTTGTTCTTAAATAGACCAACTCTCCACCATATGGAGCGCTAATCGACTTTTTTTTTTAATGTTTTACACATCAAAAAGTCGGAGTGAGCTGTGAGGACACCGTTTTCCCACCGTGGCAGCTCTGACCTTTGTTCTACTCGCCGGCGCTTTTCACGGAGGTTTGATCGCAGCAGAATCAAAGCTCGCTCTACTGTTGCGCTAATTGTCCGCTGCTCCGAGTTCAGCCCCGACGCCGTGAATGTTTAAAAAATGAAATGCGTCGACTTGTTGTGCAGCTGCTTTCACTTGTTTTTAAACTAACTCACTCTCTTTTTTTTTTTTTTTATTTCAGAGTGCCGTACTTGGCTGTGGCTCGCACCTTTGAGAAGATTGAAGAGGACTCTGGCAGGTAAGAGGCTCCATATGGAGGGAAAAGGTGTTTTATCCCACGCTGCGGTAAATGCCATTTGGGAAAAGGCGATTTTGCTAAATATTCAAAGGATATACATATACCAAAGGTTTTTTTTTTTTTTTCTTTCACAAAGTGAGCGCTGAGGCTTTCTGCTGGGAATATCTGGAGTATAATTAGAGATGTGTGTTGCAGCCAGGGAAAGTTACTGTAGGTAATTGGATTAATTTTGTGAAGGGGGGGCAGTGGCGGCGGCGGCAGGGAACATGATGAAGAATTTCTCTCTCTTTTTTTTTTTACAAATAGGTCAGTTTCTAGGAATAAACACATTTTAACACACTTTTTGTTCCCTGGCAACGTGGCTGACGACTTGTTTTACAACATGAGCTAAAAAAAAACAAATGGGAGAAACCAACAAGGAGGAAATAGACGTGTTTCAGTGGCAGCTGGTGTAGGTTTCCCCGGGGGGGGGGGCTATACCATACTTAAAAATAAAAACTGCACTACTGTATGTTGTGAAAGTTCATTATATCCACTGATTTTACTTTTTTTAGACAATAGGAAGTTGTTGTTACCTTGTTAACAGTTTTGGTGTGAGTCTTCCGCCTTCTGCCAGATGTTTTGCACTGAAACTGTTATAACAAGGTAACGACGACTTCCTATTGTCTTAAAAAACAAACCAATAAAACAAAAACTAGACTATTATACTATATAGTTCCAATTCTAAGGCTTGTTCCCCACATGTCTGCACAATACAGCACTACTATGATAAGCAACGTTGTAAAAAAGACCAACAACACACGTTTAGGCCCAGCTTCTATCTCACCTCTGTTCACTCTGATAGCTGGGCCCAGTGGGCAGCGTTTCTCTGAGACACACTGCCACTGTAGCAGGTGGTTGGTTGGGGCTGGGTATCACTGCTGATTTACTGAATTGATTCAATTCCGATTTACAAGGTTTCGATTTGATTCGATCCGATTCAATATTGACTCATTTACAGTAATTTCAGATTTAAAGGTATAGTACGTAGGAATTCCCCCCATCTAGCGGTGCGGTTGCATATCTGAACGTATTCTTGATGTTGCATTCAGGTGAAATCAGGCAGACGTCAGACAGACAACAGACGTTGCATGTAACAGGATAAACAAGCGCCTATGTAAACAAGTGGTCCGCCAGCACGAGGCAAAACAATACAGGCCTGACAATATGTTGTCATGGTGATGTGGTATTGTTTTACCTTTGTCTTTCTCTGGTGGAGTAAAATGACATCCGGTTGGTTTGCCGACGGCCGTCTGCCTGACTGCACCTGAATGCAACACCAGTGCCTCCGTCCTTCCTCACACTACACAGTGGTGACAGTTTTAACAGGCCGAGCCCACAGCTCCGCTCAGTTTCCGTGGTTACCTACGGTCACGATGCAACATGGCCGCCTCGGTTCGGTGCGTCGCCCACTTATGTATTTGTAACGACTTGTAACAACTCATTCTGAGGTACCAGAAAGCTTTCATTTGTATGCGGGTGTGATTCCACTTCAGTGAAATACGGATTTATGAAAGACATGTTTGATTTTGGCTAATAAAAAGACAAATAAGTTACACACCGGGGCTTTAAAGAGATTTTCACAGAACTATTGCTGCAAATTGTACAAAGATGGAACTCTCTTACCTGGTGCATTATTGAAAATATTAATGTTTGGGCTACATTAAAAAAGGTTAAGCAGTTACATTATGCACATTCATGAACCACTCTAAAAGTTTAACAGTGCAACTCCTCAGTACAGTTTCATATTTCATTTCATAATCGTATTAAATAGGGATGGGCAATGATTTTCAAATAGTTGTTCAATTTAAATAAATCGAAAAGTTTGAGACTTGTCTGAAAAAATGTTCCCTTTTTTTACTGGCACAGAAGGAAAAACATGGAAAGACTCCAAAAGTTGAGCGCTTTCCAGTAGAAAAACCAACACGGAAGTCTGAAAAAATGGATGATTACTAAAATGAAATGAAAATACAACGTTTATACTTGTAGACGTTAGATGTTAGAAATTCCGACCTCAAGGTACACCTGAAACGCACCATCGATGAGCTGCATTCAGCTTTGAGGGTGAGTTTCTCTCTCTTGTCTTGCAGAGCAGCATCTGCCCATGTACAAACTTAGGAGAGTCTATGAAAGAAACACGTGACCAATCAGTAATTTAGACGACGTAGAACATGTTATTGCATCATTTTAACTCAAAAGATATAGACTTTTCAAAGTATTTTTATTTTATGTTTTAAAGCCTCTGGAAACATGACTTTTTAAATAGTAAAAATGCTTATATTATATCAAAGTCATGTGTCTCATTAAGCATCCACGAAGGTCTGAGTGAAACTAACTATTAGAAAACCTGGTTTAAAAACAGTTGCTGTTTAGGCCACTTGTCAGGACAGATTACGCTCTGATTCAGGAGCGAGGTAGAGGTGATTTATGATTGGTTTGGATTTATTGCTTAATAAATCCCAGAGATAAACCAGTTCAACCCCAATTTCAAAAATGTACAAAAACTTAAAAGACAAATATTTTGAATTTGGATGGAAACTGATTTCTAATTATTTTTTACATGTTTAATATTATGCACATAAGACCCTAAAACAGTGGTCCCCAACCACCGGGCCGCGGACCGGTACCGGTCCGTGGATCATTTGGTACCGGGCCGCAGAAAGATGAAATGAAAATCGTTTGTTTCGTCTATTTCACACTTCCGGTCGTTTTATTTTGAAAATGTTGCCACTTCCGTTTGTGCATCGTTCCAGCGCTGCGCAATTGACAGGCAGGCACAAACGTAAAAGAGTGAAAAACACACGTCGCCGGGCCGGGAAAAACTCAATAATGAGACGACAGCCTTCCAACAAGAAGAAAGCTGTTCTAAAAGAAAAAGCACGAGTCCTGTTTAAATTACGGGTTCATTGCAACAGGTGATTCACATGCTCCAAGCTCCACAGTGTGTAATACATGACCGGCTCTCTGCCGCTTCATCACTTCACAGAAAACTTCTCTCCCTGCGTTCTGGATTTAAGCAGAATATCCTGAGATCGCCACAAAAGCACGGAAAACCTGCTTCCATTACAAACATATTATGTTTGTGAAACGGAGTTTTCTGCAGCTTCAGCAGCAAAACGAGATGACAGAGTAGACAGGACCCGAGATGACAGACGTCACCCCCGGATGACTGACATTATTATTGTGATACTATATTATGGTGAGTTGTAACAAAGAACGTAAACGTAAGAGAAAACTAGGCTATGTGAACGTGTAGTCCTGTTTATACAGTAGGCCTACATATAATGTAAACAGGAGAACGTACGCTACGCTACCCCCCCCCCCCCCCCCCCGAAGAGAACGACACCCCCCCCCACTCACTCTGATAGCTGGGCCCAGTGGGCAGCGTTTCTCTGAGACACACTGCCACTGTAGCAGGTGGTTGGTTGGGGCTGGGTTACTGAATCGATTCAATTCCGATTTACAAGGTCTCGATTCGATTCGATCCGATCCGATTCAATATTGACTCATTTACAGTAATTTCAGATTTAAAGGTATAGTACTCCCCCCCCGGTCCGCGGTAAAATTTTCCACCGGTGACCGGTCCGTGGAGATAAAAAGGTTGGGGACCGCTGCCCTAAAATACATAGTTAGGAGGCTTTTGTGGATTTGGGTTTCCAGGGGCTTTAAAGTTTTATTCAAGGTGCAGGGGAGCGGCGGGGCAGCGGCCTAGCGCTCTCTATTGACCAGCTGCCACTGATGTGTGTGTGTGTGTGTGTGTGTGTGTGTGTGTGTGTGATACATAGATTTTTAAAGGATCATTCGATACTTACGACAGCTCTCGCCAAAGAAATCGAGAAGACATTTTTCACGCAGTCTATTTTATCTTTTGAGGATATTAAATGACAAACGTCGAGGTAATGACGCCCACCACCGCAATTGATGTATAGCGTTTCACAAATGAACTGTTCGTCTGCCTTCCTGAACTTCCATTTCCGATTAAAACCTCTTTCCAGACAGATCTCATTTCCTGCCTCCCCCAGTATTTACAGAATGGCTTTAAAATTCGTTTAACTCGTCTTCCTTGTCTCAAAGCAATCCCAATGTCATTTCCTAGGCTGAGAAACATCGAGACGCTGTCGAACCTGCTCCGCTCGGTGCTGCTGCTCTCTCCAGGTAAATGGTGTTTTATCTCTCCCATAATGCATGCTGATGTAGCTACACAGGCATCTGGCTGCCAGCCACTCTATCAAGGAGATGATGATGAAGCCAGGTTGCACATAAAAGTGGGAGGATGAGTCAGTTCATTGATGTGTGTCTATGTGAGTGTGTGAGTGTGTATGAGTGTGTGTGTGTGAGTACCTGTGGGATTCCGATGATGTATTTGTGTTGATGTGTTGCTCTGTGTGTGTTTTGTGATTGCGTATGTGTGTGTCTGAGCTTCTGTTTTTGTGTATAGTGGTATCTTGAGAGTGTTTTCTTTCTCTGTCTGTTTTTGTATATGTGTGTGTGTGTTTGGTTGTGTGTTTGGTTGTGTCTCTGTCTGTCGATGTGTGTTAGTGTGTGTGTCAAGACTGAGAGTGTGTCCTGTTTGTGTCTGTTTTTTATTTGCGTGTCACTTTGTAGGCCTCTATTCTTGTCAGGGTTCCCATTCCCACGTGTCCTGGAAAACCTGGAAAATGGTTGACCAATGTCAAATATCCTGGAAAAGCTTAAAGGGACAACGAGGAGTTTGTATTTGGTTATAAATAAGTCTCACGTTAATGTGGATGAATCTACGTTAACCACACTTGTTAATGGCTCCATTTTCGATAAATATATCGTTTTGTCTCTATCGTTATTTTGTTATTTTAATTAATGGTGGAAGTGCTGGACCAGTGTTTCCTTACTTTCGGTTTCGCGGACGCTGCCCAGCGAGTCATGGGAATAACGCCGCCGAATCGCCGTTTATGGTCGGAACTACGGCGGCATCTGGTCGTCTTCGAACCTCCGACTTTAATTCTTGATGAATGAAAACATTCTTGGCAAGACGGCTGTATTGCGCCGGTCCATGAATTTCACCGTTCACGCAGAGGCTCATGGTAAATGTAGTATGAAAACACTTCGCTTTCCAAAACTCCTCGTTGTCCTGGAAAATGATTTATCACATCATGACATTTGACTTTTTCAGACCCTGCTTAGGATTTCGTTTCCAAAAAAACCCCAAAACAAAACATGTTCGTGCTGTTCTATGATACATTTTTCATTATTTCTTAGCGTTAATGAGATTATTTCATAAACACAGAAACAAACTGATTAAATTTACAAAATAAGGTACCATTGCCAAAAATAACACTTCTCCAAAGCTTGAACGAGACGGGCGATGAATCAGTGTACGGCGTAAAAACTAATGTCTGTCAAACTGTAGCAGCTGAAAATGTCCTGGAAAACGATTTCAAGAGAAGAATGGGAACCCTGCTTGTGTCTGTGTTTCTCCGTCTCTCTTTCTTTGTGTTTTTGCAATCCCAGTTTGTTTTGTGTAATAATATTGTGTGTGTGTGTGTGTTTATTTGTGTATTTGTGCTGTTTTTCCAGATGACCTGCTGTGCTGTGTGTACCTGTGTTTGAACCAGCTGGGTCCCGCGTACCTGGGGATGGAGCTCGGCGTCGGAGAGACAGTGCTGATGAAAGCTGTTGCTCAAGCAACTGGTAATGGGCATCCTCACACACACACACACACACACACACACACACACACACACACACACACACACACACACACACACACACACACACACACACACACACACACACACACACACACACACACACACACACACACACACAATAAACACACACACACACACACACACATGCATAACCACTCCATTGCACCCAAACACTTGCCTGTGTGCGTTCCCAGCCTAACTGCTGCTGGTGCCACCCCTTCCCTCTCTCTCTCTCTCTGCTCATCAGCCGGCGATTTTAACCGCCTCGCTCTTGTTTCCAGGGCGACAATTGGACAAAATCAAAGCGGAGGCGCAGGAGAAGGGAGATTTGGGCCTGGTGGCCGAGAGTTCCCGTAGCAACCAGCGGATGATGTTCCAGCCGGCCAGTCTGACAGCAGGGGGCGTGTTCAGGAAATTGAAGGAAATTGCCGCCATGAGTGGAAACTCGGTGAGACGCAGAAAAACATTTTCATTAGAGGAGCTCGAGAAAATATTGTTTCTCACTCTATTTACCTCTCGGTATTGGGGTCAGGGAGGCAACAGACAGGAAATGTTAATGTGATTGTGTATCGAACAGGGGGTTATTAGTTTATTTGTGGACCAGAGGTAATTCCTCAGCTTTTAATAAGTCGTCACCTGGCTGGAATCTCTCAGCAATTAGTCTCCTTCCCTCCCCGCTGCCACTGGGTTTCTGTTTTCGTTCGTTCTTTCTCCCCCCTTTTTTTATTTTTTTTATTTTCACTGCTCTAGATTGAACATGGAGTCTGTACTCGTTGGTGACCTCAGTCTTTTTGCATTCTGTCTCTTCTCGCTTCTCTTCTGTGAATCTCAATTTCCTCTCGCCCGCCTCAGGCCATGAATAAGAAAATCGACATCATCAAAGGCCTCTTTGTGGCGTGCCGCTTCTCCGAGGCCCGCTACATCGTCAGGTAAAATAACACAGTCGAGCCTGTGTGTGTGTGTGTGTGTGTGTGTGATGGCAGCAGGCACGCATGCACATCTGCATGTGTGTAGCCACGCAGATGTTTGCAGTGTTTTCTTACCTCCATGTGTGAGTGAATGAGCGAGCGTGTTGCTGCTGTCATGGCGGCAGGTGTCAGCGCTGACTGTGGTGGGTCTCGGTGCTGTTTGATTGACAGGTCTCTCGCCGGGAAGCTGAGGATCGGCCTCGCTGAGCAGAGCATCCTATCGGCGCTGAGCCAGGCTGTGTGTCTGACCCCACCAGGACAAGGTAGTAATAATAATAATAATAATAATAATAATAATAATAATAATAATAATAATAATAATAATAATAATACATTTTATTTATAGGCGCCTTTCTGGACACTCAAGGACACCGTACATTGGTTAAAAACAGCACAGCGCAAACAATAGTAAACAAAAGTATGTTTTATAAAAAAAATCAGGTTAGAATTACACAGTGCAAATGAAATCATAGGGAAAAGGCAGTTTCGAGCTTGGATTTGAAGTCTAAAAGAAGGAATCTGAAGATTTTCAGTTTAATCGCTCCTGTTTTGCGGTAGTTGTGTCTGTCCCCGCATCGCCACGGCAGCGATGAATGGGAGCGGATGTAAGTTCCGCTGCTTAGGCTGTTTCCATCCCTCAAAGCCACAGACAGCGTCAGATGGAGACTCAAACATGCACCCAGAAGTTTATTTACTTCAAGCAAGTCATGAGTTGATATTCCTGTGTTTATGACACAAACGGTAGCTTTCCGACTGCACCTGAACACACCGAGCGTCAACTTGGGTCTCTGGGAGACTTTGAATTAGATCTAGTTTTACAAACATGTCGACTTGCTTGAAGTAAACAATCTTCTGGGTGCATGTTTGAGTCGCCATCTGACGCTGTCTGTGGAAAAGAAATTGCGGCTTTGAGGGATGGAAACAGCCTAAACAGCAGAACTTCCATCCGCTCCCATTCATCGCTGCCGTGGCGACGCGGGGACAGACACAACCACTGCAAAACAGGAGACATTAAACTGAAAATCTTCAGACTGCTTCTTTTAGACCTAAAATGTTAGGAACATACAGCCCTGAGTTGAATTTGCCCGGAATTGTCCTTTAAATTTTAAGAGGAGGATTTTGAATTAAATTCTAAAACTTTATTGGGAGCCAGTGGAGCTGTTGATGTTATTGATATGCGAATGAGTACTGTCGAAGATGACACCTGTGGGGAGGGGGAGGCGGTGGAGTTGTCAATCGCTACTGAGAAACTGTCAGTTTTGGATAGTGTTGATTTAGAACCAATGAGGAGAATCTCAGTTTGTTTAGTTTGAGAAAATTGGAGAAGAACTAGGATTTTATAGCCTTGAATTTTAAAGAATATCTTAAAAGAAAAAGAAAAAAATCACCTTGAAACAGCAGCCAGGTGTCTGTGTATCAAACCGACCATTAAAAAAAACCACATTTTCCTAAAGTAACTATGTAAACGATGCAAAGACTGATCTGAATTTTAATGTGAGTTTTCAACAGTCTGAGTTACACAAAGTGAGAACTTCCCCAACGCTTCAGTTTTTCCATTTTTTATTTTAGTGCAGAAGCTCGGTTTGTTATACAATCCCTCTGCCGCGGCTCAGCCAGAAAAAGACAGAAGACAGAATATTTGGACTAAAAATACTTCAACTTTTGGAAGATAAACACTTGATTTGTCTCAACTCAGACCGCTGAAGCTGCTCATTGGCTTTTGAATAAACCACCACAAGTGGAGTGACTGCTCCCCATCTGTGGAGAAAACTGGCCTTTCACCCGTTCTATGTCTAAATTTAAGTTTTAACTTTTTTTTCCCTCCCTCTTTTTAATACACTTAATGAGACGGAGTTAGCCCTCGAAATAAATTTAATTAAGAACCTCAGATCTCAACCAGGAGAAGAAGGTGTTAAAATATTCTTTGCATTCATTAGAACTGTTTTAAATGAAATCTGATATTTCAATGTGTCAGGCCAATTAGTGACCAAATGTGTCGGTGGAAAGGTTGGTAAGAAGAAAAAAAAAAGCAAAAACAGAAACCATGCCATATGTAATTTAGCGTTTGAAGCCGACACGCCTTCTCAATATGTTGCAGGATTTATGAAGTTTCACCGCGCTGCTCTCAGCTCTGATCTGACCCGCTCTCGCCAAACACCACTGACACCAAATTAAATAAATTCATCCCTGACTTATTAGTATTCGTGCCTTATTCTCCACTGGAGGTATGCTTTAATAAGAGTCAATTAGACCAGAGGCTCGGTGGGGAAATTTGCATTGATCTGTGGTCTGGTCTGGAAATGTTTTTCTTAGCGTTTTTATTTATTTATTTCTTTAACCATTATTTTATCAGGCAGGTCAACTAAAAGCAAAATTCCTTTTGTGGGGCTCAAGTGGATCATTATGATAAATAATTCATTGTAATTCAAACAAAATAATTAATTTAGCCTTCAAGCTTATATTATCTTTAACATTTCCACCACAGCGGGGCTCTTAAGAGTTAGCCGTAAAAAAAAAGAAGGAAAAACTGCGGTGTAGTTATACATACACAGGTAATTGAGCTGCTTTTGTACATTTCCTTTCTTTTTTCTTGCCTTTGAAAGGACTGTGAACTTTCATCCTACAAATAGCCGGTTGCACAAATGTTCTTACACGTACAACAGATGTGTGTTTGAAATGCATCTTTCCTCTGCTTCCTTATAGGTTTCCCTCCCGCTGTGATCGACGCGGGGAAGGGGATGAGCGCTGAGAGCAAGCGGGCCTGGATCGAAGAGAAGAGTCTCATTCTCAAACAGACTTACTGGTAACTGAAACCTAAACAAACACAAAATAAAAAACAAAAAACACCCGCCTCCTCCTCCTTCTTCTCGTTTCACTTTGCAGTCTCTCCTCGCCGCCGTCACTACAATGCCTCATTCCCCTTAAGCCCTGTCCCTCTTTCTCCCTCGCTCACTCACGCTGCTCACTTTCATTTTGGATGATATTGATTTCTTTCTTCTTCCTTTTTCTTCTTTTTTTAAAATGTTTTTCTTCACAAACACTCGGCTCCGTCTCACTCTCTCTCACCCTCCCACGCTCTCTCCTATCCAGCGAGATGCCCAATTACGACGTCATCCTCCCCGTTCTGCTAAAAGAGGGCATAGACCAGTTGCCCAACCACTGCAAGCTCACTCCAGGTAAGCAGCCAATCAGCAGGCGGGAAACAGGTTATTCAATCGGGAAGGATGCTGACTTGTGTGTGTTTGTGTGTTTGTGTGTGTCTGTGTGTGTGTGTGTATTGATCGGTTCAGTGGAGGTGACTCAGTTATTTTAGTTGAGTCATTTATCACACAAAAGATAAGATACCAACAAAACTAAGGATTAGCTCCCAATTACACTGTTGTCAAGCTATTTGTGATAAGGCACCTTGGCACCACGGCAGGAAATTAATACCAGCCGCCATCTGAACAACCGCTAAATTGGGAAACTAAATTGGCCGTTGTTGGTCAGTTAGACAAATCTAGTAGCGCGATGTTGGCAGGTAAATAATCGCTGCTCTTTTTTGTTCTCAAATGCATCATAGTTAAAGGAGCCGGTGAATTTATTTTATTTTTTGTTGGGATCAAACCAGCCGGTTTGGACAAAACATTACTGTCCCGTCCCGTCGTATCTGGCTCGGTGCTCTGTAAGCTGCAATTAAAGGAATTTGTTTGGTATATTTCTTTATATCGCTCCTCTGCTGCTGTTTGAAGCTTAACTTCGCAGCGCAGCCCAGGGGTACGTGAGTCAGAGAAGTTTTCATATCGGGGCCAAACGAGAATACAAACAAACTCATTTTCAACTGTCTGAGGTTTTTTTTTTTCCCCCCTTTTTTTTCGTCACAAAAAACAGTTGTGGGTGTGATGCCGATGTGTCATGCGAATGGGAATGTGTCATTGAAGCTAATTTCACAGCTCCTGGGTTTCTCGCAAACGGATGCGAGATCTGCCTCTTCTGTCGAAAACCTGCAGGCCTGTTCGCGCCGCGCCGGCCCCTCCTCTCCCCGTACACACACACACACACACACACACACACATGCACCAGAGAAAGTGGCAAATATATGAAACTTCTCCTGGGCTCGACTCACAATTAGTTTCTCCACTGTTTAGAACTCATGAAATATGCATAACAGATTTTTTTTTTTCTGAATCGGTTGCTTCGTGCCCCACAGTTTTTTTTTCTTTCTAACTGTTCCTCCATCTCTCTCTCCATCTCCATCTCTCTGTCTCTCACCTTTCCTCTCCCAGGTGTACCGCTGAGACCCATGCTGGCTCACCCGACGAAAGGTGTCGGCGAGGTGATGAAGAAGTTCGACGAGGCGGCGTTCACCTGCGAGTACAAGTACGACGGCGAGCGCGCACAGGTGTGTATGTATGTGTATATGTATGTCTGTGTGTGTAGGTGGCAATGTGACAGAATGAGAGCGTTTGTTTCGCCCGCGTTTGGCAGCGAAACATATGTCTGCTGAATTTTGCATGCATATATATATAGTGTGTGTGTGTATATATATAATATACATATATACATAAACCTTTGGGCTTTGCTCTTTGAGGTTGAGGTATTACCATTCTGTGTGTTTGCTCACTGTGTGAGGACATGCATGCTTGTTTCTGCATGATGTGTGCGTCTGCGTGCGTGTGTGTTCACTTATTCTTTTAAGATAAACAGTGGTGCTGCTTTTGCTTTTGCCCTGGGCCTGTAGGCAGAGCGAGCTACCTCTGCTGATGTGGACCAGAGAGAGAGAGAGAGAGAGAGGGAGGGAGGTGGTGAGGAAAGTGGTGAGAGACAGTGAAGGCGAGACACATGAGAGAGAGAGAGAGGGAGAGATGAAAACGAAGACACAACGGGAGACAGTGGCGGGGATGAGGAAATTTTCGAGAGAGACATAAAGGGACACAGCAAGTGAGAGACTGTAATGTAAACCCCTCCAGCTGTATTGTTAATTTTGGGCAGTCATGCCAATAAAGTGCCTTTGAACTGGGTTGAATTGAGAAGAAGAGAGATGAGCAGGAAGGGAGAAACAGAAACACAGAGAGAGAAAGAGAGACGGAGAGAGAGAGAGAGAGAGAGTAAACCCTATGACGTCCTCGTCTTTCTCTCTCTCTGGTCTCACTGCAGTGGACTTTACCTCAGACAGCCAGCAGAGGGACTCACGGTACACTGTTCACTTAAACACTCCCCCTCTGTGTGTGTGTGTGTGTGTGTGTGTTACAGTATGTTGTGTGTGTGTGTGAGTGTGACTGTTCAGATTTGGAGACAAGCCACAGGAGAGCGTGTGTGTGCATCTGCGTCTGTGTGTCAGCTGATGAATCAATACAACTGTGTGTTCATGGATTGTGCGTCACATCAAGTTGAACGATCCTGTGTATGTGTCTGTTTGTGTGTTTTGTTTTTCTATTTATCAGAACCGATGCTTATTGAGTCGTAGTAGAAGCCACAGTCATCTGTTGTCATCTGGCCGAATGGCTGGCAACCTAAAGTAATACATGTAGTTAATGTGTACGAAGGCACGTGATGATAAAAAAACAAAAACAAAGAGCCGGCGACACCGTGGTACAGCCGAGTCGTGATGAAACGCAGCTGTGGAGCATTAATAGTCAGGAACGACAACAAAGCAACTAGTGTTTTTAAAAAATGACAATAAAATCAACAGAGGACCGGTCAGGACTTATTATTACAGAGAAGCTCATGTATCTTTATTTATTGTATTGATGATGCATCTAGTAGCTCCAAAAACCATTTGATGGAAACCAGGAAGAAGCTGCAGGAAGAGCAACAAATTACTAATCCAACCAGGTCAGACAATCCTCCACTAGATATATATGATGTATATGAAGCCAACAGAAATAATAATAGTGAAGTTGAACCATGGAGAAACAATATTTGGTGGATAGATTGAAAAGATAAAGTATATATTATACAGACAGAGAGAAAAAAACTGATTTCCTTCTGTCTTTCTTTCTTTCTTTCTCCTTGTTTACAATGCAAAAAATGTTTCATTTAATTTCAATAAATCTAAAACTATGTTCACTGGTTTTCACCATCTGGTCAGATTTCAAATGAATGACACGTGAGGGTGTAACATCACCGCCATCTGCCCGCCCACGATCAGACGATTCATTAATTGAGTGACTGAAAAATCTGCCACTGTTTTTGCAATTGATTCATTATTTATTACATTTTTTCAAGTGAAAACATTTTTTTTTTATTGTCTTAAACCTAAGCATTTCTCTCATGTTTAAAATTAAGATGTGAATAAGTTTGGCTTTTGACTGATGGTTGGGGCCAAACAACCAATCTAAAGAAGTCACCTTGGGCACATGAGGGAAAATTACGACCGTGAAAAATTGTGATTGCTTTTTTTTTCTCGACCAAACGATTAATAGACTAATGTAGAATAATTTCCAGATTAATCAGTAATGAAAAGATTCATTAGTTAGTTACAGTTGGAGCCGTGATGTCGATAATCAAAACAATATCAGATGTACGTCACGATGGGAACATGTGATTGGTCAGCGTCCAACTTGTGTGATGTCACTCTGGATGTGACTGTGATTGGCTAATCCAACAGAGATCATTATAAAAGACAAAATATTTATCCATCTTCTTAAAGCCCCAGTATGTAGGAATTACCCCCATCTAGCGGTGCGGTTGCATATCTGGTGGTTACCTACGGTCACGATGCAACATGGCCGCCTCGGTTCGGTGCGTCGCCCACTTATGTATTTGTAACGACTTGTAACAACTCATTCTAAGGAACCAGAAAGCTTTCATTTGTATGCGGCTGTGATTCAACTATACGTATTTATGAAAGCAATGTTTGATTTTTGCTGATAAAAAGCCAAATAAGTTTCATACTGGGACTTTAATATTCACATAAATAACAATATATATGACTCAATCAGCTCCTAATCTCAATCTGTGATCATCCAGACTGACAGTAAAAACCTCAACACTGTGAATTCCTCGTTTCGCCTGTAACACAAACAAACTGCAATAAAAAAAAAATCTCTATTTTTTTATTATTATTTATTTATTTATTCCGTCTCTTTCTGCTCTTTGCTTCTTTTCCCCACAGATTCACATCCTGGAGAGCGGCGAGGTTCGAATATTCAGCCGCAACCAGGAAGACAACACCAGCAAATATCCCGATATCATCTCTCGCGTTCCCAAGGTAAAAACACTGAGAGCACGCAGAGCAGAGCAGAGCAGAGCGGAGCGAGTGCTGCCGTCGTCCCCGCGGGGGCCGAGCGACGGCGGCAAAGTCGCTGTGAGCCGTGATTGTTAACCGGCGGCTTTTTTATTTATTTATTTATTTTTTTTATACAGTGTGCACATAACAACTGCAGCCTTCGCCCCCGCTCAGTCTTGTCTTTCATTTTGCCGCTTTTCTCCCTCTCTCTACCCATCTGTCATCCGTCTGGTTTCCATTTGCCCGCCGCTGCTCTCTGCCTCTGTCTGTCTCAGTTTGAAACCCTGCTCTTCAAAAGCTTATTTGTTATCTTTAGTTGTCCTGACCCTCCCTGTGTCCTTTTTTTTGTGTCCCTCTTCATTTGTCGAGAGCCACTGCTAGCCATTAAATTTCCTTTTTCTTTTTTTTTTTTCTAAGGGCACAATTTCTTCTAACCCTTTTTTTTCTTTTTAAACGACTTGTCACGAAGCCTCATCTCTGTAATAGATGTGAAAAACACTAGTGGTTTAATTGAAAGTTGGAGCTGTGGGCAGGCTGGCCCAAATTAGCGAGGAGGATCTGCTGGCGTGGGGAGAGAGAGAGAGAGAGAGAAAGCGATCACCGGCGCTACCTGAAGCTTTGGCAGTTGGCCTGGGGGGTTATCTGAGCGCGCTCGCTACCTCGGCACCCGCTGAGTGTGTTTTTCTGCAAATAAAGCTGTATCAGTTTGTTGGCTTTCTCCCACTCTCATTCACAGTTGCTGTTTCTTTTTTTTTTTTTTTTGTACACATGCGTTATTAAAACATCAATAATAAGAATAAAAGAAATCCCCATCTGGTCGGTACTAATCAGGGCAGGTTATTATTGAATCAGATAAACTCTGCATAGTCAGAGCAGGTTACTAATGGGTCCCTCTGCTGGAATTTATTAAGTCATAATTTATAGGTTATAAGAGGAAACAGGTGTGCTGCTTCTGCACTGGATTTTCAATTGATGCCTGGAAAAAAAAACAAAAAAAAACGACAGTACTGTGGTGATAGAAGAAAGTGAGAGAATCACCACATGTCGTGATGATTAGGTGACTTTTACTTTGAAGTAATCTGCTGCCAAAACTGCTGAGGTTTGTTTGCTGAGCCAACCCGCGATGATTCCTCATCATGCATGGTGGTTAGAAAGTTCAGATTTTTTCCCCCACAGCGCGAGCGGTAGTGTGTGTTTGTTTTTTCAGGTCAAACTAATCCTGGGTGGATTGACACCTATTAATAGTCCTGCTACTTGGAAATCCTTCTGAGCGCCGTGGAAACAAATTAAAGAGGAGGAATACTGTGCTGATTCATCATCGCTCAGTCGCTTCTCCCATGTTTACAGAAAACGATGCAGCTCGGTGTCGCTGCTGGTGAACTCTGCATCTTCTCTATCTCAGAAAAATCAACAGGCAGATTTTGAATGAGTGTTTTTTTAAAGGGGGTAGTGGAGGTATTTTTTGCTGTCAACGTTGTCGTGAATTTAATCCCAGAGGAAAGATTAGATTTTGGGGAAAACGTGGCAGTCATCTACCTGGTGGCGACTCTATGTTTAGTCAGAGTTAGGAAGGAAGGAGATGATGATGATGGGTGGTGGTGGTAAGGTGATGTTTGTTTGGATGTGTCTTTATGTCTTTCAAACATCAAAAAGTGCTGCTGGGGAAGTACATCCGCTACATAAGGGAGAGAGAGAAAGTGTGTTTTTTCGTCCCTACTACATACACACGCACAGACTTTTTTTAAAATCACAAATTAACAGAATGGGGATGGAAATGCCACTGCAAAGTAATTCTACACTTTTAGTAACACAAATGCTAAATTAGACGACACATAACAGTAAAAGTTGAGGTGAAAAGTGCGACGCCATTTTTGCTTTGACGTAATTCTGACCCGAGTTCAAGGGCCGTTCGATTGCACTTTTCCGATTCGGAGGTTGGATCTTTCCGAGTTCCGAGTGCAATCGAACGCAGCATTATCCACACGAAAGCGGAGCTTCACCCAAAACGATCTTTTACTTGTTGTTCGTTTTGAAAAAAAATCTCTGTGAACATGGCATCGTTTAAAGAAATATCTGCGTCCACATGGATCCCCTGAAAACGACTCAAAATG
Organism: Trachurus trachurus; assembly: GCF_905171665.1. NCBI lineage: Eukaryota > Metazoa > Chordata > Actinopteri > Carangiformes > Carangidae > Trachurus > Trachurus trachurus. The sequence continues at coordinate 9,338,672 of NC_139900.1, forward strand.
CTGTCGTACATAGATGGAAAGTTACCCCGCTCTATTCAAACTCTAAACATTATTAAGTGGATTAAATGTTGACTGGGAGTCGTTTCAGTGCAAATATAACGATCGATGATGATTTAATGGACACGATTCAGCTGCAGTCTCCGAGGGACCATCAGTAGTCGACCATTGTTGTTGTTGTAACGTCCATAGACTGTAACATGTAGCGCTGTGGCTCAGGTTACCGGTTACAGCGGTGGGGGTATGACATCATCGTTTCACAAATGATTCGTTCCGGGTGTCTACATGAAAACGCTGGGGCGGCATTTTCAGATTTTCCCCAAAACGCTGTTTCCATCTGGACTAGACGCCGAAACGATAAAATACTTATGCGAATTCAATAAATCTGTATTCGTGTGGACGGGCTCTCAGTCTGTTTTTATTTATTTACTTATTTTTGTTCACTCCGACCCTCTGTGGCCTCCCAGCAGCAGCAGGAGGAGGAGGGAGGAGGGGGTAGGGGGGGGTTAAACACACCGGCCCACACTGTTGTTGTGGTCCAGCTGGTGGTGTTGTGTTCAGCTCTCTCCACTGGTGCCACTTGGAGAAGTTCAACCAAACTTCTCAGAAATCAGCCTTATTTCATTGTTACCTCGTCACACACACACACACAGATGTGTTCGGGCCAAATTAAGTTGTTACCACGGCTACTAGCTGACATTTCCTGCTGCTTCACATTAAAAACTTTAATTTTTAAAGTTTTTAAAACTTTAAAAATTAAAGTCCGCCGCCGCCAACAGGACAGACACCACCTTAACTAACACATTTTCTGGGGGAAACACTGTATCATATTTATATGACTTTATGTTAAATAATGAAAAAGCCATGTGTGACAACATAGAAAACTGAGGATGCGATGCATCGAAATCCATCGTATAATCGAATCAAACCGAATCGTAGACTGGTGAATCGTAATCGAATCATGAGGCCAGTGAAGATGCACACCACCAGAGGAGGGTTAGCAAAACGGACTTGTAGGGCTGTTCGATTAATCGATTTAAAATCGTAATCGCGATTATTTGGCTAGGACGATGTTAAAAACGTGAAATTCTAAAAATCTATTTTTTACTCTAGGGTAATTACGGTAAGCCCCCGTTCATGAATCTGCGCTGCGCTGAATTACCGTAATGACTGCCGCCTCCTTCCTCCCATCACGCTCTCCCACTGCTCTCCCCACACACTGTAAACAAGCATGTCGGCATTCTGCTATGACCAGTGAGGATTTCATTGCCGAAAAGACCAACAGCCCTTTTCCACTACACAGTTACAGGTCTGCTCGGTTCGGCTCGGCTCGACTCGGCCGTCATATCACAGCGGTAGTGATATGACAAGGATTTTCTAAGTTACAGCCGAGTTCTTCAGCGGGGGCGGGGTCGTCATATAACGATTACGGACCGCGTGGTTTTCCACAGAGCAGACATTTAACTCAGGTGACAGAATAACAACAGTTTGTCGGTGTGTTTTTACTGTAAAATGAGTGGTATTGATTCTCGTGACGGACGTAATGGTCGGACGTCGCGCTTGCGACTCTTCCGGTGACAACGCTCTGGCCAATCAGTGGAAGGCAGTCAGTTGACGTCACGTTTTTAGATAGATAGATAGATAGATAGATAGATAGATAGATAGATAGATAGATAGATAGATAGATAGATAGATAGATAGATAGACAGATGTGCTTTATATATTGCATATTATTTTGAAAAACTGTTTTGTATTGTGAAACAAAGTTTTGAATAAAAAAGATAGATAGATAGATAGATAGATAGATTTTTTTTTTTTAAATTAGACTCTAGGTCCATTTAAAAAGACACAAACAGCACACAAAATAGTTTGTCATTTAACAAAAAAATCGTAATCGGAAATCGATTTTTGAGAGAAGAAAATCGAGATTTTACTTTTGGGCAAAATCAAACAGCCCTACGGACTTGCATAGTTCCCCTTTATATAAGTTATAATACACAACTTTTCCACATTGAAATATTTAAAAAAAAATGTACAGACGCTCGTTCGATCTTCTTCTCAGTTATATCTCTACATCGTCCCAAATGTTTGCAGTAATTTCCATAACTCCTTCTTTATTTTCATTATATAACGCACTGTGTCCTTTGGGTCGCCTGTCAGCAGGATGATGCATCACGCAGTGCAGAAATAAAGTAGATAAAGTAGTTTGACAGACTCTATCGATCCAGCAGACAACAACTCTATTCTACTGTTTGTATCGGTCACCTGCAGCTCGACTCTTCGCTAAACAACACGCGTCGATCCGTGATGCTGCGTTTCATCACGGCCGACCCTGTGCAGCGTCTCCACCACGGTGTTGCACAGGTGACAGGTGTGTGTGTGTGTGTGCTCTCTGACTTTACAGCAGGTAGAGCGAGAGAGAGAGATGAACATTATGTGCCACAGCTGTTTCATTAGAATCGGTGACGTCGGGTGAAATATGTGACAAAACAGAACATGAATAAAATTTGAATACATCAACTCATCTGTGAACATTATCTCAGCTGCGATGGTGAAGACAGAAAGTCCCATGATCCCTCACTGTTCTTCACAAATGCATCTTTCGCTATTGTTTCAATTTAAGAGACTCCTTGAATGAAAAATGTATTTTTCCAGCTTTAATCCTGTATCCACGTGTGAATTATTCATCTAACTGTGTTGGTATTTGCCAAAATTCATATCAGAAAGTCACTATCTGAGTATTATTACTTCAAAATCGATGTGTTTTCTCTTCCTGTAAAATGATTTCAGGCGTTTGATGACTCATCCTGCACTCAAAGTCCTAATTTTACATCCAATTAAAATAGTTTCTTGATTTTTTTACGTCCCAGTCACCGTCACAACCTCTGAGCTGTAACCGGCTCTTTTGGCCGACACTTATGTGTTGTTGTTCTGACTCTGTGGCGCATCGTGAACCTGCTGCGTCACTGCTGCCTTCAGCTCCAGGCTCAGACAGTCGGCACCGTCTCAGTCCAAAACTCTGTTTCCATCGTTCTCTCCTCATTTCATCTCTGAGGTCGGTCGCAGGTGTGTGTGTGAAGGTGAAGGTGAAGCAGAGAAGACGATCTCACAGGCGGTGTCTCACAGTCAGTAGCCAATAGTGTTGACTTGTATGATAGACGGCAATCAATATATGTGACACCTTCCTCCTCTTTAATTTTAAAATCACCTTCCTACTCCGAGTGCCTCAGTTCCCGCTACCACCTAGTATTTGGATCCTCACACTGAAGAGCACCAGAGGTAGAGACAAGAGACAAAGACAAGTGATACCCATGCAGCACTCCATGCATGTTTTTTGATTGAACACTTTAGGATGTCTTTAAAGGGATAGTTCAACATTTTGGCAAATTGGCCCATTGCCATAATCGCTATAGTCTTAGCAGTAGGTTTGTTACCTTTAATTCTCAGTGCAAGCTGTTTTTAGAACGGCGGAGCAGAGCCGTGAGCTGCTCAGAGCTACGCTACGGAGGCTCATGGGATTTCTTGGTTTCCCTCATCAAATACACAATCCAACAACTCCAAAACGTCCACCAGAGCGTTGTGGAGTTGTTGGATTGTGTATTTGATGAGTTTGATGACGGAAACCAAGAAATCCCATGAGCCTCCGTAGCGTAGCTCTGAGCAGCTCACGGCTCTGCTCCGCCGTTCGAAAAAACAGCTTGCACCGACAATTAAAGGTAACGAACCTACTGCTATGACTATAGGGATTATGGCAATGGGCCAATTTGCCAAAATGTTGAACTATCCCTTTAATTCTCTATGAATAACAATACCACCACAGCCAATCAGCAGGAGGCTTTTATTTTGAAACAGCTACTGTACAGGGAGTGATCATCTTAGAGACCTCTCCCTCAACCAGCGAACATCTCTTCTTCAGTCGTTGAGCAGAAAGTTTTTCTTTTCCAGCACCGCCTTCCTCTCTTTTTTTGTTTTTTGACTTTCGTCCTCTCTCTTTCTCTCTTTCTCTCACCCTGCGTCTCATCATCTCATACGACACCTGCCCTCTCACACTGACTTTCATCTGCTCTTCTTTTCCTCTTCCTAACTTTAAAAGCGACACCCGTCCTTTGTCTCTCTCTCTCTCTCTCACCTCATTGCTCCATCCGTCCACTCGTCTCTCATGTCGCTGTGTCTAATCATTTCCTCTCCCTTTCTTCTTCATTACTTCTTGATGACGCTTGTTCCTTCCCTCACTACTCGCCGCCGCCGCCGCTGCTGCTTCTGCTCTCTTTTCACCTCTACCTCTCCTCTCTTCTCACTCTTGTCTTATTCATTCTTGTCTCTCTCTCTCTCTCCCTTCCTCTCATCTTTTTTCAGCACTTTGATTCAGCCTGTCTGTGACTTCACCTCTCTCTCTGCTCCGTCTCTTATACCCTTCCTCTCTCTCCCCCCTCTCCCTCTTTCACTCCTTACACATTCGCTGTTTTCCTCCGTCGTCTGTCGATGCTCCTGTCTGCTGTCTTCTCTCACCTTTTTTTGTTTTTCCTCTCAGTTCCTTTAAATCCCCCCATCTCCCTTCTCACCATTTCGCTTTCACACTCTTCTTCCACACATCTCTTCTCTCTCCCTTTTTAAAACCTTTTCTTTCACTTTTTTTTTTGCTGTCTTCTCTCTTACTACTTCTCTCCCTTAACCAGCTTTTCTTGTCATCTTTTTTTCTACATCTCTCCTTTGCTGTCTCTTTCTTTTCTTTAGTCATTATCTCTGCCTAACTGAAAGGATTCAGATGGAAAAACAAATAAGCAGTGTGAAAAGTTTCCATGTCTTCTTTTCTTTTCTTTTTTTAGTTTAAATTGCTCGTTGCAAGAAAGATGTAGCGTTTTCAAATGATGGCATTTTATTTAATTTGTGCCTGAGATAATTTTCTTGTTTATTTAATTTATGACTCTTAATTTAATACGTCTAATTTACTGGTGCTGACGATGACTCAGTCGTTTTAAATGGAGCTCTCATCTCAGATATCGATTACTGACCGTTAATGTGGCAGACGGTTTGATAAAAGATGAAAATTTGCATCCTCTGTCTGATGTTACGTCGTCACGGCAGCGACTGTTGCGCGTCATTCAACACACATTCAAGTGAACACATTAAAAACGAACAAAGCCTGAGTGAAAGTTTGCACTAACACACGTGTGCTGCATAGAGGAGATGCTCTGATTAGATTTTACAGCACCTTGCTGCATTATTTTGCATATTAATGAGGGAAAACTCATTTTCCTGAAGCCACCATAGAGCCTTAATGCATTAAATTATGAATTAATAGTAATAAATGCAGGCATTAATATTAATTCAGAACCGTTAATTTGTAATGAATGCATTACTTAGCCTAATGACCTTACGAGGATAACAGATTAGGTTTGATATATTAAACTGTTTCCAAACAACCTGTTAAACCTCTAACGTGTCTCTAACCCTGAGCTCTGATTGGCTGCCTCCGATGACCTTTCAGTTTTCACTCGGCTGATCGGCTCCCAGTCTGGTTTCAGCTTGTGTAAGATGTAAACATTCAAAAAAAAAAATCCATTCAGGTGGCCCTGAATCGAGCAGGAAGTCGGGGATTAAGCCGCACACACAGGATTTGGTGTCTTGGATAATTAGCAGCCGGTCGGTGTGATGTTGAGAATCTGAGGTGATGGTCGATGTAATCCTCCTCCGACCTGGACGGTTTATCCACAACCTCGACTCTGTCAGTCACCTTTTTTTCTTTTTTTTCTTGGTCTTGCACAAACAAATGAAAGCTGCCAAAGCTTTTTTACTTCATGCAGATTTAAAAACAACAACAAAAAGCTTTTTGGCACAGTGTGGGCATCCGACCAAGCGAGGGGGAGTGTTTTCAACAGTTTGGTAACTGGTTGTGTGTCAGAGACGACGGCGGGCGGTCGGGCGGCGGCGGCGGCAGACGTGGCTACTCGAGAGGAGTGATAAATGTAGCAGAGAAAAAAAATGTTAATGTGTTGACTTCCAAAGCATTTGGCAACAAATTGAGGGCAACTGCAGGTCCTGAAACAGCCTCGGCGCGTCTATGTGCCTGTATTCTTGCCTTTTTTTTTTTTTCAAGCTCCAACTCACTCTTGAGTTTTTGAATCTTAAGTTTGTTGGATGAACTTCAGTGAAACTTTTCTGACAGTCGCCTGTTTTGCCACAGCAGATGTTGCCTAACCACAGATTGGCACACAATATCGTGTCTTTTTTTTTTTAATTAAGGTTTTTTATTGATTCCACATATCAGTATTCAACATTTTACATATATAATTTTCCAACAGTATAAAACATTCCTATACTTCACCAGGGAGCAGAGACATAGATAAACACACATTCTCAAAGAAAGTTACCGTAGAGTAAATTTGAAGAAAAAAAGAAACACTTTTTCACTCCTGTCCTTATTTTCACACCTCTCTTACATCGTCTCTTTTCTCCTGTTGGAGGATAAACATAATAAACATATGAACAGTGAACACGTTTGTAGCCTGAACCAAGGGGATCAGTAATACTGCACAAAGTCAGCTCTCAATGGAGACACAAAATTAGCCCAGTTTTCCCAGTAATTTTTTAAAAGTCTCTGTTTTTGGTCTAGTTGAGAAAGTCAGCTTCAAGCTTCTCCGTTCTATAAATATTGAGCATTACCTTGACCCAATCCTCCATGTTTGGTGCATCAGTTTTTAGCCATTTTCTGGTGAAGGCTTTTTTTTAGCTGCAACCAGCATTATCCGAAATATGTATTTTTCTCCTGACCTTGTAATCGTGGCTTTTTTAAATGTATTTATTTAATTTTTAATCGTTTTACCCTTCATCTGTGTCTCATCTCCCCTAACCCTAACCCCAACAGGTGAAGAAGGACTCGGTGGTGTCCTGCGTCCTGGACTCGGAGGCCGTGGCCTGGGACCGTGAGAAGAAACAGATCCAGCCCTTCCAGGTCCTCACCACTCGGAAGAGGAAGGTATGATGTGGAGAAAGTAAAGGAGAGAGAGGGAGAGAGGTGTAATAAGATGGAAAAAAAAGAAAAGAATGAAATGTCAGAGAGGTGTTTTTTCTCTTTTGATCAGAATAATGGCCTTTTTCCACCACAGCAATCACATTAGGGTGGAACTGCTCCCTGTCTTACCCCGTCTCTCGGTATGCATGATGACATCCAAGTAAATTAGGAAAGGAGAAATGAGAGTGCAAATGTGGAGAACGTGATGATGAAAATGGATGAAAATGATTATCCTGATGATTTTTTTTCCCTCCCCCTCCTCCTTTTTTTTTGGCTGGATACTGTTACAGCCACTATGAAATCATGATTAGTTGTAATGATGGTTTGATGCACAAACTGATTGTAACTGCCCCTTCTGGCATCGCGTAACAACATCCCTCCACTGTTTGCACAACCACGAGCATTCTTGCAGAAATGAAATATTTCAGACGAGGAGGAGATGGAACCAGATATGGACTAATTAAACATCATTAATGAGAGGAGGGGGAGAGAAAAGTAATGAGGGTTTGTGAAAAGGAGAACGGGGATAAATCAGTGGAGAAAAAACACCTCTTCTGGGTGGAAGAACGTGGAGGTTTTTGTTTTAAACACCAGATTTTAATGTCGTTTTCCTTTACCTGTGGTCAGGAGAAACTTCAAATCCAGACCAATTATAACTGAAGTGTGCACTAATTGGAGGTTTAGGCAATAGGCACCACTTAACAGAAAGAGTTACACCTCACAACAGCACACTCACCTACAGCAGCTCTGCCGTATGAATTAGTCATTAAAGCTCCAAGGTAATGTCTTTGCTCGCTGATACACTTTGTGTTTATCAGGAGGAATAAGAGCTGCATCTTAAACAATGCTCAATAAAATGAGCTTTTATTGTTATGAAGGTGAAAATAAGAACATTACATAAAACCCCTCGCCACAAATAGACTATCTACAATCGATACTGCAACACTGTGCAGACGCTTTTATTCAAATTCAAATCATTATTAAAATATTCAACAGAGAAAGGAAAGAAGAAGAAAAAAAAACAGCAACAACTAAATCCAGTCAATATTTGCTGCGACCACCAAAACGGCACCAGGCAGTTCTCAAGGAGCTTGTTCCAGCATCTTGGGAGAACTTGCCACGGTTCTCCGCAGTGGATTTAGGCTCTTAAGTCGTCGGTCTCTTCATGTGATCCCACGGGAGCCAGACCATCTGCTGCAGGACTCCCTGTTCCTGTTCTCGTGTCTGAAGATAGCTCTTTACCACTCGTACAGCCGCGTGTCTGGGCTCCTCGTCCTGTCGCAGACTGAATCTGGGACCGAGCAGATGCCTCCTCCTCGCTCTTGTTACGGCACTTTAAAGAGGAACTCTCCAAGATTTTTTACCTTCACTAAACAGCTTCAGAGTAACTGTGACGGCTAAATCATTGACATGTATCTAGTTCCAGGGAGAATGGAGGCTCTCTGTCTTCCTCCTAGCGTCTTGGCTGAAAACCAACCTTGTAAGATCAGAGCCTCCGGCCCGCTGTCCCAGCTCTCGTCTCTCCGTCGCCCTGTAACCCGTAATCTCTTGTTTATGACAGATAAAACTACATAAATATACACATAGCAACATCGTATATGATAAATAACATCATCCACCGCTCTGTTGACTGCTTACTCGCCGGCTTTGTTAAAAACAAATGCACAACAGTGGAAAAGCAACTGGATTTGCGTAGTTCCCCTTCAAATACCCAAAACGGCCAAAGCCTTTGCAGAGCCCTGCTGTGCCTACTCCACCTATTCAGATAAATGATACTGTACCTACGGTTATAAACCATCGTGGCAGAGGGAGAATTCAATATATCCTGTGCTTTTAATCTGAAGGGTCCTTCTTTGTTTCCTAGCAACTGATTTACACATTAAGAGTGCCCTGTGGAGTTTCCTCGTAAACAAAGTGTCTGTTTACGTTCAGTATTAATCACAAAAAAACACACACAAACATGTTTCTTTGAAGTCAAACAAATGCATTGGATTAAAAAAAATTATATAGAGAGCACTACACTGTTTACATCCATGTTTACATGCTGAGCAGCCGTCGTTGTCTTCTTCTTCCTCTTCTCCTTTACCTGCCTTTGTTGGTGCATTGCTGCATCTCATTGTGCATCATTGTAGATCAATGGGGATGTGTAAAAGTGGTGACAGGCAGGAAAAACATTGCTCCCTGACGCTGCGACAGGTCAAAGACTCCACAGGATCCCTTTAAGCTTTAATGGTGTTAGTAAATCATTAGTGTGTAGCTATGGAGGGAGGGCCCGACACACACAAACCCACAGCAGGTTTTTTTTTTTTTTTTTTTACAAACTAACTCCTCGACTCCAGGAATTCAATATTACTTCTGGGCAGTTACTGAAAAGTCATGAAGTTGTACGTCGTCAGGGCCACGGGAGAGGAAACCTGGTAATAAGGCAAAGTAGAGGAGTCTGACAGGAGTAAACAAGAGCAGGAATAAGCAGGACGAGGTGCTGCAGAGGTGAGAAGCAGGAGATGCAGGAGAGTAGAAGAGGTTAGGCAGAGTGAGTCGAGGAGCAGGAAGTAGTAACACAGCGCTGGAGGAGCCGGATAAAACACAGCGAGGAGGTGCAGGCAGCGCTGTTAAGAAATAAATAAATAAAAAAAAGGCAGAGGAGAAGAAGACGGGGAAAGGCGGGGTGGGGTAACTTTCAAGATGAACGGGAGGGAAATCAAAGAGCTCTTTGTAACAACTCCCAAGGTTGGATGTAGCGATTTGTGAATAAGATGCGTCTATTTGCATATTTTTGTCAAGGGAAAAATATTAAAATGTATATGTGTTTCTCTCTGTGTGTGTGTGTGTGTGTGTGTGTGTGTGTGTTGATGCTTCTCTACAGGATGTGGATGCTGCCGAGATCAAAGTGCAAGTGTGCGTGTACGCCTTTGACCTCCTCTACCTCAACGGCGAGGTAAGACGATGAGAAGGAGATCACCCAGAGATCGTTGTGAACGCACCCCTGTTGTCATTTAGAAGCAGCGTGTGTGCGCGTGTTTATTGTTTGCGAGTGCGCTCGCTCGCATTGCTCATCGCCCCGCTGAGACGCCGACAACGTCCCTGAATGCCAATGACGGTGCTACTGGAGGCCGTAACTAGATAATGATTGTAACGCTCATTGTAATTCCAGCCGAGTGTGTCTGAGCGTGTGTGTCTGTCTGAGACTGTCTCCGAGTAGAAGAGAGAAAGTTGGTGGCTTTTTGTTGAGACTGTGTGTGTGTGTGTGTGGGTGGTGGGGTGGTAATTTGGTGTGTTTACATCCAAATAATGCACATTTTTTAAAGCACATTTATAAAAGTCAGCCAAAATGCAAATGAAGCGAACGTTTCCATCAGTTACTGTGAAGTGAATTTTTCCCAAGTGGATGACAACAGAAAATACATAATTAAATTAAATTAAAAAAGAGAAGAGGCATCACTGTTAAGTCGCTCCGTTTTACTTCCCACCTAATATGGCATTTATGTAAATTTCATGAATTAATTTGTCACTATAAGAACATGCTCTGTGTCTTTTTAGTATTATTATTTGTCTTTTACTACACTTTGGGATTGTCCAATTCTCCGTGCGGTGCCGTACTCGTCAGTCCTCCTGAGACGCTCGTGCTGCTCCCACCTGATAACCACCTGGGGCCCAAACCCACCGGCTGGAGCAGCAGCAGCAGCAGCGTCCACTCGGGACATCAAGGTCACGTCCTCGGCGCCACTCTCTGAGACTTAAGCAGGTTTTAGAAAGAAGAAAAGAAGGAGGTCTTTACTATTATTACACATAACTAAAGAAATTATATAAAAGTAATGGGATTTCGTGGCGGCGTGACCGCTGACATACATCTGTGTGACATGTGTCAAAACACATGCTGCCGGTGTTTTCTATACCGGGCCCGGCTGGCTGCACAGCTCGTGGTTTCTTCTTGATGCATGTCAATGTGTCAGAATATGCCACTGTCCTATTTCCCACCACTGACACTCATCAACTCTCCAGAACAGCACAGCTTTTTTTATCATCAGATTCACTCCTCTGGATCGGATCGGCCTCTCCTGGCTGCTGCTGCTGCTGCTGCTCCTGCTGTATCTCCACTGTCTGTATAATGTATTTGCTACGTGCCGTGGGCATCGATGGTAGCACGTCAAATCGCACTCTGCAACATTAACGGTGCGCTGTGCTGCAGTGGAGGCTGTCAAACAGGGTTATGAAATATAATCAGAAAGTTAAATGACTTGAATAGCACCATAAAAAAAAAAAAAAAAACATCGAATCAAATATTCACAAAATTGGATTCTAGTCCAAAAAAAAAGTTTCTCAGTGCAAAGTCGGCTGCTACTGTTGGAAACACAGATACAATCTCACACATGTAAACAGTCAATAGTTATTTAGTTTATTACTTTTTTTTTTTTAAGTACAGAAAACTCTGGACTCTGAAACTTGAAGTTAGTGGCAGTTTTTGTGTTTTTTCTTAAAGGTACATTGTGTAGGAATTACTCCCATCTAGCGTTGCGGTTGTATTTCGCAAGCAACTCAATCATATTTTTCATGCTGCATTCACGTGATATTGGGCAGACGGCAGACGGACGACAACCGCTGCACGTAACGGCATAAACAAGCCTCTATGTAAACAATACACGTGACAATATGTTGTCATGGCGATGTGGTGTTGTTTTACCTTCTTTCTCTGGACTTCTGTGACTAAAATGACATCTGGTTTGTTAGCGACGGCCGTCTGCCCGACTGCAGGTGAATGCAGCATCAGTGTAACGCTCCATTCCTCCTCACTGCGTGAATAGATAACAGGAGAACTTACCCAATGTCCCTTTTAAAGGACAAATGACACAAAAATAACTCCAGTGGGTGGATGGAAACACGTGCGTGCGTAGTGATTTTTTTTTACTGTGCGTGCTCTGCAGGTTCTAGGTTTGTGTGTTTGTGTGCGTGTATGTGTGTTTGTGCATGCGTGTGGGTGTTTTGTATGTGTGTCCAAAGCCGTCGTGACTGTATCTGTGAGTCTACTCAGCGACTGTGTGTGTTTGTGCGTGTGTGGGTTGCTGGTTGAGACGGCATTTCATCCTTGTCACCGCCAGGCTCCGAGCTACCAAGAGGAAATGGTTGTAATGATACACAGTTTTTTCTGCCATTTGTAGTGATGCATGTGTTTTTTTTTTCTTTCTTCCTTGTTTGTGTGTGTGTGTGTTTGTGTGTGTTTTCTTGTTGTTGTGTAGTCCCTGGTGCGACAGCCGTTGAGTCGGCGTCGGGCTCTGCTGAAAGAAAGCTTCTCGGAGGTGGAGGGAGAGTTTGTGTTCGCCCGATCCATTGACTCTGACAACACAGACGCCATCGCCGAGTTCCTGGAGCAGTCTGTCCGAGGTGTGTGTTGATGTGTGAGTGTGTGTGTGTGTGTGTCTTGTTTTCCCTTCTTCCTGTCTTCTTCTTTTTTTTGTGTGTGTCTTGAACTTTGTGTGTGTACTAACTGTGCAGTTGTTTCCTCGCCTGCTGTTCCTGTGCATCTTGAACCTTTCTTTCCTGTGTGTTTGTGTGGGTGTGTTGTTGTTGTTGTTGCATGAGCTTCATTTCATTTGTGCTCTTTGCCTGGCGCCTTCATGTGTAAATTGTGCGAGGGATGTGGGTAATAGTTGTTGTGTACTTGTACGTTCAGTGTCTGTGTGTATATGTGTGTATGTGCAACAGAGATGGAACCTGTGAGTTGTGTAATTGACTTTCCTTGTGTCTCTGACTCTATAAATGAAAGAGAACATAGCTGTGTGTGTGTGTCTGTGTGTGTGTGTGTGTGTGTGTGTGTGTGTGTGTGTGTGTGTGTGTGTGAGTTATGTGGCTGCGTCCTCGTCTCCTCTGTCTGTCCTTGTGTCCTCAGGGCTCCACGCTGTCAGCCAGATGATTCTTTATGTGGCCTTTTTTTTTTGAGAGTGCGTGTTGACACATTTGTACAGTAACACCATGGTCATTAGTCTGTCATGATGCTCCTCCTGCACAAACACACACACACAAACACACACAAAAACAAAAACTGTGTCGACTGAGTCTCTGCACTTGAAACAATCCTCTCAGCTCCGGCCTGTGGGCCACATGTCCAGGCCGCGGTCACGACAGAAAAAAAAGGAAACCAAACAAACACATTTTGCAAGCCTTCAGCAGTTCCTACAGTAGTACAGACCATGAATGCAACACTGTGCGTAGCCTAGCAACATGATTCAACCCACAATGCAGCATGTTTTTTTATGAAAGTGTGTCTAGAGGTGTTGGTAGTAGTTAATGATAGGATTATGATCCAACAACAAGTTGTCTTTCTAAACCCAGAAACGTAAAATTCACAATGAAACATGTCTTTTTTTTCCCCTGGACGGACAAATATTTGTTTATTTTTCCTGCCAAATCCAAACTGATGTGTGTTTTTTTTTTTTTTTTTTTTGCAATTAGTAATACACTGCCCATCCAAAAAAACAAGTCACCACTTGCATTTAACTAAGCTAATAGGTAAGAGCCTCCCATTGGATAATTACTGCTTGGATGATTATCTTTCAGCTGGCAACAACTTATTTAACCCTAAATGATGCAGAATCAGCTCTTAAACAACCATGTCAGAAGACACATCCTGTGGTCGTGGAGAAGATGTTAATCTGTTACAGAAGAGTCAAATTATTGGCATCAAGCAAATAAACATCTAAGGAGATTGATGAGACTACTAAATTTGGTTTAAGAACTGTCCAACGCATTATTAAAAACTGGAAGGAGAGTGGAGAACCATCATCTTCAAGGACGAAACGTGGTCCAATGTGACCACAGAGTCCAGACCTGAACCCCACTGAGAATCTTTGAACAATAAATGTAGTGTAATAAATGTTGTGACATTGCAGAAGCTTATTGAAACGATGCCACAGCAAATGCATGCCGTAATCAATTGGGACGGGCAGTGTATTATATTATACCAGAGTTTCCCAAGTGATCTCAAAAGAGTTTGATTGCATCTTAACAACAGAGACAATGAGTAGACAACGTATCTTGTTTTTTAACAGTCATTTGTGTTGGTTTGAAATGTGTCATAACCTGCTGTTTACCAGCTGCTGACAAAACGTCCGACCCAGCTTTAATTACGTGGTTTTAAAAGATTTGATTAAACAGCTCTGATTTAGCTGTTGGCATTTCCCAGAGATGAAGGTCTACCGCTGATTAGTTCAATGAAGAGGAGGGAGGAGGAGGAGGAGGAGGAGGAAGGAGGGAGGAGGAAAGAGGAGGGAGGGAGGGAGGAAAGGAGAGCAGAGGTCTTCACTCAAACAGCTGATGAAGAGGGTGCAGGTGCAGAGACTGACTCAGCCAGTGACAAAGAAGAAGCACCGCTCTCCACTGCAACAATGGCCGCCGACACAGCGGTCGTGGTCGCGCTACACGAGGAACATGCTGTATCTGTGTGTGTATGTGTGTGTTTTAGGCAGCAGCTCTGAGCTTGTTACTCTGTCACACACTGAAATATTGGAGGTTTGAGGTTACACAACGACAATAAGAAACACAAAACATGCACTGTGTGATGCATAACCCCCCCGCTTCTCCTCACTGGTTAGATGAGAGTAATCGCTCAACAGAGGAGAACGACGACGGTCATCGAGTTCAAGACTGGAGCCCTGGTCCTGCACCTCTTTGTGTGTGTGTGTGTTATTGTGTGTCGCAGTGGGAGACAAAGACTCTCTGTGTATCTGTGAGATAATCTGTTAATTTCCTTTCTGCACAGGAAGAATCATGTTTTGGTATATTAATGTGTGTGTGTGTGTGTTTGTAGATTCCTGTGAGGGCCTGATGGTGAAGACGCTGGACAAAGATGCCACCTACGAGATTGCCAAGCGCTCTCATAACTGGCTCAAGGTGCGTGTGTGTGTTTGTGTGCTTGTGTGTGTGAAAGGTGGTGTGGTGGTCGGGATCAATGTTTCATAACAGGATTAGTTAACACACACTTCACGCAGGCTTGACATTGAGCCACAACATGTGTGTGTGTGTTACGCATTTCAAAACACGTCAAAGTATAAAGCCACTGTAAAGATTACAAAGCTCTTCACTCCTCACATAGCAGTAGGTTCGTTAAATGTCGGTGCAAGCTGTTTTTAGAACGGCGGAGCAGAGCCATGAGCTGCTCAGAGCTACGCTACGGATGCTAATGGGATTTCTTGGTTCCCCTCATCAAATACACAATCCAACAACTCCACAACGCTCTGGTGGACAAGTTTTGAGCTGCACATTCACCACGCTATGAGATAATAACACAACGTTACCAGACAGAGTTGTTTTAGAGGGAAATTCATGCAAAACCGCTGATGTGCGTTACCATCGGGGGCAGTTTTTCAGCAAGCAAACTCTGTATTTACCTCTAAAACAACTCTGTCTGGTAACGTTGTGTTATTTCATAGCGTGGTGAATGTGCAGGTCACAACTTGTCCACCAGAGCATTTTGGAGTTGTTGGGTTGTGTGTTTGATGAGGGGAACCAAGAAATCCCATTAGCCTCCGTAGCGTAGCTCTGAGCAGCTCACGGCTCTGCTCTGCCGTTCTAAAAATAGCTTGCACTGACAAATAAAGGTAACAAACCAACTCCTATATAGGGATTATGGCAATGGGCCAATTTGCCAAAATGTTGAACTATCCCTTTAAATGCCTTGTTGGTTATTGCAAAATGCAAATAATAGAATCTTTAAGATGCCAAAATAAAGCAGCGGAGGAGTTTGATTTGCATCGAGCTGAAGTGAAGTGTAAAGAATGATGAGAGCTCATAAAGACAAAAGAACGTTTCTCACATTGCTCAGTTTGATTACAGTCTCTGGGCTTTGGAGCCAAACTGGCTTTAGATATCTGGAGGACAAGAACATTTTAAAGACTATTAGCCTGTCATCATTTCCAGAGCAGCGGTGGAGACCTCTGACAGTTCACATTATTAATAAATGCTGTTTAATTGTGCCCCGTGGCTTTTAAACCCATGCAAAGGGAAAACCAGCACCTTTTTAGGAGTCGTAACTGATGAGATTTTGTTCATGTGTATTTTTCCAACACCTCCAGTCATTAAATACACACTTAATAACTCACGATGTTGTTCTCTCTCTCTCTCACGCACGCACACACACACACAGCTGAAGAAAGACTATCTAGATGGCGTGGGCGACACGGTGGACCTGTGTGTGATCGGCGCCTACCTGGGGAAAGGAAAGAGGACGGGCACCTACGGCGGTTTCCTGCTGGCGTGCTACGACGACGAGAACGAGGAGTTCCAGGCCGTCTGCAAGGTGTGTGTGTGTGTTGTCGCTCTGTGCAACAAACTTGTGGCTTATTGTTTGTTTAACTCTGGTGAAATTACAGAAGGAAATTTCTCCCTTTTCATTCCTCCTGAAGCATGAAATGTGCAGATGAGTTTTTCAAGTTTAATCATTTCTTGAGACTTTGGATGAGTTTATTTTATCGTTTCCATCTGAAAATTCACATAATAGAATAAGAGCAATCAACAGTTTTAGTTTTTTTTTTTACATGCACATCCATATTCACATTATGAGAAATTGTATTTAGGAATAAAAATAGTTTGACCGTGTTTTTAGATTCTCCTCATTCGCGTTGGAAACATTAAACTCCAGCAACAGTTGAACAAATGAATTTTCTGTCAGACGGATTTGTGTTGCCTTGTTTGGTTTGTGGCGCTCTTCAGGGGGAAGTTTCTATTTATTCTACAAGTGTCGCTGGAGTTTTGATGTTTCCAGACCTTTTTCATATTTTACAAATCCCCCCTCTCATTCTGTGAAAACCACACAACCATTGAGACAGACTTGTCACCCAGAAGAAATGTTATTTATTGTATTTATATTTCATTTGAAGCAGGATACCTTTACTGGAGTCGGTTGGATGAGGGTCTGCTTTGATCTAGCTTCACCAAAAATAAGAAACAAATACATATAAATATTCACTCTCACAATATTGCTCCTGTTTACCTTATTTTCTCCCCCATCTTATTGGCAGTGCTATAGTGCCTATAAACACATTTTTAATTCCCAGCATCATCTTTTGCCCAGAGAGTAGATGATTTTCTGTTTCCAATTTATTTATTTTCAGGCGGCAGCGACACCCCACATGTGTAAAAACGTGAATATGTCACTAATTTCCTGCTCTGAGGTGACACATATTGTCAGATACAACATAAAAGTGATACAACAGCCCTGCAGTAAAGCCTTAAAGGGTATAATGCTCAATTAAAAGCACCACCTGTTACTGTTATTTAACCTTCATTCATATGAATAATAATGTAAATGTTCTCATTAGGGGAGGAGAGAAGAATTAATGCAGCCTGTTATTGTGATATCCTGTGTGGCAATATTATATTGATACACAGACAGCAAGTACCATTATTTAATTATTTAAATCACTAAAATGAATTGAGGTTTTTAGTACTAGAATACCAGAGTATTATAACTAGTATTATATCGTAACTGTTTGATCTCTTTCTACAAGAATAACAGTGATTTAACGGTAGGGTAGGAGATCCTGGAAAAACGGTTTGAGCAGGCTACATAGGCTACATACACAAATACACAACATTGGGATTATATTGGCTTTCCGCGACACTTTGCAGCATCACTAACTTTCCACCTGCTTTTTCTCATGGCTCATCCACGTGAAAGAAAACACCTGACATTATAATAAACCATCCAACAGCCATAATCCCTATAGTTTTAGGAGTAGGTTCGTTACCTTTAATTGTCGGTGCAAGCTATTTTTAGAACGGCGGAGCAGAGCCGTGAGCTGCTCAGAGCTACGCTACGGAGGCTCATGGGATTTCTTGGTTTCCCTCATCAAATACACAATCCAACAACTCCACAACACTCTGTGTGGTAACGTTGTGTTATTATCTCATAGCGTGGTGAATGTGCAGCTCACAACTTGTCCACCAGAGCGTTGTGGAGTTGTTGGATTGTGTATTTGATGAGTTTGATGAGGGAAATCAAGAAATCCCATTAGCCTCCGTAGCGTAGCTCTGAGCAGCTCACGGCTCTGCTCCGCCGTTCTAAAAATAGCTTGCACCGACAATTAAAGGTAACAAACCTACTGTTATGACTATAGGGATTATGGCAATGGGCCAATTTGCCAAAATGTTGAACTATCCCTTTTAAATATGAGCGGTATCCATCCCTATCTATAACAACAGGAGTTATTGCAGACACTTGTGTACGAGCCTGTTGCTTCCTGTAGGTTGGGAACACAGTGAGCTGCCAAATGAGTGTATTTTATGTATTGCTGCTCCCCGAGCTGGTTCATATGAACTCCACATCTTTGTATTAAGGTGCTACAGTGTTAATGGAGTGTGAGAGTTTTCTGTTTATGCCTATTTGTTTGGAGCTTGTGTGTGTGTGTTTGTGTATATGTGTGTGTATGTGCTGCAGAATGTTTTTTTTTTTAATGTTTGTGCTGAGTATATTTTGGATGTTTGTTGTTTTTTTGTGTTTGTGTGTGTGTACATATATTTTCTGAACTGTCATTTTCTTCCCCTCAATTTTGAGTCGGAGGTAAATCTTGAGTGGTTGTGTGTTTCTGTGCGTGTGTGTATTTGTGTGAGGCGTGACTGGATGCATCTTAGTGGTAAACATGTATTGGAGCATGCGTGACCACTTGAGTGTGTGTGTGTATTTGTGTGTGTACGTGTTTGACATGTTCACGCTCTGATTATCTCAGAGTACGACTTCACCACGGAGCATAAATTCTGTCTTGTCTGTCCCGCAGAAAGCTTCCATCTGCACTTTTTCTTTCTTTATTTTTACCCCCTGTAACTTTTATGTCTCTATCCATGGAAAAGGGATTTACTGAGCTGCGAGCGCTTACCTCCCCTTTTTTCTTTTTCCCCCACAACCACCTGCTCCTCTTTCATATACTTACACACATTCACACCTGGGAGCTGGAGCTGCTGTAGCGCTCTGTTGGTAGCCGCCGCCGCCGCCGCCGCCATCGCCGAGCAGCTCCACTGGAGCCGATGGAGGTTAAAGCACCCATTAGATTACCTTGTTAACTTCTCAGGCGCGCTGGTGGGTTTCTCATGTTCGCACTACTTCTTCTATAAAGAAAAATGTCAATGTGAAATGTTGTCACACTGTCCTGGATAAGTGCGAGGGGAGGGGTGTGGGCGGGGGTGTGGGAGCTCGGCGCGACGTGAGTTTAAATTACACCACAGAAACACGTCGGATGAATAACTCCTGTCTTTTGTCTGTTATTGATTTTCATGTTAATCTTTTTCTAGCTGCTGGCTCCACTGTGTCAGAGTCTCCTTCTTTTTTTTTTCTTCTCTGCAGTTTTCCCACATAGTTTTTGTTTTATACCGTCAGCATTATTTAAACTTTTTAAAGCCTCTGGCTCCAAACAAACACAGGCTGAGCCGCACGCACGCACACACGCAGGCGAGCTGGATTCAAACCCGTGAAGTGAAGTGAAGTCAGCGCTGTGACCCGGTGCGTCCAGTCACACCAGGCTTTATCAAATCTATTATTCACACTTTCGGTTCAGATCTCGGCCGCATTAAGATCAAGTCTCAGACTCGGAGGTGTCCTCGCCGGCGTTGGGTTTTTTGATCTCAGCTGTGTGTGTGTGTGTGTGGATATCTTGGCAGTTACATCTTGTGCTTTTCTTAGAGTTGAGCTGGTGCAGCTTCTCGCCTCATCCCCCCATGTGCTGCAACTTTAGCAATATTAAAAAAAAATAAGAAGAAGAAGAAGAGAAAAAAAAAAAGCTCATAGGCTTCAGAAACCAGAGCCAGGATCAGTTTACATCATAATTAAGTAGCAGGCTGATTGATGTTTCGGGGGTTGGCATACTTAATGGCGTTCGGCGGGGCTACGGTTTTCATATTGCTCGGTGAGAAACACTGGATATATTTTTTCACCATGCCTTAATTGACAATCAAAAATGATGCAGAGAGGAGAGAAAGTTGTGCAAATTGAAATTGCTGATACTGTCAGATCGGTTAAAGATGTAATAGAACCAGTGGCCGATGTGTGTGTGTGTGTGTGTGTGTGTGTGTGTGTGTGCGTTTATCTTTTTCTGTGTTTGTATCACAGTTAAATAACTGGGTGGATCAGAAACGTTCTCGGATAAACATCATCAATTATCAATCACATTGTGTCTTTGTGGGAGCGTTCGATGTGTTCAGGAACAGTGTTGAGTGTAGGTCACCTGTGTTTTTGTGACACGTGTGTGTGTGTGTGTGTGTGAAAAATGGATTTAAAGGGATAGTTCAACATTTTGGCAAATTGGCCCATTGCCATCATCCCTGTAGTCATAGCAGTAGGTTCGTTACCTTTAATTGTCGGTGCAAGCTATTTTTAGAACGGCGAAGCAGAGCCGTGAGCTGCTCAGAGCTACGCTACGGAGGCTCGTGGGATTTCTTGGTTTCCCCTCATCAAACTCATCAAATACACAATCCAACAACTCCACAACGCTCTGGTGGACAAGTTGTGACCTGCACATTCACCACGCTATGAGATAATAACACAACGTTACCAGACAGAGTTGTTTTAGAGGAGAGAAACTGTCCCTGAAGGCAACGTGCATCAGCGGTTTTGCATGAATTTCCCTCTAAAACAATTCTGTGTGGTAACGTTGTGTTATTATCTCATAGCGTGGTGAATGTGCAGGTCACAACTTGTCCACCAGAGCGTTTTGGAGTTGTTGGATTGTGTATTTGATGAGTTTGATGAGGGAAACCAAGAAATCCCATGAGCCTCCGTAGCGTAGCTCTGAGCAGCTCACGGCTCTGCTCCGCCGTTCTTAAAATAGCTTGCACCGACAATTAAAGGTAACAAACCTACTGCTATGACTATAGGGATCATGGCAATGGGCCAGTTTGCCAAAATGTTGAGCTATCCCTTTAACATAGACACCTATCTGACTGGACTGAGAAATGTGTCTGAAACGTCTCCTATGTAACAGTGACGTTCGTCTTTACTGTGGTGCAGCAGTTAGAGGTGTGTGTGTGTCACATGACTGCAGCCCTTCTCTCTCCATCCTTTCAAAGGAAAAAAAGAAAATCCATATATATAAAAAACAATCTGGTCGTCCTTGACACAATAAACTTCAGGAACGCTCGTTCTGAGACTCTGCTGTGGCTGAAAGCAAAATTTCAGTCACATCTCAATTTCCCAAGTGAAACTTCGACTCCATGTCCTGCTGAAACGTCCTTGAATGAGTCCCCAGCAGATCCTAGATCAGTGCTGCTGCTGTTGCTGCTGTAAAGTCCACACAGACTTCCCCCACAGAAACAGAAAGGACGGTTACTGGAGGTTGATTGAAACTTTTACAGAAGGAGGATCTTTAGATTCTGTTTATTTGGCTTCGACGTTTTACAAACACTCATTTCTACCCCTCAGACCTACACCTCCTTTTTACATGGTCATGCCAGAGTTGTCCTGATTTCCTTTTTTACTTTATTTTTTGAAAGCTTGGGGCTCAGGTGGAGGAGATACTCTTTGAAATGAGGATTTTTCTGGTCCACACTACGAATAAAGGCGATAACAAATTCCCAGAATGAGGAACGTAGATGTTTATATTTTGTAAAGACAGCCGTTTTATGTTGTATTCAATCTTGTGTCCATATATTACATCCTTGTACGTCTTCAGTTGCTTTTCTTGTTAAAAATTCGTTAAAGTTACATCATTGTCGTAGCCTGACAAGCCAGACTATATTATTAACATGTCTAGTCTGGCAACGACCGGTAGACCTCGGCTCAATCCAGGGGGCGGGATGAAGGCTGTCCTTCAAACTGCCTCTGCACCAATAGGGTAGCGCTACGACCAATCAGAGCAAAGAGCAGGATGACGTCGGTAGGTTAAACTTTTCCCATATCCCGTCAGCAAAACACCAAATACATCCTTCTTCTAAATGAATGACTTCAGTGCAGTTTCTCAAACGATTCCTTTGCCAAAGCCATATTGTCATGTTTTTCACCGTCGCAAGTATGTCGTCATTGCGTTAAGCCAACGACTCTCTAAACGGATAGAGCGCTGTGATTGGTGAACACAAGCGGTGTTCGAGACTCAAAAAGTTCCTATGGCTCGTTTCTAGACCCACCTACGGAGCAAATATTTTTGCTGCCGCTAGGGTGCAGCTAGATTTCTAGGCTATCATTGTCGTTGATTTCCATGACAACAGTCCCTCATTTTTACATATTTACATGTCTGATACAACAAAATTTTACTTCATACATTATAACTTATTGATATGAAAACAGCCATCAAAATTCAACTGATTCTTTGCTGCTGGACTTAAAGGAATAGTTCACCAAAAAAATTATTGACTCACCCTCATGCTGATGAATACTCCGGAGACCCGGGAGGCCGGTTCGTAGTCCAACAAAAACTTTATATGAGAGTCAATAGCGCCCGACACAAAACGTCCATAAAACTACACAAAAACCTTGTAATATTCCTCCACACTGCTCGTCCACTGCAATCCAAGTGTCCTGAAGGGATATAGTCCAGAGTTTACTCGAAACAACATAATTTAGCACATTTTTACAGCCTCAACAGTCCTGTATTGAATTTACCCGAGGCGCGCTCTCACGTTCACGCGTGTGAACGTGTCCTAATGACGTCGTTTCGAGACACTTGGATTGCAGTGGACGAGCAGTGTGGAGGAATATTACAAGGTTTTTGTGTAGTTTTATGGACGTTTTTGTGTCGGGACCTATTACTCTCATATTAGGTTTTCGTTGGACTAGGAACCGGCCTCCCGGGTCTCCAGATGCACTTTGAGGAATAAAAAACTACTCCAGAGTATTCATCAGCATGGTGGGTCACTAATGACTGAATTTCATTTTTTGGTTAACTATTCCTTTAAGTCCAGCAGCAAAGAATCGGTCAAACTTTTATGTCTGTTTTCATATCAATGCGTTATGATGTATACGATGACATACAGTATTATGGTTCAGTCATCTTTACCCCTCCCCCCTGGTCTGGTTCAGAGGAGGTGTGGTCGTCGTCATGGCTCTGCTCTGTCGTACTTTACTCGCATATTAAATCTCAGTCACTTCAGCACCTGTTTTTTTTTTCTCCATGTTTAGTTTTTCAGGCACGAGCTGCGGCTATTATGTGAACCTTCATCTCGTTAAATGGTTGTTTTGGGCGAGCTCGGTGGGACGCCTTAGAACAGACTTAACAGCTTGGGCTCTTGGTAGATGAGTCTCCTTATGTACTTTGATGGGCTGTATTGAACATCTGTGGCTTGATATTATGGGATACAGGAACGACTCTGAGCAACGCACTTGTATGAGTGAAGAAGAAAATCAAGAGGCAAACAAAAAAACATAATGACGCCAAAGTGAGTGATGGCTGCTATTCAAACACAACAGCAAAGTTTGTTATGTCGTCTCTGTAGTGTTGTCTGTCTATCAAACCTCAAACTTTATACATCTGCTTAGATTTACATTGTTGGTCCTTCTGCTTCTGTGCAGCTTTACATTAGTTTATTATTCAAAGTCTTTTTTTTTTAAAGAGATTTTATACTTAATGATTTTTTTTCTCTTAAGGCAATACTTAACCTTGTGACTTTTTCATTTTAAAATAAAACAGCACTGATAAAACAGCACATTGATTTCTATCAATTGTCTATAAATCTATTATCACAGCATTTATTAGTTACAGTGTCACCCCTCACATTTCAGCAGTCATTTTATTATATCTTCTCATGGGACAATACTATAGAAATGAAACTTGGACATACTTTAGAGTGTACAGCTTATGTAGCAGTAGAGATCTGCTATCTACTGAGAATTACTCAACACACAGCCATGATTGTCTAAATAGCTGGCTACACAAGTGAGTACAACCCTAGTGATACCATTTAAACATGCAAACCACCTGTCCTATCCCTCATGTCCATGTTTTTGCATGCTTGACTGGACCAGACAAACGTGTGTGTCATGGATTAGAGCTATTAAATTCAGTTCTATGGTACAATTTTCTCATACTGGCCGCTGGATGTTCAACATGGCCCCTCATGGCAAAGACGTTTCTGAGGATCCGAGAAATAGACGTGTTGTTCTCTAAGAAGACACCCTAGGTTATAAGAAGATTGGTAACTTTTTCCAAGACGGGTTTCACATGGAACGGGCCTCAATGGGGTCGACCAGAGAAGTCGAGTCCTTGTGCGCAGCATCATATCCAGAAGTTTGCTTAAAAAAAAACTGATTCACGAGTTCTGCCAGCGTCGCTGCAGAGGCTGAAGAAGTAGGAGGTCAGCCTGTCAGTGCTCAGAGCGCACGCCGCATACTGCATCAAGTCAGTCTGTGTGTTCACTGTGAGGTGTGATCACACATTTAGACAATAATGGCTCTGTGGTGAATTATTTTCAGTGGATAGTAGAGCTATACTGCTATACAGGATGTATACTGACTATATGAATGAATGAATGAATTTATTTTTATTTTCGTGTCATGCAACCACCATGGCCCATTCCATATGGGATTACAAGACACATTTAATGACAAATACAAAAAAAAATGATTTCAGATTACTTTCAGTACTCAACTATATATCGCTCTTCGTCTCATTGCCCAAGCCTTTTCAAGAAATAAACCCTAACCCTAACTGAAAAAGATGTTTTAGCTTCTCAGCATCATCTAACCACACAAACTATAAATTATATTGAAGTTTCATTTCTATAGTATTGTCCCATGATAAGATGTAATAAAACGGTTGCTGAAATGTGAGGGGTGTACTCAACATGAATGTGTTGTGTTGCATGATCCTAAACTTAGTGGCGGTGCTTCTAAATGTTTCAGTAGGAGAAATCGTTTGTCTGCCAGTTTCCCTTTTCTTTTTTTTTGTGCATCAATAAATAGTTCCCTGGCTGTGCCTCTTAGACTCACACTGTCGCACCTGTGTAGATTTGGACCGAGCATGTGACACTGACTGTAATTTTCTTAACCAGGTAAAGAGGGAGTCCTGCAGCGTCCTCTGTGTTTGGACAGATTACTGGGGCCAGATTATGCTTGTTGTTCTTTACAAATGGCCCCACATTGTGTGTGTGTGTGTGTGTGTGTGTGTGTGTGTGGTGCAGGACTTGGCCTGGCAGGATAGATAAAAGCTTAAATGCATGAAGAGCCCACAGTTGAATGAAACAGCTTTAAACCTTCCTGTGTTGAATGCAGCCTTGAAACACTGTGGACACCTGCAGAATACACCTTTGAGAACACACGCTGTGAGCTGGAGAGGGCTATATTTGTATGATACACCAGCCTTTCTCTCTTTGTCTTTCTCCCTCTTTCTCTCTCTTTCCTTCTGTGCATGTCGGCCCATTAGGTGATTCCTGTGTCTCGGTGGGTTCGGGTCTTTTGAGAGGTGACACGGCGCTTCAGGCAAAGCAGGCAGGCAGCAGCAGCAGACGAGGCGCTCATGGCGTAGGGGTGGATTTTCTCGCTGCCTCTCGCTGCCAAATGTCTGCTGTCTGTCTCACCATGGGGGGAATACGTGGATGTGTGCACGACTCCAGTTGTATGTCTTTCTTATCTTCTTTTTCGTCTCTCTTTTCAGATCGGGACGGGCTTCAAGGATGAGGATCTGGAGCAGCATTACAAGTTCTTAAAGGTAAAAACTAAAAAAGAAAGAAAGCATAGCCTGGGCTTTTGGAAGTCTGCAGCTACTGCTTTGTTTTGTTTTTTTAAAGAGTCTGAGTGAGTATGAGGCGTTCAGGGCCTCCCTGGTTCCCTCTTTTCACATGCAATAGAGCTTTTTAAACTAAAATAGGATGACCAGTGTGCAAAGATGCAACAAAACTACAACTCAAATGATTCTGCTGCTTCCTAAGCGGCGCCTCCGGGAAACTATAACTTGTGACAAAACGAGAGAAGTCGTAGAAATAAACTCGAGTGTTACACAAAATATGTTTTCTCTCCACCCTCCCCCCCAGAGGCTTGTTCTCATTGCGTGCTATTGCAAACGTGATATATACCACAGGAGAGAAATTACAGAAATATGAACAGGCTTGGCTTTAAAATGAATATCTTGGCTCGGAAATGTGTGAATCTAACTCTTCTGCTTTGGAGACACCAGGCTGAGATCATAAACCACTTCTGTTTCACCAATAATAACATGCTTTTGGAGTAAGTGTGCAGGCGTGCGCCGACATTAGGTAATGAATTGCTTTTTCAATTTACATCTGAAGAGGTTTGTTCCGGAGCAGCGGCTTTTGAAGAAATTAATAACTTCCCTGTGAAAGTGATATCTGCTGCCGCCGCTGCTGTTGTTGGGAGTCGAGATTCATTTGAGTGGTGACTGTTGACTTCTATCTGACAAATTAAGACCTGCTTTCACCAAAATAAAAGCATAAAAGTGACTAATTGTTAGATAACGCTAAACTATATCGTGGTGTTAGAACTTAAAGAAGCATTTTAAAGGTGACGGCTTCAACCTTGCTGCTGCAAACTGCTGCTCGCTGCAGAATCACAGTGAAACCGTGATTGAAAAGGCGGCATAACCTTCTTTTTTTTCCTTTTTTTTATGTTCCCTCCTCCTCCTCCTCCTCCTCAGACCAATACAGCCTGTACTGTAGTGCTTTGTAATGAAGCCCTCCATCTGAAAGTGATGGATGGTGAATTAAGGCGAGCCTCCAGTGTGGCCGTGTTGCTTTAGCTGCAGCGCGGCTCCAGACACACAGAGACGATTGGCTCTGTTCACACTCCTCCGGGTGCTGAGGTGTTGTGCTTTAACAAGGGACACACTGATCCCCTTTGTCTCGGTCCTGATGGTGACTGTGATACTGAAACCCTTTTTTTTAAATTTTTTTTTATTCTTTTCTATCTTCTCTCACTGTGAAATGTGACATAGCTCCTCACATGGAAGTGATTTGGGATTATTTCTCTACTGTATGTGAGGCTGCGACTACGATTAATCAGTTTTGTACTTGACAGAAAATTAATCTGCAGCTACTTTGATATTCAGGTAAAAGCTTAAATTACTTTTCAAGCAAAAAAAATGAATTGTAAAAATAAGATTTGCTTCCAGGGATGCCCCAATCGATCGGCTGCTGATTATTAGGCTGATTTTTATTAAGAGTACGTGATCGGTGAACTGGAATTAAGGCTTCTAGTCATCAATCACCTGTGGTTGATTGTCTGGTTGTCTGTGCTGTGTAGTGTAGTGCTTCTCCTAGATTATTCACTGCACTGGTGTGCAACAGGCAACCAAAACAACAAACATGTGGACTGTGTTGAGCTTTTAGAAAGTGTGCACAACCGATAAAACACGTTATCTGCAAATGCATGATAGAAACGATCAATATAGGCCAATCTCACTCATAGATGATTGGTATCAGAGGCAAAAAACTGTCATCAGTGCGTCCTTAATCCCTCTCATTTGCTGCTTCTTATGAATGTGCAATGATGACAAACTGATGACCTTTTTTTATTTTCTCATGGATAGCTTGATAATTTTCCACTATTTTCTCCTGAATCACAGTTAATAGAGAAAATATCTTCCACTACGACAGATCTCTGGGGTTATTTTTGCATTTTTCTCCACTTTGTTTTGGCAAAAAGCAAAATATCCAAAGCATATAAATAATTCCTCCTAAACTTTCCCCGTACATTTCAATACAACGTGGCAAACGATGCACGCAAATCACTTGTGGTTTCTGAATTCCCATTCTACTCTACAGTCTAAATCTGGTGGCGTCACTCCATTCACAATCTTTCCCGAATTTATTCAGAAGCCCAACTGAATGACTAATCCTACCGGTGCACAGTGACAAGCCCCTAGAGCAGTGGTTCCCAACCTTTTTAGGCTCGTGGCCCCATTTTGACATCACACATTTCTGGCGACCCCGTCAATCAAGATGCGCCAGCTCAGAAATTTTTATATGCTGCAGTTTTATTTGAACTCAATTATATAATAATATCAAATAACTATAAAGACAAAACGATATATTTATTGAAAATGGATCCATTAACAAGTGTATGGGTAACGTCCACATTAATGAGACTCTTTTATAACCAAAAGCAAACTCCTCGGGGTCTCTTTAAAAAATATATTTTTATCGTTTTTTTTTATCAGAATGTATCGTTTAACTGAAAAGGTTGAAGGGATTATTCCAGAAAAATGTCTCATCAACAGACCATAACAATCATCTGAACAAACAAAAGACGTTACGAGGAGCTGTCACAGTGTTTCCCATACGTTCATTTATTCGTGGCGGCCCGCCACAAATAAATTACGTCCACCACAAATCGAATTTACGTCTTTTGGTTCGACCAACGCAATATCGTTCCGTTCATTCATCTCCGCATAGCGCTCTTTCTCCGTTATTGGCGTTCACACACACAGAAGCACGCATGCATGACAGCAGAGCGCGGTGAAAGCGACACTCATACGGTCCGATCGCCATCCAGATGGATACAGCAACAAACAATAAAAAAAGATCGTTTTGGGTGAAGCTCCGTTTCCGTGTGGACGAGGCCTGAAGGGAAAAGGCAACACAAACAAACAAACAAACAAACAAACAGCAGGTCCTACTGGCAGGAGGCCGTCACAGTCAAGACGCCACAGAACTCACAGAGCAGAGAGCTGAGATCTGGGACAAACTAAAATCTGTTTGATTGGAGGTGAAACTGAAAGAAAAGGTGCCTCCAAAAAATCTGAGCCATCAACTGTCAGCCACAGCCACGACTCTGTCAAGGTCCTGTAGGTCAAAGTTCAGAGCTTCATGTTGTTGTTTAAATGCAACTAGCTGCACTTGTTTACCGCAGGGTTTCCCCAGTGATTTGCTTCGTGTCTTTACTGTTGTGTAATTGATAAAAAAATAAGTCTAAATCTAGCATGAGTTCTCAGTGGGCGGCCTTCATGAATTCATTATGAGGTTTATCTCACAGTGTTAAAGCTGCAGCAGATGAAAAGATGAATGGGCGACGGTGGGCTCGCTCTTAGCAGAAAGCTAAACTAGTTGCAATATTCAACATGTCCACTCTCTTTCCTGTTTTCATGTAACACAGGAAAAGGAATGGGCTCTATGCACAGCTCCAGCACTTCCTGAATTTAAGGCAGGTCCTTCATTTCCTGTTATTGGACACACTGGTTAATCCAGGTGTGTCTGAGTAGTCACAATGGTCAGACACACCTGGATTAATCAGTTTGTCCAATAATGTAAGACAGGAAATGAAGGACCTGCCTTAAATTCAGGAAGTGCTGGAGGTGTGCATAGAGCCCATTAGGTTACAGCCAATGAGAGTGCGCTTTCTCTCTGCAGAGGCCTGTGATTGGCTGTAATGAGACAAGTGTAAAATCAGATATTTAACACCATGTGACACTCGCCACGCTCCCTCTCTTGAGTTTCTCTTCTCTCTCTCTGTCTTTTGTCTTCTTTTTTTGAGTGTGTCTATTACATCTGTCTCCAAACCATAGATTTGTTGAACTAGAAAATGTATTGATCCCGGTCAGACCTTTTTGTCTGTCAGTTCTCGACAGCTCCTCAACGTGCGGGCGTTCCTCTTTTCATCACCGCTGGTTTCTAATGGTTTTTGCACCTGTCTATTATGTGCATATAACGTCTCTCCCTTACATTTAAAAGCCGGCTCGCTGCCATTATTTGCATGATATAAAATACTTCAAGCGGAATAATTCAAAGGTATTCAAAACGCAAACTGACCTTTAACTGTCAGCCTCGTCTTGAGCGAGAATTTGAGCTTATTCTTTGCCTTTCCATTTATTGCAGAATCTAAAATGAATGCCACAATATTCTGCAGTTGACAGGAAACCAGCAGGTTTTTCTCCAACAACACCTGGGCCTTGATTGTAATTACACTCCTTTATATTTGCCCTCAAGATGAATTCTTCACCCACTGCCTGGAGGTGTAAATATTATTCAAATCAACAGAATTAATTGCATATAGCTGGACTCCTACACATTAATCTTTTTTAGTCCCTGTAAAGTGTAATTATTGTTCTTTAAAAAAAAAAAAAGGTACAGTGGAAACTGCTGTGGTCATGGAAACAGCGATCGACCGGTCATAACGGTCAATGTGCTCCCGACAATCTTTTCTATACAAATGCTTTTTGATTAAATTGTTCATAGTGATCAATTTAGCTGCTTATAGCATTTGTTTGACTCAGGACCAGGTCAAATTTTATAACTTCCTTATTTCTATAACTTGATAAACTCATCAAACACATGGATTACAAAGACTGAGCTGTGATTCATTTTGTCTCTCTCTTATTTACCTCCAACTCCAGACTTTTATTAGAGCCACATCTACATGTCTGAGTCCCTTGTTTTCATAAGGAGAATTGGTCATAGCCTTTTGTCTCCCTTACGGTCTTCTGCTCTCTTTCTGTTTAGGTTTTCCTCACCTCCTTTAGTAAAAAATGATGGGGTAGGTTGTTTAAAGTTAGGGACGTTTGGCTCAGTGTATTGGAAGTGCTCCTCTGCTTCCCTACTGTTTCTGAACAGCTTTGTAGACTCAGCACTGATCTGAGCAGTGGCAGAAATGTCATCACTCACTCAGTCAGTCAGTCAGTCAGTCAGTTGTTCATTAAAGGGGAATTGCCGTTTTTTTTACAATCTGGACCTTATTTCTAGCATATAATACGATCATTTACTCACCCAGATAACTTTGGTGTCATTACAAGTCGTTCCGACAAAATTAGATCCAGTCGAGAGCCGCGTATATCCGTATAATGTGAGCACACGGGGCAGCGCAATGCAGCCTCTAAATAACACATTATCTGCTGAGAAACTCCTTCATTTCACCAATATTTAGTTCTGATAGGCTAGTGCTATTCCCCTCCGAGTGCGGGGTTAGCTGTTATCAACATCCGGTGTCTGTAGGTTGACCTGCTAACCTCTGACCTGGATGGTATTGTAAGAATGGAAATTCCCCTTTAAGATGACCCAGCTGTTGTGGCCCAGGCAAAAAAAATTGAATACATTTTTTTCCAGGCGATTATTTTTTATTTACCATTTATTTTTAACCAGGAACTCCCTTTGAGATCAGACATCTCTTTAAGACCTGGCCAAGGTAGCAACCATGTGAAGATAGACAAGACGCAGGCCATTCCAGAAAAACAATGGCATACTGTACCTCCCTCACTGCATTCTTTATGATAAATCATAAATAGATATAAATATTTTTAGTTTAACCACTTTTTATAAATTATTCCAAGACCATGGTGCATGGTAGGAACATTATGTTTTGCCCAATTACTGCACATGCTTAGATTCTCAACCTTATTTGTGCAATATTTTGGAGTCGCAGTGTGTAACGACTCAAGTCCACATCAAGTGATTTTGTGTAAACTATTTCTTCCCGCCTCTTCCTGCTCTGCTGGTGTTTTGGGACTTTTTCACGGGGCGTATAATCACCGTCCCTGCTCCGTCACAGCAGCAGGTACGTCGGTGTGATTGGAGTCTTGATGATTTCACTCGGACACGTCCTGACTGAGCAGCAAGCAGCGCACAGCACAGCTCAGTGTTGTTTTTCATCTATAAACCAGTGAATCAGCAATGCTGTGGGTTTAATTACTCAGTTGACATTCATGTAGTGAATATACAAATGTCAATTAGATGGTAATCAGCGTGAGAAATAAAGATAAAGGAAAGCTGTTTGGTTATAATAATCATCCACTTAAAGTGACCAATTTGACTCTAAGTGGCTCCTAGTGTTTAAAAATAACGTTTGGTACATTGATAAGCGTAAATACAAAGAAAGTGCGGATCGGCTTCATTCGGCTGATACCTGACCCGTCTAATAAACTCTATGAGTGCAACAGAGCGTCGCTAAGTGAAACTGAGTGGCCACAAGTTTGAGCTCTGACAGAACTCGTGTGTCTATGAGCAGCAGCGTTTTTATAAGACTCCACACGCCTACCCGCTCGCTCATTGTTATTCACTCTGTACGAGTGTCACTTGAATGCCTACAGAATAAATACTGCATTTTAAAACCACCAGCACCACCGATGCTGCTGCTGCTGCTGCTGCTGCTTCTGGAGCCTCGTTGTCTCCCCAGCGTTACTTAACTCTGACCCAGTTCTGTGGCGGCCGCTGCAGCAGCAGCAGTCGGTCTGGTTCACATTACGCTGCTTTAGCTCCAGAGCCTCATTCGCTTAAATGGTTGTTTCACGCCAACGGGAGATGGGTATCGTTTTGTTGCAAAAAAAAAAAAGAAAAAGAAAAAAGTGACACCCACACTGACAGAGTGACTGGTCGTATCAAAGTAACGAAGGCGTGATGAAATGTTGCAGAAGTCGACAGGCGTCCTGGAGCCCTGAGCTTGTCTGCATGGGTTTGTTTTTATTTTATTCTTTTACTTCACCCCCTAAGAGGTGAAATTCAGGCAAACGAAAACAAGCATATGGATGTTTTTGTGAATGGGAGCTTTCATGTAGGTGTGTTGATGATGCGGTTTGGAAATCACCCTCTCATGTTGCCCCTCGGGGTATTTGAATACGCGAGCGTTCGAACTCCGTGTCGTCTCTTGGGAAGTGATTGTGAGGATCCGGCAGGGCGTCCACAGCCGCTCTGTCTGTCTCTGTCTCTTTATTCAGGTTCTCTGTGAACGCATCAACCCGATTTTCTTATGTTGTGCATGTCTGCATGTGCGTACAGCAGTGTTTCCCCCTCCGCTGCCCTGGGAACATTTGCACTGCTAATAAACAAAAAAAGGAAGGAAAAACATTTACAGAATTAAAAATACAGAATCTAAAATGTTCTTTTCTTTTTTTTTTTTTTCTTCAACACATCAAGTCTCTAGTGGGTTTTGCTCGTATCTACAGTTTGTGTCTCTCTCCTCCTCCTCCTGCTTTTTGTTTCACCAATGTGTGTTTCAGCTCATCCTCACAGACACACACACAAAGTGGAGGAGAGACAGGTTGACAGCTTGTTACGTTAAGTGCAATAAAAGCGTTCAAACAAGTGTTAGAAATCCCTCTGAAACCGACGATGGACAGATGTCAACGTCAGACGCCTGAAAGTCAGGGACAAAATACCAGCTTTTTTTTTCTTTTTTTCTTAAATGCACACAATCTGTCGACAGGATGTGTTGGTCGCTGCTCCAACAGCACCAGCACATCTCCTGCTATTCAGGAGAGGAGGAGGCACTGACAGGCTCGGAGCTATCGCAGCCCAAATCTCTTAATCATTGTGAAATCAGGTGTTTCATTCATTCATTCATTCATTCCCATTGCCACAGGTGCATAAAATGAAGCTCCTGGCTGTGTAGTCTGTCTTTAGAAATACTTGTGAATGAATGGGTCGTTCACTGAACTGGTACTGAAAGAGGATGTCACCGCCTTCCCTCCGAGAGATTTGATGATCGACTGAGTGGTGTTGCTGCAAAGTGGGAGAGTTTATAAACCACAGTGACTCAGACTGGATGAAAATGGTTTGAGAGACCTTGAATCACCAACCACAACGTCAATGTTGAACGTTACCCTAACCAGTGGCTAGTACCAACTGTAAAATTCGATGGAGGAGGAGTTGTGTTTCAGGCGCATCTCAATAAATGAGAATATCATGGAAAAGTTAATTTATTTCAGTAGTTCAATTCAAATAGTGAAACTCATGTATTATGTATTATGAATATACGTTCACATTTTGCATTTTGGACGTTTCTTTGCCTCCAATATTATGTGGGAACAGTTTTGGAGGAAGTCCATTTTCTGTTCCAGCATGACTTTGCCTCAGTGCACAGAACAAACTCCATTAAGTTATGACTGGGCGAGTTGATCGGTCCACACGGAGCCCATCCAAGACTTTTGAGACGAGGCTCCAGACTCCCTTTTTTTTTCTCACCGTGGACCCCGACTTTAAATTTTAGGAGCGCAAGCAGAAAATTTAGGGGCGCACACTGTACATATCAACTTGCACAGCAAATATTCACAGTTCCTTTTCATTCATGATCCTCACACCTGTAATGACAGATACCGGGTTCTTTGAGTCGCCTCTTCCACGTTTCACCAGTGTTCAAAAACAAAAACAAAACAGCAAATTTCTTGGTTGCATAAGTAGATAAAAAAAAAAAAATCTCAAATTAGTCTGATCAGTGTCTGACCTCATAAATGCTCTTCTGGATGAATGGGCCCCAAACTCTTGTAGAAAGCCTCCTTAAAATAAACCAATCTTCTGTAGCTGCAAGGGAGACAAACTCATCTTTATGCAAATGAGAGTGACTGAGGCATCCTGGGTAATTTAGGGGCAGCGCCCGGGATCCCTCCATTGAAAAGTTCAGCCTAACTGGCTTGACAAACTAACTAACAAAAAGTTGGCTATTAACAGGCTATTTACAGACAACACTTAGCCAAAACCTCCCCGGTGATTCGACCAAATACGTGTAGATGTCTGGGTCAGACATTTCTGGCCACTGTGTGGAGTCATTGATCATTGTGGGAGGCTAAAGGAGCATACCGCTAGATTAATTAATTGTAATTTTTCAAGATAGCGTGAACGGTGGGTTTCAAAGAGGGTGTCAAAATAATTATGAGACATAGTGCTACAAAAGAAACAAAAAAATAAAACATTCAAATTGATTGTTAGTTAGTCTACGCTCCATCAAAACACAAAAAGCCACTAAGTGCAATGTAAAAATGCCAGGTTCTGCCCCTAAATTACCCAGGATGCATCAGTCATTCTCATTTGCATAGAGATGCCGTTTTGGTCTATGGTTTGAGGAAGTGATGTCATCGAAGCTGACGCATTGTAATTTGAAGCTTTTGTCCACATACAGAGAGTTTTTAACACACTAATATAATAAAAGCTATGTTTGATACCTGTGAACTTAGATTATGAGTCCTCCTTAAGTTGTTTCTCACCATTTGTTTTACCTTTCCTGCAGGATCACATTCTGCAGAAGCCCCGTGCCTACTACCGTTTCGACCCATCAGCTGAGCCCGACGTGTGGCTGGACGCCGTGCAGGTCTGGGAGGTGAAGTGCGCCGACCTGTCGCTGTCGCCCATCTACAAGGCCGCCATGGGACTGGTGAGTCCTCCAGCCCCAGAGTTAATGAGATTCAGCCGGTTCCGCTCTGTCGCCCGCAATGAGGAGTCACAATTAGTAGCTCTTAATTGAGTTATTAAAAAATGTTGTAAAAGATGCTGGATTTAATGGAACAGATACTTGTTTATTGGCGGCGTGTTGGTCCCACAGCGCACATAAAAGTGTTTGCCATAACATCAAGAGTATACGACTCTCATTGTAATCCCTGCGGAGGGAGAATGGCTTCGAGATGCACAAGTTCTGCCGGTCTGGAGGCTTTTTAAGAGGAAACACTCTAGGTTTTCAATGTTTTTACCATTTTTAGGTTATAAAAATCTGCCAGTTGTAGCTTTGCAGAGTCACTTTTCCTTTAAGCTCATTATTAAACACATGGGACGCACTTCCTAAGTCTTTCCTGTGTTATTTAAATTAGTTATGAGGCTGTTATAAACCAGAAGCCATACAGATTTCACTGATTACAGTTCAGTAATGAGCTATGACATCCAACATCTTCAGATTTCTAGTAAAATTCACTTTGGAGCAGAGTTGTTGTTGATGAATCTCACTCAAGTCCTTCATGTCATGTAATCCATCAAAACTGTTGAATGCGGTCCTTCACATCCACTTACTCCCTTTTCAACACATCCTGGTTATTCACGAGGAAAATGTGCAATACACGAGTTTTTGAAGGTGATAAGAGACGATGAGAGGCAGATAAATTCAAGTAGGACAAGAGTGCATTTTTTTTGGAACAGCAAACTGAAAAGGTTTGATGTTTTAAAGCCTTGAACTAAAGGGATTTTAATAGCTTTCAAACTCTGACAGCTGGAAAAGAAATGTAATTCAACACAGCTCTACTATTTTCAGGACAATTGTTCACACATATACTTACACACACATACCGGCGGCTGAGTTCTGCTGAGTCTGAATCTGTCGACATGTCTCTGCCCTCAGGTGGATCCAGAGAAGGGCATCTCTCTGCGGTTCCCCCGCTTCCTTCGGATCAGAGACGACAAGAAACCAGAGGACGCCACGACCGGAGCTCAGGTACGTCAGGCTCACCGCAGCCGGGAGGAGACGACAGCAGCAGGGGTGTGAAATCAGCAGCGGCACGGTGGAGAACAGAGAGCTGTCAGATATAGTTGGTAGTTTTCTTTTTTTAGGGTATTATTATGATAGGAGAGTGAAGAGACAGGAGAGTCGGAGAGAAAGAGAGAGACTGGATTCAAACCTGTGGCTGCTGCAGTTAGGACAGAATCTACATGGTGTGTGTGTGTGTGTGTGTGTGTGTGTGTGTGCGCTCCACCAAGGAAGACGGTCGAGCATCAAATACACTTTTTAATTACCAAACATCATATCTAGAGTGTGTGTAGGTTAGAGTTCGACTGATATAAAGAGCAGACAGCTGATTAATCAGACGGTACTCCACG
The DNA here is from genome assembly GCF_905171665.1 of Trachurus trachurus. Lineage (NCBI taxonomy): Eukaryota > Metazoa > Chordata > Actinopteri > Carangiformes > Carangidae > Trachurus > Trachurus trachurus. The sequence continues at coordinate 9,375,096 of NC_139900.1, forward strand.
AGAAAAAGCACATTTACAAGTAGGGATGCACCGATCCAGCTCTTTCAGTCCCAATGCTGAAAAAACGATACCTGGGTTTAGCGTTATCACCAGATACTGAACCGATACCACTGTTGAATTGATAAACTGTCAATAGTCAAGTCAATATCTGGGCCGATATCCGATCTTAATATGGGATCGGTGCTTCCTTCATTACAAGTCAGTGGTCTGGACAGTTCGATCAGCACGTGAGTGACTCAACACTTATTTACCGTACTAACTTTATTTGTCTCCTGCTGAGACAGTGCAGGAGGATCCACGATACAGGAGACTGTTTAGAGTAGGGGCAGAGTTGTTTTAACATGAATTTCCTCTGGTACGCAGTGGTGTTAGTCTTTAAAGGGGATATACATATAAGAATCTGTAATGTGCAGGCTCCCTAGGATGAAATCCATGTGGTTTTATGAGCTGTTCCCTCAGTTGTCTTCCAATGATGTAACTAGGTTTCGAATTTGCATAATACCACCCCTACCTGTGAGTACAGGTAGAATGGGCGGGGCAAGCAGTGGTTAATTTGCATTTAAAGGGACAGGCACTGAAACCAGCCGTTCTGAACAGAGCTGTGTTGAGAGGATGAAAAGAGCTGTGATGTTTGATCCTTGGGGGATTTAGACCAAAGCATGTCACAGAGTTGTCTTTAAGACACCTGGGAACTATTTTAGTTTGTAGAAAAGGGGCATAATATGTCTCCTTTAAACACGTGTGTGTGTGAGTGGGGATCTGGAGCTATAAAGTTTGGTCTGACATGACATGTGGTGACCTTCATGTCTCAGCACACTGCTGCTGGAACATGAAGGTCACCACATGTCCGTCCGTCAGCCCCATCTGTGATAAAGTCCAGTCGTATGTTTGTTGGGCCGTGTCACTGCAGGAGTCGTGCAGTTGTGTAGAGGAGATGATGATGATCATCATCATGTGTCTTCGTCATCATCACGGTCACTTCACAGTCGCTGTCCTGTAAAATTTCACAGGTGAACAGCTCTGCAAGGACAACCGGTGTGTTTTTGATTTTAGTGGGCAGCACCTCTGAGCGCAGTGATGGAGTCTGGGAAATAAAATGTGATGCAGGAAACAGGGAAGTGTGTTGAACGGTTGGAGAAACACACTGATATATAACTACTAAACATCAGATATCATTTAATGTGTTAACACAACAGCAACGTTTGCTGACTACATACATTAGTTTTTAACCTTTTTCTTTAGATTATATTTATTCTAAAATTATGGGTTTTGTCTGACCCAGCAGCTCTTCATCATTGTGTAACCCACCTGTATCACAAGTCAACATACACATCGCTGTACCACTGCTGCACTGTGTACGACATGAATGAGCTGCCTCATACAAACAAGCTGCACTAACTGAACCACCGCTTTGTTCGGACTGAAACCACTCTGCTCTCTGTGTTTCTCTCTGTACATACTAACAGGACTAACACAACAACAACAACAGCAATGAAAAATAATCATACGGCTGAGAACAATTATTTTCATTTTCTGTTGATCTGCTGAACAGTTTCCTGATTAATCGACTCAGCATTTGGTCTGTGAGGCACCACGGAGAGAAAAAAAAATCCAGAAAATCATTAACAAATTAGTTTTTTTCTTTCAATTAATAATCTGACTGATTACTCCAAATCTTTTGGTTTTATAAAGAAAACCAAAATGGACGAAAGTGAGTTGGTTCCTGCAACTCTATCAATAAATATTATTGTTATTTTTCTTACCTTCCTTTGGGCGCTGGAAAGTTGCGATGGGAATTGATCCTGTTTCATAGATTAGATGATGATGAATCAAAAAGGCGAAAAAAAAAAAAAAAGTAGATTCATTAGTAAAAAAAAATCACAAAAACAACTTGTTCAATACGCAAGGTTACTTCCTGTAGAGCTGCTCCACTTATTTTCCTGTGATGACCCGGGGCCACGTATTTATTATTATGTTTATTTAATCAGGCAGACTCATTAAGATGCCTTTTTTTTTCTTCTTCCTTTTCAATTTTTTTTCAAGAGAACAAGCAACAGTCCACCTACACAACACTAGAAACACAGGAATTAAGACAAACAGCCGGAGGAATCATAAAATACGTCAAATAATAAAGCTCTAAAATCTCAGTGGGGAAAACGTACGAGTGTAATCTGAGGGCAGTTTTGCAGCTCGTTTCATTTAAATGTTGAACAGCAGCTGAAAGTAGATCTGCCAGCGTTAGTGCCAACATGAGGGATAATCAGAGTTAAACACTTCCCAGGTTGTTGCACTGTTTCTTCCTGACAGTCGGGAGGTGGATTTTTCAATTCAGCAAATCAAATAACCGAGCAAGAATCCTGAATGATAAGTGGGTCAAGTATTTGTGTGAATGAGCGATGGTCAGAGTCGCAGGTGGAGGTGGAGAGAGAGAAAACCTGTTCTCCGTCTGCTCTGAGTGAGCCGTGGAGCCGGACGACCAGGAGTTTGATTTATCTGCCACTTATTGTCTCAACTAACACAGTCGTTGTTTGTTCTGTTTAATGACTTGACTGAAATTTATTCAAATTAAAAAATCGTTCCCGTTCCCACTTTAGTCACTGTCACCGAACGAATTAACAGTGGTGACCGAGCCAGTGGCTCCACTGATGAAAATATAGTTGTTATTTACATAACTGCAGTTTCACAGACCGGGACTCTGTTGCTGCTAAAACAAACTGAACGTTTCAAACTGCTGCAGCTCAGCTTTGAAAACATTTAACATTTGACTTTTACTTTGACGATTCACAGGAAATGACATTTGAATGTCAGTTTCAATTACTGTTTCCAAAACAAGAGACTGGTCTTATTTGACTTTTACTACCTGTATATTGCAGGTAGTAATGGAGAACAGGCTGTGACTCACCTCTAATACTAATAATGCTGCTAGTACTACTACTGCTACTACAACTAATACTACTACTTCTACTAATACTACTAATAATAATGATGATACATCCTCAGACACTTAAAGGGATAGTTCCACATTTTGGCAAATTGGCCCATTTCCATAATCCCTATAGTCATAGCAGTAGGTTCGTTACCTTTATTTGTCGGTGCAAGCTATTTTTAGAACGGCGGAGCAGAGCCGTGAGCTGCTCAGAGCTACGCTACGGAGGCTCATGGGATTTCTTGGTTTCCCTCATCAAACTCATCAAATACACAATCCAACAACTCCAAAACGCTCTGGTGGACAAGTTGTGAGCTGCACATTCACCACGCTATGAGATAATAACACAACGTTACCAGACAGAGTTGTTTTAGAGGGAAATTCATGCAAAACCGCTGATGCGTGTTGCCTTCAGGGACAGTTTTTCATCATCAGTCTCTGTATTTCCCTCTAGAACAACTCTGTCTGGTAACGTTGTGTTATTATCTCATAGCGTGGTGAATGTGCAGCTCACAACTTGTCCACCAGAGCGTTGTGGAGTTGTTGGATTGTGTATTTGATGAGTTTGAGGAGGGAAACCATTAGCCTCCGTAGCGTAGCTCTGAGCAGCTCGCGGCTCTGCTCCGCCGTTCTAAAAAAGCTTGCACCGACAATTAAAGGTAACAAACCTACTGCTATGACTATAGGGATTATTATGGCAATGGGCCAATTTGCCAAAATGTTGAACTATCCCTTTAAAATCACATTAACAACATTTATGAGAAGAGAAAAGCACCAGCAGAGATTAGAAGCAGCTCCAATCAGGTGGTTATTGATCAGTGACGTGAATGAGTTCAGGTCGATCCAGTCTCAGGTGAGTTTGGATTGGAGCAGAAAACTCTGTCACCCCGGGTTTGATGCTTCATCCTCGGGTGTAGAGAGGAAGTTTGGATGTGGAGGACAGGGTAGGTGAAGAGGAGGAGGAACTTTAAACTGCAACAGGAAACCAGTGGAGGATCTGGAAGACGAGGCGGTGGGGGGGAAGGAAGTGGAGGAAAGTTGTGAATGTAGCGAAGTTTGAGGACGTAGGATGATGAACTATAGATGATGCTGTTGCAGGAGCTGATTCTGCAGGTGATGGATGCACGTATCAGAGCTTTGGCAGCACACAGAGAGAGAAAGAGAGTGATGGAGAAGACGAGTCATGTTTCTGAGATGAGAAACGGGCGCCTCTAACTTCTCAGCAAAGTGAGCGACTCCCGCTGATCGAACCCGCTGACAGAGAAAGGGCGATTATTGCCTGACGTCTTGATTATTAAGGCATCAAGTTTCTTTTACCTCACGCTATACAATCTCCACTTTGCAACTTTAAAAAAAACAACAAAAAGCTGATCAGAAGCAGACGCCCTGGGCCACGTCTCAGAAGTCTGGCCTTTTCTACGCCTGTTGTTCCAGTCTGTCGCAACAAAAGCGGCGCTGCACAACGTCTGTCATGTTTGCCTGATAGATAACATTTAGTGAATCCAACAAAAATGCTTTGACATCCTCGGTCATTAATGCTGAGAAATCGTTTTCCCGCTCATTGTGGAGGAGTCCGTGGTGGTAATCAGTATTACAGCAGCAGCAGGCTCTCTCCTTCTTCTCCTTCTACTCCTCCACTCTCTAAATATCTGAGGACGCTTTAGTGTCTGGCTGCGAATCAGAACTAAAAAATCAATCCATCAGCGAGCCGCCGCCTCCTCCTCCTCCTCCACCACCTCCAGCCAGACAAATGCTGGCAGCGCACGGGCTCTGCTTTGTAAACATGTCCCACTCTCCAGAGCTGCGTCGCACAACAGGCTGCCATTTTGAAGAGTTGTTTTCATTCTCCACTTTAAAAAGAAAAAGAAAAAATGCAATTAACACGCACTCATCAGCATCAAAAAGTTGTCGGATGTGGATGTGCTAACTGATCGACATCCAACTCAAATCATCCATCCGTCTCTCTCGCATGGATTTTTTTTTTTTTAAACTTAAATGAAACTTCAGAAAAGTCTATTTTTGTTTTTTTGCCTGAGTCCAAAGTGTCGTCGCCTTCATTAGATGCGAATCGCACCGTAATGTGGATTTTCAGTGACGCAAATCAGCAGCCCCTCTCTGCTACCTGTAGAGCTGCTATCTGTGCTCGTTAAGAGTTTGGAGTCAAGTTATCAGCTGCATTTAAATCAAACTTCTGTCAGGTAGGTCATTTAACGCTGTAGGGATCCACACACACACACACTTGTTAAAGCAACACAGAGTTTCACGTTGTGTGATTTAGCAGAGAGAGGGAGAGAGAGAGAGAATTTAAATGAAACCGAAGCTCATTCACTTCAGAGGGAATTATGAAAACACTGAGCCTGAACATTTTTGGACTGAGGCAGCTGAGAATCAAAGCTTCACCTGGATGCTGTGTAGGAAAACGTAATGTGATGTTTCATTGTTTTTCCTCATCGCCGCGCCGCCCCGCTGCACAGCTACTCGCGCTGCTGCCGACTCTGCTCTCGCCTGCTGTTCACACATTATTCATTGTCCCGCCTTCCACCTCCTCGCCCAGACCCCCCCACCCTCCTCCACCCCCTCCCCACCAAACCAAACCCGGGGTGAGCTGGAGCAAACGCAACCTCCGTCTCCCAGTCGGCAGCTGGGAGTCGCCGACTTCAAAGGCTGGGATATGAATAATCAAACTGTTATTTTTAGCTTTTCCTCCTCATGTTACTGACCTGACTTCATGATCTCTCTCTCCCTTCCTCCCCTCCATCCATCCATCCATCCATCCATCCATCCTGCCTTCTCTCTTTCATGCTTACTCTTTCATAAAAAAAACCCTCTCCCCTCCCTCTTTCTCCCTCTGCTCAATCTCTGTCCATCTCATGTGCTCTCTGCAGATTGCAGACTTGTACAAGAAGCAGCAGCAGATCCAGAACCAGGGGGAGAAGGCCGACCCAGAGGACTACTACTGATCATCTGAAGGCATCGGCGGGAGGGAATAATAAATAATGGCAATTTCAATGTAATTGTAAATAGCTTCTTTTGGTTTTGTAATGTTGAATGAAAATAAAGGCTGTTGCCGGTTTTAAGCATCCTTTCATTTGTTGTATTGATTCATCGGAGCTGCTCCTTTACCGACTACGATTTTCATTCAGAGGGAGAAAATTGTGTAAATCTCTTGCTGCATACAGTGCACATAAATTCCAGGGGAAAAAAATATAAAAAACACCAACCCAGATCGACTCTGCAGTTACAGCAAACCTGCTGCTAATAGATCCCTATCAAAAATTCACTGTGCAAAACCACCCAGCAAAACATGAAATGTATGCACAGCATACCAATAACTCCCAGCTTGGCCTGGTTTCTGCCCGGGCCACTCAAAAGGTGGCAGCAAAGTGCATTCATCGAGTGCGGTAATAAGAGGACAGGCCAAGGAGATTGCCGGCTGCCTGAAACATAAGTAGGAGAAGACGCAGGAACTGACAGTTGCTCAAACAGCGGGACAAAAGAGAAGCACTCACAGCTTGCATTAGATGATGGAAATCCACTAACTGTCCTGCCTGAATCAATCAGAGGCTGCTGGAGAGGGGAAGGGGGGGGGGGGGTAGTTTTAGAGCCAAGGACGGTGGTTATTACACGGTCGAGCAAAGAGGATTGTGGGTTTTCCTCTACAATGATGCGATACCATGTGCTTGCGGCGTAGATGGAACCGCTTTGTGTTTGCAGCACGAGGCCCAAGTGCATTAAATGCCGAACATGAATGTGCAGAAAGTCGTCTGACATTGACAGACGCTGACTCACTCTGAGTTTTTCTGCACACGAGTAGACACACGAACACGGATCAGCTGTAACGCTGGAACAGGTGACTGGTTCTAACTGTGTAGGAAAAGAAGATAAGAACTGTTGGGAGTGGAAACTGCTCTGTATCTGTATGTGTATGGATTCATGTATAGATATCCACATTTACATACAGTATATATGTAAATGTATACGTACATATGGATGGATGGATGCATAAGTAGAGATAGAAAGATATACATCAATGACGCTGGTCAGTCAAGACCCGGTTTCTAAACAAATACTTGTCAGTTCGAATTAACGTCACTGACTTTATAAAAGAAACTAAAGCTGCGTCCCAATACTCGTACTTCCCCTCAAAATCAGCCCTAGCCCTTGGTTTTGCGCTTTCCGCAGAGGGGTAGAGTGTCCCAAACTTCAAGACAAAGTAAGGGAAGTGCTGTTAAGTGCCCTTAAAATCCCCACTTAATTTGAAGGGCCGTGTGATGCACACTCCGAATTGAGGGGAAGGAAATCGAGAGCTGCGCACAACGAGCTACTGGAGTCCTGGAAAACACTGAGCCATACGCAGCGAGCCGAATTGGTAAATATTGCACACATTATATAGGCTTGTGCTCATAATGCGACGAAGGAGAATAAAAACCAACGAAATCAGTAACGCCACCACTGGAGCTGCCATTTTTGAAATGAGGGCAAATAGCGTACGTCGACCATACGCGTAACCTAGGTGAAGATGTCCGTTACACTAATTTGCATGAAGTGGTGTCCCAATTTGTAGGTAAAATTCCCTATCCCTCAACACTATCCCTTCGTCATTGAGGAGAATCTATCTAGCAAGTGCACTTGAAACCAAGGGGTTAATGGAGGAGAATTGGGATTGGGCCTAAGAACAGGGGCCTGTTGTTCGAAACCTAGATAAGGGATTAAGCCGGGATATGTTGGTTATCCTGGCTGAATTTAGCCTCAAGTCGGTTGTTGGAAAGCTGGATAGCTTTATCCTGGTCAAGTTACTATGGTGATTTATTCTCTGCAGCTAGCCTGCTCCAGACGAGGCTAACAGCCAGGCTTAATTGATTCTGTTGTCTTTATCTGTGAAGTCAGCCGTCACTCTGATCAGAAATCAACGTGTTTCATACATGTTCTTATGTAGCCTACTGTACATATTGGCCTGATTTATAAACAAATAAAATGCATTAAAGGGACAACGAGGAGTTTCTACTCGGTTATAAAAAAGTCTCACGTTAATGTGGATGAATCTCCGCTACCCACACTTGTTAATGGGCCCATTTTCGATAAATATATCGTTCTGTCTCTATCGTTATTTTGTTATTATTAGTGGTGGCGGAGATGCTGGTCGAGCCGACCAGCGTTTTTTACTTTCGGTTTCGCAACGAGTCATGAGAATAACGCAGCTGAATCGCCGTTTATGGTCGGAACTCCGACGGTATGTGAACCTCTTTGAACCTCTGACTTTAATTCTTGATGAATGAAAACATGAGTCCGTCTTGCGCCGGTCAAAAGAATTTTACGGTGCGCGCGGAGGCTCATAAATGTAGTGTGAAAACGCTTCGCTTTTCCAAAACTCCTCGTTGTCCCTTTAACAATAATCAAAAAACATGAAACATTTACAATATTTATTAGGCTTTTTTTTTTTCATAATTAGGCCTTCAAAATTATTTTCATAAAATATGTTATCATTATATTGCCCTAAATATTGGTTGAGGTAAGAAAATAAGAATAAAATTGAGTGAGTGTGAGCAACCACCTTCCAAATAATTTATAGACCTCATCATTGTTATCGGCAATTTATTGAAGCACCAAACAGCATAATGTTCTAATAGCTATTTAATTAATTTTCACCTATTGCACATTTGGCCATGTGTTGTATAAAATTTACTTCAGATTTGTGCAATGAATCAACTTCCATTGCTCATCATTAAGGCAAAGTGCACAACTGTTAGGATGGACTTAGGAGACTTTGTCCAACCTGGCTTTCCCACTTATCCTGGATATCTTTATTCTACTTTCGAACAACAGGCCCCAGGTCTTTAAAGGAGTTTCCTCTCGGTTAAAAACAAAAACTGGCGTCATCTCAGTGTTTGAAACTCATCTTCCAGGATCTCTGGTCCTGAGTTGATTTCCATGATATTCAATCCGCAGAGGAGGAATCCCTGGACGATCACCTGACCTTTTCCCTACATCCCCCATGAAGGTCACGTTTATGGCTCCAAAGGGAAAACTCACCGACTGTCGGAGGCATTGTGAACACGCTGCACCTGTAAAGCATCAGCGTTATCTCTCAGCTTAGTCGGGCTGTGCAGACTCTGATCTCCACGTGTTTGGATCTTTTGGGTGGTGGGTGACTGTGCACCAGGTGATGATCAGCGCTGCGTTGCTCCATTAAACCAGCAGCAGCAGGTTGTTGCTGTGTGCTGCACCGAAACACAATGAGATGCAGGAAAATAAATGGTGAGCAGCGGTAGCACTGGCATTCCTGCGGCAGCACGGAGGCATATATATCAATTGTGCAGTTTTACAGCCCTGGCTCCACTGCAGGATATTTACATGTAAAATGTTGCCAGTTCTGTGGTGACTCGCACAGTATGTGGCACAGTATTGTGGCTGTTTTTCACATGCCGAGAGGTTTGTTGTTTCCTATCCTCCAGAGCTTGAGAGATCTATTTGTTATGCCATCTCTGTATGCAAGTATGCATGCTGCAGGGTTGATGGTTTGCCTATTATTTGTGTGTGTGGGCTGTGTCCTGTGTCTGCTGAAGGGGAGGTTGAGAAGGACACCATTGTGGTAGAATAATCATGGAAATTCCAAATCCAAATTTGCCCGCCCTTTTTCTCCACCACAGTTTTTTTTCCTGTACAGTACTCTTATTTTCTCTCATCAGCTTTTATCCACTTCCTTTGCCTCGTGAGGATTTAAAATGTTTTTTTTTTTTTTGTTATGCTATGGCTTCCACTTCTTTGGTTACATCTGACACCCGTCTTGAATATCATCATCACGTCTCGTCTAATAGAAACAAGGGACTTCCTGGTGTGGCGAAATCTGAATTTCAAATGGCATTTGTCAGCTGCGCTGTTGTTTTAGAAGTTGGCTTGAAACAGCAAGTGTGAGGGATGGAAAAGACCCTAATGGAAATCAAACAAGCAACAGAGCATGAAATATTGAAAATGCAAATATGTAATGAATCCTATTCCATTTTTTTTTTTTTTTGCGTGCCGTATGATCCGGGCTTTTGTTGCGAGTTACTCTGAAGGTTGACTGCGGCAAATGTCTCTGCTTAATTTGTATACGTGTGATTGTGTAAGTGGAGGGGAAGCGTGGAAGTCTCTGTGAACCTTTGCGTTGTGTGTAAATGCCTGCACACTGAGACGTCTATTTGTTTCCTCTTCTGTACATGTGTAAATAGGGTTGTTGTTGTTATTTTTTATCGTCTGCATGCGAAAATGTGTGAGTCTGGTTAACTGTGTGTGTGTGTCTATGTGTTTGTGTGTGTATATGTGTCACTGATGTTTACCAAAGGCAGCAGCTGTCGCACATCACGCGCCTGCGGGGCATTGCAGCACAGCGGCCTCCGTCTCCACCAAGGTCCTCGCCCGTGTTCAAACAGCTGTGCTGTTAGTTCACATCAAGTCACCCGTTCAGACCGGGGTCCCGCGGGGTGGGGGGGTGGGGAGCTGCAGTTACAAACCTACCTGCTCACAACCTCTGAACTGAGCCTCGCTACATGTTAAGAAGTGGCCGGGGGGGGGGGGGGGGGGGGGGGGCTCTGGAGTGTGGGGCGACGATTTAAAAAAGAGCTGATCTGTGTTGTTGTGACAGATGTGAGAGAAGATGAAGTCGGCTTCGTCGGTGCTAAAACTGTCCCCACTGTGTTTCTCTTTAAAGTCTTCGGCGGTGTCCCCTGAAGCGGGGTTATGGATTACCTTCAACTGCAAAGAGAAAAGGAGTCATCTATAAAATATAAAAAAGTAGGAAAAGAAAAAAAGAAAAAAAAATTGCCAGGTTTCACCTTTCTCTGTCCTTTTGTGTCCCTCTCCCCACCCCACCCCGCCCGGTTCTCCCACATAAGCTATCTGTCTTGTTCACAATACCCCTTTCTCCACCCCAAGAACAATGCGTTTGTTCTCCTCCACCTCCTCCTCCTCCCCATCCCTCCATCCCTTTTCTATCCTTCCATCCATTTGTTTGGTGCTCTCTGTGACATCTCTGCCATGCCAGGCCATGAGGGAGAGAGGGAGGGACAGGCCCTGCCATTGTCCCCGGCCGAACCCACGGAATATCAATAGTGTTTTTCTTGAGCAGGAGCGCCGAGCGTTGGCCAGTAACCTTTTGGATTTGATGATGTCAGGCCCCCTCTTTTTCGGGCCCTTTATATGATTTCCCCCCTCCTCGTCCTTCAGCCGCCACTTTAACAGGGTGTTAGGTCCTCAGCAACAAGAGACAGTACAGGATTGTGTGCACTGTGTGACTCATCGGAGCACTTCATCAGCTCAGTTAAACTAGTACAAGTTGCATTCGACTGGGCCAACAAATCCTCCAAATCGCACGACAAAACACTTGTAATTGCCTTCCAGAGCGGCAAACAGAAGTGTTTTCTGATCTGCCACTTCACTGGGCTTTCAGAAACCGTATCAAATCACTAAAGCAAAGACATCAGACACGACTGCGGCGAGGGTGTGATAAAGTTAGCCTGAAAAAAAAAACGACTTAGAAATGACGGTTTGGGTTAAAAAAAAAAGGAAAAAAAGGACGACCTGGTCAAGGAACATGACGGTCTTGGATTTGAAAGACACCGACAGTGTGAAGTCAGGTCAAAGTTGAGCGTTGTTTTGACGACCCCTTCTCTTGTGGCCTTTCTTTGCGTCCAGTTCAGTTTTCGAAAAGAGCGATTACTGTTGGATATTCCCATTTTCGTCAAGAGCCATGTTTTCCTCGACAAGCTGCTCAATCGGTTGACCGACAGCTCATTACTTCTCAGATAACTGTTGATGGGTTCTGCTGTTACAGCTGACTGAATATTAGTCTTTTCTGATTAAAATTTTAACTTCTGTTTTTCTCATATTAGCAAACTACTTCACAGTCCTTCCATGTATCTCTTCATGAGTAGCCCTGGTTTGGGAATAACCGCTCTAAATGCTAAGAAGATAATAAGAGATACTCTACTAACAGGGCATGTTGTTGTTTTTTTTGTTTTTTTATTCCTCCTCGAGATGTGTTGTTTTCTCGAGTCTGTCGTCCTATTAGGAAACCTAGATGGCACAACACACTGCTGTATTTATATTTAATCCTGCCCTCTAGCATTTAACTTTGGACAGTTTTCTGGCCAATTTCTTGCCATGCCTCATTTGCCTTGTTTGGTTATGGAAATTTTTTCGCTTGATTATCCAACCCCTGCAGCAAAACCATGAGCCGATCTAGTCATTTACGAGACGACTTTATGATTGGTTTGCGATGGCGTAGGTCGTTGTTCTTCACTTGTAAAGTGCTTCACTTGGGCCCACACTGAGAGGCTTGAGCTTAAGGGAGGGGGCGAGGGACAAGATTGCAGTACACTCCATTGGGTCATTGTTGACGGTCATTAGTCTTATGACCTTTATGTGAACCAGCCTCTGTGGTGTGGTGTCTATGTGTGTCTCCTCTTGTTTCTCTTCGTCTCTTTGCCTTCTTGACCGACAAGGATCCCTCCAGCAAGTGCTCAGTCTCAAAAAGGCGCCCGGCCATTCACAGAAGCCCCTCCACATTTTCAAGAAAGCCATTCCCCCTTCTGCACATCTGCCAGCCTGCCTTGTGATCAGGGCTGCACTCAGCTGTGACAAACATACTCAACATTGCAGAAAAATTAGACATGGATGGAGCTGACAAGAGCCCCTAACATCTACAGCTCGGGATGCTTTCCCAGACTGTGATTATCCCACGGTCTTTTGACGATATGCCTTGATATGTTTTTTTTTCATCCCATTGGAAATAATTCTCGTCAAAGAAAATTACAATATCACAAGAAAATATGCTGTGTAAATTTTTACGGGTGTCTAATGACATGCCCCCACTAAATGCAACTGAGGCCGCTGTCTCAACGTGTGAAAACAAGCTTGATGAGTTATCCGGGCAGACGTTTGAGATGGTTTCATTCACACAGCGGCTGCGGCCCGAGGTACTTTGCGTATTCAGTCAACTTTAATAACACCAATTGATATGAAGCCTTGTCCACCTCAATATCGCTAAAGTACAGCTGAGGACTCATGTATAATTTCGCAGAAATCTCTAAAAGGCTCTACACATGGAGTTTTCTCTGTCTCTGGTACCTTCCTCCCCTCTCCTCTCTCCTCTACCTCTCCTCTCTGTATAATTTAGCAGCAGATAAGCTCTCCCTCTCCTACATTAGTGTGCTCTATCACTGCCAGCTGAAGGAATGGAGGCCTTCGCTTTATATGTGATACAGTTTCTGCCTGCCAAGCTCAGCCACTGCTGCCGCCACTGTCACTCGGCGCTGACGAGTTTGGGCGCTTGCCACGTTCTGCACCTGCCAGGCTCATAAAGAATCCCCCTGTTTCTCTCGGGGGCCTGAAGGCAGGATCTGCCATAATTGTTGAGGATGTCGCGATTTAGACGTTCAAGCCAAAGCTTAGACAGTTGATGGCGCCAACAAGTTGGCAGATGGTCCATTTTGTTCAGCTGATCCGTCAGTGGGGTATTTTGAGGTGTTAAGGAAGAATGAGCGGTTGTGATTTGTCGCAAGTGGCAAGAATTTACGCCACGGTCTCAAATGTAAGCAAAAGTCGATCTATCGCTAAATGCTTCTTGGCCACGAGCCCCCGTTGAGACGGAGATCCTTGATTTGTAGCGCTGGAAACCTGGATGAGGAGGCTCAATGAAATAACACAGTGAAGTGGGCATGCTTTGTCGAGCGCTTCCTCCTCTTCTTGCCCTCCCTTCCCGACTATACATATATGATGAGGGCGAGAAGAGGAGGAGTCAATTCTCGATTGATACAGCTCGCACTTCATGTGGAGTGTAAGTGAATCCAGCCTGTGTGGAGCTGGAGGAGTACCGCAGACCATTAATTTGTGCATGTATTCACTATTACAATGCCGGCGGCTAAATGAATGCATATTTATGACGTGTGACAAAATGATGGAATGAGGCCTCCAGAAACGAGGCTTTTTGCAGAAATCCCACTCCAGCGTGTCCCGCTCATTCACGCCGCTGCCTCCTCCTTCTTCTCCTCTCGTTTCTGCCTCTGCCTCTGTCTTGCCCCTCATCATGTCTGTGTCTTCTTCTCCTGTCCTCATATCAACCCATCTATATATAGCAGGTCTGTCCCCACACTCTCACTGTCTCCGTTACTGGAAAAAAACGAGGAGTGGGTTGTTGCACTTTTGAATACGCAGCTTTGTCTGGGGGGGGAGGCCGGAGAGGAAGAAAGCGCCATTGACAGACTGGGCAAACACCAGTCAGCCCCTGTCCCCCCCTCTCTCCATTGTCTCCGAGTGCTAGACGTCAGCAAATGACAGGAATCTGAAGAGAGGGAGGACAGAGAGAGAGAGAGAGAGAGAGACGGCGCGAAGAGTCGAGGCTTTGTTCGGGGGCCGCTGGCCTCGCTTGGACCCGTCCGTTGGAAGTGCGGGGTTAGAGGAGAAAACGGGGTCAGGGGATGGGGATGGAGGAGAGAGCACTGGGCTGACCTCGCCGCAGGATCCCCCCCCTTTCATCCCCACCTCCCGCAGTGTAAACAGACAAACACAGGCCAAGGCGGCTTCCCACCACCACTCCCCATGTAATATTTACATATGAGCGACTGCAGACGGTCACGAGTCCCCGTCACACAGCGGCCTAGCTTGTGCCGACATGCTAAGTGCTGATTAGCGCTCCCCTCTCAACACAATCGCATCCATGGTGAGGGGTGTAATCTAACACATTTACATTCATCACGGTGTAATGCCGCACAAGAGTTTTTTTTTTTTTTTGCAAATTCCCCCCGAGTTGCCCGTTGTTTACCCAATTAATTCAGCAGCTACTGTACAGAGCAGGTGCCTCCCGCCTGCGTTTCTCCTCCACTTCAAAAGATAATGTGTGTAATCTGTTTCAATGAGGGATGGAGAATGGAGAGAAATGGCAGGAAGGGTGGAGGGAGGGATGGAGAGGGAGGGAGGGGAAGGAGGGGAAGGAGAGGAGGAATGGGCCGGGCCGGGCCTGGACGAGGGGTGTGGTTGGGTATAAACCAGGGGACAGTAGGTTTTCTGTTGTTGTCTTGTTTTGAAGCCCTCTGCCCTGGCATCCTGCACCCCTCTCTCCTCTCTCTTTTCTTTCTTTCTTTATCCTCCTTCCACTCGCTCTCCCTCCAGAGTGGGACTCTTCCTCGACTGGCTCCGGCATCGGTCTTTTGGGAGCTCCGCAGAAGCCTGAAACCATGCTGACGTTTTTGGCGCTGGCGTCGGTCGTCCTCCTGGGAATAGGTAAAAAAGAAAAAGAAAAAGAAAAGAAAGACTTTTAACTTTAATTTTGTTCTTGATGAGCTCTTTACGAAGCCCACACTGTATCTCACCAGTTGAAAGTGAAATAATTTTTCCAATGATGGTGGAGGTTAAAGGTTAAATGAGGAAAAGGATGAGGGATTTTTCTATTTTCTCTTCAATGCTTCACCTGAAAGTTAATGAAGTTGTTGTTAATATATATATATATATATATATAAAAAAAAGGATCAGCAGGTTAAGTAACATTTCCCTCTACACTGGATTAATACTAAACCAGCATATTTAAATTGATCTCTGTTCTTTTATGTGTTGATTTCATCCAAAATTGCCACTGGGACACCTGTGGAGAACACAGTTCCTATTCAGATGCAGCGAGGCCCAGTTCTGTCCATCTGCGCCGCTCTGACCAAGCAGATGTCTCCAGTCTTGCAAAGTTTAACAGCACTAATATTATGACTTTGAAAACTGAGGCTTGGCAGTGATTTTGCTCCCAAGCAGATGCAGTAGCTTTTCCTTCTCCCCTGCTGTCAGATATTTACAATTTTTTTTTCATGTGTATGAGTGTGTTTGAGTGTGTATGTGTGTGTGTGTGTGTGTGTTAGAATTTTAATTAAAAAACGTCAAGCGTGATTTCATTGACAAGTTTCGCCTCGGCTGGCGGCACCAACGCCGATCGTTCAAGGACGCGTGCGGGGGGAAACGCTGTGAACTTTAACTCTCCGGGTGTCAGTAGGAGGCAAAGAAGCAGCAGCACATGAACACTCAGTGACACGAGTGTTAAAGCAGCTGAGAATACAGTGACTCATCGTGACCTGTTCACCTGCTGCTGCAAGTTTTTAACCCAACAAAACAAAAAGATGATGAGGCTAATGTTAGAACGGCAGGTGTGTGTGTGTGTGTGCAGCTTTGTCGTGGTTGTTTAAGATGCTGAGTCTTATTTTCTAGGGAAGTAAAAATATTGATTTTGCAACCAAAACCAAATTAACATCGATCATTAAATATTATTTAAGCATAAACAGTGCACATGATTAAGCCAGCACAATCCATATTAATGGAGAGAATGATGTCCCCCTTTGACTTTTTAGAGACTCGCACCGATATTCCTGTAATAAACCAAAATATTTACTGAGAGCACGTCTGAATCAATAGTGGATCTGTCGCCACTAAATGTGCAGTTTAACGTGTGTGTCTGGGTGCATGTCTAAGTATTTATTAGGATTTGTTTTATAGATTTCAAGGATAAAACTAATGGATGGTAATGCGAGTGGCTGCTTTGTGGCGTCTGCTGATTGAAAAATGTGCAGGAATGTGGTGATTTAAGGGAAAATGTGAGTCGTTACATCTACTCGCCTCAAAAACAAAGCAAATCAAGGATAAACCTTTGTGAATCTGTGTTTTCTACAAAATGATGTTGAATGTGAATTAATCTGAATTGAATTTCCATGTGAATCGTCGAGTTTAACCTTCCACCTCTTTGATTTGTGGTCTCCCAGTGCCGGAGCAATCCCAGGCCATAGTGATTTACACCGGCTGGGAACGCCACGCCTTGGTGGGCTCCGACATCCGACTGTCATGTTCCTTTTTCTCCTGGCGCTGGACCTCGGAGGACGTCACCTTCTCCTGGACGTACAGGCCTGATGGCTCCCGGGACAGCATCTCTGTAATATACGCACTCACACACACTCACACATACACACACACACACACACAAACACACATACAAACTATAGAACAGGCAGATAAACATTTATGCTGTTGAACTTCCAACCCAAAACGTAATAATAACGCCTAATAACGTAATTATTTTGTCCATTTTAAGGCAAGGCAAGGCTTTTTTTTTTATAGCACATTTCATACCAAGGCAACTCATTGTGCTTTATATAAAGACAAAGCATTAAAAAAGAACAGCATAAAAACAAACAATTTCAATGTAATAAAGCCAATAATGTAATAAAATGCTTGAATCAATAATGTAATAAGTTATTAGTAATAATAATGTAATTAGTTAAACCATAACCCTTTGTAATGTAATAATTTGTTATTACAATGTCAAAAGTTTTTTAACTAGGCCAATAACGTAATAACCAGCCAATAATGTAATACCTTATTACATTATTGGCTTTATTACATTCAAAATGGCCAACATTATTACGTTATTGACAGTTACTACGTTATTGACAGTTATTACGTTTTGGGTTGCTACTGTACAAACCCTAACCCTTTCATATTACAGTATGAGAGCTGTGGTCACATCCACTTTAAAGCTGTACAGTGCATGAAACAAACTTCACTGAAGCTCTGCAAAAGGTTTTAGTCTCTTTCAGCTCTTTGTTTTGGTTTAAGAGTCTGTAACTCCCGTTCACCTCATCGTCTTTTTTTTTTTTTTTTTCTTTCTTCCGGTCACACCAGGCCAACTTTCTGTGAACGAGCTCTGTTAAAGCCAGTGCACAGGACCTGCTTAGCACCGAGCAGCAGACAGACAGTTAATGCTGAGCCTGTTGAGCACAGTGAAGCGTTTAGCAGCTGAGGAGATATTTAGCATAAATCTTTAAGTTGGAGACACAGCAGCAGAGGAGCATCTCCTCCTCCTCCTTCTCCTACCCTCCTCTTCTCCTTCGATGAAATTCTGACTGCGTGTTACTATCCAACATGAAGCCGATCCTTTTAACACATTCAAGAAGCTGCGCATAAATATTTCAGAAGACAACAACAACAACATCCTTTTTCAGCGACAGAAGTGTAGAGCCGCCAACAATGGCTTTGTTTGCTGCCAAAAAGACTTTCTTGTTGCCGCCGTCTCCGCCCCACACCAGGCACCGAGACCAGCCCAGAACTGGGAAGAGGGGAGTGGTGTAGGGAAGTCACATGACCTTTTAACATGAGGATGTGAGGAGTTTAAAGGGATAGTTCAACATTTTGGCAAATTGGCCCATTGCCATAATCGCTATAGTCATAGCAGTAGGTTCGTTACCTTTAATTGTCGGTGTAAGCTATTTTTAGAACGGCGGAGCGAAGCAGCAGGCTGCTCAGAGCTACGCTACGGAGGCTAAAGGAATGTCTTGGTTTCCCTCATCAAACTCATCAAATACAAAATCCCAAAACTCCAAAACGCTTTCGTGGACAAGTTGTGACCTACACATTCACCACGCTATGAGATAATAATGGAACGTTATGAAACTGAGCCGTTTTCGAGGTAAATACAGGGTAAATGCAGAGACTGCTTGCTGAAAAACCGTCCCTGAAGGCAACGCGCATCAGCGGTTTTGCATGAATTTCCCTCTAAAACAACTCCGTCTCGTAACGTTGTGTTATTATCTCATAGCGTGGTGAATGTGCAGCTCACAACTTGTCCACCAGAGCGTTTTGGAGTTGTTGGATTGTGTATTTGATGAGTTTGATGAGGGAAACCAAGAAATTCCCTTAGCCTCCGTAGCGTAGCTCTGAGCAGCTCACGGCTCTGCTCCGCCGTTCTAAAAATAGCTTGCACCGACAATTAAAGGTAACGAACCTACTGCTATGACTATAGGGATTATGGCAATGGGCCAATTTGCCAAAATGTTTAACTATCCCTTTAAACATGGCTGATCAGGATGGAGACAAATTCAACATTTAACTAGAAGAGGGAGGGGTTTAATCCCACAGATGCAGGGCAGTGTGTTATCTAAAATGTCATCTCACACTCAAACAATGCTCTGTTTATCCTCACACACAACAAGTGCAATTTCCATGTTTTAAGTGACTGCGGGGAAACAACAGAGGCACAGAAAGTTTCTCTCCTCCTAATCTTCTCGTTCCTCTTCGCCTCCCGCCTCACCTGCCTCCTCCTGCTCTTTAATTTCACTCTCCCTCTGCCCTTATCGTCTTGCCATCTCTCTAATCTCTCTATCTCCCCATCCTGACTGCACCTCCCTCTGTCCACCTCCCTTAATCTCCTCCTCTCCAGCCCTGCCATCTTTGTCCCTCCCCTCTCCTCTCATTATCTCCTCCCCTCACCTCCTTCGCCTTCATCTGTCTCCCACGGTGCCCTCACTTTGAAACTAGATTTCACTTCCCCTCTCTTTTTTTTTCTTCCACTTATCTTCTGTCGCTCATTTTTTCCACCCTGCCTGGACAGATTTACAGTTTCATATGTCTATCTGTTTTTCATGCTGCATTTGTCCTTTTCAAATGCCGCATTTGATTTCCGGCGTGTTTGTATCGTATCTTGTGAAAGGTTGTGTGTAATATGTGAAACCTGCTTATGTGTCTCGCAGGCTTAAGTGCTGAGAAACACAGTTGTATCTACATTTGACCTTGACCTTGTGGAGTCTAGGTCATCGCCCCAAATCAATTAGCATCTTGATAGAAAAGGACAAAAAAAATCAATTCTTTGGATTGGATTGAATCTGTGATGACATTTTCCCTTTGTAAAAACTCTTTTATACAACACCTGGGCTTTGGTCTGATATTAGAACAATAGAAATGTATGTATTGCACTTTTCCATTGAAAGAAAAGGCCAACTGTCAAGATTATTTTATTATTACGTCTAAGCATGAGCAGCTGCACAAGATCTTGAAATAAAACAGTCAGTCTGCTCAGCTCTAAAGACCTGTAGGCTTTAGTGACTTTCAGGTAATTGTTTTACTTATTCCACCTGCCAACTTTACTTCGTTCGTTCAACCTAACGTTTGATTCGGCTCCTAAAAGAAACTACCGATAAAACCCCCTGCACAGCAGACTGACACAGGTCGTCATTATAGTGGATCATTAAGCAGGAGTTGAGTTGGTGGAGACCAAAGCAGGGATAAACCTGAATTTTGCTTTTGCAGACACACAGCTGCAAATGCTGCTCTGCATCTGTAAACCTAAACAGAGTGTTTACATCTTCCACTGCTCCTAAGTGGCCAGAAAACGGTTTAAATTGAGGCTGATGTATTGAAAAACAAGTACAGGCACATCTATATAAACTAGAATATCATGGAAAAGTCCATGTCAGTAGTTTAAGCCAAATAGCCCCAACCAACCATTGAGTGCATATAGATAGACATACCTATCAGAAGGCCAACATTTCCATATTAAAAATGCTTTTTTTTAAATTGGTCTTTCATAATAATTACAATGGTTTGAGATACTGAATTTTAGGTCTTCCATTAAATGTAAGCCCTAATCATTACAATTAAAAGAAATCAAATAAATAAAGACCTGAAATGCTTCATTCTGTGTATAATGGATCTGTATAATGTATTAGTTTATCTTTTTTCATCTGAATTGAATTACTGACATAAATAAACTTCTTCATGAAATTCTAATTTATTGAGATGTGCCTGTAGTTTGCACAACATTCACAACTTAAAAGTGCTGATATTCATGACCTAGTTTTTTTGACTCCCACATTTCTGTCTTTATTTTGTACATAAACTACAAAATGTGTGTAAAACGCTTTGGTAACAGCGCGATGTCTTTCTCGGTCCTTCCACAGATCTTCCACTACACCAGTGGCGCCGCCTACGTGGACAACAAGGGCCCATTCAGGGACCGGCTGGAGTTCGTGGGGAACCCCGGCCGCCGCGACGGCTCCATCCTGCTCAAGAACCTGGACTTCGCCGACAACGGCACCTTCACCTGCGACGCCAAGAACCCCCCTGACATAGTGGGCCGGCCCTCCAGCGTCCGCCTGCTGGTCTTTGAGAAAGGTGATATTGGGGAGGGGGGGCGCAGCACGTTTGTGAGGGCGTAAAATCAAATTAAGTTAAGTTTAAAGGGATAGTTCAACATTTTGGCAAATTGGCCCATTGCCATAATCCCTATAGTCATAGCAGTAGGTTCGTTACCTTTAATTGTCGGTGCAAGCTGTTTTTAGAACGGCGGAGCAGAGCTCAGAGCTAGGCTACGGAGGCTCATGGGATTTCTTGGTTTCCCTCATCAAATTCATCAAATACACAATCCAACAACTCCACAACGCTCTGGTGGACAAGTTGTGACCTGCACATTCACCACGCTATGAGATAATAACACAACGTTACCAGACAGAGTTGTTTTAGAGGGAAATGCAGAGACTGCTTGTCGAAAGACTGACTCCGATGGGAAGCGGTTTTGCATGAATTTACCTCTTAAACAACTTTTGGAGTTATTGGATTGTGTATTTGATGAGTTTGATGAGGGAAACCAAGAAATCCCATGAGCCTCCGTAGCGCAGCTCTGAGCAGCTCACGGCTCTGCTCCGCCGTTCTAAAAATAGCTTACGAACCTACTGCTATGACTATAGGGATTATGGCAATGGGCCAATTTGCCAATTTGTTGAACTATCCCTTTAATGCCTGCATGGTCTTACCTCTGTGTCTGCTCGTTGGCTTTCCACTGAGCCCATATGGCATATTTTGGTGAATGTTTTTCGTCAGAAGCCAACTGTTCTCAATTGTTGTTGTAATCATCCCAAACTCTGAAATTAATCTCAGTTTTGCGCTGTGCGTCAGACGGAGGCCTCGTTTAGGATTCCTCGCACTTCCTGTTAAATGAAATCAATTACAATGTTATCTCTTTTTCTATTTGAGATTACTATCGGCACCCCTCCCTTTCACTCCTTCTCTCCCCTTCTCCCATTTCTCTTTTCCTGCTGTCCTTCATCTTCCACCGTCTCCTCCCATCCCTCCATCCCTCCTTATCTCTCCTTCTTCTCACCTCCTCTCCTCTCTGCCTTTACTGCACTTGAGTTCTTCATCTTTCATTCAACCTTTATTTTACCTTTGCTTTCCTTTTCCGCTCTACTTTCATCTCTCATTCCCTTTTCCACCCACCCCCCCTTCCTCTCCCATCCATTTCTTCTCGCCTATGACAACTTCCTTTCTTCTCTCGCCTCTTTTACAGTTTCTTCTCTCGTATCTTCTTTTTTTTTTTACTTCTGAACACTTCCAACCTGTCACTTGTTTCCCATCTACCTGCTCCTTTTTATCCTCAAATCCTCTCCGTTCTGAACTGAAACCCTTCCTTGCTCCTCTTCCTCCACAGTACCCATCCAGGCTGGCGTGATCACGGGCGCCATCATCGGCGTGGTGCTGGGCCTGCTGGTGCTCATCGTGGTCATCTACTACCTGATGAGGTTCCTGGTGGCGCGCCGCGTCTTCAGCCTCAGCGTCAGGTCAGTGCCCGGCCTCTGCCAGTCGTGGTGTCTGTGCCGGGGCCGCGAGCTGAGGCCCGAGCCGATCCCTGGCACCGACACCTGTGTGGCCAAGCTGGCATAGTAGCTGCGGACGGTGGCTCGGTTTTGATTTGGTTAGGTGCATGTGGAGGAGGAGGAGGGGCTCAGGATTGAAATCGCTCAGCTGGAAACAGACGGATAGGAGCAAAAAGAGAGATGATTAAAAGTGGTGAAGCGAGTGGAGTGGAGTGGAGGCATCTGAGTGTATGATCCACTACTAGATCATGAAGGTGATGGATCCATCATCTTGCCTCGTACCTTTTCCAAATCTTATGAGATCTTATAACACATGAAGCACCGGAGGAGAGAAGGGGAGGGGGGGGCTGTGTATGACACGGCGGGGGCCAGTAGATTAAGTTGATGCTCTCTTTATGACGATGGCTGCCAGGCAATGCTGCCCTGTGACCACTGGAGGGAGAGATAGATTCGACATTCTGACATTGTCTTTCTTTTGTCCCCTCCAGCAAACATGGCAAGAAAAAGAAAGAGGGATCACAGCAGAGACAGGCAAGTTCCCTCCAAGCCCCCCCTCCCTCCCTCCTCTCTCTCTCTCTACCTTTCCTCCTCCCTCTCCTCCTTTGCCTCCTTTCCTTTCCTCACACACTCCCATCCATTCATCCACCACCACCAAATGCAACAGCCCTGTTTGCTGTCACATCCAGACACCACACGCTTTAAACGACGTCCTTTTCGGGAGAGATTACAGTAGCGTTCAGTGTCTGGAATATTTGTTCGGCAGAGGAAATGCGGGGTGTCACAAGGAATATTCATCTATTCATTTACAACAACGCCGCCGCCGCCGCTGCACAATAGCACATATCCAACATGACAGTGCATAACGGCACAGTTTCATAATCGGATTCTCCCCCTCACCCACCCACCCACCCACCCACCCGCCCAACGCCGGTCCAAGCAGCAGCAGCAGCTCCAGCGTGTCCGCACACTTAGCCGTCTCCTTCCTCGCAGCAACATATCAACCGCAAAATAACATGTCATTCAAAGCCGGCCCGGCGAACACTAATAACAGTGTTCAAGCTGTTAAAATTCTAGTGTCGTGTGAGCGTTGGAGGTGCTTTAAAGCCTTTACTGTCCCTCCTCTCTCTCTTCTTTCTCGTGGCCCTCGCTCCTCCTTCAGCTCCCCTCCCCTCCCCCCTCCCCCACCGTGGGGGGGGGGGCAGAACAGCATGCTACTAGTAAACAGCCATAGGGCAAAAATCAAACCAGCCACTGTGAAATGGCTGAGGCCAGGTCACGGCACTAATGCTGTTGCTGTATTGAATTGTTGCTGTGATTTGCTCGCTGTGGGGAAATGGACAGGAGCTACTGATTTCGCTCACTGGGAGTCAAATGAAAATCACTGGGCCTATTATGGTGTGGGCTGTTATCAGTGGTTTTTACGCTGCTGCACGCCGAGGATTTGGGGTATTTTTTTTTTTTTTTTTTTCATCTTCTTCTTCTTCTTTCTTTTTTCCCTCCTCTCCCCTCAATGCCTCATGGGAGTGTGATAGCCTCAAGTGGTGGATTAATCAGACATTTTGGTGGCTTGTATTCTTTTGTGAATACAAGGCACCGGGGCAAGTTCTGTTTGATTACTCTGTGGTAATGTGGGGGTTTGGATGGTTGCGGGGGGTGTATTGTAATCGACTGTACGCCTTGCATGCTGATAATAGGCAGAAGAGGGGGGGGGGGGGGGAGTCAAGGGATTGCAGTTCAAGGCGTTTTTTTTTCTTTCTTTTTAAATGAAAAAATGAGCTTTGAAACGAGAAACGCGCAAAAACACAGATATCCCTGGAAGGAGATCAAAGGTGTTATTGTGACAGAGAGTCGTTTCACCGCAGGTACAAGATAATGTAAAGATGAAGCATCAGCGGCGGTGTTGTTGTTGTTGCTCTCATGGCTCAAACCTAGGGGGCGACACCCAGGGCCGGCCCCTGGCATAAACACTCTATGCGGTTGTTTAGGGCCACAGCCGTTAGGTGGGGGGCCACATGATCAGAAACGTACCGGGGTTCATTCAAGTCATTTAAACATCCTGAGGTCTGCATGTGCACGCTATGAGCTTTATATGTCATTTGAAGTCAATATTCAGCTTCTTTTATCTCACATTTGAGACATTTGGTGTAAATAGAACGGCAGAATGACAACATTTGTGCTCAAAAAGCAATCTTACAAAATTTCATTTTAGACTTGTTTTCTACACTTCTATATTACTGTATTCATATCCTATTTCAAGCACCAAAAAACAGTTCATTCTCATGACTGAAGGTGTGTTTACACAAGGGATTTGAAATTTTTTCAAAAAGTAGACCTCAAATTTCCAGCATTTGGCCTAAATTATTTCTTTATACAGTGTTCAGTTTTAACCAGTGATTTGGTGTTTGCGCTAAGAGTGCAGGGCCACAAACAAAAATCTTGTTTAGGGGGCCACCAAAATCCTAGGGCCGGCCCTGGCGACACCGGCGAGGAGGAGTGGTGGTGGGGGTGTGGCCCCCGTCCCGGCTGCTACCTCAAACAAGAAGTTTGCTCTCGCTCTCTCTCTCATCTCCCCCAGAGCGCCTCTCCTCTCCTCTTCTCTTCTCTTCCTGCCTCTTGTCTTCTTCTCGCCTTTCTACTGTCGTTTGATTGTCAGGTTACTCTTGAGTTGCAGTCAGTTGCTCTCAAGTGCCGGCGGCGGGTGACAGTGCATATATGAATAAATAACTCGCCGCCGCCAAAAGGACACTGAAATATTTGACAACGTTGTCATTTACAGTTACTCTCCTGAAAGTCTCGGTGCTTGGGAGGAGGAGGAAAAAAAAAATAAAACACACAGCTGACGAAGAAGAAGCAGCAGCAGCAGCAGCAGCTCTTTTCCGTCTGAGCTCACAGTCCTAGTGCTTTTATTTATTTATTTTTATTTTTCCCATCCTCTCGATCTCTCTCTCTCTCTCGTAGCTACGCCACACACAGAGCGCCCGTGGGATTTTACGGCGTTGCTCATAAGTGGTTGTTTGATCAAATAGCCCCTTATTAGGAGGCTCTGCTGACACGACACAATTTTCTATCAGCCTCACCATCTTTGTTACTTTCTGTTTGCTGTGGGCTTGCACTGCAAATCTCCAAAAGGGGCTGCGGAGGGGTGGGAGAGAGAGAGAGAGACGGAGAGAGACAAAGGAACCCCGTGGTGTGTGTGTGTGTGTGTGTGCTACTCCCCATTAGGTGGAGTTGTGGGAGAGGAGTTTACCCCCGAAGCCACACACACACACACACACACACACACATAGACACACACACACACTGTACTGGAATGATAATTGAGTGCACTCGGTATCGATCTGAGCTCCACACACACACATACGCACACACACACACACACACACACACACACACATACACCACCCATTCTTCTTTTCATCCCCCAATTGGCACCACAGCCCCCCCCCCCCCCCCCCCCCCCCCCCCCCCTCTCATCCTCCTCCCTCCTCCACCTCCTCCTCCACCACTTCACTTCATTTCACTCCCTCCCTCAATCTCTCATTCACATTCCTTTTATCCGGTCCCCTGTCTCTCTCTCTCTCTCTTCAGTTGCATCTTCCTCCTCCTCCTCCTCCTCCTCCTCCTCTTCCTCCCCCCTCCTCTTCCTGTCTTCCTCACTGACCATGAGAAGCATCTGTCTGTCTGTAATTCCCCCCTCTCCTCCTCCTCTACTCTTCCCTTCTTGCTCCCTCTCTGCTCTCTCTTGCTCTGTTGATCCGTCCTCCTCCTCCTCCTCCTCCTCCTCCTCCTCCTCCTCCTCCTCCTCCTCCTCCTCCTCCCCAGTTTCTCACCCCCTCTCCCTCCCTCCCCCCCTCCTCTCTCTCTCTCCCTCTCTCCTCAGGTCTGCTGGGTTTTGATCAGCTTTCGGTTCTGGACAGAAAATCACTAGCTCTCACCCCTTCATCTGCCTCTCAATCTCCCCTCCTCACCTGTCACTGTCTTCTTTTTTAGTATGCAGCAGGAGACGCAGCCACTTACCTGCCTATATCTACCCCCCCCCCCTCCCCCCACCAGCCCACCTCCCCCTCCTCCTCTTCCTCCTCCTATTTTGCCACTGTACCCACATTTCCTTTGAAGTGTGTGCAGCTCCTGTAACAAGGGTGGTTCTGCATTCTGCCTAAGCAGGCTGGAGTGTGTTTACGAGCCCCCCCCTCCCCACCCTTCCCCTCCCACCTCCCCTTCTCCTTCTCCTTCTCCTTCCCCGTCATTAGCGTGGGAGCCTCTGCAATACATCGCAGCACAAACACAAGCCCTACCCATCCGGATGCATAATAATGGTAAACAATACAATGACATATGAGAAAACGTAAAGTGAGATTGAGGGTAATGACACCGGATGGACTGCACCGACTGCAGCCCCCCCCCCCCCCCCTCTCCCCCCTGGAGCCGGATGTTAGCTGTAAACGTACGACCTGATTGCTGTCTTATCAGAGTGTGTGTGTGTGTGCTGCTGCTGCTTTTGCACAGTGCATAATTAAAGATGATAAATTTTTCTAATGCAATCAGTGGGGTATTATTAGTGGAAGCTTCAGCGAGAAGAAGCAGCCCCTGGTGCGCTCTCCACCGTTGACTAACCTGATGTATTAGAGCAGAATTATTTCACTCTCCGATTCAGCGTCATGCTTCCCATTCACCCCGTCTGTCCTTGGGAATATTTTTTTTTAACAGTGTTGTTGTACAAACCAGAACATATGAGTGAAGTTTCATTAAGTTCCCATCAATGCGTTTATCTTGTACTCGTTATATACTTTTGCAGTGGGTTAGCTGAGCTCCACAGGTCAACGCACCGGAACATACAGCTATTGTAAAGTGAAGTTTGTTGTTGTGTCCTGACCTTATCTCCACTCTGTCCTTTTCTGATTTCTAGTAGAGCCGCCTCACTTTCACTTCCCTTCCCCATCTTCCTCCTCTTCTTTTCATAGATTTCCTTCTTAAAGATGTTTTTGCACAGACAATATCCATAATAAGTGGGAGTGAATGGCTGAATTATATAAGCACGAGCTGGGTGAATATTTTAGCTGTTGTTGGCCTTTTTTTTTTTTTTTTCTCTGACACAAATATCATGAATCCAGTCGAGCAGGTCCGACCACAGCTACAGCAAAGTGGTCTGGAAGGTCCTCGATGAATTATTTATCCTCCTTCATACTCAAAACTGAAAAAAAGGGCCTGGATTTCTGCAATTCAGATCAGGTCATGGTTTCTATGTGTGGGGTATACATACCCATTGTTTCAACAGCATTTGAATGACTATATTTCATTGTGCTGCATGTCCTAACAACACAGAAATATAGTCTCTGTGGTAGTTGTCATAAAAAAAAACTGCCGCTTTTCAATTTAACTTTAAAGGGATAGTTCAACATTTTGGCAAATTGACCCATTGCCATAATCCCTATAGTTTAGGAGTAGGTTCATTACCTTTAATTGTCAGTGCAAGCTATTTTTAGAACGGTGGAGCAGAGTCGCAGGCTGCTCAGAGCTACACTACGGAGGCTAATGGGATTTCTTGGTTTCCCTCATCAAACTCATCAAATACACAATCCAACAACTCCAAAACGCTCTGGTGGACAAGTTGTGACCTGCACATTCACCACGCTATGAGATAATGAAAACGTTACAAGATGGAGTTGTTTTTGCTGAAAAACTGTTCCCGACGGGAACGTGCATCAGCAGTTTTGCATGAATTTCCCTCTAAAACAACTCTGTCTGGTAACGTTGTGTTATTATCTCATAGCGTGGTGAATGTGCAGCTCACAACTTGTCCACCAGAGCGTTTTGGAGTTGTTGGATTGTGTATTTGATGAGTTTGATGAGGGAAACCAAGAAATCCCATGAGCCTCCGTAGCGTAGCTCTGAGCAGCTCACGGCTCTGCTCCGCCGTTCTAAAAATAGCTTGCACCAACAATTAAAGGTAACGAACCTACTGCTATGACTATAGGGATTATGGCAATGGGCCAATTTGCCAAAATGTTGAACTATCCCTTTAAATAACTGGAAACTTAGCGATATCTTTTCTGATTTTTTGGTAAATTCCCATTTTAAAACCCAGTCTCAGTTTATGTGTGCATGTGTGTGTGTTTGTGTGTGTGTGTGTGTGTGTCATTGATCATTTGTCACCCAGTTGTCACAGGTGTTTGGAGCCGGCCTGCCACTGTGTCCCATCCTAACGCATGGTTACCTGTTTTGTCACCCCCTTACAGCTCTGGACACCGCCCCCTCTCACTTGCTACCCCCTCCCCTAAAAGGACTCTCTACCTCCTCACCCCTTTTTTCTTGTCTCTCCGTATGTCTGTCTCTCTTCTCCTCCTCCTCTTAAATGTGTTTTTCTCTCCTCTTCACACAGCTCCACCCGTCCTGCTAACCCCATCTTCCATCCTCTCACCTCTAAAACACCCCATCTCACCCACTCCCTCCCCACCTCCTCCTCCCTTACCTCCCTGCCCCTCTCTCACTTTCTTTCTATCTCCCTCACGCTCCTTTCCTCCTGAAGTGACTCTCCTCCCCTGTTCTCCCCCCAAACCCCCTCTCCCCTCCTCCCCCCACAGGGCCCCGTGCCTCCCGCTGACCCCTCCAAGGTGAAGGCGGCCGCCTCGGAAAAGAAGAAGCAGGAGTCGCGCAAGGATAAGAAATAGGATACGGGGCGGGGCTGGGGCGGGCTGGCCGGCCGGCTGCTCCGGCCCGCCGCGCGCCTGGCGGTGGCGGCGAAGTCCCAGCCCAATCAGCAGCAGCGAACCATAGTCAGAAAGACAGAGAGGTCGGGGGGAGGAGAGGGGGAGGACGGCCGGGTGCTGATGACCATCGAGCTGGAGCTCAGCCGCAGAAACGGGGAGGAGGGGCCCGGCGGCGGCGGCGTGAGAGGGACGGGGAGATCCAGAGCGCTGGGCCTTCTCTCCCACCTCGCCAACCAGCTCACCTTCAAACAATAGGGAGATAGAGGCAGGGCCGTTGCTAGGAATTCTAGGGCCCCTGAAAGAATACTAAAGTGGGCCCCTGACCTTTCCTTTTTTTTTCTTAGACTACAGTACGTATGTATTATCATTTTTTATTTAGCCTACTTTGTTTTGATGCTAATGCGTCATTACTATGAGTATCAGTCAGGGTCTTATGCAGAATAATTCAGTCATTCAAAGATTAGACTACTGGGGTTTTTTGTGGGCCCCACTGGGCACTGGGCCCCTAGAATTATCATCACCTTTCTCTCCTATACAACGGCCCTGGATAGAGGAGGCCGACGGAGGGGAGATGAGCTGCTGAGGATAGAGGAGAGAGGGGACGTCGTCTACTGAGACTTACAAACCTACTTTTCCCCCCACCATAATAACGCCAACCTGAGTCCCTGAATAAATGAGTCGCATCATCATATCTGCTCTTGTCACAGGATGACGACTGTCGACGCCGCGGCGGCTACTGTATACGGGGGCCCCGAGATCTAAGATGTGGTGATAATCTCTTACACCAGCTGGCACCCCGAGTACTTCTGTCAGGTCATAAGATATGCCATTTGAAGCGAGACCCTAAAGACGGCTGGGTTTGATAACAAAATCTTTAAAAAAAAAAGAAAAGAAAAATCTGCTCCCCGGGTTTTGCCTTTCTGCTTCCCTTTTCATTGTGATCCTATCCGCCCGCAAAAAGCTTTTCTCCAAGTGCGTCCGATACGCATCACGAATCCCCGGCTGCAGGGACAAGCCAATTTGCTTTTTCTCGAAGGCGACGTGTCAAACTCTAACTTTCCTCCACCCCCTACCCCCCACTCCTCCACTCCGCTCCACTCCTTTCCTTCCTTCCTTCCTTCCTCACTCACCCTGATCTTCTGTCTCTTTCCTCCTCGTTCCCATTTCTTCCTCTTTTCACTGTGAATTTTCAGACTTTTCTTGTTAATTCAAATTACGGAAGTGATTTATATGCTAACTGCTCTATCCTGTTTCTCTTCTCCTCTCTTCTCTTCTCTTCTCTTACCTCCCTTCCCTCTGTTTCTTTCCTGTTCTTTCTCCTATAGATAAAGGTCTGACTTCTTCTCCATGACTGCCTCCACTCCTCTAGTCTGCTCCCTCCTATTCTGCCCAGCCTGATGCAACCCCCATTATTTCCCATTATCTCTACTCTTTCAAGACAGCGCTGGCTGTAAGAAACGGTCCTACTATATATCAGTGGCAACAGTGTCAAATAATTTTTACAACGCCTCATCGGAGACCCTGTATGCGCTCATTGGGCAAACTGTAAAACTGTTTAAGGCCTAACTATTCGCATAACTTCCTTAAGAGGAACCTGAAAGACATCTCTCTGTGTTTAGAGTCCCCTGAATCTTCCCCCACCTTTAATGTTTACGACTCAATCGCACACACACACACACTGAGCGGAGCTGTGAGTGCACTCTGGACTTTCAGATAGAGAAAAAGAAAGAGAGACAGAGAGGGGAGAGGAGAGGAGAGTGATAGTGGGAGAGAAATATGATTCCTGCCTCTCGGCCAGCGCAGATAGAGGTTCAAGCCCTCCGGCTCGGGGTGATTCAATCCTCTCACATTTGAGCTAATGGAGGTTGTCGCCATGTCCCTGCCCCGGCTAAAGGGGGCTATTTCTGGCACCATGAGAGCGTCGTACGGGCTTTACTGTAACAGCTGCACATTTCTCAGCCCACAGGCGAAGGAGGGAGAGGGAGAGGGAGAGGGAGAGGGAGAGGGAAAGGGAGAGGGAGGGAAAGAAATCCAGAAAGACAGCAGCGAGCAGGGCCGGCGGTAGGGGGAGCCTGCTGCGCTGTTTGTTGGGGGGCTGTCCGCTGTTGACTCGACGGCCGGCGACTGACGAACCTGGGATGACGTCACGGCCCCCCCCCACCACCACCACCACCACCACCACCACTACCCCTCGAGGGCTGGCGGATGCTCTCAGGAGTCCTGACAAAAGGGCTTACCAGGAAGAGGTGCAGCTTCTGTGCTCTCTCGGTTTATTTTAGGGTCCAGTTTAATCCGCTCGCGAGTTTCCTCTCCTCGCCAGCCCAGGGCTAATTATTTTCGCGCGTGCTGGTAACCAGATATCTCTCTCTTACATCTCCCTCTCCCTGCCTCCTCTGCTGTCTTCGCTCCTCTGTCTTGTTTTTTTTTGCTCTTCATCTCGGGCTCCCATCTTTGGGATTCATCATCTCCTCCCCTCCCACCAAACCCCACCGTGTTTCATTCTCTCTCTCTCTGTCTTTTACGTCTTTGGCTTCCTTTATCTCTTCTTCCTCTTCCCGTCGTCTAGTGACTCTGCACTGCATTATTCCCCAATAGAAAAGGCCTATACACAATCCACTCCACTCTTTAAGCCTCTCCTTATCTGACTGCCAGGGCCTACAGCTCAATGCTCTGCTCCTCTTTCCTCCACCCCTCCTCTTCTTCCACAACCCTCCTCCCTCCTCCTTCTTCTCTTGTTCAAACTCAGTGATGGACATGTCTCTCCCCTCCGTCTTGTCCAGTGATCGACGAACGTCCTCTCTCTCTCTCTTGCCCTTCAAAACGCCACCTCCCCCAAAGCCACCTCCCTTCCTCTCCCCGCCTCTCGGCACCTCCCTCCTTCCCACCGCCGACCCCCTTACTGTCTTATTTCTGCTGGTTCGAATGCCAAAATGCTCTCCTCCTGAGGAGAGGAAACACATGGGGCAGAAATCAGCCTTTAGTCGTCACCGAAGACAAAAAAAACCTATAATCTAGCTAGCTCTTCTCCGGTCGCAAAAATACGACGCGTTTTTATGTATATGTGTGTCTAGTTACAGAGTGTTTAAAAGAGATTTGATATAAAGCAAAAAAAAACAACAGTATGTCACCCTAAGTAAAGCAAATAATGTTTTCTGAGAGATTTTTTACATGTGTACAAAAGGAGTAAACACATGGAGAACATGTTTATCGAGGCAGTGAGGAAATGTAATTGTATTTTTTTCTGGATTATGCCATTATATTTCTGACCTTGTGTGTTATGGAGGGTTACTGTGTGGCTGTGTCTTTGGCGCACGTCGTCTTATTTTCCGAGGTTTGCCGCCCCGGCCCAAGGGGGCGTGCGGGATAAAGGCGTTCGGTTAGCCTCAAGATTCAACGTGGCTGGGGAGAAAACATAAACTTGGGGGGGTGAGGGGGGGTGAGGGGGCTGCGCTTGCTGTGGGAGAAAGCTTCGGAGCAAGAGACGTATCTGGTGTGTTAAGCCAAGCCAAAAAATCCATATGTATCACCACAGATAGAGCCTGCTCTCTTCCCCCTGAGCTTTCTTTAAAAAAAAAAAAAAAAAGGTGCTCCTTCCCCAACCCTGAGCCAAAGATGGATTGCGATCTGCGTGCTTGATATGCAGGGTGGATAGTGTAGACTTGAATGTTCCTTCAAGATTCATAACAGGAATGGAGGTGCTAAGGCCCATGTCTTTATAACTGGAGATCTTGTTTCACTAGTCGCTGTTTAACTCATCCAGTCAAATGGATCAGTTTGAATGTTTTCTTCTTTTTCAAGCAAAGCCACACAGACACCTGACATAAGACAGCGTTTAAAATGCCTTTTTAAAAATGTTTTGTTTGTATGTATTATGAACTGTATTAGTCGTAGTTGCGCAGTAACATCCCTTCATTTTTGAAATGACTGGAGCTTCTTACATATTTTTTACATTTATTTTAATGCTTGTGATAATTCCAGCGCACTAACAACAACATTCAATGGCTCTGTATAATGTGTTGTAAAGAGAACGTAAATAAAAATTAAAGCCCCATACGCAGCTGTTATCAACAGGAGACAAAGTAAACCCAGCTCAAAGTGTCTGCAGCTTCTGTTCTTTCTTTTTTCTTTTCTTTTTTTTCCTGAGTGGCCCCGGCCATTGAGTAAACTGTCACGTCTGAGCAATGACATACTTTCATGAACATTTCAAAAGAAGAAATTCCTTCCAAAATGAGATATTACAGAATAGCACTGGCCCTATTAGCTCTCCAAAGACATTTGCATACACAATAAGACCATTTTAGAGTGTGTAATCTGTAGACCTGAAATGCTAAACAATGACCACCAGGTGTGTTTATAGGTACAAAAGGAATTCATTTTCAGAATTAAACTTTGAAACTCTTCTGCTACACTATGGCAGTCGAGAACTAAAATGATTTCACCTCATCATGCCCCACTCCCCCTCCCTCGCCCCCCCTTTGCCTACCCACCTACCAAAAAGTAATGATGATGAACTGGAAATAAATGCTCAGTAACCATTTGCAACCTTTTCACATCTTTAAAGGGTGACAAAGTGAGGTATAATTTTCAGAGAGGCTTAATTTTACTGACTTAAAATGCAGGTGCGGTTCAGTGAGCATACATAACCTTTTCAGAAATGCTCCACTTCATATTCAGACAGTTACACACACACACACATACACATTCACACACATTAAATACAACCACAGTGTTTAACTTGTACCCACTGACCTGCTCAGTCGCAGCACCAGAACGACTGACTGGCTGAAGAGATGAGTCAAAGAGGCAGAAAAGGGAAGAAAAGAAAAAAAAAAGCTTACATATGTGGGCATTGTATTTTAGGAGACGTTTCTTTGCTGCTCTTGCTGAGATGTAGCTCTGAATAATGATACCATGTTCTCGTTCATGTATTGATGCCAAGGGACCCTTATCTTAACCAATCCAGACAATGAAACTACACATGGCAAGAAACACCTCTAAAGTTTACTGTTTTATGCACAGCTTGAAATAGAAACATGTTAATTTATGGGTTTAGATTACATTGTGTTAACTGTTTCTCGACGAACAGCAGGACAGAGTGAGTCCCTCCCCCTCCCCCAGGTTTTTGTGGCAAACATTTCATTTTCACATTTTCTTCAGGTGCACTTTAATGAGCAAAGTGTTAATTAATGAGCTTTAGGAGGTGATGGGAGGTATTTTTTTTGGAGAAAGCCAGGGGAGTTGTTTCCTTCTGCTTTCAGTCCTTTACACTAAAGCTACTATAGCCTTGGATAATTCACTCCTTCTGGCATAATGCTGCATTTATGTCAGATCACAGTAACTGTAATTACCACTTTGCCACTTGTAAACAGGCTTCACATCAACACCCAGGCTGTAATTATGACTGGAGGAAAGGTACATCTCTTCCCAAAGTGCAGATGCATCTGCTTCGTTGCTTAATATGTGGTTGGCGGAGTCCATTACTTAAGAGAAATAACTCAACAAGCGAGGTATTTTTAACCCTCACACATCTACAGTAGCTCTCTGTAGTATTTTGCTCCTCGAACATAAGACAACTGACAGCTGCCGGTCGTCCAGTGACGTTCAGTAACTTCCAGTTGTAAACACAGGAATGTTTCCCATGATTAACATGGCTTCCAGATGATGTGAGATATGGCATTGGCTCCATATTTTAAGTAACAGCACTGAGAGGTATTGATAGGTCTCTCATGTGGAGCGACTAAAACCTTCGTGAGTTATAAAGCCATCAACATGACTTCCCAGTGGTGCCTGCTAATAACTTAGCCTACCACTTATTCTACATGCTTAAATATGAGTCATATTTCAGTGCTTGTTTGGCTAACACTAGCTACTTAGAGCACAGTAAAATGAAAGCTCTTATTTGAGAAACAGTGTGAAGCTGCTGCAGTCATCTTGTTAAGAACAGGCTAATGACAGCTGTCTGTGGAGTGTGGAGGCTGTTTATCTCGTCACAAATCACAAAAACTTCTAATTGAGACAAACAAGGCCCAAGCAAGCCCCTGTCTAACATTAGGCTACCTGAATGTAGTGAAACACAGCAGCAACAGGAGGAATCACTCATTCAACTTAGTTGTCGTGAAAATTTTAATTTGTTCCCAGATTAAATTTATTATGATTTTGCTGTTAAACTTTGCTGTTCTTACTGTAGAAACATGTAGGCCTACTGTAGATTAGCAGTGAATAAACTCATGTTGGCAATAATTTGTTGACACAAAATAAATGGCAATTAAGACAGGATACAAGCTTTTACGGAGTGGATAAACTTCAAATAGCCTATTCATTTGTCTTCAGAGATTATTTACAAATGGATTTAACAAGAAAATACTTAAAATAAATCTTTGTAGAAGGTCAGTCAGGGTTCCCACACGTCCTGGAAAACCTGGAAAATGGTTATCCAGTCATGGAAAACACATGGAAATTGAGAAAAAGTGTCAAAGGTCCTGGAAAAGCTTGAGTTGTCCTGGGAAATTATTTATCACACTGTTACATCAGCCACCAGAGCTCTGTTTGACTTTTTCAGACCCCACTAATGATTTATTTTCAAAAGATAAGTTTTATTGTGAACCCTTGTGTGGGGTATTGTGACCAATCCATAGCATTGATAGTGATAATTGAGAAAGCTTCGTGATTTTGCTCTCAAATCACACCAGATTGCTGCATTTCAATTTACAATGCGCACAAATTTTCGGTCGGGGGGTACCCCCCCATGAGGGGTTGGTCCTTGCCATTGTCTAAAACAGAAATGACGCCACTGCATGTAACTCACTGCAGTGAAAAGGCTAATCATCCCCCCCAAAAAAAATAAAATAAAGGCTTCATCAAATGATCCTGTTGGAAAGGTTTTTCAGATGCTGATCATTTCAGACTCTCTGGTGTCTCCCCATTACAGAGAAGTAGCCCAACCAGCTATTTAAACAGTATCACAGGTGAGGGAGTCATGAAGTGAATATCATGCAGGACCTCCAGTGTGATATTTGCTTTTATACAACAGTTATACAACAACAAATTATGGCACTATTTATTTTATTTTCTCTAAATGTTACCTGAGGTGTGCTGAAGTATCCAGACTGCTTCTTCCCCCCTCTTCCCTTCATCCTGTTCTCATTTAATTCAAATGTTTTTTTTACAGAAATATATTAATTATCTATCTAGCGCAATAAATCGAAGATGGATAACGTTACTGAACGTTAATGTGACGCTAATTAATGGTTAATTAACGGTTATTAATGTAGAATAGGCGCTTGGCGGAGTGATACATAGGCCTACAAGTCCCAAAAATCCTGCGGGCCTAATGACAGCTGTATTGATATCAATCCGCTAACGGTTGTCCAGCTCCATAGTTTCAACCTTTCAACATGTTAAGTAAGTTTCCTTGTTTTATTTTATGTCATAAAACCATCTAAACTGTTAAAAACTGCAGTATATTAAGTTATTAAGTCAATAATCTCGCATAATTATGCACTGCATCATACTGAGTTGGTTTACATTAGCCACTATAAGCTACCTACCTGACGGTAGCTACTAGCTAGACCCACGGGTGTCGAGAATATAATAATAAATGCTCCGTTTTACTGCTCACATTTATGATTTTGACTATTTTTTCCCCCTAAGTGGAGCACTGTGTTATTTCAGCTTTCAGGAGTTTAATGTCCACTGAGGTTAGAAACAAGACTATTAGCCAAATAATATTTGCTTTCCCTGTCTGTTTCCTCCTGAGGTCGAGTTTACACTGAACTGTTAGATTTATTTCCCCCTCTTCTGATTTATGTTGCAGGTAAAAAAAAATTTACACATTCACATCTGTGTAGTAAAGCACTTCAATAAGATCGTTTTATTTTTTATATAACATGTCAGACTCTATTAAACTCCCTTTATTAGGAACAAGCCATGAAAGGGAGCTTACCACAGGGGCCTATAGCCTACTACACTGAAGTGCACAGCTGATATAGAAATAGAGATATTATTGCAATATTATATAGGAAAAGCCCAGGCGTAAAAATGTTCTGTAACTGGCAACTGGTGGGAAGACATTTGGTAGTTATCTGACACAGGACTGTTGCTGCATCTGTCGTGTGGGCGAACTGGTGATGACCTGCCTTATGCTCTAAATATGCTGGACTTAAAGCTATAATTGCAGCCTTTACAAACTTGGCAATAAATCACTTTGAATTCAAACAGAGGGAAAACATTAAAATGTTAACAGTTCGTCTTTGAGGGATCAATTAATAAATGATTAAACAATTCATCACAGGATTTATTTCGCAGAACAACAGACCTGAGGAGTCAATCTGTGCTCAGAAACCAAACACAGTGCTTTGCTTTTCTATGAAAAAAAAATAAATAAATACTCAAGGGCCCCGCACCACCACCATCAGCCCCCTCCTCATTAACGCATTTGTTATAAATACTGTATGTTATGCAGAGTGCAAAAGTTTCATTTGTTGTGTCGCCGTGTTGACAGCCGTGATTGATGGGTTGTTGTTCTCTAAAGGGGCCGTGTGTGTTGAGCAGGTGCAGGTAACACACACACACACACATACCCCCCTCTGTGTGTGTGTGTGTGTGTGTGTGTGTGTGTATGTGGTGGTGGCGGTTCGATGCAGAGGAGCCCTGTGGTGGGAGTTAAAGCGGTGGAGTGGGGGGGGGGGGGAGGCTGTGTGGCTCAGGTTACCCTGACAGGAGGGTGCAAGAAGAACGGGGGAATGGGATGTTTGGTGTGTCGTTGGGGGGGTTTGGGGGGTTGGGGGGGGGGTGCTAGGCCCAAAAAAAGCCACCAGTGTCTTCCACACGTGGGGGCGGGAAGTCTCAGCTGTGGCCTCTGAGTGCTGTCATTCATATTATAACCTGCCGGCGTCTGGACATCCAGCATGGGCAGAGGGGTAAGTTTTTTTTTTTTTCAATTTAAAAACCAAAACTAAAACAAAAATAACTTTCTGCTTCTCCAATTGTTTATTTATTATGACACTAAAACTCTGCTATTCTGTCTTATGTGAGAGTGTGAACATGACTTTGTGTTCCCTGTGTAGCTTATGTACAGTTTCAGCATATGGCGTGGACATGCATCATGGAAAACTACTGAGTTATCTAAATGTGCCTGCAGGGCTTGATGTCTCTGGGCGTCAGCGTGTTGCTGCTGCTTAGTTTTTTTTTTTTTAAAGACAGTAACATCTTAAAGGGTGATGGCTTTTCTCCTCAATAAGTTTTGTTCCCCGGCTTGTTGTTTATTTGCGTAATTACGTAATTTTGTTTTTTATCCCTTCCATCAGGCCAGTTCCATTTACCTTTATGGGAGGACAGGCTGGTAATCGTCCTCACAAAACAGCGGGTGGAAATTGCTATGCCAGACACATTTCAGGCACTCCACACCACCGGCTCTGTGCTTCCCCCTCTCTTTGGCTCTTTTTGATTACTTTTTCACTGTGTCACTCGCTCACGCTCTCCTCTCATTCTCTTTGTATATCCCCTCCTTCGCTGACATGCACACGTGCTTTGCTAAGAGGAGACTGACAGCAGCAGATGATTTCCATGATGCACCATTCTTCCAACTGTTCATGACACACAGGCTCCTCTTTCGCTCACACAAATGACGAGCTCGTACTGTACTATGAGGGGGAAAAAAAATATATATATAATTCTTCCCCCCCCATGCTCAGTGAATAGTTTGCCAATAGTGCCAGGAGATTGAAATGAACCAGCCTACACAAAGTCCATTGTGCTCACACTGACGCTTGTAATATGTGGCTATGAATGTAAATGGCTAAGCACACAACGTGGCTACAAGCATGTGACTTTTCCCACTTATTTTCTGTTGGGGGAAGGAGGGAGGGAGGCGTTGGAGATGGTTTGCCCACAGGCCTGATGTATTATAATGTTTCTCTCCTATCTTTTTTTCTTTTTTTTTCCTCCTCCAGTGCGGAGCCGAGAATGGAGGAAGCGGAACAAGAAGGACAGGAACTTGGATGAGCTGAAGAAGGAGGTGGCCTTGGTAAGAAAAACAAGCTGCCACCGCAACCGACTCCCACTCGCACCGCGCAGTGATTGATTCCATCGCCGCTGCACCCGAACGATCCCCAAATCGTGTTACGCCGAAGACACCGGTTATTTAACAAGGCTATAAATGAAACCAGTGGCCCATAAACAAAATGGCAATCCAGCCCTGCTTAGTGTAGTCAGTTTGTAGATGAGCTCCAAGCCTGCCTGTCCTCTTCTATCTGTTCTAGCACCCCCTGACTGCTCCTCTTTGTACTCCGAAAGATACTGAATAATTTGTGGGCCACCGCCACTGTAGTGCAGAGTTTTTGTCTTGTGCAGAGCTGTAGCTCTTTGAGGTGCTGTCAAAAGGCAGCCGAGCGATGCCCATGAAAAACTGGGGTAAGTTTTGCTGCTCGCGATACCTCTGATCTGCTAAAGCAGCTCTTGTCAATTATCAAGTTGGCCTGTGACTGATTAAAGAGAAAGAATTCCTCGGATACTGTCAACATTTTGGAGCAGTTTTGTGATTAAGCGATCAATCTGCCTCGTGAACTACTTCCACTGTTGGTGATTTCCTCATATTTTTTTTCTCTCTCTCGCTCTCTGTCTGAGAAATCCCTTAAAACAACCGCCAGACAATGGCTGATCAATATTTTGTGTTGGGGGGGCATATGGACAAAGCTTAACTGGAAAACAGTTTTGTGAACACTGGGCCTTGTCCTTTGTTGTGGCCAAATTACATGAAGCTTAATTCATCGTGGTCCACTGGGGGCCACTGTAGTAGTAGCTGGAGAAATTGGGGGATTTCTCCGCGTCTTATCATTGGATGAAGGAGGCAGACCTTCAGTCTTTGAGGCTGACATGATCTTGGCACCAAATTCCATTTCGAGATCAAAAAACCAGCATCTTAAGGTGGCTTTCAGCCAGTAATACACTGAATACAAATTCATAAATACACGATCAATCAAAAAAAAAACGACGTATATCAGCACAGTCTTTTTTCACTTTTTTTTTCAGTTTTACTCGATCAAACTTTTTTACCACTGGAGAAAACACCTCTATTTTATCACTATTTGGAGATGCAGGGGGAGTGAATGTCATTCCTTGACCTCTTCGATCTGCCATGAATTCATACTGTATATTTATTAATCCATGCCAATAGAGGGAATAAAGTATTTTGCACTAAGATTGAGGGATGTTTGCCTCAGTGCTACAGCCTTATGATCTATTGACCATTACTGTGCTCGCTTATTACACTTCCCTTTATAGCTGCAGCCATACTGCTCCAGTTCACATAATAGATTGGCGAATGTCTTGCAGTAGACTTGTATGTAAAGCTTCTCCTTTGTGATATGACCAAGATAAATTCCCTATAAAGTCATTTTACTGGCCAGTTAAAATTACCCTGAATTTTTTTATTATTTTTTACTGTTCCTGTTCTGTTGAAGCACAAATAAAAAAACAGAGCATTTTTGTCCCCGCAGGACGACCACAAAATAGGCCTGGATGATTTGGGAAACCGCTATGGAGTGGGACCTCACACGGGTAAGGACACACATACACACACACACACACATACACACAACACAGGCGGAGACGTAAACACTCTCAATTACACAAGCAGACCTTCACACAAACACACAACAAAGACGAGCTGCAACATCCCCCATAGAGATGCAATCTCTGCTCGCCTGTACTGGAAAGCAGCATCCCAGCATCACCTTGAACCTTCTTCATCTTTAATCCTTCAATCACACACAAGCGTAAAACGTAACACATTGACACACCAACTCCTGCAATCCCATACACACGCAGATACAAATACCTCACAGATGTCTCGGAAAGCTGTGACCGCGTTTTGCCGCCTTCCTTTAAATATGACGTTGCAGATGCAGTGGTGAAACTGATATTATCTGTTTAATGTGAGCATTAAGAAATAACATAAGCTGTCAAACGGCTTAGTGTGTCAGGTGTACACATCCATCGATTCTCAGAAAATTAGACCTTGACACTATTAGGCATAAAAATGTTCAATAAAGTTACATCCAACAGTTTTACGGCCAAGCACTCCAGACGAGAGGAGGCACCCCGTTCATTATACGTGTGGTGTTAAATAGGCCAGGCAGGAATACTGAATGTTCTGCAACTGTGGTAGTAAAATTGCTTTTTAAGCCACAGTGAAAGCCAGGCTGTTGTGCTGTAATAAGATTCCCAGCTCAGACCGAGTTACATTCACTCCCGAAAATGTACTCTCCTCCTCCAGGGCCTGACAAACGCCAGGGCGCTCGAGATTCTGGCCAGGGACGGTCCAAACGCCCTGACTCCTCCCCCACCACCCCCGAGTGGGTCAAGTTCTGCCGTCAGCTGTTCGGCGGCTTCTCCATCCTGCTCTGGATCGGTGCCACACTCTGCTTCCTGGCCTCAGCATCCAGGTGGCCGTGGAGGACGAGCCGCCCAATGACAACGTGAGAAAAAAAAAAAAAAAAAATCAAAAGCTACAAAATAAAAGCATGCGTCTGTGCAGGAACGCGTTTTACATATTAATCACAAGCAGGAGGAGACGCAGATATGTCGAGACAGATTCACTGATCATGTGGTGATGTATGAACAGGTGCAGACACAAACAGATACAGAACATCTCTGTTCATAACCAGGGTTTATATTTACAGGTTCATGATTTAAACATCTACAGCACAAAAAATCTTTTAAAGGGATAGTTCAACATTTTTGGCAAATTGGCCCATTGCCATAATACCTATAGTAGCATAGCAATAGGTTCATTACCTTTAATTATCAGTGCAAGCTATTTTTAGAACGGCGGAGCAGAGAAGTGCAGAGCAGAGCTACACTACAGAGGCTATTGGGATTTCTTGGTTTCCCTCATCAAACTCATCAAATACACAATCCAACAACTCCACAACGCTCTGGTGGACAAGTTGTGAGCTGCACATTCACCACGCTATGAGATAATACACAACGTTACCAGACAGAGTTGTTTTAGAGGGAAATGCTAGAGACTGTTCGCTGAAAAACTGTCACCGACGGGAATGTGCATCAGCGGTTTTGCATGAATTCCCTCTAAAACAACTCTGTGTGGTAACATTGTGTTATTATCTCATAGTGTGGTGAATGTGCAGGTCACAACTTGTCCACCAGAGCGTTTTGAAATTGTTGGATTGTGTATTGATGAGTTTCATGAGGAAACCAAGAAATCCCATGAGCCTCCGTAGCGTAGCTCTGAGCAGCTCACGGCTCTGCTCCGCCGTTCTAAAATAGCTTGCACCGACAATTAAGGTAACAAACTGACTATAGGGGTTATGGCAATGGGCCGATTTGCCAAAAGTTGAACTATCCCTTTAAAGCTAGTAACAGTCTGCTGGCTCAACATCATCCAGTAAAAATATAAAAATCATATATATTATTGCCCTACATGACACAGCTAAAATATCACTTATTCAACTCCTCCACTTTTTTTTTGTGGTAACGGAAGTCAGGCTAAGTTGATCCCATGGACTCTTCGTTAGATGAATATTGTCTCTGCAAAAGTCTCAAACAGCTTCTTATTATAATCTTTCACTGAGCAAGCATTTGTAGAAATTTAAAATGTGATAATTGGTCTTCCTGTAATAAGGATCTTCCTGCAAAGAACAGGTGAGAACTCCTCACTTCTTCTCAACAAAGTGTCTGTTTTCTTGTAACATGTCCCACACACATGTTAGCCAGGCAGTGGTGTGTGAGTGTGACATACATTGCATTCGATAATATAGAGGACAGTTTAAGCCCAGCTTAACCTCACCATTGTGGTGTACACTGCAGTCTGTGTAAGATTTGGCAGTGGCAGTGTTGGCAGCGGCTGACAGATCTTAAACAGCTCATTTCTGTTTTAATTAAAACTGATGTGAAATCGTTAATTTGGACGACGGAATATTGTCAAAATATGATCACACCATCTGTCAGTGATATAATGATGTCATTGTTCTCTGCGGATCGAGAAATCAGATCATTGCACATACAAATATACACACATTTTGACTATTCATCCACAACACTAGCTTAATTCGAGGTCTAGTCTTAAACTAAAACCAGAAGTGTCCAAATACTTGATGGTTTTCTTTACCTTCCACTTCTCTTGTTGGCAGATTTCTCAGCATGACCTTTACTTAACCGGGATGGCCTCCTGAGGTCTAAATCTCCTTTCCGAAAGTCCGAGCCAAGTGGCAGCAACACAATGAGGTCACATGAAAGCAGCAACACACAGCGCCAGCACTCACTTAAAGGAAATAGCTTCAAGGAAGAAAGAGGAGGAGGAGGAGAAACGTGGGAAAGGAGGATAACTTAGGAGCATCGAATATCATTAAAATGCACTCAAACACACCGGGATTTCATCTCGTAAGTGTAGAATTACAAGTACGTAATGACGCGAATCTCTCCCCCTCCCACTCAGGGGGTGTGAGGTAAAAAAAAACAAAAAAAACAACCGCTGACACTGTCGTCGGCCCTGGCATTTGCTCAGATAACCACTCAGACAACCGCTGAGCAAATGGAGCCAAGCAGTCATCCATACCGCACTTTACGGAGCTGAGTCATTATGCAATCATCATCCAGTGCTCTCCAAGCCCCAGACAGCGCTAAACCCTTGCATAATATACAGTAACATACAGTAGATAGTCACACACATATGCACGCACGTGATAGCTTTAATCTCCCCGTGATTTAATCTCTACATTCAGCGCTGAGTATGTACAGCTGGATGCTCTGGTGAGCCACTTCAAAGCCCCGACTGCCGGCAGCTTTGGCACTTTGAGCCTTTGCATAATGTACAAGCAGTTATTTGAGATGGAAATCCACCCTAACAGGACTTCACACATTGTTGGTGTCTTAATTTTCAATATTCTCGTGTATGTACTGAACTGAGAGATTGTCTTCTCCACAATCCCTTTAAACGCTGGTAGACTCCACCGTGCCACCTGACTGTAGTGTTTGTTGTTCCTTATAATTCTATACAATTGGTGAACAAGAACAAGTTACAGTATCTCCCAAAGCGAGAAGAGGCACAGGAGCTGAGGCTTAAAAAAAAAAACACATGGAGACAAAGCAGGGAACAGGAAACAACGCTGAAATGGAGGCAAAATGTTGTAAACACTGACAAGTGATTTTCGGAGAGGATACAAATGTATTTCCTGGTTCAGAAGATTTCGCACCGCTACGGTAGGAAAAAAAATAATTCAAGTGTAAAATAGCAAAACAGTTGCTGTTGTTCCTGTCAAATAAAAGCAGCTTCTTCCAAAAAAAAAGAAAGAAAGCAAACTTCTCAGGATTTAGGAATTGTATTCTCAGGAGTCCAGGACGCTCTGGCAAGGCGCTCTTATCCAAAGTGTCTCGCTGTCTTGTTTGCACCAGTAAGAGCTGAACCCGTAGCAACATATTCATTGTTAAAGCAGAAAATGTTCCCTGAAAATGAAATAATAATAATACAAAAAAGCAGTAGAAAACATCTCTCATGCAACTTTCTCATAACAAGAAGTCACCTCAGAGACGGATGTTCACTTCAACAGTCCAAGATGACAAGACCTCAGCTGTAGGATGGATTTCCTTTCTAAATCTCCCACTAAGACAGAGCACTCCCCCATTTTTCTTGCTCTTAACTCCCTTTTTCACTCTGCATTTAAAGGTGTTAGCATTTTAAAACCAATGTGAAGCTTTTAAATCCTGCATTTACTACACTCAAACACGCCTCATGTAAAAAAAAAAAAGTCAGTATAATGACATTGTCTC
Source organism: Trachurus trachurus (assembly GCF_905171665.1). Classification (NCBI taxonomy): domain Eukaryota; kingdom Metazoa; phylum Chordata; class Actinopteri; order Carangiformes; family Carangidae; genus Trachurus; species Trachurus trachurus. Next base: position 9,419,939 of record NC_139900.1, read on the forward strand.
CCCCTCCTTCCCTCCCTCCCTCCCCCTATGGGGGGCTTTCCCCCCCTCCCTTATTCCAGCTGTATCTGGGCGTGGTGTTGGCAGCCGTGGTGATCATCACCGGTTGCTTCTCCTACTTCCAAGAGGCCAAGAGCTCGCGAATCATGGACTCCTTCAAGAAAATGGTGCCGCAGGTAAGTTGATGCGTTTGCTGTTTGGTGTAGTCACAGAGCTTTCAGAATCAATAAGCCATCCCTCAGGTGGGGCTTAAACACTCACTTGAGTGGAAACCTAATAAGCTTGCACAAAGGAAGAATAAATGTTTGAGCCAACTTCGGATTGTGAGTCTGTTTGCATAAAAACTCCCCTCGCGTTATCCACCTCTAGCAACTCGATTGCCTAATTCTTTAATCTATTTAGGCTCCTTTCACTCCCTTCTTGTGCCTCCTTTCCCCCCTACCTGTCTCTTCTCTCTTCTCCTGTTTCCTCTCTCTAACTCTTGCCTTTCACATACCTCTGCACCCTCCAGCTCCTCTTTTTTTTTAATCTGTCTCCTCACTCTTCCTCTGACTAAACCTGCTGTCTGTTCCCAAACTCTCTCTCTCTCTGACTCTCTCCTTCTCATCCTCACATTCCCTCTCCCCACTCATCTCTCACTTCGTTTCTCTCCATGCCAGCAAGCAATGGTGATCCGGGAGGGGGAGAAGATGCATATCAATGCTGAGCTTGTGGTGCAGGGAGATCTGGTGGAGATCAAAGGTGGAGACCGCATCCCAGCTGACCTTCGAGTGGTCTCCGCCAGCGGATGCAAGGTAGGGGAGGGGAGGGGAGGGGAGCCCGGTGGTCTCAGTGGGATTACAGTAGCCCTGCTAACTTCTTGCTAATTTACTCTTTCTTTCTTTCTTTCTTTCTTTCTTTCTTTCTTTCTGTCTTTCTGTTTTTCCTGTTGTTTACTATCTGACGTTAGCATTTGCTAATAAACCACTGAAACCTTGGCCGATGGGGTATGCCATTGATTTTGCAGGTATTCACTGAAAATCTGAAAAGTCAGGGGATCGCTGACTTTATTCCAAATCGTCCCTGAGGGGGGAAAAAAACGAAGCTTTGTAGCAAATTTCATGGTAATTCACCCAAAGGCGGTGGAGGCGTGATGCTGGAAGCCATAAACATCCGCCGGCTACACGCTACAGAGAAGGAAAAAAAATAAATCAGGGAATCACCAAAAGTCATTGGGATTCATGGGATCACAAGTGTCTGTGTATAAATTCTTGTGTGGAGGTATTTTACTGGATCGATTGAAAATTTTGAGTTGCTGCTGGTGGTGGCTCCTTTAATATTTCATGGCGATCAGTTGAATAATTTTGTCAACATTAGGCCCACAGGTTTGTATTGCCTTCACCTTGAGCCTTCTACTAGTGAAGCTAAAGATGTTAAATAAAACAAACACTGCTCTTGTTTTAGAGTAATTATTGCAATGCAAATTATTATTTTTGTTTTATTTTTTTTTGCTTTTACTCCAAAGGGCGGTCTGATAGATCCTTAGTGATATGAAGCCACTGCTCTTTTTCTGAGGCTCAACCTTACTTCAACTTTTCTTTTATAACTTCTTCTTCTTGTGAGCCTTTGAAGCGGTGTCAGGGAGCCGTAATGATCAGCATGACATATATTTCTTCACCTATGGAGCAGGGGCTAGGAACAGGGTTGTGACATGACAAGTGTGTTACATCAGTGCACCTGTTGCTAATAAGCGCCGCCGCTTTCATTTCAGCCCTGTCGGTCTCACCTCCTCGCTCTCTCCTCTCTCCGTCCCTCAGTCTCACTGGGTAACTCTTCTCCTTCTCTTTCTCCCTCTCCTCTCCTCTCCGAAGGTGGACAACTCATCTCTGACGGGAGAGTCGGAGCCCCAGACTCGCTCCCCGGAGTTCACACACGACAACCCCCTAGAGACCCGCAACATCTGTTTCTTTTCCACAAACTGTGTCGAGGGTCAGTAGGCCACATCTGGCCGGCATTGTCTCTTACAGTTTCTAAATGTCTGTTATTGTTGTGTTGTTGTGTTTTTTTTGTTAAACGCCATCTGGAGATCAGCATCGTTCTGCAGCACCGGCTCCTCCACCATGAGTGTGTTTCACTTGCATGATTGATCAGATGCTCCATCCTCTGCATCCGACAGTACAGCGTGTGCAGTTATTGAAATATCAGAATGCACGAGATTATTAACGAGCGTTTCCAATTTCAGATTCAGCCGGCAGGAATTTTCGAGTCGGCATTTCAGTCGCCATCAATCATGATGTAATGATGCAGTGAGCATTTCAATGGGATATTCATATTAGAATCTGCAACTTCATAAATATCTTCACCTGAATTCGGATGGTGGTTGTATAGAAAGAGAAAGATTGAACTCCAGAAAAAAAGATGTTAGTTTAAGCTCTAATAAAAATGGAACAGATGGATCCAGTATGTGATTCAGTTATTAATCAACCAAGGATTTAGTTGAGGTTAGCTGAAAAGACAATCCAACCCTGCCTCCCAAAAATCCTACATTTTGCACCTTTCTGAGCTTTTGATCGTATCACACAATTTTCATAATTTAATACAGTTTGTCATGGAGCTGTAAACGTTAAAATTTTCATTTATTCTGAACACTCAATGGACCTATAAGGTTAAAAATTGAAAACCGTACTCTGAAAATGTTATATCAATCATTTTAGAAGCCGAATCTCAGATTCAGTAAAGAAACTATACGATAGAGAGACACTGCCACTGTCTTATAGTCTATTAGTCTAGTTTTGCCTCATCTCTCTCAGTTCTGTTAAAGGATCGTGTCGCCCAAGTTACAAAGTAAAACCCACAGAGGCGGTGTCCTAGTTGCTCTGGATTAATCCACAGATCTCATTTCCATTGGAGCAGCTTTCTACAGCTTTAAAACAGTATATAATAAAGTGGTGTTTTTTAATCCAGTTTCTCTAACAGCAAGTCTTCTTCTTCTCAGGTACGGCCCACGGCATCGTCATAGGCACCGGTGATCGAACGGTGATGGGCCGCATCGCCACCCTGGCCTCGGAGCTGGAGGTCCGCCAGACACCCATCAACATCGAGATCGAACACTTCATCCACATCATCACGGGCGTGGCCGTCTTCCTGGGCGTCAGCTTCTTCATCCTGTCGCTCATCCTGGGGTACACCTGGCTCGAGGCTGTCATCTTCCTCATCGGCATCATCGTGGCAAATGTACCTGAGGGACTGCTGGCCACTGTCACTGTGAGTGGTGTGTGTGTGTATGAGTGTGTGTGGGTGTTGATTGGAAACTTTTTATTGATTTTCACCATAAAATATCATTGTGTTTTTTTTTTTAAAGGAGCAGATCAGTTTAAGCCGTTTTAAATAGGATTTAATGTCCCTGTGCACACGCTTCTTATTTCTGCTGCAAGAAAAACAACATGCACTTGAGTTTGCAATAAACAAGTTCCCCTTGTAGCAAGGACAGGTCATAATATGCTTCTGGAAATAGAAAGTGAACAGCGCCGCGGGGAAAGGTCATAAACTGGCTGGTCTACACAAACAAACAGAAAGGTTAAACAGTCTTTGTGTTGCAAATGGTAATTTTAATTATTCTTACTCATGCAATTTGCTTTTATTTTGTAAGATTTTTACTTTAGACAGTGAAAATTTTCAAAAAAAAACAAAAAAAAATGCTGGCTGTGGGTGGACTGTGGATCTGGCAGGGGCCTGAAACTCTGCTGAACTCGGAGTCGACTTCAAAGATTCCTCATCTTGAGCAACCGCTTTCACATCACGCACACTCATTTGATCCATTGTTAAAGATATTGATTAGTGCAGCTCCTAGCATGCCAGCTCCAGAACACAATTATTAATATTTTGCCTTCCGGCCTCGCTGTCATGACTCACTGGCACATACGAATGGAACAGAGCCATCATCAGTGTTATTAGTTACACCAGTGCATCACTAATGTAACCTCATGAACATTAGCTGTAGCTCCACTGATGCTACGCAACACAGCAAAGCAGGTGATTTATTACCGCACGCCGGCGTTGCTCAGACGCCCAAGTGCATCTAACTTTTTTCTGCAACAATAAACAAAGTGCGAGCCGAGGTGGATGCCAGCTGGCATTTGAAATGCCATCAGTCGACATTTCACTGGTCACAGAAAATAAATTGACTTCCCCCGACTGATTTCTTCAGTTGCTCTCGCTTTAAACACACAGTCAGAGTCGTCTGTGGAAATGTTTCTGAGAGTCAAATTGAATTAATGCATGTTAATGTGTTTTTTTTTTACAACATATGGGATGTGTCTATGCGTTGCACTCGTATGTCTCTGTGCACCTGCTGTTAACCAGCCAACCAGGTACACACACACACACAGCATCGTACACTTTCGCTGTAAGGCACCTGGACCACGCATGGTTTCACATGAACAAACACTTGAACGCACCGATGCCTACACATGCTCTCTCCCCATGTTGACTAACAATCATCCATCCTCTCTGTCTCTCTCTGTCTCTCCTCCTCCTCTCATTCGCTGCCCCTCCCACCTATCTCTCTCCCCCCCCGCCTCCCGCATCCCGCCTCCCACCTCCCGCCGTCCTCCCAGGTGTGTCTGACTCTCACTGCCAAGCGAATGGCCAAGAAGAATTGTCTGGTGAAGAACCTGGAGGCCGTAGAGACTCTGGGCTCCACCTCCACCATCTGCTCTGACAAGACGGGCACGCTGACCCAGAACCGCATGACCGTGGCCCACATGTGGTTCGACAACCAGATCCACGAGGCAGACACCACCGAGGACCAGAGTGGTAAGACAGACAGAGAGACAGAAAGAAAGAGAGAGACAGAAAGAGGGAGGGAAGGAGGAGGGAAAATGTGGAAGAGGAGAGGATAGAAGGAGACTCAGAGAGATATAAAGGGGAGATAGAGAGTGTGTGGGAATACGGGGAGGGGGGAGAAAGGGGAGAGGGAGGGAGGGAGGGAGGGGGGGGTGACCACCTGCCGAAATTCATCTGTCCAATGTTCACGCTGCCAACCGCCATTGCTGTTTGTGCTAGTGCTCGGATTAACCGAGCTGCGGTATGCAGTGGGCGGCTCAACCTTCAGCAACAAAACACGTCTTTTTCCCAGAGTTCTCCGGTAAGACTGCTGCTGTGGAACCAATCGGATTCCTGTCTCCCACCAAATGACAACAAGTCGAGCCAAATTTCAAAAGGAGCTTTCAGCAATAACCAAAAGTTTGGAAGCAAGAAGAGTAGAGAGGGGAGAGGGGGGGGAAAAAAGAAAAGAAAAGAAAAGAAAAACAGGTGTTCTGTGCATACCAATGAGTATGGTGTCAGGCGATTGTGCAGTCATTCAGCGAGCAGCCAGCAGTGCTGACAGAGGCCACACAGCTGAAACAGTGCAAGTGCTGAAGAAAAATAAAAAAGAAGAAGAAGAACACAGTGTATTCATTTTTTCAGCAGTACAGGCTCTGCATTTCTGCAGCTTTTGCAGCTTTCAGAGCCTTTTTGCACCTTCGCATTTGTCAAACTCACCAGCAGCAGCAGCAGCGCCGGCCGCAGTTTTGCAGCCGTGGCACTCGCCCGCGCGTTGCATGACACTTATCATGGTTTGTTTTCACAATAACCGTGACAGTGACCGCACTGAGGAGTCTGGGTTTAAATGGAAAAATGAATGCAGGTGGCGGCGACGGAGTGAAGGTCATCCTGAGTTCGATTTGGCTGGGGTGAGGGATGAAATTTTGATGCGAGAAATATCCCAACATTTTTTTCTTTTTCTTTTTTTCGGAGTTCTCTGTCTGGTTAAAAATGAATGCGGTTTTCCAGAATGGGGAATTGAAAAATCACTTTTGTCGAGGAAAAAGTGATCGCTCGACTTAACTGACCCCGACTCCCTGACCCTGTTATTTAGCTACAATATCAGTGCTATTCTGTGACGGAGAGTTAAGTCCAGTAGCATAAATACTGCATGAGCCGTACTTTAAAAAAAAAAAAAAAAAAAAGTTCTAACACCGCTCCCTCTGCTATCTCTCAGGTCAGGCTTTGACAAGACCTCTGCTACTGGGCTGCTCTGTCTCGTGTGGCCGGCCTGTGCAACAGAGCTGATTTCAAAGCCGGACAGGACCAATTTCCCGTCCAGATGGTATAAACCTCCACCACCACCACACCGCTGACACCACAACAGACACTTTCCTAAAAACCTTTGCATTGATACTCGAATCTAATAAATGATCTCCACTCTCTAATATAGCGGATGTATGATAGGTTCAGTTTAATCCAAGGACATTAAGAGCAAGACTCTTTAGATTTGTATCAAATAATGCATGCACATTATTCATAAGACACGATTTTTACCTACATGGCTTGCCAGCAGGGTGAAGCTCACACTATCAGGAGAGTGCCAGGTGAGTTGTCACTCAGAAAGAAGCGGTGACGGAGGAGAAAGTATTAAGCTCCTTTTCAGCATGCACTGCGTTGTAATGGCAGCGGTGCAGGAGTGAAAGTGTAAAATACATCCAAATTCGTACTTAAAGGTTATTTATGTCAGTACAGCTGTGACTGAAAGAAGTGTATCCACTCAAGCCCAAATCCAATTAAAAACATTGCATCACATGCAGCGAGAGTAGCAGACTCTCGAGGGTTAAACTCACTGCTGGCTTTAGGTCCTTTAAGTGTTTGTTGATGATATTAAATTGATTTAAAAAACGTCTTATCATGAAGTACAGTGTAAATTAGCTAAATTAGTTAAAGTAGATTTACTCGAGTGGAGTTCACATGTTAGAGAATTTTATCTGTACAGCTCACGACTAAATGTACTCGGTATTCTCTCTGCTGCCAGATGATCCTAACCCACATGGCACCCACAAGGGAAAAACACAACCCATAAAAAAATTTGTCAATACCTCTTGACACAGGTGCATTGCACACACACACACACACACACACACACAAACACACACGCACACACTGGCTCACACGCTTAACCTCCCTCTCACACGTAAACACAGACACACTGAGGATAATCCAATGCACCCCTGGAAATAACTCCCCCACACCGTTGCCACACACACACACACACACACACACACACACTGCTGGGTAGCTAAGTCAATAATATCCCAGTGTTCTTCCAACGCTATCCTCCAACCTGTGCTACATTGACCTGAAGATATTCTGTGTGTGCTCACAGCGACAGGGATTACATCGTCTTGACTCTGGTGGGAGCAGACCCTGCTGCTGCAGCCTCTCTGCCCCTCGAGGTGCCCAGGACTTCCTCCCTGCATTAAGTAACAGCCGTTGTCTCCTGACAGCGCTCAGACACAGCAGTCAAGGCCCAGGCTCCACTACCATTACAAGAACAAGTCCCCATCTGCACTTGGAAACAGGAGAAATGAATTTCCTTGATCTATTTATTCATTCATGAAAAGGCACAAACAAGGACCAAATCTGGCAGAGCGTGCGTCCTTGTTTCCCAGCTATTCATGAATGAACTAAACAGGAACCAAGAGAAATCTCTATGTCTTAGTTTCGCCCCCTTCGGTATATTAGGCGTCAGGTCAATCGGTTCTGCATGGATTTTAATAATTGGCCCCAGAGCGGATGAATTGCAGCGATCATCATGGATGTTTTTTCAGCCAGGGGGGGGGCGGCCAATCGCAGGTTATTTGGAAATGATTTTTCCCCTAAATGATCCGAGTATCGACACAAGCAACTTTGTCACATGGATTCAAGTTGATAGAATTAAACTAAACAAATGTTGCATCCAAACACAGGATGATCCAATTTTGACCCATAAGAGCAGCAGACCTCCATCCCAACTAGATGCTCTGATGTCTGCACGGGGCAAGTTCATGTCAAATTCACAGTCTGTGTCTAAATATGCAAATGTATAAAAGACATTTCTGTAAAGTGAAGAAACAGATAAACAGACTGACAGTGCCTTTGGTGAATTACCGTACTTATAAAACTCCTCTCCCAACAACAACCCAGTGTCGGTTGTGAGATGTTTGTGCATCCCTTTAAACAAATGAACAACACTTTACTTGTTAGCTGCAGCCTTAGCAACCAGTTTGCTATTGATTATTGCCAATAGGCATTGGTCTGATGTGTTCGTACAACAATATTTATTTCCCAACTGATGTGAACTCCTTATGCAGGGTCTTTTACATCCATATCAATAAAGGACGCCTGCGAGAAAACTGCTTACATGGAGCAGTTTTTTAATCAAATCACGCTTCAGCCACTAAACTGAACAAGAAAACTACACTAGCTTCTCTGCTTTCATTCCTTTTACATTAAATTGTTTCACAGCACTGTGGCCTGATCACAAGTGTTGGTGATGCAGATGATACCTGCATCATTAATGAGAGCCATAATGGAAGTAAAGGAACTTCTCTGAGGTGCTGCTTTAATAAATTAGATAACACATTATCTGAAAAGCTTCTCTCTCGCCACCGCGGCGGTGCCATAAACACAGGCGGTTGAGACGGTACTCTTTTCTTATATGCATGTGTGTGTGTGTGTGAATGACTGTGCTAATGTGTGTGTCTGTCTGCTTTTCCCCCAGAGGGAGACAGCGGGGGACGCATCAGAGTCGGCTCTGTTGAAATGCATCGAGGTGGTGCTGCGGAACGTTCGTAGACATGAGAGGCAGGAACCCCAAAGTGGCAGAGATCCCCTTTAACTCCACCAACAAGTACCAGGTAGTGCACTGGGGCTAATGTCACATCACAGCTTTGTGCTTGAGCTGCTGCTGCTGAAACAAGACGACGGTGAAATCCTAAAACACTTTTCGCAGACTACTCGGCATTCATAGCTTTACTCTTGGTCAAAAAATATCCTACCATTACAGATTTTAAAGTATGTGGTAAGCTTTACATTTGCTCACATTGCAATTTAGTTGTAAATAATTGTCCTTTTAAGATACATCTACTGTATAATATTTAGATTTGAACATCATTTTTTATTTATAGAATTTATTTTTGACAATTCTGTCAGCCCCCCTTTAAAAACACAGTATAATGATGTTTTAAAAGACGGATGTTCATGCTTATGAGTCACTCATGCATATTCATGTTTAACCTTTTTGATCCAGGGAAGGCAGCCTCAACATGCATGCTCTTATACCTCAGCACCCCTATTTTACATCACATGGTTGCACGTATTCGTATTTGGAAGCTGCCCAATAAGCCACAACCAGAGGCCAAGCAGAAACTGTTGCAGTGTTAAAGCCCTGTGCAATGTATCTTCTTTTTGACAGTAAGGTGCTGTGTGTGTGTGTGCGTGTGTGTGTGTGGATTATAAACGGGTTTTCTTTTTGGCCCTTTCAGAAGATGCTCTGTCCTTGCTTTTATGTTTTATTATGATCGACTATTTCTTTTAAAACTCAATGTGATATAAATGTGGCACATTAGTGGCATCCTGGACTTGATATTTACGACTGCACATCTGCTTCGTTTCTGTTAACTTTAGACATTAAAGGAGCTGTCTGTAAGTTTTGCTATCTTTACACAACATTTTACCACCAGTGTAAACTCTTTTCTGCCACTGAGGCTAGCATGCTAACCAGCTAGCCACAGCCTGTGTCATCATTTTCCAAAAGCGACTCGATGTAGCCTGAAGTTGAGCAATGTTCAGATAACACATAATAACCCATTGTCTTAAAGGGATAGTTCAACATTTTGGGAAATTCACCTATTGCCATAATCGCTATAGTCTTAGGGATAGGTTGATTACCTTTACTAATCGGTGCATGTTGTTTTGAGATCCGCGGGGCAGAGATGCAAGCTCCAAAACGCTCTTGTTGAGAAGTTGTGACCTGCACATTCACCACCCTATGAAATAATAATGTAACATTACAAGACAGAGTTGTTTTCGAGGCAAATGCGTAGCCGGAACTACATTCCAGACAAGGCTGCTGGGCGGAGTGATTTCAAAAGTGTTTGCTTCATGTGTCATAATGTTACATAATTATACATGATTATCTCATAGCGTGGTGAATGTGCAGGTCACAACTTGTCCACCAGAGCATTTTGGAGTTGTTGGATTGTGTATTTGATGAGTTTGATGAGGGACAGGTGACCTTTACCATTCAACTCCATTGTGTTCACTGAGCAGCTCACGTCTCTGCCCCGCTGATCTCAAAACAACATGCACCGATAATCAAAGATAATGAACTATGACTATAGGGATTATGGTGATAGGTGAATTTGTCAACATGTTGAACTATCCCTTTAAAGTGACTCTATGGGCCCTAGTTTCGTCGACCAGGTGAAGTCTGTGATCAGCGCAGCTTCGCCACGCCAACGGGGCGTGGCTAGGTCCATTTCGCAAGATTGGTGGGCCGCGCAGTCAGACTTAGACCGGCGCAGCCCCTCCCCTCGTCCCTCCCACCGGCGCAAACGGTGAAGAGGGAGGAGACAGGGCGGGAGGGAGACGGGAGGAGGAGAGAAAGGCGTGGAGTGGGTTTGACACAGCCGAGTCAGATCTTCACCAATCAAAGGAGCTCCTCTCCTCACCTTTAACTGCGCGGCGGGTGATGCGCGCTGCAAGTTTGTCATTTTATACTTGGACATGGACGGAGGAAACAGCGACGCCAGAGGCCGAACCTCTCCCAGGAGGAAACAGCTGTTTCCCCGGAGGTCCGAGATCAGAGTGACCAATAATGAGTTTACTAATATACTTAACCATGATTGATCTGATACACTGAGAACCCCTACGCAATCTAAGAAACAACAACTAATAAACTAATAAAGAAACTCACATTTATTCAAACCCTGTGTATAAGATCAGAGGTGTAGGCTACACTAATCACAACATAAACACACACCATGTGGATGAAATCAGCAAGGACGCGCTCTCTCTCTCTCTCTCCTCTCTCTCTCTCTCTCTCTCTCTCTCTCTCTCTCTGTCCTCCTCTCTCTCTCTCTCTGTCCGTCTCTTTTTTTCTCTTTTTTTCTCTGTGATAGAGATGCTGAATATACTGTAGTAGGCTATATACTGACTATCTGATACTGAGGCAGTGGTGGTGGACTAAGAGAGATGATGATTTGTGTTTTGTTTTTCATTACGGCTGCGTGATGCGGTCGCACGTGCTTATGAATTAATAAGTAAATAAATAAATAAAGCGATCATCACAAGGGCAGAGTGGTATCTCAACACGGCAGAGACATGCAGTCATCCACCCTCAGTCCTGCTTTTGGGACATCCACAGCTGCTTTTCAGTGCCAGTTCGTCCCTGCTGTGTTAATTCAGGTGGAGTTTCCTTTACGCACCGACAGCCTTTGATCTCTGCTTTGATCTGACGTCAGATGTGACGGGACAATCTATATAGATATAAATTCACGTGTTGATTCCGTTAGTTGCATTAAATAGTGGTTATTGTGGATATTTATTGCATTGAAATGTGTCTGGAACTGTGGAGATCTGCCTGTGAGGTCTTGGTGACGTGTGTGCACTGCAGGTCAGTCAGCCAAACTTCCACTGCACCTGCTGCGCTTCGCCCTGCGCTGAGAGTAGACCTGGTTGGAGGTGGCGAGCTTTCAGCGCAACCTCGGCGAGACATTTTCGGACGAAACTTCCACTGCACCAAGCAGAATCTGTGACGCCTCCCCCTGCTGCGCGGCCACGCCTATCTCAGCTGCGCCAGCAAACTAGGGCCCAAAATGGGTATGAGATAGGTAAAAACATGTTGAATGGATAAAGATTTTTTTTTAATTCTCTTGTCAATAATAATTAGATCAGTTGATGCACTTCTGAAGAGTCTTTGGTTGAGGTGGATGCTTTGTTCCATCCTGTCGGAAACAACAACAGCAACAGCATTAGGAAAAGAAAAATTAAAAGTTAATATTGAACTATAAAAAAGTCATCGCACTTTGCTCAAGGGCACCATAGCAATTAAAGCAGGGTGGGGGTGGGGGGAGTGTTAGTTGTTGCTTCACTTTCCACACCCGGTCTTTTCCAGCCCCTGTGTCTTGAGATTTGAACCAGCATATGAATAACGCAGCAGTGATGGTGAAGCAAACAAAGGACTCTCTGCGTGCGTTTTGTGCACCTGTTCCCTGATTTAAAATAGGAACGTCTGTGTTGAGGGTGGGGAGAAAAAAAAAAGAGGCAATTTTGCTCTGGTTTTCTGAGATTAGATATACTGTGACTCAGATACAAATTACCTTGGGGAGTATGTGCGTGTGTGCATGGGAATGTGTGTTTTTTTTTCCTATGTGTGTGGTGGGGGGGAAGGGTAATGCAAGGAAGCACGCCAGAGGAATTCATGTGAGAGCATGAATGAAAGCTCCTTCAACACGGGGAATACATATGACTTACAGTGTGCACTCAGTCAAGTCAGTTTCAATAAGACTTTTATTTCATACCACTTGGAGAAAAAAAATGTGACAGCAACTCCCCAAAAAATGATTGCCGGCACGAACGTGAAATCCATTCTGGAGTATTACTAAGGAGTGCGTGTCTGTCCTCGGCCTTTTTCCAATTGAAGCACAATCATTGTAGAGCAGCAAGGAATTACCGCCGACAATAAAACACACCTTGCATCTGAAATGTATCTTCTTATGTGCTTAACCGTGTTTTTTATCCTCCTTCCCCCCCTTTCTGTCAGCTCTCTATCCATGAAGTGGAGGACAATCCCTCTGGTCATATTCTGGTCATGAAGGGAGCGCCGGAGAGGATCTTGGACAGGTTGGTTAATCAATAATGGATCGATTATATGTCTCACATGAAATGCTGCAGAAAATTTTGACTTATTTTTCATTTACCTTTTTCTGGCGCGCCTCACAGATGTAGTGTAGTGTATTGTCCATAAAAAACCCCCGCCATGAAAAGACTCTTAACCAGCAAATGAATCGATCTCGCTAACAAGTATTACCGATATATCTCAGACCTGATAAAGCCACGGAGAGATTCGCTGTTGTCAGGAAACTATTAAAACACATCAGCGAGGAGCTCCATTGCTCTGGGTGACATGTCCCTTCATCACCGGGAACAAACTCTAATCCCACATACGCTGGCCCACTGCTGTAAAAACCCACTGCAGAGGACACAAATATGTATTAAT